>NC_060144.1:114285317-114915873 GCF_021461385.2 Schistocerca piceifrons | reverse complement strand
TTCAACATGTCTGTGAGTGCACGTTGGATTGGAAACATGAAGGGAGAGCTCTAGCCAATCACAGCGGTCGTGACTAAGTGACACGTATGGAGGTTGGGGAGGGGCGTCGTTTCCGGAGAGGGCACGAGGCAGTTCGGAACAGTGCGGCGCGAGAGACGGTCGCGCAGGACACGGGAGGTGCTGGACGTCGCGACGGACGCACAGTGGCGGGGAAGACTTGGAGTGGAGCAGTTTCCGCGTGGTCGCGAGAGATAGAAATATTTCGTAGTGCCGACTTATGTACTTGTGAGATTTCCGTGGCTTCCGCAATGAAGACATAGTACGCATTTCAAAGTGAATATCTCGCAAGGTATGTTGTTGTTCATAACTAATTACGTGAAGTAGGAATCTGTTGTTTCCCTGTTATTCAACTTATGTTTTATTTAGTTGCTGGACCATCGACACCAATAAGTGTTTTTCAGGTATATACCGCATTCTCAAAAGTACTTCTACTATTGTACTCATCATTTAAAGTCATTAAAATAGTGCCTGCAGATTTCATTTACAAATGTGTAAGTTACATTTGTAATTCGCAATTGCCGAGTGATAGAAATCTTCGACCATTCGTTACATGTGTCTACTCTTATCGTATACTGTAGACTCGGCAGTATTTGGCCTCTAATGCACCAACTACGTATCTCAGCCCCCTAGACAACGAACCAGTTCTTTTTTTTTTTTTTTTTTGCACTCCGTCTTCAGGTCACAGGTGGCCCACCGGGATCATCCGACCGCCGTGTCATCCTCAACTGAGGATGCGGATAGGATGGGCGTGTGGTCAGCACACCGCTCTCCCGCTCGTTATGGTGGTTTTCTTTGACCGGAGCCGCTACTACCCGGTCTAGTAGCTCCTCAATCGGCATCACGAGGGTGAGTGCACCCCTAAAAATGGCAACAGCTCATGGCGGCCCGGATGGTCACCCATCCAAGTGCCGGTCATGCCCGACAGCGCTTAACTTCGGTGATCTGACGGGAACCGGTGTATCCACTGCGGCAAGGCCGTTGCCAGACAACGAAACCAGCCAAAAAATTAAATATTTTCATCGGAAATGGGAACTTCCACATATCATCGGATACATCTATACATGCAGGGCTATTAATAAGTACCGCGAGGGTTTCAGAATGCGACTGTGCAAAAGCTATATGTCATCCAGAAAATAGGCACATACCACTGGGTAGTGCATCTCTCCACGTTCCCAGTTCACATCACTGGTGCTCCACATCGCCACCGACTGTGATGCGGCAAACGTAAGCACGTCCACGCAAATCATTGAAGTCATTTCTGCCGCTGCGTGCTGTACTGTGAAATGTGCCGAGCCGCAATGGAACGGAAACGCATAAATCTGAAGCCGTGACCATTAACGACTGGAAAACATTGTGACGTCGGGATATGTCATACGTTTATTGAATGAAGGGTGTCTTACTTCCGTCTCGTGTCTGCGCATACAGCTCATGCGTAATTTAGGATATTCCTAAAAACACTTTGCGTTCCCGCTAAATTAGCAACGGACAGCCACGATTAAGAGGAACAGCGAGACGACAGTAATTATTGGGCTGCACACGCTCGAGTATTATGTACTAACGACGCGGACGTCGAAGTTCACCGATAGCACCAGCTAAGTGGCAGCTTATGTCAAACATCATAAAAGCTCAATTCGGCGGAACATTTCTCTAAATAGTGCTCTAAAGACTTTTAGTAAAAGCAATGGTAGTTTCTCAATATCGCTGAATTTGTGTACCTGCAAATTATCACATTGAACTACATTTCTTTTTAAATTCAGAATTATAACTAAAAAACTCCTTTCGTTCATAAAACCATTTCTTACTATAGACGATCCTGCAAACCAGTTAACTTCCGGCACTGTCCTTATTATGACAAATAACTGTTATATTAATTAGTGAGACCAAAGTTATTCGGTCTTATTTTTCATTCGCTTTTTAATTGTTCATGAACTCCCAACTAATCGAAATACAACTAAGAAACGCCTGCCATTGTGGCCGAGCGGTTCTAGGCGCTTCAGTACGGAACCGCGCTGCTGCTGCGGTCGCAGGTTCGAATCGTGTTTCGGGCATGGATCTGTGTGATGTCCTTAGGTTAGTTATGTTTAAGTAGTTCTAAATTCTAGGGAAATAATGACCTCAGATGTTAAGTCCTATAGTACTCACAGCCACCTAAGGAACAAAATAAATAGTAATCAGAAAATCAAGGCACACTGAACCAGGCTACACAATGCTGACCAGAGGGCAACACCAAATCGGGTAATTCTATCAAGTCCAGTAGTCGCCAAGTCAGGAAGGTAAAACAGTTAAGCACAATTTCCAAGAATATTAAATGCACCGTTACGATATAATTCTCACAGAAACTTCTCCAGCTAAAACTTATTTCAGATGCCAAAATAAGGCCTTGCATTGGCCCCGCACTTATGGCACTGTCATAACTAGCACAGCTTAAACTGAAACACAACCACACTCAGGCGCCTCCACCATCGTAATTTTTCACCGAGCGCAACCAGCGTCACACTCTCACACTCTCACCAGAGCACGACCAGCAGCTAATATCTGCTTGGGCCTGATAAGCGCGATGTTCACCGGACCCAAGATGTCAGGTGCAGTCCACATACCCAGAGAAGGAATCGTTGTCTCATGCTGATAAGTCGCTGTGCTCTCAGGCCCAGACTCCATCAGGCCGCCTCCACTGCTGGCCACGTGAACTTGCCACAACGTCTTGTCCAGCTGAATCCTGTCTAGCTTGTGGCACTGCTTCCTCACTCTCCCTTTGCCTAACTCCCCGTGTCGAGACCGACTTTCCCGTCCTCCACACAGAGTCCACTATCATCAGATGTCAGCAGCCAGCTGCCACACATCCTCCCAGACACCTACGACCACCAGCCAACTTCCTGAACCAGCCAGCGTCTCTGGAATGTAAACCAGACCGGTCGGCACATCAGCCGGGGCTCTGTGTAGCTTGAGGCGCCTTGTCCAACCATTGCTTTACACAACCCCCAGTGCTAACTCCAAGTTGTTGCCCATTCCTGGTCCCACACCAGTCCACTCTCTGCTTTCGGCGACTCATCGTCTCACCGTGGCGCTGGACTCAATCACTTTGTAGTTCTACAAGTGCTCTTTCGCCACTGGAATTCATCACTGGTGCTAACTACTAAGTGAAGAGGAACTTCAGCTGTACCGTGGCTAGCTAATTTATAACACGACCCCCCCCCCCCCCTTTCTCCATGAAACTGCTAGTCATCCCCACCAAACAGGAGAGTGAAATAACCACTGCACATGTAAATACTGTTAAAATATAACACATCAAAGAAGCAAAACTATTGGTAACTGAGGCACAGGTAAACGATGTTACGAATCACTGGAGCCACTTGCCAGCTTAAGGTGGGACACTTAAGCTTGGCACTCTCTAGCTGTTGCCATCTCCTACAAAATTAGCCTGATAGGAGTTACGAAACTCATAACCTTGTAGAGTCCCCAAAACTGTGGCAGAAGTTTCAGCATAGCTTCATGTCTGTCTTGCAAAGCTTACCAAAATTTTTATCATAGTCCTATGCAGGATCAGCTGTTTGTACAACTTTTTATGAAACCTCTTTACAGTTTTTCGTGATATTAGTACTCTGGTCGCACGATAAACCAAAGTTCCTCTAGCGTGCAGATTCAACACTTGCAAGGTTTTTACATCAACTAACCCAAACACTTCCGTCTCATCATCGAGCGATACTAAACAGATCCCAGACTCTACAGTATCTGGAATACAATCCACAGGGAAAACTTACTCCTTCATTATCCCTAGAAGAGAAGTGAAATTCTGGCGGTAAAAGTATAATACTATTCGTCATTAATGTGTTTACTGTTGTTTTAAATTATTATGTCATTACCTAACAGCCAGCTGGTGGATTGTGTGTCGTTCCTTCACTTTTAATTGTTACATTTCAAGCACGTACGCTGCAAAGTGACCAAGTAATTGTAACAAGCGATTGTGTAATTTCATCTGTGAGAATGTTTCTGAATGTAGATAGGTAATACGTTTCACTAAGTAAAAGAACTAAATCTTTAAACTGTGTATTCGATTAATAATAACCTTACGTATCTCTGTCATACAACAAGTCGCCAGTCAGTCTCCCAAGAAGTCATTACGCCTCTTTCACCACAAGTCTCCTTCAGCTGTCTGCACTCACTTTACTGCAGTTTTGTACATTGATAAGTAATTGTTATTGATCTTTACTGTCACGGTTTATAGTTCTTGTACGTCGCACCACCGCCCATACCAACTAACACCATTATTCATCTGTTTCAATGTAACTGTTCTTCAACTGACTTCATCTTCATTTCTGATATTAATGTCTCTGGGTGCAGTACCTAAAAAGCGAAACATAAACATCTACACTTATGAGTTGCAAGCAACCTTATCGTGTTTGGAGGACAGTAGATTGTGTAACACGGTCACTTGCCCTTTTTCCTGTTCCAGTCCCGAAAGGCTCGCTGGAAGAGACATAACGAGTAAGCCCCCCTGTGACCAGGAATCTCTCTCATTTTCATTCACGACTTTTCGCCAAATGTAAGAAATCAATATGTTGTTTGACTCTTCCATGAACATACGCTCTCAAACTTGAACAGTAAACCAACCTTGATGCAGAACTTCTCACCCAGCGCTTGCCACTGATGTTAGATGAGCACTTTCGTGGCGCTTTCGTGCATGGTAAGTGAACCTGTAACTAAACGCGCTTCTCTTCTTTGTATGTTCCCTGTTTCATCAATCAGTTCTAACGGTCCCATACTGACGAGTAATATTCAAGTGTAAGCTGCCTTATCTGTCAATGGACTACATTTCCTGAGTATTCTACCAATGAATCTCAGTCTGGCAGTTGCCTCACCTGCGACTACATTTATGAAGTCATTCCACTTTAAGTCGCTATACACGTACACTACTAAATGTTTTGTACATGAGACTGATTACTTTTTGTTCATACTTTAATGGTGCTTTCTGCCTAATTATGCGCAAAACGTTACATTTATTTATGTTGAACGTCAGTTGCCAATCCCTTCACCAAGCGTTTGCAGGTCTTGCTGCATTTCGCTAAAATTATCTGGTGTTTCGATTTCCCTGTATACAACAGCATCATACGCGAAAAGCCTCTGGAATTGCTGGCGTTATCCCGGAGGTCACTTATATACATATTTTGAAAAGTAATTTTCCAATAACATTCACTTGTAATGACATTCTGCGTTCTGTTTCCTAGAAACTTTTCAAACCAGTCATACAGCTAGTCTGCTATTCTGCACGCTCGTATTTCGTGCACTACGCGGCATTGCGGTACTGTATAGGACGCCTGTCGGTATTCTAGGAACATGGCGTCAACCTGACCACCGGTATCTGCTGCTTTCTGGATACGTACCACATCCGCACATGTGTGAAATGTACATATTTCAGATAACATCAATCATGTTAATTAAAGGAAAAGAAAAAAAAATAATTTATCGGAACACGAAAACGTCACTTCCACCCCAGTATGTTACGTTTACTCATAATAATGGAGATACATAGTGAATGATACGATCTGGTGTCTACTTTAGTACTGGCACTGTATGTGTTTGTAAGTATAATGTATATGTTTCGACTAAGATTTTATTAATCTTCGAGCGGGCGTGTCTGCGTATGAAGTGCGCCAACCACAAATAACATTGCCTGCAACCGTTCCATTGTTATTCTCAAATGGCGAGCCCATCTCTATTTCTTCATTATTGCTTCGACTAACACTGGGGTAAACTGAATTATCATAGGTCCAAGAGAACAGCAGCAGTATAAAATAAATAGCGACTTAGGCGAGAAAAAATTTACGATCCCTGCTTGAAAATGACCTAGATTCCCAGATATCAGTACAGACCCACGATGAGGCAATTGCCTTCGAGATAATAAACAGTAGAATAAACAGCTGGCTGGGATCTGACGCAACTGCGCTGTTTAATGCTTCGAGTGGATCACTAAAGGGGACGGGGGGGGAGGGGGGCTACACTTGCACTTGCCAATAGACTAATGTAATGAAATTTTATTTTATTGTTGTTTAATTAAACACTGGTCTAGCTCGTATAATGTAAATATATTTTATCGCTGCTCAATGAAACTAAGATGAAACTCTTATACTGCTTTTACGTGTTTGCGTTCCTGTCATGTGTACAAATTAAACCACGTTCCGACTGGTGTCATAAAAAACGCTGCACCCACTCGAGGGTTAAATAAGCCGACCGGCAACAGCCAAAATCAGTGCAGGTGATCCGGAAGATAGCAAATAAACAATTAAAAACGGGAGTTGTTTAGCGTCACACTTGTAGATAGCAGAAGTTCAGTGTCACTCAGCACTCGGTCACCAGTGGAATAAACGACAGTTCGAGCACTCGGTAACTACTCCCTCCACTTTTTGAATAGAGTGCAAAAGAAAACAAGGTCGTCGTCTGCGTACAAAATCAATTAAGAGTGGATACCAAAAGACGGAAAACCACAAAATAACAACAGGTCAACACTGCACTCAGTGTCGCGGCCCGAAAGCATCAACCTGCAGTACGTGAGCGCGTCCACGTATTTAACCTTTACGTGATAAAATGTTCCATCGTACCTAACAATGAAATATATTTCAGTATGTTTTCTTTGGGAATAGTAATTAATAAAACTACTGAATTTATTCAGTATTTCTAGGTCCACCATAAGTTCTTGGGTGATGAATACACGTACCAATGAATCAGAAGCATAGAATCAGATGCAACAGGTCAACACTGCACCCTGTGTCGCGGCCCGAAAGCATCAACCTGCAGTACGTGAGCTGCCTGTATTGAGCCATATCCCGCCGCCACATTTGCGCAGAGAACACGCACTTGTCAGGGAGTGTCGAAAAATCCAAAATAGCCCAGATCTTCCTATCCACACCCTGAGTAATGGAACTGAGCAAAATAGATTGAAATCCAGACACCCCCCTCTCGCAAGTGCCAAAGATCTGGTAAAGAACGCTTTTATTCTTGAGGACCGCTGGAGAGAAGAATGGGAGGAAAAGACACCGCCTCAGGTTAACACCTTATTGGGAACATCTCACAGACCTCGGGGCTTTGATTTGCCCCGCAAAATCTGGTCTACCCTTAACAGGATCAGGACGAGCCACGGCCGTTGTGCGGACTCCTTGTACAAATGGAGCATAGTGCCATCACCACAGTGCGACTGCGGCGCTGACATGCAGACAATTCACCATATCGTGGTAGAATGCCCTCTGAGGGCCTACCCTGGGCCAACAAGGGACTTCATGGATGCGACTAACAGTGCAATCGATTATATTTCTAACCTAGATGTTTGTTTGTGATATTGTAACTGTTTTGTGTGTTATGTACTTTTAGATTTTTCATACGTGATTTGTACTTGCCATACGCTAAATAAATAAATAAATAGAATCAGAGCTGAAAACGTTTGAAAATATCTGCATAAAATTATCAATGTCAGATTCTGTTAGCAAACACACGCCCTGAGCCGGAAGACTATTTCCAGAAGTCTGGGGACCACAACCAACTTCAGGTCAGGCATATAAATCCACCTTTGCAGCTACTGCAGTATTACTGTCGGTTTCCACGACCTTCATGAAATGCTTCTTCAAGCAGAGACAACAGTATGCTCCACCTGCTGTAACTGTAGTAGCGCTTTCACCCACTTTCCCTCTTGGCGGTGTGTTACCCGGCCTATCATCAGTTACTGTAGTAGTGCTTCGAACTGTAGTATAGTAGCTACATTATCAGAGTCTTCTCCAAATTCTCATTCTTCTGTGTGCTTTTCTAAAATCTTTTTCCCAGCAATTCATCACACGATCAGCAACAACTTCATCTGCCATGAAACTACGCCATTTTTTAAAAACTCTCTCACGAATCTATAAGAAATACTCACCAATGTCAGTATGACACCTTTAATTAAACAACCAAAAATGAGTGAATAATACATCTATTAGATTCCATTGCGTGCCTAAACGATTTTCGTCTTGTTACATGTCTTCAGTCATAATCCTACATGCCCTCTGTCAGCGGAAATAGCTTATACTATCTCAGCGGCTTGCATTGTCGAGATAATTTGTCAAACAAATCGATATGTTAACATATACGCCGTGGAAGAAACGTAGCTCTGAAAATTGTTGCAAACGTTTCCCGTATTGATTTTATACCATATGGTGTAGTAAATATTAGTGTATGTATTTTAGTATGAGAAAATTTAACAAGAGTAAAACCACAAGTAGCAAATGCTAGCTGAACGTAAAATCAGCTTTGAATACGAGTGTCTCGAAAGGCTACCGATAAATATTCGTGCCATTACTCACTCGCTCATCCGTCTCCACAACTGAATAGTCAACGTGGCTGATTGCCGTCGGAGGTGGTGGACCCGGGTTTGATTCCCGGAGTTGGCAGAGATTTTTTATTGGTGGGAAGAGTGGTACTGGATGCACTCAGCCTCATGAGGCCAACGGAAGAGCTACTCAATCGATTAGTAGCGGTTCCAAGGCCAAGAAACCTGCTAACGACTGGGAGAGCGATTGCTGACCTCACGCCCCTCCATACCGCACCCAATGACGTCATTGTCGGAGGATGACACGGTGGGCGGTCGGTCCCGATTGGCCCGTCTAGTTCCAAAACGTAGAACTTTAATTTTTTATTCACCTGCCCACTCATATTCACACTTGGAAACATACAAATGTAGAAATGGTATTTATTCTTACTAGAGACATTACAGTGAATATCTAAATACCAATACAGTCGACTGTTGGTAGAAAATAAAGTGATAAACACCATTTATGACCGGTGATACGTATGTTTAAAAGTTCTCCTCGAAGGGTTGCCAACGGCCTTGGCGCAGTGGTAACACCGGTTCCCGTCAGATCACCGGAGCTAAGCACTGTCGGGCTGGGCTAGAACCTGGATGGGTGGCCACCCGGTCTGCCGACCGCTGTTGGCAATAGGGGTGCACTCAGCCCCTGTACGGCAATTGAGGAGCTACTTGATTGAGAAGTAGTGGCTCCGGTTTCGTAAATTGACACACGGCCAGGAGAGCGGTGTGCAGACTACGTTCCACTCCATATCCGCATCCAGTGACACCTGTGGGCTGAGGATGACATGGCAGCCGGCAGTACCGTTGGACCTTTATGGCCTGTTCGGGCGGAGTTTCGTTTTAGTTTTTACTCGGAGGGTTGAGCGCAGAATTCCGGCAGAGGGCACGGGCATCGTACTCTCTATTCGCGGTGTCTGTGGACGTGCAAGTAACTGTGTCTACTTGTTGGCCACAGCGTCACACTGTATTTCGATACTGCGGCTTGACAGGGAACCACAATCACTTCCTAATACAAGAGAGTGTTTATGTTCTCCTAGAAACAATATTTATCTACATAGAATGTAAAATACAGTATCTGACACGAAGAGTGTAGCATCCAAAGACGTGGTCGAATAAAAATGTAACGTCGTATATTTACGATGAGAGGACATAAAATGTAGACTGGCAATGGCAAGGAAAGCGTTTCTGAAGAAGAGAAATTTGTTAACATCCGGTATAGATTTAAGTGTCAGGAAGTCGTTTCTGAAAGTATTTGTATGGAGTGTAGCCATGTACGGAAGTGAAACATGTACGATAAATATTTTAGACAAGAAGAGAAAAGAAGCTTTCGAAATGTGGTGCTACAGAAGAATGCTGGAGATTGTATGGGTAGATCACATAACTAATGATGAGGTGTTTAATAGAATTGGGGAGAAGAGGAGTTTGTGGCACAACTTGACTAGAAGAAGGGATCGGTTGGTAGGACATGTTCTGAGGCATCAAGGAATCACCAATTTAGTACTGGAGGGCAGTGTGGAGGGTAAAAATCGCAGAGGGAGACCAAGAGATGAATACACTAAGCAGATTCAGAAGGACGTAGGCTGCAGTAGGTACTGGGAGATGAAGAAGATTGCACAGGATAGAGTAGCATGGAGAGCTGCATCAAACCAGTCTCAGGACTGAAGACCACAACAACAACAACATATTTACGCACAGCCATCCGGTACGCAAATTTGTGAAAGTTACAACGGGACCAGAGCGCATTAGTGTTGCTCGTGTTTGGTGTGTAAGAGCCATGAACAGCGTCAGATGTTGAGGGACCACTGTGAAGGACAGGAGATGCGATGTACACGTTTGGAACAGATTTATCAGCACCTGCCGGAGTTTGAAAGGGGTCTCGTTGTGGTCCCCATTTCCCTGGCTGGTGGAAACATGCAGTATCCAGAGTTGTGGTCCATTCGGATGTGACAGTGACCAGATACTGGGCTGCATTGAAACCTGAAAGCAGGGAAGATTCCGGTCGAGCACGTCTGAACAGCAGAAGGCAGTTACGCCGTATAGAACGTACCATTCAGCTGTGTAGGCGGACGAGCAAGCGAGCAATGGCATGAATATTTATCGATAGCCTTTCGAGGCATTAGTAATCAGAGCTGGTTTTACGTTCAGCTAGCGTTTACCACTTGTTGGTTTACTCTTTTTAAATTTTCTGATACAAAAGTTCACAGTTCACTCTATTATTTACTACACCATAGAGTATACTTTTCCTCCTTGGCGTATATGTTAACATACCTACATCTACATAGTTACTCTGCAATTCACACTTACGTTTCACATATTATCTCGACAATGGAAGTCGCTGAGATAGCATAAATTATTTCCGCCGACAGAGGGCATGAAGGATGATGACTGAAGACATGTAACAACCCATTCACATTTACAGCTGCCATCTGAGAACAAGCGACGCATTCCCTGTAACATTATGTGCTAGTCCGGTGACTAGCGGCAGCAGGACTGTCGAATTACCGTCCTATGCATAGGTTGCATGTGACACAAGACCATATCACAACACAAACGGCTGCATTTAGAGAGGTGCCGGGAAGCATGGATTGGTGATAAATGGCGGTGCATTGTGTTCAGCGGTGAACCGCAGATGACCGTCGTCGGCGAGTATGGAGGCGACCTTGGAAGAGGTTCCATTCTTCCAACGTTTTGGGGAGGCACATCGGTGCTACCCGCGGCGTGATGGTGTGGGGAGCCACCGGGAGTGATTTCAGGTCACGGCTGGTAGTGTTTGTTGGGATTCCGACGCCACAACGGTACATCAGAAACATCCTTTGTCCTCGTGTTACCTCACATGCGACAGTATCTTAATTCCACAGAGCTGTTATCATCTGCACATGGCTCATGTCTCTATCAACTGTCTGCATGATGTTAAGGAACTTCGTCGTCAGCAAGATCCCCAGATCTGACCCTGAAAGGACATGTGTGGGGCCAGATCGGATGCCGACTCCTTCCCATTGACAGTATCTGGGATATCGATGACCAGTTACAAGAATTGTGGGCCAGCCTACTTCACAAGACGATGAAACAGTTTTATGACACGCTTCCCTCGAACCCGCGTCCAGCAATCCTGATTTAGGTTCTATGAGATTTCCCTAACTCGCTTCAGACAAATGCATGGCCGACTTCCTTCCCCATACTTCCCTAATCCGATGGTACCGAAGACCTGGCTGTTTGGTCACCTGCACTAAATCAGCCAACCAACCAACAAACCAAACAACACCCTGTAACGTCCCCCTTCACTTTTATCGACAATGTTAGAAATATATGACCGTGTAAGCATGTGCCTAAACGACTGGAATAAAATTTTGAAAAGGCTATCTTTCCGAAGATTCAATATAAAGTCGATAAATGAGAGGGAGGTTAACAACAAGATGCCTTTTAGGACAACTTATTCCGCCTACTTAATTACTGTAAAATTTAGTATTGTTGTTCGAAGGGTTTGTGCTATCATTCACGTACTGTGCCAACGAGAAGGGGTACCACGTGGATCGGAACAGAATAATAAGAGTTAATGAAATAATTATAGCTAAAAGAAATACGGTCGCCAGCCCAATTGGGCAAAATTTCTGTTCGGTAGGTGAATTAATGCGCTGAACAGTCAATGTCAAGAATTACTCGAACACGCGCGGTAACAGTGGGTTGCACGTAGGTTAGCAAAAATCAACTGAAACATTTACGTAATAAAGCGAGAAAGAAAATAGTTTGCACTCGAAATATCATTAACTAATAGAGCTGAAATTTTGAAAACATACAAGATAACACAGATTAATGGTTACTTACTGTTGTAAGTGACAATGGCGCTACCTCATAATAACGTCTACTATTTTCATATGAATTTTCGGAAAATGGCAAAAAATAATTAAATGAAATTCTATTGACTTCTGAACAGGGAAGTAGAAATTGATAATTACTGTATCAAAAAGTAATTATTAGACTTTAGCACGACTGCAAGTCAAAATGTGAACCAGAACTTTACCAACAACAAATTACAATAATCCCTGATATTTGCACTCACTCATTAATTCTAGTTAGTGCTTTTGTTGATAGTGCCAGAAATCATCTTACTTTGATTAGTTTATTTACTATTTGCAACAATTAGATCGCCTCAGATTAAAGTTAAAATTTAAAGTTAATGAGACTGAAATTACTGAATGCTTTAAGTTCAAATCTTTAATGTAACTGAATCATTTACTTCATAAGCAAAATTAACTGGCACTGCAGTTTTCATTTTTCATAAACGGTACTCGGATTATTGTAACAATAGGACAGGACAGGAACCTACTTGGTGAATGATTTTAGGAAAATCACGGGTAAACAGTTTTAATTAAACTTATTCACTCGCAAAACCACAAAGCTGAGTAACGCCGTTACAAAACTAGTTGACAAAAAGCTGTGATGCAGCAATCGTACTTCAGTCCATTCTCGCCGTAACGGAGTTGCTGACGACGATACTGCTGCTGGCTCCTTTCCGTGATAATTAGCGAGCACGGGAGTTATTGGCAGTGATATTGGCGTGGCGGGTTCTTGATGTTGCTGCAGCCAATATTTCCACCGGCCACGCTCATCACTTGCCACGTGCCGCTAAAAAATCACTCCTCCAGTACAGTGCACGACATCCATGCGTCCGCACTTCACCAAGTCTCACACCAGAGTTCTCTCTCTGTGTAGCGAGCGCTCTGACGTAACATCCTCCCGTGTCCAGAGACGCCGCTACTCCAACGATACTTATTCGTTGACAAAAACCTAACGTTTCCCTAACATTCCCTCAGGGATTACTCAGCGATATTTACATAATATATATAATTGATTATACAGCAACATAAACAACTTAATTCATAAATCGTGTACATATAAATTTACATAAAGATAAAAGCAAGTTTATATAAATGATCGAAGAGCACATCGGCATGAAAATGTTACAACCCTTCCCCACCTAATCAGTGTATGCGCCCAGGCCATGTTGTTGTTGTTGTTGTCTTCAGTCCTGAGACTGGTTTGATGCAGCTCTCCATGCTACTCTGTCCTGTGCAAGCTTCTTCATCTCCCAGTACCTACTGCAGCCTACATCCTTCTGAATCTGCTCAGTGTATTCGTCTCTTGGTCTCCCTCTACGATTTTTACCCTCCACGCTGCCCTCCAATACTAAATCTGTGATCCCTCGATGTCTCAGAACATGTCCTACCAACCGATCCCTTCTTCTAGTCAAGTTGTGCCACAAGCTCCTCTTCTCCCCAATTCTATTTAATACCTCCTCATTAGTTATGTAATCTACCTATCTAATCTTCAGCATTATTCTGTAGTACCACATTTCGAAAGCATCTATTGTCTTCTTGTCTAAACTATTTATCGTCCACGTTTCACTTCAAAACATGGCTACACTCTATTTTTTTTTTTTTTTTTTTTGGTCATCAGTCTACTGACTGGTTTGATGCGGCCCGCCACGAATTCCTTTCCTGTGCTAACCTCTTCATCTCAGAGTAGCACTTGCAACCTACGTCCTCAATTATTTGCTTGACGTATTCCAATCTCTGTCTTCCTCTACAGTTTTTGCCCTCAGCAACTCCCTCTAGTACCATGGAAGTCATTCCCTCATGTCTTAGCAGATGTTCTATCATCCTGTCCCTTCTCCTTATCAGTGTTTTCCACATATTCCTTTCCTCTCCGATTCTGCGTAGAACCTCCTCATTCCTTACCTTATCAGTCCACCTAATTTTCAACTTGTGATCCCTCGATGTCTCAGAACATGTCCTACCAACCGATCCCTTCTTCTAGTCAAGTTGTGCCACAAGCTCCTCTTCTCCCCAATTCTATTTAATACCTCCTCATTAGTTATGTAATCTACCCATCTAATCTTCAGCATTCTTCTGTAGCACCACATTTCGAAAGCTTCTATTCTCTTCTTGTCTAAACTATTTATCGTCCACGTTTCACTTCCATACATGGCTACACTTCATACAAATACTTTCAGAAACGACTTCCTAACATTTAAATCTATACTCGATGTTAACAATTTTTTATTCTTCAGAAACGCTTTCCTTGCCATTGCCAATCTACATTTTATATCCTCTCTACTTCGACCATCATCAGTTATTTTGCTCCCAGGGGCTGCAATATCATACTGATAATGGCGGGACTCATACTGCCAGATTCTTTCCAAGTATGACTCGTATTTATTATCACTGAAAAACTATAACACAACCCTAAATTCGTGAAGATCCATTTCGTTTCCTCCCCCGCTATTGGGTGTTTCTCGTTTTGTCTGGCAATGTATATGGCATTCTCGGTTTTGAAACAGCGATCTGACAAAGTTCACTCGTCATTTATTCCAGCCGAAATACTTCTAAACTGTATTTTTCTTGACTCGATTTTCTCATTTATTCTGTTACGGAATGCAGCCACCACTCAGATTCTCCATCAAAGTACGTCAGCCACGGGTTCGTTCCAGTCCAGCTCCCGGAGTTCACGCCCGTCGCGTTGCGTTTCTGAATTTTAAAGCCCGCACCGTGGAGACGCTGACGCAACCAGCACACACTCTTTCGCTGCCAACGCCCCTCGCGCCTGTCCCCGCTTTATTCGAGACAGCTGAAATCTTTTCCTTGTTCTTACGTTTGTTGGCTTTCACTCCGCCCGTCTTCTGCCCTTTACTCCTTCTACCTGTCTGTTTCATTTTCTTCCGTTCCGTTCGGCACAGCGTTGCAGCGAGTCTCTTTGCTCACGATTCCATTGTGAGAGGGGAATTTTCTGGCACGCATGATGTGTATGCATGTTTCCCCCTGTCTTTTCTTTTTTCCCTCAGTCTCTTTTCATTCACACGTCCTTCTAAAGCTCTTTCCTTCCCTGCATAAATCTTCGTTTGGCTGTCGGTCCGTGTCAGGTGGGAATACAGCTCCGAAGCGAAACGGGACGTTAGCGCGTCTTGTTCATTCTTTTGTGAGTCTCAACGTATCTGTTTCTAAGAATGCACTGATTTTCTGCCAAGAGTAATTTTATCCAACAAGACGCTGATTCATTATAGCGCTTTCTCTGACATGTGAATTATATGCTGCAATATCTCCCAGCAAGAACAATAAAACTGATGTATGACGTTTCGAAATTGAGAGATATGCTGTATTACAACACATAAATCAGAGAACGGAATACCTTCTCAAAGGCTTGGAATAGGCTCATCTGCATCAAAAATTCTAGGTAGCTCATAAGTGATTGACGAAATACATAATAATCTGAATTGCGTAGAACTCATGAAACACCATGATGCATAGTAATGATGTTCTTCGGGGGAATCAGAAGCAGCCTCAGAAACATCCAGAGATCAGCTAACATGCAAGTAGCAACCAAAGATTAGAAGGCTGACAGGTGACGTATTTCCGTTAAATCTGCACCCATATGTTCATCTGGCTGTACAAAGATTTCAGAAACAAGATCATCATCCAACACCACCGAAGAATATTCAACGAAGTCATTTCCGAATATCTCGGCAGCTACGCATGTGGTTCAGATCGCACTGAATCAGCTCTAGTAATGAATGTTTGGGAACTAAGAGTCGAGTCGGTTGCTAACCCTGTATACAAAATCTGTAACACGAGGTGATTATACATGATGAAAGCACTCCCTGTAGCCAACTAGAGTGAGAAACGTGAGTCATTTTACATTGCTTTGTAACCTGTGCAACTCACGGATATACGTTCTAATGTAGAACTTAATGTGCTACGGCTCTTCTGTAACCTCGGATTTGAAGTAATAATCTAGGACATTCACTGCTGGCCATCGAAATTGCAGCAGAAAGAAGCCCACATGCACTGGACGTCAAATTGGCATGAAATGTACTACAAGCTTGGATGTGCAAGTTACTAACATTTGTTGGAAATGGTAGCTCAACTCTCGAAGTTCTTTTATGTCTTCACTTTCAGATGTGCTACGTTTCTTGTTAGTAAAACGTCTAGGACATACTCAAGGTCTTTCCATGCTCTTACCAACATCTCGTCCGTCACCGCCTCTACTATATCTCGTATTAGTGCTGTAAGAGTCTGCACATTAGCCGGCCGGTGTGGCCGAGCGGTTCTAGGTGCTTTAGTCTGGAACTGCGCGACCGCTACGGTCGCAGTTCGAATCCTGCCTCGGGCATGGATGTGTGTGATGTCCTTATGTTAGTTACGTTTAAGTAGTTCTAAGTTCTAGGGGACTGATGACCTCAGATGTCAAGTCCCATAGTGCTCAGAGCCATTCGAGCCATTTGAGTCTGAATATCAGGAACAGGTGAATTGGACACTTTATGGTTAACGTAACACCATAAAAAGAGTCAATAGTGGCTATGTACAGTGAGCGTGGTGGTCACTATGTTGGGCCGTCTCTACCGATCTGTCTGTTCGGAAAAGTTTCATCCAAGAATGACAAATAAATAATCCCTAGTGTGGCGGTGAACTATCTTGTTTCAACACTAACCACCACTGACATTACTGCAACTGAGGTGTAACATAAAGCTCCACGTCCAGGTAAACTTAAATGTAATGGTATGCTTAACACATTTGGCTATCCCTTATTTGCTGTACCACATATGTGGGTTCTCCGACCACCAGATGTGGCCATTATGATTGTTTCCTTTCCTGACGACGTGAAAAATAATTTTGTGGGAAAAATTAACTGTATTAGCGTATTACGAAATCTATTCGCGTTCTAGACTACGCATTAACGTCAGCTGTTTGGGACGCCAAGACCGATCAGCACTTCCACATGTCACATCGGCACACCCTTATGCCCTCAAAATTTGTGATTGTTGCACAGAGAGACAAATAATATATCGTCATTTTGGCCCATCTAGGCATTGTCTGCGTCGACGCTCTCCGACTTGTTCCTGGCAAAGTCAGCACCTCTGGGCCTATCTACTGGCCGCAAGGCTACAGGAGTGGTAATCTGTATCCATCGAAATGCAGTCGTTTCTGTAAACTCTCACCACATTGCCTAGAGGTATGCCTGTTTCTCTGCAAACAGGACGCTTCGGTTTCTGCGGACTCTGCTTGTAGTGTCTCAGTTTTGAAAATTATTTTTGTTTCCTTTAATTAAACTCTTTTAAGGTTTTCTTTCAATAAGTCCAGGTATCGTTTGAAAATCAGCTCGTAAAATTTTGCACGGGTTCTGAGCCTACCACTTTCGTTTGCAAAGTAAACTATAGGACGATTATAAGCCACATTTATTCTAACAACCATGAATTGTTATAAGAAAGTAGGCTTCCGCGGCCGATGTCATAGTGATTAAAATTCTTCCGGGTATTATGCCGCGTCATTGCTAAAAACTAACAACAATAATAAACTTTATTATGCCGCGTCATTGCTAAAAACTAACAACAATAATAACCTTTATTATTGTTGTTAGTTTTTAGCAATGACGCGGCATAATACCCAGAAGAATTTTAATCACCACAACCATGAATTGTGATCGCTTGGCGTAAATTTTATTATAAGCTATGACCAAGAAAAAAAGAAAATCTCGTGATGATAAACGTCCTTAACTACTTCTACGTGAAGAACCTATTTTCGCACCACAGCATCAACTATGCCACTGTAAATGACTATCATAGTAAAAATACGTCATTACAATGGTTTAGCAGTACAGAGTCGCACACATTTCCTTCATAACATTACTTGAAACTACGTCTATGTTGATTCGTAGCCAAGCCAGCTGAAAAATCAATCATTCATTGTATGCCTGCTTGTTTCGATGTAAATAAAACGTCCTACAGGTCTGGAGGCCCTTGTGACCTACAAATGTTACACTAGATGAGCGAACAGTTGCGCGACTGTAAAGAAAAGTATTGAAGTTCAAATTTGCTACGGAATGGCGGCCATCTTGTAGCTTCTGCGATGCTACGTTCTCTTGTCTGCCCAGCGTGCTAGAACTGCTGTAGATGCTTAACTATTTGACACAGAACGATTCCGACCATGAAATGAAAGCATTAAATAATAGTTTAAGTTAAAAATCTATTTTACAATTAATAACACGTTACTCAGTCGCACAGATATAGAAGACGCAGAGATTGGATTGGATTGTTTGGGGGGAGAGCAAACAGCGAGGTCATCGGTCTCATCGGATTAGGGAAGGACGGGGAAGGAAGTCGGCCGTGCCGTTTCAAAGGAACCATCCCGGCATTTGCATGGAGCGATTTAGGGAAATCACGAAAAACCTAAATCACAATGGCCGGACGCGGGATTGAACCGTCGTCCTCCCGAATGCAAGTCCTGTGAGACGCAGAGAGATCTTATAACAAATCCGCACTTCATCGCTACCTCGGAGATGCTGCGTCCCATCGCTCATGCACCGTCTGTAACACTACGTTCAAACTCAAGTCTTGATAACCTGTCACTTTATCAGAGTCAGAGAAGCAGCCCCAGAGAGAGAATGTCAAGGAGAGAGACGCTATCACAATGGCGCTTATATACGCTGAAGAGCCAAAGAAACTGGTATAGCGTAGTGTCCCAGCGAGCACACAGAGGTGCGACAACATGACGTGGTATGGACTCGACTGTCTGAAGTAGAGCTGGAGGGAATTGACGCCATGAATCCGGCAGGGCTGTCCATAAATCCGTAAGGGTACGAGGGGATGGAGATCTCTTCTGAACAGCGCTTTGCAAGGTATTCCAGATATGCTCAATGATGTTCATGTCTGGGGACTTATGATAAGTTATGATAAGTTAATGTACTTAGCTTGAAAAAGTTTTTTGCCTTTATCTTTGAATTTTTTTAACGAAAGTGTTTAAACTCAGAAGAGGGTTCCTGGAGCCATTCTGTAGCAATTCTGGGCGTGCGGGCTGTCAAATTGTCATGCTGAATTTCCCGTCGGAACGCACAGTGGACATGATGCAGGTGATCAGGCAGGATGCCTGTCAGAGTGTCACCTGTCAAAGTCGTATCTAGACGTGTCAGGGGTCATATATCATTCCAACTGCGCACGCCGCACACCATTACAGAGCCTCCACCAGCTTGAACGGTTTCCTGCCGATATGCAGGGTTCATAGATTCATGAGGTTGAGTCCATACCCGTACACGTCCACCCGCTCGACACAATTTGAATCGAGACTCGTCCGACCAGGCAAAATGTTTTCCAGTCATCAACAGTCCGATGTCGGTGTTGACTGGCCCAGGCGAGGCGTAAAGCTTTGAGTCGTGCAGTCATCAAAGGTACACGATTGGGTCTTCGGCTCCGAAAGCCCATATCGATAACATTTCGTTGAATGGTTCGTAAGCTGACACTGAAATCTGTAGCAATTTGCTGTCGGTTTGCACTTCCGTTACATTGAAAGATTATCTTCAGTCGTCGTTGGTCCCGTCCTTGCAGGATCTTTTTCCGGCAGCAGTGATGTCGGAGATTTGATGTTTCACCGGATTTCTAATATTCACGGTACACTCGTGAAATGGCCCTATGGAAAAATCCGCACTTCATCGCTACCTCGGAGATGCTGTGTCCCATCGCTCATGCACCGTCTGTAACACTACGTTCAAACCCGCTTAAGTCTCGATAACCTGTCACTTTAGCAGCAGTAACCGATCTAACAACTGCGCCAGACACTTTCTGTCTTATATACGCGTCAGCGCCGTATTCTGCCTGTTTACATATCTCCGTATTTCAATACGCATGTCTATAGCAGTTTTTTTCACTTCAGTGTATGTGTGTGCGTGCGTGTGTGTGTGTGTGTGTGTGTGTGTGTGTGTGTACTAAATTTTAAGAGTCGCAGATATAAATATACTGTTTCGTAGCACATTGTATCATGTATGTATTGTCATTAATTCTGTCCACAATAACATTGTGTAGAATTAACAGTGTTATATTCTATGTCCACTGATTTTCATTTTCACTAGTTATTACATTATACAGATAGTCTTTTATTTGAGTTAGTCAATTTATTAGTTCGTAACAAATATAAAAATATTCGAGGCTAATACATTTGGGGAAGAAATACACTGAAATGACGCGACTCAATTGAAATTAGGTGTCTTGGCACCAATTCTGCCTACCTCTTTACACTTTCCATACCACCCTTTTATGTTCTTCACTTACGGCGGGTCTCGACTTGGGAACTGTCACTGAACTGTAATAAGCGGCAGTGTTACATCCGATCACAAAACACAATAGTTCTTCCTCCTGCATAGATGCCATTGTGACAATAGCTCTCCTAAATGACTTTACCTGTAACAAGAAAGACAGAGAAAGGTTTTGTCAGAACATATATAGAGGTATTCATAAGAAAACTGTATGATTTAAGCTACCGTCTGCAAGAAACCGCATAGACATGTTGATTTGTATCATATAAACAACTCTGAGAGTTATCTACCATTTGCAACAAACTGCATAGCTCTGTGCAGCATAGTTACTTGTAAATAAGTTTTTGTAATCAGAAAAAGACTTTATGATTTCGCTGTGTATCCTATCTCTTTACAAATGAGGGAATGTTTGTTCTGAAGTAAGTGAGAGAGACTGAATGTGCCATCTCATCACAACGTCCTTTTCTTCAGTGAACAGTCAGCCTTGTATGATACACTGCGGTGGAGTTACCAGCGTCGTAATCATCAGCGTCGTCTTTTTTGCCATTTGACGTTTTAATAACACTATAAAGGCTACTAACGTAACTTGTCATATTATATAGGGTTGTTAACTGGTTTTTCTAACCTTGAGGTCGGGTATTAACAGTCATTCAATGTTTTTCTAGACCGGTGCAACGTCCTTACGCCGTACTATGGCCCAGTTTGCCTAACGTAGGCTCCAGGAATCGGCCCACTGCATCCAGGCGCCCGTCTGCCCCGGACAGCCTCTTCCACTCCCTATACTTCGTTCATCATTAAGTTCAAACTTGATTTCAATGAACGCGCGCTCAGAATGCTCAGCGATTGGTCTTCGTACACAGTACAGCTGCACCACACGTTGTGTCTCCGCTGGAAATAGGCCCTACTTTCCTGTCACTGATTTCGTTATTATTGTAGCATAAATAACGTAAAGAGGCACGATAAATCACTGAAACTCTTCACTGTTCCACTGCCACCGCGTAAATTCTTTACCTCTAGCACTTCTTGTTTTCTTGTTCCTCCTCTCACTGGACAGTCGCTTTATCTGTCCCAGCAACCGGGTTCACGTTGTATTGTAGTTAGTGTACACTGTGAAAGTGAAGTCGAAACAGAAGCACCGTTAAAAAGTATCGAGAAACAGATCGTACTTAATGTCTTCGAGAAGGTTTTAGAAAAACATCCGTTGCTATCGGTATGGCGGATTTCGAACATAGCACCTGTACGCGTAATGGAAAACGGAACACAGATAAACTGTTTACTCCTGTCAAGGTGAAAAAGCGACAACTGCATGTGTTAGAAAAATTGGGCGATTCTGTGTGCTGAGCTGCCGAAGGTGCATATGTGGGGATGCTGTTGTTGATCACCTCTTTATCATTGTAGCAGATGACAGCTCCAGTTGTGGAAAAGCTTTCTCGGAATCTGGTGTGAAAAGAGATTACCAGACAGTTCATTGTATCGCCTTCTGTGAGTCCAGTATTTCGTTATACGGTGGAATCTCCACCAGACATTTCTACACTACGCATAACTAACAAGGTAATATGTGCAACGTTTTCTGCTGCTTTTCCTTTTCGTAACTTTCGCTTTCCGCCTGATCCCTTGATACTCTCTACCGTGTATTATTTCGTAGTTCTTACAAATTGTCCGAAATGGTATTTTAAGCCATACTGTTTCTATCCGCAGTTTTTGAAACAATTCTCGCTGGACACACAACTGAACATTTATTATTAATTTAGATATATAGTCATTAATATGGATTGAATTGGGAATATACAAATATTTACCAACGGAGATTTGTCGTTTCTTATTGTGTTACCAGTAATATTTCTATAGCACCCTACCTCTGTGTATCTTGTGTTACATTTTCATTTTGTTTGGTCTTTTCAGTGTAATGTGGTTGCAAAACTTGTTTTACGTCAGAATAATTTTTAAGCCTATGTAACTTCGTACCAGTGTACGACTTTAACTAATGTCCGCTTTGAATTATCAAAACAAGCTGTCATCTGTAATATAAACATTTCTAGTGTTTTTCTTTTTTTAAAATCTTGTGGGACTTAGCTGCTAAGGTCATCAGTCCCTAAGCTTACACACTACTTAACCTAAATTATCCTAAAGACAAACACACATACTCATGCCCGAGGGGGGACTCGAACCTCCGCCGGGACCATTTCAAGTGTTGAGATGGCGCATGGACATGTTGCGAAAACCAATAACAAACAGCCATTCTGTCTGCCTGCTGTTCATCGTCTTTACGAATATATACACATTATAAATACTCGTATTAAATTCTGCAGCCGCCGCTTCTCTCTCTATGTGAAGGCTAATCTCAGGAACTACCGTAGGGATTTTCATTAATACAAGGGTTGGAACTTAAATAGTGGCAACTATTTATTCACAGCCGATTCAAAAGAGTTACATGTTTGCAACTGTTACTGTCCTTCAAAGTAGTCACCAGCGTTTTGTAGAACCCGTTGCCAGCGATGTGGAAGGCGCAGTACACCGTCAGCAGAGCTTGTTCTTTTAATGGTGCGAATTGAGTGAAGTTATGGTGATTCTCGTGTACGACTGTGATGGTGTTATCCTAAACATTACGTTCCTCCACGGCAGACCGTCAATGAACAGTATTACTGTTTGTTTTTAGAGCATTACCTGCGACCAGCTTTACGAAAGAAGCGGCGACACTTTCTGCGCGGGGTCAGGGATTTTCTCGGCCTCGTGATGACTGGGTGTTGTGTGATGTCCTTAGGTTCGTTAGGTTTAAGTAGTTCTAAGTTCTAGGGGACTGATGACCATAGATGTTAAGTCCCATAGTGCTCAGAGCCATTTGAACCATTTTTGAACTTTCTGCGCAACCCACCCACCATTTTGCACGACAATGCGCGGGCGCATAAGCGCAAGCTGTGGCTACTCTCTTCGGTCGATGGGAATGGGAAGTACCGTACCATCGACAGTACTCCCCGGACTTAAGTCCTTGTGACTTTGATTTGATTCCGAAGTAGAAGGAACCACTTCGTGGCATTCGCCTCAGAACTGTTCCTGAGGTTCGACAGGCAGTAGATCGCTTCATTCTACACAACGCTGGTGACTACTTTGAAGGGCAGTAACAGGTGCAAACATGTAACTCTTTTGTATCAGTTGAGAATAAAAACTTGTCGCTATTTAAGTTCGAATGGTTCAAATGCCTCTGAGCACTATGGGACTTAACATCTGAGGTCATCAGTCCCCTAGACTTAGAACTACTTAAACCTAATTAACCTGAGGACAGCACACACTTCCATGGCCGAGGGAGGATTCGAACCTGCGACCGTAGCAGCAGTGCGGTTCCGGACTGCAGCAGCTAGAACCGCTCGGCCACAACGGCCGGCTATTTAAGTTCCAACCGTCGTAGATAGACTGATTCACCAAGAAAGTTTTTGTGTGTCACTACAGGCTGTAAGCAAGTAGCCCGGCCGTAGTTACTTTGAACTACCGATGTGAGGTCGGGCTGATTGTTCGTCGCACAGTCTAAATGCACCAGTAAGGCAATGTGCGAGCTGAGTACAAATTTGCCATAATAGTAGTAAGCGACTGTACTCGACGGCACATAATTTTACGTTCCCTAGGGACGAGTCTCCAATGACGTGACAACAAACGCGGAGGAATATATAGCTCAGTGTTTACTTCAGTGTTAAATTCACGACCAACGCAATATAGTCTCGAACTGGCAGCGGAGCGATAAACAAGGAACACTGTAGGGAGCCTTCCCTACTCCAGGCACTTGAGCACGGTACAAGGTGCATGTGACTGGCGTGGTTACAAGAAAATCAAGTAGCACTCGTTGGTTATCCGTAGGCCGTAAGTACATCTGTGTTCTGAAACTATCTCGTGCGAATAAACACTATAAGAAGCCGAACATGGGACACGTTCGCTGCGCAAAGGTCCTAACGATTGGAGATTGGTTCAAATCAATTGCTACCGTTTCGTTTTGGCCATCAGATAGTCCCAGCGCAAGGTAGTACATTGAATTCGGGGGTTCAAATCAACTGCTACTATTTCGTTTTGGACATTAGATAGTCCCAGCGCAAGGAAGTACACTAATTTCGTAATTGCAGATTTATTGGACAGTGTCGGGCAGAATTTTTACAGGATTGTGGGGCTGTTATTGTAATGACGCTATTCAAAAACACATTACGGCATTTCTGCATTAAACTGAACATTTCGTAGCAGTCACAATCCTGTCTTTACTGTCAGCATAAAAGCATAACATTATTCACTCTAACAGACCTTGACAGAGTCACAGTTCGCACAAATATTCACTATTCGCAGCATGTTGGTGCTTTCATATAGAGTCGTAAAATCTGACTTACGTCAGCGCGTAAACTTTTCACACTGGCTGCCCTCGGAGGCATTTCTGAAACCTCCTGTAACAAATTCTTGACAAAGTTAGCGCATCATGGGTTGTTTTCCAACATCAGTAAAATCTGTAGAAAGCTTGGCACCTCATTTCAGTAACGTACTCAACACTGCATGACAGTAATCGTGCAGCCGGCCGAGGTGCCCGAGCGGTTCTAGGCGCTACAGTCTGGAACCGCGCGAGCGCAACGGTCGCAGGTTCGAATCCTGCCTCGGCCATGGATGTGTGTGATGTCCTTAGGTTAGTTAGGTTTAAGTAGTTCTAAGTTCTAGGGGACTGATGACCTTAGAAGTTAAGTCCCGTAGTGCTCAGAGCCATTTGAACTATTTGAGCCAGTAACCGTGCAAATATTGGAAGAACACACGTGACTCAGGTTCCACATAACTTGGCATCTACTATGGTAACTGTTCAGCTGCAACCTTGTTAAGGTTTCCACGCTGTGAGAACAGTCACACGCCGTAATGATATGTGTCGTCCAGTGTGTGACTGCTGTAATGAACTCATGAAATCCACTCTCTATATAAAGAACTGGAAATCGCAAAAACTTGTTCCTTAACCAGTCTTTATGTAGATGAATTCATGGTCAGTTGCCACTCTGAAGCGCTCTATATAGGGTACACTGCGTGATGGTTTTATATTTTCAGTGTGAACTACAGTTTAGTGCATGGTAAAGTCTTCTGAGTGATTAAGCAGTGTCGTGTACGTCTTGAAACTTCTGTAATTGGCAACATAGCGATCCCTCTGCTCGTATCTTCATCAGGATTTCACTGGTGTTGCTGGATGGCTGAACACTGTCGAGAAGACAGTGTCGCGTTCACTTACAACGGGATTATT
Source organism: Schistocerca piceifrons (assembly GCF_021461385.2). Taxonomy (NCBI): domain Eukaryota; kingdom Metazoa; phylum Arthropoda; class Insecta; order Orthoptera; family Acrididae; genus Schistocerca; species Schistocerca piceifrons. The sequence goes on along the minus strand of NC_060144.1, from coordinate 114,890,173 downwards.
CCACGCTTTTCCGTAGAAGTGGAGTTACCATGTAAAGGGCGGAAAAATAGTCTTTCATAATGAACAAGACACTGTCTTTGCACGTTCAGCTTGCAGGGACACAGGTGGAACGCTGTATAAGGTCCCAATGGCGAGCTCGAAACGCTGAGCACTGAAGAGGTGTATGAAGCGCCCTAAGGACTCAGAACATTTTATCACCAATGACAAACGTCACGAAAGTCTGCGGCCTTATTTTAGTAGTCCATCAGTGTAATATGATCATAGACATTGTTGAGTCACGCCTTCTGTCTAATCTTTGTCAAGTAAGTCAATGGTTTTCCTAAAATCGAATTTCAGGATCGTTACTTTCAACAATTACACGGCGGATTTCCTCCCCCATGTTACTACAAACTGAGTTAATGACATCGCAGCCGTCACGGTTTCAGCTCCCAATTTTCTTCCTTCCACATTGTTATCTGACGCCACGTGTACATATACAGGGTGGTCAGAAAATGTGTGAAACGCTTGTCGTGATGTTGTAGGGCAGAATGTGCTGAGACATAAATGTTAAGAAAAAATGCATAGAATTTAGCCAATCGGGGCGTCGCGCGATCACATTCAGGCGGCCTGTCAGGGGCGGTGTTGCCCAACGAGTGCTTTGACTCGTTAGCTGAAAGTTGAATTTGCGCGCGCGACGATCTGATTGGCTAACTTCAATGCTAAATAACTCGGAAACGCCGCAACGTATCGAATTTTTTCTTAACATTTATGTCTCAGTACAACTTTCCTTACAACATCACTACAAGCGTTTCAGACATTTTCTGACTACCCTGTATATATGCAGACTGAATTGTAATAAATGACGTAAACGCATACAGTTGGAAGCACATGCTACTCGTAGAAAACATGAGCTCTTGAGTGCATAACTCAAGAGCTCTGAGGACTTGTTCATCCTCGCGACTGTGTAACAGATGTCTTATACAGAACAAGAGCGCATGGTTCTTCAGGTACGCAATTTGGAGCGAATGTTTGCTAAACTATATTGTTTCAAGTATCGCATACTTTGAACTGTATGTGTTTAGGCCATTAATTACGGTATAACTAGTAAATCCGACAAACTGCAGGGAGAGATTCCTGACTGAAAATGGGGGAAAAAATCCTATTAACATTGTCCGGAAACGGACAGTATGCGTGCAACGACAAAAAGTCGTACCAGAACGTAGTACAAAGCTGCATCGCGTCCACATCACAACAGATATTGAAGGCGGCCTCCATAGGATGCAATGCACGCGTTCGCACGTCCCATCACGGATTCCCGCACTCTATCGCACGTTCCGGCCTCTCTCCGATAGCGCCACAGGGGCCGTGAACACGCTTTTGATGTCCTGTAGAACCCGGTCCTCCAAACCTGGTGTATTCACAGTCCGCCGCCTTTCTCCATGTTCGTTCGTCTGACTGAAAGGACCCACGATCACACAAACGCCCACAAAGGGCTTCAAATGTTGTGTGATGTGATTGGTGTCTGTGAGGGGTCTCGTTTTGGTAAAGCCAAGCTGCTTCTCGCCCATTTCCATCTGCTTGGACGTACAGAAACACCATCTCGGGCTGTTCTCGACATGAATACTGGACCATTCTGCTGCTTACATTACGGTGCGTCAATCACACAGCCTGCAACACACAAGGAACACACGACACGTCAACGCCATGTAGTGTGGCAATGATCTATATCAAGTCACATGTTCGCATGATCTTTTTTCCTCCATTTCCTGTCATTAATCCTTCTTTCCAGTTGGTCACTTTTGTTAATGTGTACAGTGTGGTCCATTGATAGTGACAGGGCCAAACATCTTACGAAATAAGCATCAAATGAAAAAAACTACAAAGAACCAAACTCGTCTAGCCTGAAGGGGGAAAACAGATGGCCCTATTGTCGCCCCGCTACATGGCGCTGCTATAGGACAAACGGATATCAACTCTTTTTTTAAATAGCAACCCCCATTTTTATTACATATTCGTTCAGTGCGTAAAGAAATAAGCGTCAAACAAAAAAACTGCAAAGAACGAAACTTGTCTAACTTGAAGGGGGGAACCAGATGGCGCTATGCTTGGCCCGCTAGATGGCACTGCCATAGGTCAAACAGATATCAACTGCGTTTTTTTTAAATAGGAACCCTCATTACTTATTACATATTCGTGTTGTACGTAAAGAAATATGTGTTTTACTTGGACCACTTTTTTCGCTTTGTGATAGATGGCGCTGTAATAGTCACAAACGTATAAGTACGTCGTATCACGTAACATTGCGCCAGTGCGGACGGTATTTGCTTCGTGATACATTACCTGTGTTAAAATGGACCGTTTACCAATTTCGGAAAAGGTCGATATCGTGTCGATGTATTGCTGTTGTGATCAAAATGCCCAACGGGCGTTTGCTATGTATGCTGCTCGGTATCCTGGACGACATCATCCAAGTGTTCGGACCGGACTTAACATCTGTGGTCATCAGTCCCCTAGAACTTAGAACTACTTAAACCTAACTAACCTAAGGACATCACACACACCCATGCCCGGGGCAGGATTCGAACCTGCGACCGTAGCGGTCACGCGGTTCCAGACTGAAGCCCCTAGAACCGCACGGCCACACCGGCCGGCGCTACGTAATGTTCTACCGATGTTACTACTGAAACGTCCCCTTAGAAAAATTATATACGTGACTGGGCTTAAACTGACACACAATGTTTTTAGCGCAACGTAATCTGATCCCTACAAAAGAATGGCCCTGACTAACATTAACCTGTACCTTTCACAAATCACTTACCTCACCAAAAACCTTCGTTACTCGAACTACTGCAATACAGCGAGCGCCACTACTGCCAGCTAAATAAAAGATTCAAACTACTGAAGGCACTAACTACTAATAGGCATAGTTAGCAAATGAAAGATTTTGATAGAGAACAAACAATATATTTACCTCAATAGTGTTCAAAAGTCATAATGTATATAGCAGTTCATGACATCCAGTCTTACAAATTTCAAAACTACGCCATCTCTCTCCCCACATCCACCACTGCTGGCGGCTCACCTCCAACTACGCAACGCTACGCGCTGTTAACATCCAGCTGCCCAACACTACAATGGCAGACCACAATGCAAACTAGCCACAGACTGCACACAGCACAGCCAGTGATTTTCATACAGAGCGCTACATGGCGTTACCAATACAAGAACCTAAACAGCCTACTTACACTACAAGATGTTTCACTGCATGACAGAATGGCGATGTACTTCCAACATCATGGATGTCCGGCACATAGCTCGCGTGCGGCTGAAGTGGTACTGAATAGCATATTTTATGACAGGTGGATTGGTCGTCGAAGCACGATGCCATGGCCCGCACGTTCACCGATTCTGACGTCCCCGGATTTCTTTCTGTGGGGAAAGTTGAAGGATATTTGCTATCGTGATCCACCGACAACGCCTGACAACATGCGTAAGGGCATTGTCAATCCATGTGCGAACATTACGGAAGGCGAACTACTCGCTGTTGAGAGGAATGTCGTTACACTTATTGCCAAATGCATTGAGGTTGACGGACATCATTTTGAGAATTTATTGCATTAATGTGATATTTGCAGGTAATCACGCTGTAACAGCATGCGTTCTCAGAAATGATAAGTTCGCAAAGGTACATGTATCACATTGTAACAACCGAAATAAAATGTTCAAACGTCCCTACGTTCTGTATTTTAATTTAAAAAACCTACCAATTACCAACTGTTCGTCTAAAATTGTGAGCCATCTACTTGTGAATATTACAGTGCCATCTGTCACAAAGCGAAAAAAGTGATCCAACTAAAACATTCATATTTCTTTACGTACTACACGAATATGTAACAAAAATTTGGGTTCCTATTAAAAAAAACGCAGTTGATATGAGTTTGACCTATGGCAGCGCCATCTAGCGGGCCAACCATATCGCCATCTGGTTTCCATTTTCAAGCTAGACAAGTTTCGTTCTTTGTAGTTTTTTCGTTTGATGCTTATTTCGTCAGATATTTGGCCCGGTCACTACCAATGGACCATCCTGTATACCGGGTGCCTCTCTTAGACGTCGTCAGGTGCATTTGCTTTGGTGTTTCAGCCCATATTTACAATTTAGTTTTTCAACGTGTAGCTGGAGTCAGCCCGTGAAAATTCCGTTCGTCACGTCTTTCGTACGACGCCCAGCGGCGACGGAATGCGTCGTTTTGTTAATCGTTTCAAATAACAGTATTTTTAAATCTAAATGTTTTATTTTTAAATCTGAATGTTTCTTGCCGATGTGATAAAGCACTACCAGATTAGTCTAGTGCATTATTCGTATTATCGGTATATATTAACAGGAACAGTAAGACACAGAGAATAATCAGTACTCCAGCAGCGGTTACTGAGCAGCCTTGCCGTGTGGCGGTAGCAGTCAGCGTGCGTCAGCGCGGTTCTGTCGCTGCTGTGTCCTACTGTCCCTGTCGGTAAAACGAATACCGCACTAGACTAATTTGGGACGGCCGCGTCAATTCCAATTAAAAAAATAATTTTGTTTGTAAGGCGAAACAAACCGACGCTTTCTATCTACGTTGGGCGTCCCATGAAGGACGTCGTAAGCTGTAGTTTGGGCTGACTCCAGCTGTACGTTGCAATTGTAGCGGAGCAGCTACCCAAGCCGTACGTGCGTGCTTTCTCTGCTCTCGGCGTAGCTACCAGAGGACACTTGTGTCTCAAACAACCTAAAACAGGCATAGCTGCCAGAGGACGATCTTCGAAGTGTCGCTAAGTGATCGCCGCTAATGTTTACGTAGGTTGGCGGCCGAGAGCTTCGGCCCACAATCCCTGCATCTGCGGTTGCAGCCACCATGGCGGGACTCTACTGCTCTGTGGTAGGGTACTGCAGTGTCAAGGCCTCGTTCACGTCGTATCACCCGGCACAATGCCGGCATTTCCCTTCCACCCGCCGGCCGGTGAGGCCGAGCGGTTCTAGGCGCTTCAGTCTGGAACCGCGCAACCGCTACGGTCGCAGGTTCGAATCCTGCCTCGGGCATGGATGTTTGTGATGTCCTTAGGTTAGTTAGGTTTAAGTAGTTCTAAGTTCTAGGGGACTGGTGACCTCAGATGTTAAGTCCCATAGTGCTCAGAGACATTTGAACCATCTCTTTTTTCAAACGACAAAGCAAAATTGCCGTGTATTCACACCCTACCCTCAATAAAGGTGTTCTCATTCTGGACAGGTGGCAGCTCCCCACCCCCAGCCCTCTCCCCCAACCACTGACCCGCAGCAAGACTGCAGCTCAAGAGGCGGGAATGCCGACTGTTCCCGTCAACGTTTCCGTCTCGCTCTCCCTTTTTTGGTTTGACCTCCAACTTTCAAAATTCTACACACCTGCAGTTGATGATTGGAGTGCTGACGCCACAGTTACAGATAGTCTTTGTGTTCAGGCGTAAAGTTAAGCGCCGGCAATCCGATCTGGAACGTTAGAGCAGAGAGGGCTGTGAAGAAGACGTCATGCAGACCGACCCTTCTCCAGGACGACAACCCGACGGCAGCACCCTCGACACGAAGAGGACATAGTCGCTACGTTGCCTGGCCGCTGCCCAGTTGGAGACTAGCAGTTCGCCGAGCTCTACAGCAGCGAGTTCAAGAGTAGCATCAAGACTAGTCATTTCTCTTCTACTATGTATCATTGTCTATACTGAAGAGAATTCTCATTTTGCCTGTCGCCCTTTGCCTGTGACACATCCGTAGTTCACAAAGAAAAGAATTTTGTGGGTACATTAAATGTGAATGCATTTCGGCACAGAGATTATAAATGGGAACCTAATTTTGTTCAGAGGTTACAATATTTAAAAATTCATTTAATTAATTTTTCGTGGGGAGGTTACACATGGTTCATTTAATTAATATTTTTGTGGGGAGTTTACAAGTGGTTGCAACAGTTTGAAGCCCAAGTAATTGCTCACAACGTACCAGGTACTGTGAAACTCCACTATCTCTTGTCCACGGTAGGCAGTGCAGTTTTTTACTCATCCAGAAATTATTCCCTAACGCAACTTTGAGTGAACTTTCCTACTATCAGATTGTCGATTCGCTGACGCACTATTATGACAAACAAGTGAATGTGGTAGCAGCTACGTACCAATTCTTTAATTGCAAGGAACGTTCAGAACAGACTTCCCGTGACTGGGTAACATTTTGTAGGGTATGATGAGGATATGCAAAATCAGATGTTCAGGTGGTGCTTTATATTCAGATGTTATGTTGCATGATGTGATTGTGTACAGTGTAGCAGACGTTGAACTTAGAGAACAGATTTTGATACAGTACGATCCATCATTGCAACACGTAGTGCAAATACTAGATCAGTACAATTCAGGTGCCATGTGAGCTAATAAATTTGAGCAGCCACCAATTTGTCGGGTTGAGTGGTATCTTGCTCGCAACCGGACCATTAGGCAGTGGCAGCTTGCGAGCGCCACAATGTGTAAACCGTTCCCCACATCATGTAAACAGCTCTCTACACAGGCGAAGAGAATTCAGTCTTGCCCTTGGTGCTATTCATGGTGCAAACGCCAAAAGTGCCTGTTCCGACAAACTCAGTGTTACGCTTGTAGCAAGAAAGGTTTGCAATGGAACAAACATCAAAATTCTGCCCACTCACACAAAATTAGTCATAAGGCCCATGTAATCGATTGAGTGCATTCCAAGCATGCTGCAGGCATTAGCAAAACTAGCAAGAAAAGGTTTCATCATTGCTACGTGTGAAAAACGTGTGAAATTTCAGTTGGACACAGGTGCCTCTGTTACATCGCTGAATCGTAACACATGAATTGTTAGGCTCCCCATGCCTGTCTAAAACCAGCATGCACCTGACGACTTATAATGGGCAAGACATTGTCATTCTCAGAAAATGTACTTTGCCTGCCATGTATCGCTCACATACGCGAATGGTAACTTTCACTGTGCTACAATCATGCCATTGTGAGGACATATTTTTCCTTGATGCATTTGATTTATTTGGCTTTCAAATTCAGGACAGTGTGTTATCAGTGACTCTATTCAATGCTGAAGACAGAGTAACTATCTTGCCGAAAGAATTCCCTGAACCCTTTCCTGAAGGTTTAGGCAAGGTTAACAATTTTGTTGCACATATTACTATGACAGACAATGCTCACCCGAAATTTTGCCGGGCCAGAACCGTTCCCATTGCATTATGGGACAAAGTCCCTGCTGAACGTAAAGAATTGCAAGATAGCGGAGCTATTGTGCCCATAAAAGCTAGCCAATGGGCACTGGTTTTGCTCCCCAAACCCTCAAGTCACATTCGCCTCTGTATTGACTTTAAGTCTACAGTCAACTCACAAACTGATATTGACACTTATCCATTGCCACGCCCAGAGGATCTCATGGAGAGATTAGGTATGGGTTGCTACTTTTCTAAAAATTTATTTGTGCGACACATATCTTCAAATACCACTACATGAAGAATCTCAAAAAGCGTGTGTTGTGAATACTCATTTGAGCTTGTTTAAATATTTGCGTTTGTCATTTGGCAGTGCTTTCGCACCCGCCATTTTCCCATAGTATTTGGAACAGCTGACTGCTCAAGTACCAAACTGTTCAAACTGTTTGGACGATAGTGTCGTAGTAGGTCGTACACCTTTAGAACACATTGCAAATCGGCGTGCTTTGTTTCGTGTGTTATCTGATGCAGGACTAAGCTATCACCTGAACAACTGTGATTTTTTTAAACCTGAGTTGTAGTATTTTAGTCATGTCATAAACAGTCAAGGTGTACGTCCTCTGCAGTTGCATTTGTTACCCATAGGAGACCTTCCAGTTCCTCGTAGTGTCACAGAATTGCAGTCAGTTTTAGCGAAAATGAACTATTGCGTTGGGTTCATACCGAACGCTGCACAAGTCACAACCCCATTGCATCGCTTACGTCGCAAGGACGTCCCCATTGTTTGGACAGATGAGTGCCAACAAGCTTTTCAAAAACTTAATGATGCACTGCGCAGTGACAGATGCTTAGTTCACTTTGATCCTGACAAACCAGTTGTGTTGTAAGTTGACGCTTCCTCTTATGGAATCGGTGTGGTGCTTTCGCGCAGAATTCGTGATAATGACAGGCCTATGGTTTTCGCATCAAAAGTGTTGTCTAAAGCTCAATGTAACCATTCGCAAATAGAGAATGAGGCACTGGCTATTGTGTATAGTGTCACCAAATCCCGCCACTATTCGTATGGCAGAAAATCCTACTTGCAACGGATCACAAGCCACAGCAGTCCTTGTTTCATCAGACGAAGCCGGTTCCTGTACGAACTGCTCAAAAATTGCAAAGATAGGCTTTATTGTTGTCTCAATACCGGTACAAGATTGTGTATCGTCCGACAGCTCAACATGGTAAGGCGGACGCCCTTTCACGTCTTCCGATTGGCCCTAATACAGACTTTGACGCTTCTGCTCTATCTTGTTGTCACGTCGATACTCAGGATTCTGAATTGCTTTAATCCTTTCCTCTGAACTATCGGAAAATTGCACAGGCCACGGAAGCGGATTCAGATTTAACATTTGGCTAAAAATCATTCGTACATCTTGGCCTCGCTCGTTGCATAGCATAAAGAACTCTGTAGTGCGCCGATACTTTGCTCGCCGGCATAGCCTCGCTATACAGCAAGGTGTGATTCTTGTTCAAAGTGACAGTGGACAGTCACATGTGTTGATCCCAAAGCTTTGGAAAAAGAAGTGTTGTAGTTTCTTTACCGAGGACACTGGGGGATTGTTCACACGAAACAGCGCGTCGACACTGTACCTGACAGGGTATGCAAACCCAAGTAGAACAGATGACGTCACAGCGTCACGCCTGTGCGGAAAATCGGTCCGCTCCACCCCAAAAATTCTCTGCTTGTCCTAAGTCGCAATCACCGTGGCAACGTGGGCGCATAGACATTGCGAGACCATTTTGGAACACTCATGGTTGATTGTGGTTGACTTGTATAGCAAATTCTCGAGTCTATAAACTTTACCAACAGCTGTATACTTTAGGTTATTTTATTTCGAACGCTACCAGTTTCGGCAATTCATTTGCCGTCTTCAGCTCCCGTACGCGTTTTTCGAATCAACAAGCTTATCGTATAGTGCCATAAAACTGGATACCGTGAAGCCGAATCGTTGTGCAACTGATTAATGCGTAAGGGTGACACTAACTGCCCTAACTGGTAGCTACACAATAAATAAGATCATAATGACGGCTGTAGGCGTTTCATTTTCTTACAAATGATGATAGGGTCGCTACCAGTGCCTTCATCTTGGCCATTGAGTGTGATTCGTTCCCTGAAAAGGTCAATGCGATGGTATACCGATCTAATGTCAAACCATACTTCCCTCCCCTAATGCAGTGCTTTAAGTGCTGGAAATTTGGGCACTTGTCTTCGCGGTGTAATCCTAGTGCGACATGGACAGATTGCGGACGTCCATTGCATCTGAATACTCCACCTGGGCAGCTGTGGAGAGAATCATTCACCCTGCTCACTGGACTGCATGGCTCTTCAAAACGAAGAACCCACACAGGTCAGCTTACCAAGAGGCTAAAAAGAAATACGACTGGCTGAACCCCATTCGATTGATACCATCTTATGCCGCAGCTACAAAGACGTACCCCTCGCTGGTGACGGTAGTCCCTTTGTGTATGGATCCTAGAGTAGGCTTTCAAGCGCTCCCCCCCTCCACCCCCCCCCCCCCAACTACACCAACCCCCTTTGGTGGTTGGGGGCACTTCTTATTCCATTGCTCCTAAAGCACCTACTTTGGCAGCAGTGCCCTCCCCCCCTCACTAAACGCCTTCCACATAGGTCCCCACCACCCAGCTGGAGAAGCAGCAGCCTACTGCGGCTCTTCTCGCCCCTGGAACTCTATCTTCCAAGGACTCCGACAATGTGGACACCAGCCAGTGGCTGAAGGAGCCACAACCTACTGGTCGAAGAGTTTCACACCCTTCATATATTCCCAAAGCTACTTCAGAAATGCTCTCTCAGCAAGCCCTTAACAGCAGAGAGAGAAAAAAATGAAGAAGAAGAGTGTTAAAAACAGAGAGATCCCAGCGGCCCAAACAACACCAGTCCCTGTAAGTTCCACATGTGACGACGATGTGTAGATCCTAGCGTGCCGCAAGGACCTCAATCTCGCCGACGCCTCAGAAGCAATTGTAATTAATACAAACATTGAACTGGTGGCCACAGACGACGCTGAGGTGTGAACTGCCTCCTTGGTCCCTTCATGCCTTCCCAGACTACAGTAAGCGACATCCTCCATTTGAGCTACGACAACTCTTAAGCGTTGCACCTGCTTGCCGTCTTGCCCTTCAGGAAACCTGGTTTCCAGCAATGCATACCCCCACCCTTCTTGGCAATCGGATATTACAAAAATTGTAATGCCTGTAGCAGGATGTCAAGTGGAGAATGTACATGTGCTCTTATCTCTGTCTATAGTGAACATGTAGCCCTTCATATAGCATTAGAAGCTGTGGCTGCCACAGTGAGGACAATACAGGAAATTACCATCTGCAACGCCTGCCCTCCTCCACATGTTGAAGTATCACAACATGTATTGGCTGCACTACCCTCTCAACTCCTCCCACCTTTTCTACTTCTGGGTGATTTCAACACTCATAACTATTTTTCAGGTGGAACTAAGATTACTGGCCATGACAAACATGCCGAGAATCTGCTAACTCAACTAGACCTTTGCCTCCTAAATACAACTGGCCCCATTCATTTCAGTGTGGCACATGGCACATGCTCTGCTATTGATGTATCATTTTGCAGTCTTGGCCTTCTACCATCTGTGCATTGGAGAGCTCACAACGACTTGTGGGTACTGACCTCTTTCTGCCCTTCCTGTGCTTCCTGTCCTCTACCCGCATCCCTCACCTGGATGCTTGCCCACATGGGCTCTTACTAAGGCCGGCTGGAATGTTTTCACTTCTGCTACCACCGCTGCTGCCTCTCCATTTCTTGGTAACATCGATGGGTGGTCGACAGTGCTACTACGACCATTGTTTCTGCAGCTGAATCGACAATCTCTTGTTGCTCAGGGTTCCTCAGGTAGAAGACAAAGCCTTCAAATGGCTCCAAGCACGGGTCTGTCAATTGATATAACGACGGATTAAGAATGTTCCGAACGATACGTCTCCACCATTGGAATACGAGCCTCTCCTTCCCATGTTTGGACTAAGCTCAGAGGCCTTTAGGGGTATCAAAAAAAAAAAAAATGATTCAAATGGCTCTGAGCACTATGCGACTTAACTTCTGAGGTCATCAGTCGCGTATAACTTAGAACTAATTAAATCTAACTAACCTAAGGACATCACACACATCCATGCCCGCGGCAGGATTCGAACCTGCGACCATAGCGGTCGCTCGGCTCCAGACTGTAGCGCCTAGAACCGCATGGCCACTCCGGCCGGCTCAACAAGTTATTACCGTCTTTTTTGACGCGGTGAAAGCCTAGACAATACTTGATGGCGCCACATCTAGCTGAGTAGGGTCTCCAGGGCAGTCCCAATTTTTATACGGAATTTTTTGTCGCTCCACACGTACAGAGGTTGAGTCGGTGCATCATCCTCCCCCCCCCCCCCCCCCATATCCAAGAGAATGGGGTCCTCCGAAGCTATGTATTTAGCTTTCCTCTTTCTTCAGTGGCCCTTACTGGTCTCAAAGCAGCTTTGGGTTGCAGTATCAACCTCCTTGTACGCTGACAACTTTTGCATTTCCCTTTTTTCATCTACTATTGGTGCAGCTGAAAGTCGACTGCAGGGGGTCAGTCTTGGGCCTTCAGCCATGGCATTTTTCAGCCAAGGCATGGGTCATGCACTTCTGGAGCCGTCATAGAGTTCACCTGCACCCACAATTTAGTCTTAATGACTTCTCCTTAATGCAGTGGACTCTTATCGCTGTTTGGTTTTCGACGCCTGCTTAACTTTACTTCTCATCATCGTCAACTTAAGCGAAAGTGCTGGCAACATCTTAACTTTCTTTGTTGCCTGAGTCACACCGATTGGGGTGCAGTTCACCCTACACCGTTGCATCTGTACAAAGCCCTTTTATAGCCCCATCATGACTATGGGATTTAAAGAGTCTTGATCGCAACTTATTATTTTTACTGGAGTGACCGTTTTCGATTCTACTTAAGAACCATCTTCAGACTCCAGAACGGTGGGTGGAGCTAGTTGCACGACCCTCGACGCTGGAGTGAGCAGTTATTCCAGCGTCGAGGGTCGGTGCAACTTGCTCCACGGAGTCCACCCACCGTTCTGGAGTCTGAAGATGGTTCTTGAATAGAATCGAAACCGATCACTCCAATAAAAATAATAAGTTGCGATCAAGACGGTTTTAACCTTTAAATTTTAACAGATCGCTGATAATGTTTTCAAAATTTTTATTGACTATGGGAACCAGACATACGGTTCAGCATTGCCCTCAACATTGCGGAATCACAACTATGGAGTTCGACTTGTGATGGGAGCTTTCCAAACGAGCCCTGTGAGCAGCCTACTAATGGAACATAGGTTTCCTCCATTGTGAGTCAGGTGACATCATCTGCTTGCCAATTATACCACGCACATTCGCAAATCGCATAAACATCTTAATAACCGTCTCCTTTTCGCTAATATGGCGCTCCATCAACATCGGCCCAGATTGAGGATTACAATTGCAGTCTGCACTTGGTCCCTTCTCACTGAACTCGAGTCTTTCCCTCTACCACCTCTCCTCCAGGTTCATTCACGTATACCTCCTTGGTGTATACCTCGACCACAGCATCTGCTGGAACTATCAAAAGTCCCAAAAGACTCAGTTCATCCTGGGGCCTTCCGCCAGCCGTTCCTCTCTATTCTCGACACGTCCCAGGATGTACAGGCATGCCTAGATGTCGTATGGTCACGCTGGGTTCGCTTATGCTCATGTAGGACGTACTGGCTTGCGCTCCTTGCCAGATGGCTGCAGTGTTTTCACTGGAAGGCTGGTAGCCATCTCTCGCGCTCCTGAGCATATCTGTTCCTGCGACTCCTTGAGCGTCTTACAAGCTCTCGACCAGTACTATTCTCGCCATCCCTTGGTAGTGGTCCTGCAGAAGTCCGTTTACGTCCTCGAACAAGGTGGATGGTCAGTGTTCTTCGTATGGACCCCAGAACACGTCGAAGTCCCGGGAAATAAACTTGTCGACAAGCTAGCCAGAGGTCACTGGTAACTGGCTGTAGAAATCGGCATGCCGGAATCTGACCTTCGATCAGTATTACGCTGCAAAGTTCTTGGGCTCTTGAATACAAATGGGCGTTCCCTAACTTCGCCAAGTAAGTTTCGTGTGGTAAAGGAGACGACGAAAGTATGGAGGTCCTGCGTGTGAGCCTCTCGCGAGGGCTAGATTGTACGTAGCTGGCTCTGTATCGGGCATACTTCACTGACTCATGTTCACCTTCTACGTTTCGAGGTCTCATCTCAGTGTCGCTGTGGTTCACATTGGACTGTAGTCCACATCTTGTTTGACTCCAAATTTATCCGTCCTGAGGCAGATTTTTAATCTCCCTGATGCGCTCCATTCGATTTTAGGTGACGATGCCTCAACAACTAACACAGTTGTTTAATCCATGAAAAAGGTCTTTTACCATTCTACTTAAGGCTGGGCGCCTCAGCCCCATCTTTGAAGCTCTCACCCTATCTGCATTTTAACTCTTCCTCGCTCCATCTAGTGCTGTCTGTTCGACTTGGTGCTCGTCTTCTTGCCATCTGTGTTTCTCTCGCGATTTTAGGCTGCAGATTTTAGTGCGGTTGGTTCATCCTTTTTTATTCTTGGGGTAATCCAGCCAAGCTCGTCTGCTGTGTTTTTTAATACCTTGTACCGCTTTTTACTTTTTAGTTAATGTTTTCAATTTTGGCTTGATTCTTTCCTTTTCTATTTTAGTATGGTTACAAACATAGTTTTACGCATTTTTTTCACCAGATTTCAGGGGTTAGGATTCTTTTGGGGTATGGTTTTAATCCGAGACCTGTGCGACTGAGGAAAAAGGGACAGATAATCTTGCAGTTTAGTCATTTTATCTTACAAACCAACCAACATCAACAAGTATTGGCGGATCGATAATAGGACGACGTTGAAGCTTTTTAAGGACGTATTGTGCTAATTAGAATACACATTTTACGAGGCTCAAGCTTGCGAGGGAAGGAGAAAATGAAAGAATAATAATAATGGTGACAATAACTTACATAGACTGCCATGATGGAACAATGACACAAGGAACTGTAGGAATAGACTGTCAGGAGGAGGCGTTCCATTTCATCCACATCCAGCTAACAGAGGTGCAGGGAATTACTGCCAATCAAATAAAGAACCACAGTTAGTAACTGGCAATAACCAGACAGGGATAGGCAACAAGCCGAGATTTTCGGGATCATAACCAAATTCAAGGGATAACAATCACGCGGATCGTCCATAAAAGCAGTGGCTGGTGACAGATGTTAGAACGGGTGTAAGAACATCATCAGAAAAACATCGGATTGAACCGACATAAGAGCACTTGTAACTAAGACAAAAACCTTACTGTGGAAGGAGAAGGAAAATGATGACCTTGAGCTGCCAAAGGGAAATAGTAGTGTTTAGAAGACGAGTATATTGACGAATATGAGGAGACTTATTTAATTAATGACATGATAGTTTCTGTAGAAGAGACGACGGTGAGCCATCAAGAAAATGGAAGGTTAGGATTCTGAGAAAGAAAACGATGGAGAACGGGAGTCCATTCTGCACGAAGAAAGTGAAGACGAGAAATGTCTTATTTTAGATCATTTCGAAAATTTATACAAAAGTAAATAACAAGCAGTCTACAATACGGGAGGCAGTGAAGACGATAAAAAAATGAACCGAAACACAAGTGGGAGGAAATTACTTCGAGTGTATATGGGTAGTAATTTTAGGATTAAGGCGATATCAAATTTGGGGAATAGTTAATAGTAAGATATCAGTACACTTTTTTTGTTGAATCGAACTTCACGGTAGAATAAAATGTGTGTGAAGAAGTCTTTGTAATAATTTTAAGTGATCGTCATCTTTGTTTTTCTGTAGAAATGTTTTGCAACATCTTAAGTTTATGTACGGATGTAGAAGATTATGTATATGTTTACCTTCACAAACAGCTAGTGACCGTTTAAGAAGGGTTGTGACGGTTATGAGGGATTAGGTAATGGATTTTTTGTGACGTATATGTGTGTGCGTCAGTCACAGAGACATGCCTGTATTGTGGATTTTCCGCAATGGTTCCAGTATAAGGGATAATTGAGGAATAATGGAGTATTAAGAAAACTGGCACCTCTCATGGGAATTGCAGGTGATTTTTGAAAGTTTCTGCTGCGTCAGGTATCGAGAATTCTGCATAATCATTGTTTTGTTGGTTGGTTCTATATTGTGGGAAGTATGGAATAATTTGCTGTAGAGTATTGAGTGCCCACGCCACGGCAGCGTTTGGATCTAGATGGTGGAGGATTTATATATGTACTAGTATTTAGGATGCCAGCTCAGTACACCTGCAACGATAGGGAGCGTTTGCTGTTCATATCAAGAAATTATTTGGACAGGGGTTTTGAGGAAGGCAAATGTGTATTTTTCTCCACTCCAACGGCGTCAGGACTGTATATATTGGTTAATGGTCTTTGTTTTTAGGGTATACAGCGAAGGATACTTGCACCAGTTTTAGAAGAAAGTCGGGGATATTTCTTTTGTATTTTTGTTTAAGGAGCACGGAAGGTGCAGGACGATGGGAATCAGAAAGGTCAACCTGAATCGGCGAATGCGTGAGACGCACAGCTGAGGGTTCGTTGCTCACCAGTTGGCAACCACAATTCAGATCCATGGAATGTTAACGTATGTAAGGAGACTTTGCACATTTTCTTTTGTTGCTGTAGTTCTATGACAACAGCACGAGAGGAGGAGGACTCATCCAAGGACAGCAGGAACACGACACAGAGCATACCTCAAGAAGGTAACTGTAAGAAGTGATTCAAATTCATTCTTACGAACAACGAAACAAAATCACATAAGTATAATGGCAAGATATGGTGGCTGATATCAGTCTGAGGATCGGAAAATATTTTGTTACATAGGTATGGACAGCAATAACTACACCCCAGAAATATGTATGTTTACTTTAGTTTCTCTTTTGGCTAAGGCTGCCCACAGATTAGAGTGACGTGTAGATGGGGAAGAAGGCCTGGAAAGATGATAGGACTGTGATAACCTGTGGAAGTGTCGTACGGCTGATGACAAAATGACGTTGAATAAGATGAGAGGAAGAAACAGAGAAAGATACATAGTAAACAGCATGCACGTCACAGTGAAGGATTCCTGTTCCTGTGCTGACTAGATTAACGATACAGTAAGTAGTATAGTTTAAAGCATGAACTAAATGGCAGTTTAAGGCATAACGGCAAGAAATTAAGCATTTACATACACTTAAAACATAGCGTGACGAA
This sequence comes from Schistocerca piceifrons, assembly GCF_021461385.2. Lineage (NCBI taxonomy): Eukaryota > Metazoa > Arthropoda > Insecta > Orthoptera > Acrididae > Schistocerca > Schistocerca piceifrons. Next base: position 114,873,646 of record NC_060144.1, on the reverse strand, counting down.
GAAAATGACAATGCATGATTACTAGCAAGATAAATAACACTGACCCGTAAGTCCCGAACAGCCACATACATTTTCATTTAATATTGCATAAATCCTGTAACAAGTCGCTTTCGTCATGTGCAGTCTCAGAAGTAACTCACACCCCATTCTCATGAAAAGTTATAAAAAATAATTTTTATATTCATAGTGGTGTGGCGATTGTACACTCTAGCCTTGTATACCAGTAACACAACCAGTTTGTAGTTGCAACACTTCTTTATTGATTACACGTCCACATGAATTCATCAGCAGTAATAATGAATTAACAACATTTGCATATCAAGGCCCTATCCACAACTAGTATTTACAATATTAACTGTCACACTTGTGACAATGGTCCCTTTACGTGCCGGTAACAACAACCAAAATAATAGATGAAACAGATAACCAAATGTTTACAGTGTCGGCTATCGCCTTTCTCACTCAGTTTTACACTTACTGAAAAGGTAAAATTAATTTGTTGTTATCTGACCTGAAGGGTACTATTAACTGTTCTGTTTACACTTAGCATTCTACTACACTCAACGTCCGGAAGATTGTAGACTTTATGCAAGATTAAGGCAAAACGTCAATTTGATGAACATGTGATGAACGCGAGCAAACGTTAATCTATTACGATTTCACAAACACACGATCCAAAGGGTGAACTTATACTCAATTTGAGGAGTAGGAAACCTTCTGCCTAAAACAAGCCTCTCGTTGAATGGAATAGAGAAATCGCGCGTTAACGGGCTCCGGACAGCCCTGAGCTCATATCCTGAAATTTCCGTGTCTGGCAGCTTGCGTTTCTGAAAACAGGAGCACATGAGCGGCAGACACACTGTAGTATATACAAGTTACACACACACACACACACATATATATATATATATATATATATATATATATATAAAGTAGTATCTTAATATGAACATATTACAAGTTAACCAATGAACAGAATTAAGGAGCTTAGTTTTCTTTGATCAAACAATACACAATATATATATATATATATATATATATATATATATATATATATATATATTATATTCTACGTGAAAAGATGTGTCAGTCCACACCCAATGACTTAAGGTCCACCTTATAAGATAATGTGTCTTTGCTGAATGGCTGACACCACATAAATCAAATGTGCAGTACCTAACATGACAATCAACCTTCAGATAGGTATTTGAAATTATAATAGAAAACTAATAGGTCACTAATGCAATAAGCACGGCCCCTATGGCCACAGACCAAAATACACACGGCCTCTATCCGACCATAAAACACAATGTGACCTATATTTATCATGGCCAGTTGCCTTCCATACACACAAGAAATTATTAAGAAACAACAACTACCACTAATTCGTAAAACCAGAAAATTCTAAATCTATAACTAAATTAATAAATGACGTTCAAGTGAACCAGTTACGCTCAGCGTGCCACTAAGCGCCGGACCCTAACTTACAAGCGCGAGGCGCTATTTCTAGGCACTTTACTAACATAATTTCATGACCGTTCCAGAACATGACTCGCTTCGCCACCACTGCAGTCATTGTTTTGCTGGCCTCTAGCACGAGCAACAGGAACAGTAACAGTCCTTAAGTACACAATAATATTCACTATACATAGAAGGAGGAACCCACTACGAAGGCTTGGTGATTAATTTTTTCTTCTTCATGTGAAATTCACACGCCATCCATCAGCATAGCTCTCGAGGTGTTAGCAAATCCTGGTCGCCACTGGCCAGCCGTCTCAATACAACTTTAATACTTTCCGGCAGCGGCACTTGCTTCTTCATTGCTCCAACTCAACTGGTCCTCACGGCATACGGCCGTGCCACGTGACATGGTGTCGCCAACTCCCCACAACGACAACATCGAAAGCACGTCACGTCGGCTCATGCGCGGACCCACTCTCCTCGACTTGCGCACACGCGCCACCATAAATAGCCTGCCTCAAAGACACAAAGAGAACAAGGCACAGAGACAACGATCAAAGATGGAAGTAAGAATCGATATCGCCTGACGCCAGAAACCCACCGGCTCAGGTAATAAATATAAACTCATTGTGAAACACGCTGCCCGAAATGAATTAGCACATCCTTATAGAGGTTCAAAATTCACTCAAGATTTATTGTTGCAACAGTGCGTATGGAGTCCTGAAATGATTACATTTACAGATCAATGACACAAACGGTTGTCAGGTACCAAGTATCGACGCATGGTGGCACACCAATATTAGTACATTGTGTAGCCTCCACAGGCAGCAATGGAGCCGCTGACTCTGGCATCCAGTCGATCGTACAGATGTTGAATACTGTCCTGGGATATGTTATACATCGCCTGCTCGACTTGTTCAAGTAGTTCTGTGAGAGTTGTTGGTTGACGAATCACATGGGCCACTCCTCGACCCATCATATCCCACATGTGCTCGATTGCAGACAAGTCCAGGGATCATGCCTGTCACGGAAGTTACTGCACGTCTTACGGCGCACGTGTGGATGAACGTTATCCTGTTGGAGTAACAATTCATTTTCCAGATGCGAAAATGGAAAAATAATGGGTCTAACAACATTCCGCACATACGGAGCGCTGGTTAGCGTCCTCTCCAGAAACAGCAAAGGTGAATGAAAGTTGCAGCTTATTGCTTCCCTGACTATAAGGCCTGGGGTAAGTTGAAGCACCCCCGTTTAAATTCTTTATTGGATTTAATGTAATTTACCGAAGCCGCCGAACAGTTAATTATTATAATTATATGACCGTGTGCTTAATGGATAAAAGGCTATCGGTTTTCCTGCTGTGGTTTCGGGGATATTTCAACAGAGTGCGGCTGTTCTGAGGCTGAATAGTGGAATGATTAGAAGTTTGTCTATTATTAAGGACCACAAAGGTAGCGATGTACAAACTGATATATATATTTCCTACTAACACACAAATTCTGAGGCAGTTGCTACCTTCGCCTTACATGTCTAATTGCGGTTATCTCTTTTTATTGATTGCTGATTTTCAGTGCTTCGTCACACGCAATGCTGATGGTTAACATTCACAACAATCCTCACTGCAATCCATGGTTGTTGCTGGCCGACGCGGTTGACGCGAAACACGTAATTCGGCACTTGTCACTTTCTGTTTCATATCACTCGCGAATCGGTATTAGTGAGGGTCAACCCCACGACGATCAGGGGGACGTGCTCACTCGTCATACTCCGGTGAATATTACTTGACCACATTCTTGCCCGTCTTTCCCGCACTCCTTTTCACTCCACACTCTCAAGTACTACTACGCACTCAACACTAGTCTCACTGCCTACTGCAGCACTCGACAATTGACTCCTGTCTGCTATCGACCTGAGTGTCGGATACTAGCATCTATGTCCATGTGATCACGGATCCCTTACATCCCCGCCCTAAAAACCTTCTTTGTAGCCACAGGCGAGAAAGAATAATAGGAAAAAATTATCACATAGCATATAAATGAAAATGAGGAACATAAGTTTTGGTTCACATAATGAAAGTTACATCGTATCACAAATAATACCCTATTGACTCCGGTAGCAAACTGCCTCTACAGAAACATCATAGAACATGAATCTATCTTAATTAGTATGGCATGGTAAATATTTTTACAAACTTAACTTCCATTCAATTACCAAAAATCTTCATTTTCAAAGGTTTTTCTGGGCCATTAACTACATATTTGTTACTGGTTAATCTCTTATAACTAGCTAAAGCAATGACAATAAAACAAACTAGTTGAATCCCAGCTACCCCATCTTTTCAGTGGGGTTCCTGCTGTCCATCCTACTATCACTCTAGCTTATAACTCACTTGGTCAACACACATTAAAGTTAAGGAAGAAATTCACAACTTATTCATTTGAGTCCTTAACACAAGCGGAATTGAATATCAAAACAAATTATAGCATTTACACCTTGACTTATGCAATTATTTTACAATCCCTCATACCTCTACAAATTCAATAATATTAAATGCTCCATTATACCACTAAATATGTCTTACATAACTATTTGCATCGCTATAACTAATGTGGTCACCCAATGAAAATTTTAAATTGCTGATCATTTCGTTTTGCCAAACATTACTGCCATATGTGAATTGTTATCACTAAAGCTTAGATGAGAGGTACAATATTTCCTATTATATTGACATTAATTCAGATCTGCTGTATGGGTACTTATTATTCATTACACAGGGCCAGAATTCTGCTTCTAAAGCTTGACCTAAGTATAACCATAATTGACTCTGATAGCTAATTGTTTACATGAATTACTCGTAACTCATGAGTTTCACTTTCTGTTTTATTCAGCATACTTCAGATAAACATGTATACCGACAAATAACTTGCAAACAGATGTTGCTCATGTGCTAAATGACATACTTCAAACATCTCATACTCCACACACTTCATTACACATAACTCTCTCAACTTAACAGCAACTTCAACTGCAAATAAATATACATCTTCAAACTACATCAACCCTCCATATTCGCTGCAATAACCACATAAAAATACTACTCCAGGCTCCTTGGCCTCTCCGTACATCATATTTCGCATCACTTATTCAAACAAGTATCTCCTCATATATTTGTTTCCTTATATGACTTCCTATTTGCAAGCTAATACGTTACTTCAAATTTTCTTACCATTGCTTGACCTTTTCATGCCTCATAAAACAACTCTATAAGATTACACAAACTCTTTTTTGACCAATTAGCTTCCCACCACATTTTATAAACATTAAATTTCTGATCTGCTTCTCCTTTTATTACTTCTGGCACTATTGATTTTGTAATGTACTGACACTAAACTGATTTTTAACTTACTGATTCTTTGACATCTCACACTCCACATCAACAGTAACTACTTATCCTTATTTTAAGTCAACTATAAATCTGCTACATGGTTCCTGACTGAATTACTTGGATGACCACTACCAATCCTAACTACTATACACTAACTTTCTTAACCTAAGGATAGAGAAAGATGGTAGAAGAGTGAAACTTGAAATAAGAAATAAAGTCTCACCCAGCTGGGAGTGTACCAGTCGCCACTCGGTATACCAGCAAACGAGTTGCTGGCTCCCTACACCTTAACTACTTGTCCATATATGAGTGAACTATAAATTTGCTACATGCTCCCTGACTGTATTATTTGGACGACCATTACCCATTCTAACTACTATACACTAACTTTATTAACCTGAGGATAGAGAAAGATGGAAGAGGAATGAAACTTGAAATAAGAAATAAAGTTTCACCCAGCTGGGAGTGTACATGTCGCCAATTGGTATACCAGCAAAAGAGTTACTGGCTCCCTACACCTACCTTTCTTCAATTCGTACCTCATAATCCCTTTGTATATCTTCTCCCCTTTCATAATTCCTGTCATTATCATCTCTCCTATGATTGTGGTAAAACTGTCGACCATTGCCACGGTTCTTATATCCATTACCCCCATCTCTACCTCTGTAATTCGGTGGGCCATTAAGCTGACTTTGACAGTAATTATTTCCACCTTGATACTGACCATGCATTTGGTCATTTTCCTGTGCACGAATAGCTTCTAATTGCTCCAATACTTCCATTAAAGTATCTTTATCTTTAATCAAGCTTCCAGATAAGTTTTCTTGCATTCTACGACTTAATCTCCTTTTAATTGCTGATCATTATGTCGTCATTCACTGGCTGCTCCAATGTTTCATTCAACTCCCATAAATGCTCAGCAAATTCTCTCAAGGTACCTCTCCAAATATTAAGGGACTTGCGATGCAGTAAATCTTCAAGTGTTGCACACTGGTAACTTTTGGACCAATATTTCTTTAAAAACTCTTCCTCAAATTGACTGTAGCTTGTAACTTCTTCTTTCTTCCTAACTCCCCAGGTGAAAGCTTCACCTTCCAGTCTGTCTATTGCGAACTGAATTTTATCTGCATCTCGTGTGTTGGGAAAACTCCTCGTAACCATTTAGTAAATATCATTGGATGCAATGCCCCTTTGGGTTTATATTTTTGCCCCGTGTTGGTCTGGGTATACCTATCATCAGCATTTACTAACGTAACGAACTTGCCCTCCCCCTGTTGTCATTACAACTCGTAAAAACAAACTGTTTACTGTTTCTCAGTCACTTTTGCACTGTATAGTTTAAATAATGTGCTTCGTTCCCGCGATTTCTAATTTCACCACAAATACGTTACATTACACTGTTTCTAGATGGAATACTGTAATTTTAGTCACGGTAACAACAATACCGGGTTGCTCTTGCACTAAAATTGTTCGATAACTGCAAATGTCATTCCACTGAAACGAAAAATTGAGGTCAATAAACCATTGTTCGGATCCGAAGATTGCAACTGTCCCGTCACGGTCGCCAAGATGAAACACCCCCGTTTAAATTCTTTATTGGATTTTATGTAATTTACCGAAGCCGCCAAACAGTTAATTATTATAATTATATGACCGTGTGCTTAATGGATAAAAGGCTATCGGTTTTTCTGCTGTGGTTTCGGGGATATTTCAACAGAGTGCGGCTGTTCTGAGACTGAATAGTGGAATGATTAGAAGTTTGTCTATTATTCAGGACCACAAAGGTAGCGATGTACAAACTGATATATATATTTCCTACTAACACACAAATTCTGAGGCAGTTGCTACCTTCGCCTTACATGTCTAATTGCGGTTATCTCTTTTTATTGATTGCTGATTTACAGTGCTTCGTCACACGCAATGCTGATAGTTAACATTCACAACAATCCTCACTGCAATCCATGGTTGTTGCTGGCCGACGCGGTTGACGCGAAACACGTAATTCGGCACTTGTCACTTTCTGTTTCATATCACTCGCGAATCGGTATTAGTGAGGGTCAACCCCACGACGATCAGGGGGACGTGCTCACTCGTCATACTCCGGTGAATATTACTTGACCACATTCTTGCCGCCGGCCGCTGGTGGCCGAGCGATTCTGGCGCTACAGTCTGGAATCGCGCGACCGCTACGGTCGCAGGTTCGAATCCTGCCTCGGGCATGGATGTGTGTGTTGTCTTTAGGTTAGTTAGGTTTAAGTAGTTCTAAGTTCTATGGGACTTATGACCTCAGCAGTTGAGTCCCATAGTGCTCAGAGCCATTTGAACCACATTCTTGCCCGTCTTTCCCGCACTCCTTTTCACTCCACACTCTCCAGTACTACTACGCACTCAACACTAGTCTCACTGCCTACTGCAGCACTCGACAATCGACTCCTGTCTGCTATCGACCTGAGTGTCGGATACTAGCATCTATGTTCATGTGATCACGGATCCCTTACAAAGGCCAGCGTGTCTTAGACGAATGTACTCTAAGAGCCAGTGCTCAGCAATGTACGTTTTGTTTTATTGCTGCACGTGTACTAAGTACATTTCAGTAACTGTGTTACATTTTGATAGAGCGCTGAAATCTCGCTCTTACGTCATTCAAAACAACGAATAGCAGAGAATGTCAACAGTTCGCAGCGCACTGAGGGAATAAATTCAATACTACAGGTAACGATGTGAACAGAATCATATGGGGTAGTATTGTTTCCTAAAACCAGTCTGCATACACAGAAAATGTGATGTCATTAGGTTAGTTAGTTTTAAGTAGTTCTAAGTTCTAGGAGACTGATGACCACAGATGTTAAGTCCCATAGAGCTCAGAGCCATTTGAACCAACGTATAGTCAGCATCGTGAGCTGACGGCTCCCGGCATCTTTTTATTTCATTATCTTATTCCTTCATGTCGAGCTTCGATTTGTATCGGCAACGTACAAAGAAGAGAAACACGAGACATCTACGCACTCTGCAATAGCAGACGGTAATAGCAGAGCCTGTGGCCTGTAGATGCCAATGTCACAGCGGACAACATCTAATACGTCTCACGTGTTAGCTTGAGTGTGGAAAGACGTATGACTGTCGCTCCACCGTTAGAAACAATTTCGATTTGTTAGTTGCATTTCGTATGCAGTAAAGGTTGGCATAATCCGCACCAAACGTAAACTGTCTAGCGACTACATTTTTTCATGGGACCTTTTCAAAATATTCACGGTGTCGTTCTTTAATTTGAAGAATCACAATAACTTTGGGCCATAAGAAAGAGAAAGCAATTTCATTATCAAGGTGCAGTGTGTGGCTATAAGATGCGGAAAAATGTTTTCCTACCAAATAGTTGGATGGGGAAGCTTGACACGCGTAGAGAGCCGCGACGGCCATTCTGTTTACTTCTATGCTCCGTCCGCATAGCGAAAATTCACAGCTGCGACCGTGGGTTGCATGGCAACGCCGGCAGCCTCGTGAGACCAGATCGCAGCCACACCAGCCGGATGTTCCGGACAGCTTAACGTCGACCACCACTACGCGCTCACCGAGCGAGGTGGCGCAGTGGTTAGACGCTGGACTCGTATTCGGAAGGACGACGGTTTAATCCCGCGTCTGGCCATCCTGATTTAGGTTCTCCGTGATTTCCCTTAATCGCTCCAGGCAAATGCCGGGATGGTTTCTCTGAAAGGGCGCGGCCGACTTCCTTCCCCGTCCTTCCCTAACTCGTAGAGACCGATGACCTCGCTGTCTGGTCTCCTTCCCCAAACAACTCCAACCCACTACGCGCTACTGAGTAGACGTCACGTGGTTGATTGTGCCCTACGCCAGGGCAGAGAAAGGACATTTTCGTTGTGAGACTGCACGCAATGGCAGGAGGCACCAACAACAATAAAAAGACACCTTATACAGTACCTGGTTTAGAGGCGACAACATGGGCAGGTTGCATCACATGCAGAGCTGCACATAAAAAGGTCAATCCAGTATACCAACCACATATGTCTTTTCCACGCCTTATATGCCATACTGTGGAAGTGGGCTCGGGAAGTCCTCACTTACTCGTCCTTTCACTACCATGCCTAGTCAGACAATCCAGAACCCATGGCCAAATGTAAACTTGGAATAAGCGCTCTCTTCCTACCACTAATAACAGCAGATTGAGCAGCGATGTGACGGGCTTTCAAAGCCACTGCAGTTGGTTGGACGAGCAGGCAAGGACTTAACCTAGCTGACAACAACGAGCTCGTTTCAAGTGCAAAAACAGAGCATGTCGTGCCAGTACGTGGACACCATTCCATAACAACCAAAAGCACGCCTGCGACATCCTGTGCCAGTTGATGCCACCCAGATGAGACAGAACATACCAATAGACCAGTGTTCACATGACGAGCATCAGTGTAGCTTCGCCCCATGTACTGAACCACTTGCCTCTCTCCCCAATACTACACAACTGGCCATTAAAATTGCTACACCACGGAGATGACGTGCTACAGACGTGAAATTTAACTGACAGGAAGAAGATGCTGTGATATGCAAATGATTAGCTTTTCAGAGTACTCACACAAGGTTGGCGCTGGTGGCGACACCTACGACGTGCTGACAAGAGGAAAGTTTCCAATCGATTTCTCATACACAAACAGCAGTTGACCAGCGCTGCATGGTGAAACATTGTTGTGATGCCCGTGTAAGGAGGAGAAATGCGTTCCATCATGTTTCCGACTTTGATAAAGGTCGGATTGTAGCCTATCGCGATTGCGGTTTATCGTATCGCGACATTGCTGCTCGCGTTCGTCGAGATCCAATGACTGTTAGCAGAATATGGAATCGGTGGGTTCAGGAGGGTAATACGGAACGCCGTGCTGGATCCCAACGGCCTCGTATCACTAACAGTCGAAATGACAGGCATCTTATCCGCATGGCTGTAACGGATCGTGCACCCACGTCTCGATCCCTGACTCAACAAATGGGGACGTTTGCAAGACAACAACCTGCGATGGTGTACTCAACGTCGAACCTGGGTGCACGAATGGGAAAACGTCATTTTTGCGGATGAAACCAGGTTCTGTTTAGAGCATCATGATGGTCGCATCCGTGATTGACGACATCGCGGTGAACGTACATTGGAAGCGTGTACTCGTCATTGCCATACTGGCGTATCACCAGGCGTGATGGTATGGGGTGCCATTGGTTACATGTCTCGGTCACCTCTTGTTCGCATTGACGGCACTTTGAACAGTGGACGTTACATTTCAGATGTGTTACGACCCGTGGCTCTATCCTTCATTCGATCCCTGCGAAACCCTACATTTCAGCAGGATAATGCACGACCGCATGTTGCAGGTCCTGTACGGACCTTTCTGGACACAGAAAATGTTCGACTGCTGCCCTGGCCAGCACATTCTCCAGATCTCTCATCAATTGAAAACGTCTGGTCAATGGTAGCGGAGCAATTGGCTCGACACAATACGCCAGTGACTACTCTTGATTAACTGTGGTATCGTGTTGAAGCTGCATGGGCAGCTTACCTGTACACGCCATCCAAGTTCTGTTTGACTCAATGCCCAGGCGTATCAAGGTCTTTATTATGGCCAGAGGTGGTTGTTCTGGGTACTGATTTCTCAGGATCTAAGCACCCAAATTACGTGAAAATGTAACCACATGTCAGTTCTAGTATAATATATTTGTCCAATGAATACCCGTTTATCATCTGCATTTCTTCTTGGTGTAGCAATTTTAATTGCCAGTAATGTACATTAAAAACAGTGAGTGCTCCTTGTGTGTCCTTATGCAATCTGTGAACAACATGGAGCAGGATACAGCCGCACTTTACGAGCCTACGGAACCTCCCGAAGTCAGCTCATTCATACTCCAGCCATGGGTAGTTTTCCCGACGGGAGGTGGGGTGAGGAAACTAATGAAAGTGGCGAAATTGATAATGCCAATTATGAATTTACGAAGTGAAAGCAAATAGCCTCCAGAACTGCGATAAAAGTGCCATTTGAAGATACGAGCTGTTGGTTCACTTCGTCTGCTACAATGGCTGCCGCCTTGCAAGATAACGGCAACTCGATCGCAGAGACATCTACCGGTGCCGTCGGTGATCCACGCTCGATAGCCAGTCCCGGACACTCGGTCTGTCTCGCGCCTAGTTGGCCGGCGCTCACTTTTCTCAGCGTGCAGCAGGCGGCTGGCGAATTCCTTGTGGAGCCTCGCCGCCCCCTCAAAAGCGCCGCAGCACGGTCCATCGCGAATGCTGCGCGTTCTTGCTCGACGGCTGCGGCTGCCTCCAGTGGCTTCTCCTGCTCCAGCCCCCCCAATTCCTTTCGCATTTCGATTGCTCGCCGCCTCCGCGGCCGACCACGGCAGAGATCCTTTGACAATTATGCAAATCTGCCGCTCCGTCTCCCCCGTCTTTGCGGCGTCATTCCCCGCGCTTTCATCGGTTTGCCCCCCTACTTTTCTCTTCCCTCCCCTCCGTCAGCCTCTCTATCTTTTTTGTCTCTCCGGCGGCAAAATTGAAAACAAATTGACTTTGTGGCCGCCGCCCGCGGCTCGCCGCACTCCGCGTTGACGACTTCGTTAGGCCGCGCCGAGAGACCCCGGCAGCCTGTGACATCGCAGCCGCTCACCCGCGCACCTTCTTCTGCACTTTCGCAGCCCAGTCTCGGGGAAAAGTTTCACCCGTTGGCTTCAGCGCCCAATGACGCCACGCAATGCTATGTGGATGTAAATGATTTTGTCCAACACTGTTTATTGTCCTTATCTTGAGATTCGTCATTGCAGCAATCGCCTGTTTTTGTACAGCGTGAGCCACTGAATTCGAGTGGCTTTATGGAAACTTTGTAATACCGCTTCACAGCCCTGTAACTGATGTGTCACCTTCTTACTACATTTTGACAGTGCTCGGATGACTAATGCTTTGGTTAGCCAGTGTGCTGTACTTTTTCCATTTCTTGTTTTTACACGACTGGCCCTTAAAATTGCTACACCAAGAAGAAGTGCAGATGATAAACGGGTATTCATTCGACAAATTTACTAGAACTGACATGTGATTACATTTTCACACAATTTGGGTGCATAGATCCTGAGAAATCAGTAGCCAGAACAACCACCTCTGGCCGTAATAACGGCCTTGATACACCTGTAGAGATGGGCAAAACTGTTCTTTTCAGAGATCAGATCAGAACTGTTCACTCCCTGAAATGAACTAGCTCTTTTTCATGACTCACCACTCATTCACAATAGAAAATAAATGGAAGGTACATTGTCCTTTAAACTTGGTTTATTCCAGTACTATACCTGTATTTTGATCTTATTTGATCCTACTTTGCAGTAACACAGATAATGAGTAAGAATTTTGTATTGTTTATTGAAATTTCCACGATATGACAAAGTTTTTATTGATTTATTTTGCACTATCGTGGTTTTTTGGGTGATCGGAAAATGTTGTAACTTGCGATTTACATTAACAATATATTTGGCTATAATGTATTAAAATTTCATTAACCTCGTACAAATACATCGCAAGCCATATATTTTTAAAGTGAACGTTTCCTTCCGAAGACGCCTAAAATCGCAAAATCCGTACCAGAATAAGAAAAAAAAAAAATTAGACTGTAAGACTAAAGTGCTGCATATAGCCTTACGCAGAATAAAACAAGGAAAATATTGGTGTATCATATTTTGCGATACATTTATCGGTTCGCTCGTAATTAAAGCGTAAATTCGAGTGTCCATAATAAAAATCCTGTAGTAAGAGGAGTCGTCAGGAAACTAATCTGATCAGTTTAAACAAATAAAAATAAAATAAAAACAAATGATATATCATAATAATGTAATATACATAGTGGTATTACTACGAAGAACAATATCCAGCATAGACGAACTCCAATGCAGAGGCGCTGAGTCAAGCAGGTCGAGCCCCGAACTGTATTACTGCGTGAGCTAAGACCGCAGAGACCAGAGTGAACCTGAGTTGCTTTGCTCAACGCTCTGGCTAGAGTCGAGAACGGTGGGATGAGCGGTGAGTGGGCGAGTTCTGTGGGTGGGGGGAGCGGTGAAAGGGCGAGTTCAGAGGGTGGGGGGAGCGGTGAATGGCCACCAGTCACCCGCTCCGAGACAAATCGTCCGTTCTCTTGCGAGCAGGTTGTTGCAAGTAGTTCTTATGTTCTCCGCTAGGAGGCTCTCTGTCCTGTTGCTCGCATCAACTACCCAGAGGGCAGGACGTGCGACTGAAACGATCGCCGACGGAGTGCGATGCTAAGTTAAGCTGCGCCAGACACTGCACGTGGCAGAGGAAGCACAGAGACGGCACGGCATATGTGAAACACCAAATCCAATGGGACACTGCACAATGCAGGCAGCCAAGGTAGAAGCAGGGCTGTGTTGTGTGGCGTGCAGTGTGCTTTGTGCAGCAGAGGCCTCGCTGATATGCTCTGCCTCTCTCTCTCTCTCTCTCTCTCTCTCTCTCTCTCTCTGCTGTGGGAAATGTTTGGAGCTACCGTTCTTTTTATCTGAATCACTGATTGTTCACTCCTTTGAAAGATTCAACTCTATGAATCAGTTCAGGAGCGGATCCCCCATCTCTATACGCCTGGGCATTGAGTCAAACAGAGCTTGGATGGCGTGTACAGGTAGAGCTGCCCCTGCAGCTTCAACACGATAGCACAGTTCATCAAGAGTAGTGACTGGCGTATTGTGACGGGCCAGTTACTCGGCCACCATTAACCAGACGTTTTCAGTTGGTGAGAGATCTGGAGAATGTGTTGGCCAGGGCAGCAGTCGAACATTTTCTGTTTCCAGAAAGGCACGTAAAGGACCTGCAACATGCGGTCGTGCATTATCCTGCTGAAATGTAGGGTTTCGCAGGGATCGAATCAAGGGTACAGCCACGGGTCGTAACACATCTGAAATGTAACGTCCACTGTTCTAAGTGCCATTAATGCGAACAAGAGGTGGCCGAGACTTGTAACCAATGGCATCCCATACCATTACGCCGGTTGATATGCCAGTATGACAATGACGAATACATGCTTCCAATGTGCGTTCACCGCGATGTCGCCAAACATGGATGCGACCATCATGATGCTATAAACAGAATCTGGATTCAGCCAAAAAAAAAATGAAGTTTTGCCATTCGTACACCCACATTCGTCGTTGAGTACACCATGGCAGGCGCTCCTGTCTGTGATGCAGCGTCAAGGGTAACCACAGCCATGGTCTCCTAGCTGATAGTCCGTGATGCTGCAAACGTCGTCGAACTGTTCGTGCAGATGGTTGTTGTCTTGCAAACGTCCCCATCTGTTGACTCAGGGATCGAGACGTGGCTGCACGATCCGTTACAGCCATGCGGATAAGATGCCTGTCATCTCGACTGCTAGTGATACGAGGCCGTTGGGATCCAGCACGGCGTTCCGTATTACCCTCCTGAACCCACCGATTCCATATTCTTCTCAACAGTCATTGTATCTTGACGAACGCGAGCAGCAATGTCGCGATACGATAAACCGCAATCGCGATAGGCTACAATCCAACGTTTTTCAAAGTCGGAAACGTGATGGTACGCATTTCTTCTCCTTACACGAGGCATCACAACAACGTTTCACTAGGCAACGCCGGTCAACTGCTGTTTGTGTATGAGAAATCGATTGGAAACGTTCCTGATGTCAGCACGTTGTAGCTGTCGCCACCGGCGCCAACCTTGTATGAATGCTCTGAAAAACTAATCATTTGCATATCACAGCATTTTCTTCCTGTCGGTTAAATTTCGCATCTGTAGCACGTCATCTTCGTCGTGTAGCAATTTTAATGGCCAGTAGTGTATGTTTTCGTTTTCTTTGAACCCAAAGGGAAATGGTGAAGCGCTAGCCCAGTTTCGACACTGCGTCTACCGTCATGTACTTTTGATTTTCAAATGTCAAAAAACATAAGATGTTTTTCCTGTGCCTTGGTAAGAGGAAGGACTCGCTTTCTGTTAGTCAACGAAGGTAGACGCACGTTATTTTAGAGCGAAAGCGGCAGTAGCCATCTTGGTTATGAGAATAAGTGAATAGTCTGTATTTTTTATGTTTGTAGAAGAAATAATACATTCGTATTTCGTTAGTGAAAATTCGAGTTATTATTCCAAGTAGTACTGTAGTACAGAAGAACTGATGAAGCCCACCCGTGTATTTCGGAGTTATCACAAAGATCCGATTACCATATCATGGACAGGGACAAGATTTTGTGGGTGGATACGGCGATGGGACGTAGTATTATTAATTGGTAAGCACAAATCTACAAGAGAAAGACTATTTCGCCCATGCAGAACTAATATGAACTAACAGGGACCCATTTACAAGCCTAGTCCAGCTTATTGTGCTTGTCCGAGTGCCGACAAATTAATCTCATTAATGTCATACGTCTAAACATTTTTATTATATATTTTTTTCTATCATAAAGTGGCGACGAATTACAGGCATGGTACGTAGTGGGCAAAACTGTGATTACTAGTATTGTTAAGACAATAAATATAAAAGTATATTAATAATAATTTATGTTCCATGTACGCTAATGACATGACGGATACAATGATGTAAAATTGGAAAAATACTAACTGAAAGGAAAAGAAATAATAAATAAATTAGAAGGAAGAAGACAGCAATACCAAAAGTGGACAACTAAAAGTGCAATAGAGGGAAGTACCAGTTACAAGACAACAATAATGTAGGACCACGCAACGCATGTAGAAAATGCGTTCCTTGTAGAATGGCCCTGAGCACTATGGGACTTAACATCTGAGGTCATAAGTCCCCTAGACTTACAAATACTTAAACCTAACTAACCTAAGGACATCACACACATCCATGCCCGAGGCAGGATTCGAACGTGCGATCGTACCAGCTGTGCGGTTCCGGACTGAAGCGCCTAGAACCGCTCGGTCACAGCGGCCTGCGTTCCTTGTAGACCTGTTACAAAATCCAAGCACCTATTTTCTAAAATTCCAGAACATAAAGCTTCAGAGGTTAACGCCTTTGCAATCAAGTAGAGAGAATGACATTTCTTTATCAGCACGGAAATAAAATCCAAACAGAGAAAATATTAATTTTGGTAACTGCAGAGACGTAAAGATTTCTATAACGGATGGACAAAAAATAAGGAAATGTCATTTCAAAATCAAAATGCCAGTGTAGTGGACTTGTATTTGCAAAACGTAACAATGAGTGGTTTGCAACTGTCAAGCGATGATTATTTTGACCCTGGGCGCTACATGCCATTGTTGCATTCGACGCCGGTGAATACGGAACATTGCATTACAAGTAATCCGTTGATTACAGCAGACGAAATTAATGACACCTTAAAGCAAAGGAATATTTTAAATGAAAGTAGTACGCGAAGTACAGACACAGATGCCGACAGACGTAGGCCGGAAGTGACTAGGGAAGATACGCAAGCCTTATTTCGAGCCTTAACAAAAACAATACAAACAAGTATGAACGCAATGAAACACAAATTCAAAAATGTTAGGTTTAGAAACAATACAAGCTCACATGAACACAATCAATTCAAACGTTTTGAGTTTGGAAACAATATAAACAGACATGAATAATATGAAAGCAGACATGACCACAGTAAAGTCAGAGCTCGGTAAGATAAATAGCCGGCCGCTGTGACCGAGCAGTTCTAGGTGCTTCAGTCCGGAACCACGCGGCTGCTACGGTCGCAGGTTCGAATCCTGCCTCGGGCATGGATGTGTGTGATGTCCTTAGGTTACTTAGGCTTAAGTTGTTCTAAGTCTAGGGGACTGATGACCTCAGATGTTAAGTCCTATAGTGCTTAGAGCCATTTGAACCATTTTTTGAAGATAAATACAAACATGACACATTTCAGACGAGGTAAAAAATTTGCGCACGGAACTCAATAATTTGGATACGAAGTTCATACAGCAGATTTCGCAAATCTTCACGGAGTTGGATAGGAAAATTAACGAACAAGTACAAACTTCTGTTCACGATACGAGTGGGAAATTAAAAGGCATAGTGGAGGAAAAATTTGAAACACTCATACGCACGTATGGTCAGGAGCTATCCGGAATCAGGGAAACTCAGGATGATTAACACGTAATGAAAAAGAATGCGCAGGTTAACATAGGTAAAGTACAGTCAGAAGTAGGAATCTGCATTCGTTCTGTGACGACTTACCAGAAAATATAGAGAAAATGACAGTGAAGATAGGATTACGTAAGTTAGAACATAAAAGAATCAAGTCAGACACTGTGCAACTATTGGAAACAGTAAAGGGTAATACAAAAGATGAAAACACAACGTTCGCGGAAAAATGCGGTAAATGCTGTTCCGTCCTGCTGGACAGCGTTGTTAATGGACGAGAATTTAATGAACCACAGACAGTTTCCTGTGTTTTGAAATGAAACAAAGCGAACGCACTCGGTAGTGTTTGCCCGGAGCCTTTGGGAATGTATTGCCTAGGTCTTGGATAGAAGCTCAAAAGATCAAATAGTGGTAGGACACACAGAAGGCTTTTGTAGGCTACAGAGATGTCGGAACTCTGTGAGACATATGATCAGTTTGAGAATGCACTTTTAGATAAATATTGGTCAAAAGCTATCCAGGAGAGATTAAATCGAGAGATGAAGTTTCCTGGCAGATTAAAACTGTGTGTCGGACCGAGACCCGAACTCGGGACCTTTGCCTTTCGCGGGCAAGTGCTCTACCAGCTGGAAAGTAGGAGAGGAGGTACTGGAAGAAGTAAATCTCTGAGTACGGGGCGTGAGTCGTGCATGGGTAGCTCAAACTTTACAGAAGGTAGCCTGAGACATGCGGTAGAGCACTTGCCCGCGAAAGGCAAAGGTCCCGAGTTCGAAAAAATGGCTCTGAGCATTATGGGACTTAACAGCTGTGGTCATCAGTCCCCTAGAACTTAGAACTACTTAAACCTAACTAACCTAAGGACATCACACACATCCATGCCCGAGGCAGGATTCGAACCTGCGACCGTAGCAGTCGCGCGGTTCCGGACTGCTCGCCTAGAACCGCGAGACCACCGCAGCCGGCCCCGAGTTCGAATCTCAGTCCGGCACACAGTTTTAATCTGCCAGGAAATTTCATATCAGCGCGCACTCCGCTGCAGAGTGAAAATCTCATTCTGAAGACGAGAGATATTTAACCCACTATCATATCATCCAAAATTCGGAGGGCTAAGAAACTATTTCGAAGCATATCTAAACAACACCCGCTATTGGAATAATCCGATATCTCAGATCGATGTATTGATAATCTTAAAGAGCAAGTTGCCTGCAAATGTTAGGGATAAATTAGTAACCATTCCCGAATATGATCGAGTATTTTCTCTCAGTGCTCGACTAAATAAATCTAATTCATGAGGATGAGTAAGCCTTGCCTAGTTATCTTAACGGTAATGAACATAACCCAAATGGTAGGAACAACTGCGATAACAGCAACGGCTTAGGAAACTATTATGGTAGTGTGCATATGAATGAATGGCATCCTTATGCACCGCCGCGTCACAACGGAAATCCCTACAATCAGGTTACCTATCAGCCACATGGTGACCGAAGGTATGAAAATAAATATCAGCCCCATCGTTACGGCAATGGCCGAGATAGGACAAATTCGAGAGGAAACTTCGATACAAGGCGACAAGGAAATGCAAATTACCAGGATCGGAATGTGGAACACAGGGATCCGAAAGAGAACTGACAGCCCGTACAGTCAAACTGAAACAACTGGGTCATGAACTGGCGAACAAGCGAACATACAGTGAACACAGCAGAAGTGACAGCAAAAAATGAAACAATACCCTTACTGCCCCCAGGAAATTACAATAATCAAGCATGACTAGAGGAAGAAGGTAATGGTCAGTGTGCCACAGTAATAATATTAGCGACATTAACACTAACACGAACAGAAATAGAAAAGAGGGAGTAGACACTGAAATAAACTTCCACGTACAGCATATCCGTAATTTTTTTTAAGATGTTATAAGGAAGCAGAAATGAAGAAAGGTTTGTTCACGGAAGAGAAATAAACAATGTGCAAGGTAAGTGAAATTATTCAAGCAACAATAAAGATAAAGATGAGAAACATAGATACACCAGTTGTTTTGGATACTGGCGCACCAAACAGACAGATGTCAACCAACTTGTTTAAAGAGATAGCGCGGGAAGTAAATGTACTCACACTACCCGTAGATAACTGTAAGATCGTAACGGCAATGGAAAGTAAATTTAAAGTTATAAAACTACAGGCTAGCATACTCATTAGCATATGTGATGTAATTTTGCAGTGTCCTTTCTTGTTGGGAGACCAACCTACGGTATCTACAGAAGCAAAGCAAACCTTTGATATTCCTTAAGGAAATACAGAATATACAACAAGAACAAAGACAACCATACACAATACTGAACGAGTGAAAACCGTTAGATGACGCAGTTATACTACATCAAGCGAAAAAGCTTGAATAAGAGTTATGGCAAAGAAAGGAATTCATAGCGCGCGAGGTTTAAGCGAGAGCCATGAGTGGTGAAGTGTACCGAGACGCGCAGCCGCGCTTAAAGCGGAGCGTACATTAACAACTACAGGGTGTTTCAAAAATGACCGGTATATTTGAAATGGCAATAAAAACTAAACGAGCAGCGATAGAAATACACCGTTTGTTGCAATATGCTTGGGACAACAGTACATTTTCAGGCGGACAAACTTTCGAAATTACAGTAGTTACAATTTTCAACAACAGATGGCGCTGCAAGTGATGTGAAAGATATAGAAGACAACGCAGTCTGTGGGTGCGCCATTCTGTACGTCGTCTTTCTGCTGTAAGCGTGTGCTGTTCACAACGTGCAAGTGTGCTGTAGACAACATGGTTTATTCCTTAGAACAGAGGATTTTTCTGGTGTTGGAATTCCACCGCCTAGACACAGTGTTGTTGCAACAAGACGAAGTTTTCAACGGAGGTTTAATGTTACCAAAGGACCGAAAAGCGATACAATAAAGGATCTGTTTGAAAAATTTCAACGGACTGGGAACGTGACGGATGAACGTGCTGGAAAGGTAGGGCGACCGCATACGGCAACCACAGAGGGCAGCGCGCAGCTAGTGCAGCAGGTGATCCGACAGCGGCCTCGGGTTTCCGTTCGCCGTGTTGCAGCTGCAGTCCAAATGACGCCAACGTCCACGTATCGTCTCATGCGCCAGAGTTACACCTCTATCCGTACAAAATTCAAACGCGGCAACCCCTCAGCGCCGCTACCATTGCTGCACGAGAGACATTCGCTAACGATATAGTGCACAGGATTGATGACGGCGATATGCATGTGGGCAGCATTTGGTTTACTGACGAAGCTTATTTTTACCTGGACGGCTTCGTCAATAAACAGAACTGGCGCATATGGGGAACCGAAAAGCCCCATGTTGCAGTCCCATCGTCCCTGCATCCTCAAAAACTACTGGTCTGGATCCGCCATTTCTTCCAAAGGAATCATTGGCCCATGTTCTAGATCCGAAACGATTACTGCATCACGCTATCTGGACATTCTTCGTGAATTTGTGGCGTTACAAACTGCCTTAGACGACACTGCGAACACCTCGTGGTTTATGCAAGATGGTGCCCGGCCACATCGCACGGCCGACGTCTTTAATTTTCTGAAAGAATATTTCGATGATCGTGTGATTGCTTTGGGCTATCCGAAACATACAGGAGGCGGCGTGGATTGGCCTCCCTATTCGCCAGACATGAACCCCTGTGACTTCTTTCTGTGGGGACACTTGAAAGACCAGGTGTACCGCCAGAATCCAGAAACAATTGAACAGCTGAAGCAGTACATCTCATCTGCATGTGAAGCCATTCCGCCACACACGTTGTCAAAGGTTTCGGGTAATTTCATTCAGAGACTACGCCATATTATTGCTACGCATGGTGGATATGTGGAAAATATCGTACTATAGGTTTCCCAGACCACAGCGCCATCTGTTGTTGAAAATTGTAACTACTGTAATTTCGAAAGTTTGTCTGCCTGAAAATGTACTGTTGTCCCAAGAATATTGCAACAAACGGTGTATTTCTATCGCTGCTCGTTTAGTTTTTATTGCCGTTTCAAATATACCGGTCATTTTTGAAACACCCTGTATATGTGAAGCGGCTAACAGTTGATCGAAGGGGAAGAGTATGCAAAATGCAAAGTTGAGTTTAGTGGCCCCTTTAAGATGCGAAAAGACACACTGCGCACCTCGACGGAAACCATTTTTGAATTTAAGCGAGTCGGCATCCACAGCGCCCAGCGAACTTGACAAAACAGATGCGATACGAAATGGAGTACCTGTCAGCTGATTACTATAACATAAATTAGTTACACAAACAAAACGAATAGGGACATTTATTCACAAGTCGCAGACTATACTGTAAAGAGTACTAATTTTAAGATTATATCATTAGGTTAAGTGTTGTGTGCACAGTTCCGCGTAGTCAGCGCGTACACAACTTCCCCACTAGAGCGCGCCCCGCTAAGCACAACAGCGCAGGCGCAGCGCTCGTCCGTCTCCGCACTACAAGATGGCGCTGCCTTAGAGACGGACCAAATTCTGCTTACGCCGATCTGTGTATTGATATGTAATGCAGCCAATGAGATTGCTGCTAATGTAGAACCATTTCTCCTCGCGGATCACACTTGCGGAGTGATACCTGAACGCGCGAGGTATTATAATGAGTGTACAGACCTCCGATTAGTCAGTCTGCATTAGTCTCTACTAGTGTGCATTTGTCTGTACCAGTCTATAGTCAAGTTTCAGTCTGCGCCTAATAAGATTACCCTATTCCAGTACATAGCCAAGAGGATAAATGTATAGACACTTTGTCAAGTATCAGGATATGTGAGAATAAGATCAACATACCAAGACCAAAGGAACTTCAGATTGTCAATTGTAAACAGCATCCAGAATCAAGTTACGTAATGTCTATGCTTTTTATTATTTTAATAAATGTGTGTGAAAATTAATCAAGTTCTGTTTAAAGTTGGTCACCGTCAATCTGCTGCTCTAAGCATGCAAGTGGCATTTCTATCGTCTGACCTAATGGCAGAAGATAAACACGCCACGATAAGACCACGAGACATATTGCTGACACTCGCCTACCTCATTAGAGTGACAAGTCAAATAATCTGATGGTGTGTGTACCGAAGGTCTTACAGTACGCACACCACATTAAGCATACGAAGTTTTAAGAAAAGGAGTGCATCGTCACAAGTAAACTATAAGGAGTGTAGAATATGCTAAATTTGTGAACTTCACATAGGATAATGAATGTACATAGCTAGAAATAAGTATAAGGATTCAAAATAGATGAGAATACATACACCTATCCGAGTATATACAACAGGATTGAGACAAGTCTGAAAGAGAAGTAATAACACGCACACTTAAAAGAACGCAATTAGCACAGAACTTAAGAACTAAGCGACTTACATACAGCAAGCAAGTGAGCGACGATGCGAAAGATAGAATGAAATATACACACAAAAAAATGTGTGTACCCGACGTAAACTATAAAATAATATATCGTAAAAGATTTAACGAGAGGAGCAGTTGTGCACTTGCGGAACTACACTTCTTTAGAGACAGCATTTGCAGTAGCGAGCTTAATGTGCAGTGAGAATACATATCCACAATTTTGCTGATACACAACTCACTTATGTTAGTTGCTATTAATTACATGGTACCTTATAGGAAAAGCATAGCAGCAAAATAAAACTCTGAACATGAATCATGCAACACGTGGGAGATAAGCTAAGTAAATACGAAAACCAACGAATACGCACGCAACGTAATTACATGAACTTAAACAAAATAACTGAGGTAAGTATTGTACGTTTAAAAAGCAATATGGAGAAATAAATGAATTTCACTGCTGGATAATATAAGGAAATAGAGGGAGTCTGAAAGATTTTAGGTTCAACTGGAGGTATTAATGAGTTAATCTAAGTTTGTGGTGACATCATACATGGAGTGAAACTAGGAAGAGAATGAAAGTGTGTTAGAGTAATATTAGTTTACATATATTTGTGGGAAGAAATAAATAGGGCAGTGGTGCTAGTGAGAGAACTCCTCAGGCAATTCATGGGTATAAATGGAGATTCATGTGGAAGATTTTTAATGAATAACATATGGGTATACGCCGATGAATATGAAGATGAATATTATAGGAGTACCTAGTAAAGAGCCATGAAAGCGACGTAAAAAAGGAATAGATTACATAGTTTTAAGTTTTAGAATGAATGATTGTACGAGTGTGGAAAGCGAAGTATGACGATACATGCACGGTAAGTAATTGTGAAAATGAACATTTCGAAGAAGCAGTGAAGAGTAAAGAAGAAACAGTGAAGTCAACAGTAACAAAGGTACAAGGTACATTTAAAGTACACCACAGCACAGTAATTTGCTACACTTACATCAGAATGTAAAACAACTGGGTATGAAAAATATTTCCTTAGCGAGTAACTGTTACAGCCTGAACAACTATAAGAAGAATATAAATGAAAATATGATATACAATTCGTACGAGGGATGAACCCAAAATGCAGTGAAATAATATGTTCTACACTGAGTTCTTCACACACACAGAGGCAAAAGCACTACTTTTAAAGTAAACGCCTTCTTCTATAGCGGGAATGAATTATGAGTGGAATTACGCGTGACAAAAATACAGTAAAATAACCGGTCACACGTTACGCAGGTAAACATGTACAGTATATGTATTTGCATCAATAAGGCAGAAACACGGCTTGAAATATGTGTACATGAATGTGAAATATTACGACGAATAACAAGCAGTTATGAAGTCAGGATTGTCGAGGGATAAAACATACCCCATTCTCGCTCACAGACAAACACTTACCAATACTGTACATAGTATGAAGATTTATCAAATGCCAGAGATAGGATAAGTACACTAACGACGCACTACAATTAGCAATCCTAGAAGTAGATTGATCTCTGAAGCAGACCCTAGCAAATTCTCTGTTTCCCACGTAGTGAGTAGTGCTGGAACGTATTTTCTGTTCATAGTTGTGAAGGTTAAATTTGCGCACGAGATCGGTCGTGCAAGACAAGAAAAGAAAGTGCTAAAATTCAGAATAAATGCAAGATTCCTTCTAATTTACTTATTAGTGTGTAAGATGGCACCTAACATGGAACCCATATAGGAAAAGTGAATGTGAATTGCACATTTGTTTGTCAACTTTATTATTGTCAACGTCTATGTCTACGAAAAATTTATGTACTATTTTCTATGTGTTGTTGTGAAGGTAAAAACACACCGGACGTCGGCCCTACAAGACAAGAAAAGCAAATGCAAATATTCAGAATAAATGCAAGATTCCTTATAATTTACTTATTAGTGTGTAAGATGGACCTAACATGGAGCCCATTTAAAAAATGTGAATGTGAATTGTACATCTATATGTCAACTTTATTACTATCTATGTCTACGAAAAATGTATGTAGTTATGAAGATAAAAACCCGCAGGAGGTCGGTCCTGCAAGACAAGGAACGAAATTACAAAAAATGGTTCAAATGGCTCTGAGCACTGTGGGACTTAAAAGCTGAGGTCATCATTCCCCTAGAACTTAGAAGTACTTAAACGTAACTAACCGAAGGACATCACACACATCCATGCCCGAGGCAGGATTCGAATCCGTGACCGTAGCGGTCGCGCGGTTCCAGACTGTAGTGCCTAGAACCGCTCGGCTACCAGGCCGGCGAGAAAATGCAAATATACAGAATAAATGCAAGATTCCTTCTGATTTAGGTATTAGTGTGTAAGATGCTGCGTGTCATGGAGTCCATATGAGAAATGTTAATGTGAATTGAACATTTACTTGTCAACTTTATTATTGTCTATGTCTACGTAAAATGTCAATTTTTTGTCAAATGTCAATTTTACGTGAAATTTTATTCTTGAAGGGGAATCATTTATGTATGTATGTGAAGTGCAACGCGACGGACGAGTAAAAGACTCGCATGTGTGAAGTGATACACAAACAGTAAGGCGTGATAATAGTGAAAATAATGGCTTAGCCGTGATAAGAGTAAACGCTATAATCTAGCGGAGTGAATAAAATGAGTGTGATGCGTGTGCAGAGGAAATCCGTATAACCACTAATTGATGTGTGAGGACAGCCGAACTAGAATGTACAACAGAACATAATGCCGAGTCCTGCAGTGCGGCCCTTAATTTCAGTTTCACTGGCCGAAAACTTCGTCCAGGGGCGAGATGAGGTACTGGTGTTATTCTGGTTGAGCGTCGTTTCGTGTTTCCGAACTGAAGGACATGCGCAACACCGACTTCATTAGCCTGCAGCGACATTACAATGGATTCGCGGACAGTACTGCTGTTCACGTGGAGTTTGCGTCACTGCGACGGGCGCGTTAAACAATGAGCTGCTGCTAGCCATAAGTACAGCGAACAATGAGATAGCAAGTGCCGAAGGGATACCTTCTCGGAATTGCCAATGAACCGAAGGAAAATGAGAAAAACTAGTTTTAAAACACGGTGAAAGAACGCTTTAAGAAATTTAAATCTTTTCCCCTGTTCACATCATACAGCTTAACCAAGGTAAGGATAAATAAAGACTAAGACGGTAGCACAACATGAACGTGAAATTATGTAATATAAACGTATGTGAGTGTATTTATGTGTATGAATTTGCAATGGACAAAGAAACGAAGCTTTCTAGATATACTTGTAGTAGCATAAGGATATTAAAACTCCACTGACGTGCACTAAGTGACCAAACTATGAGCCCCAATGTAAATAAGGCTACTGTATACTGTCTCCCTAAATAAAGACTTATTTCCGACAGTATACAGTAGGGGTCATTTGTGATGTGCGTTTTTGGATTTCTTGTTTTTACGTTTTCATTTTCTTTAAAGGCAAAGAGAAAAGGTGAAGCGGTAGCCCAGCGCAGAAACTGCGCCTACTGTTACGTTTTTTTGATTTTCTAATGTTAAAAACGTAAGATGTTTTTCTTGAGCCTCGGTAAGGGGAAAACTCGCTCTCTGCTAATGAACGAAGGTAGGCGCACGTTGTTTTGGAGCGTAGCCGCCGGTAACCATTTTGGTAACGAGAATAAGTGAATAGTCTGTATTTTTATGTTTATAAAAGACATAACACATTCGTATTTCGTTAGTGAAAAATTGAGTTATTATTCCAAGTAGTACTGTAGTATAGAAGAATTGAAGAAGCCCACCTGTGCACTTCGGAGTTATCACGAACATCCGATTACCATATCATGGCCAGTGTCAAGACTTTTTGGGTGGATATGGCGATCGGACGTAGTATTATTAACTGATAAGGATAAATCTACAAAAGAGGAAGACTATTTCGCCCATGCAGAACTAATATGAACCCATTTACAGGCATAGCTCAGCTTATTGTGCCTGACAGAGTGGCGAAAGATTAATGTCATTAATTTCATATATCTAAACATTTTTATTAAACAGTTTTTAATTATGTTATAGCAGTCGCATTCAGTCATTTCCTCGTCTCTGAAAAATACTGGTATCCAGACACAAAGTAGTTACAGACATTAGCTGCAAGTGGGTACTGATTACAATAAGTGGGGAAGGCTGAAAATTTGTGTCGGACCGGAATTCGTGCCCAGTCTCAAGCTTACTAGGCAGACACTGTGACTACTGACAAGGGAACCTACCCATCGCACCCCCCTCAGATTTAGTTATAAGTTGGCACAGTGGATAGGCCTTGAAAAACTGAACACAGATCAATTCAGAAAACAGGAAGAAATGTGGAACTATGAAAAAATAAGCAAAATATACAAACTGAGTAGTTCATGGTAACATAGGCAATATCTAGTACAATGGGAACGCAGGAGTGCCGTGGTCTGGTGGTAAAGTGAGCAGCTGCGGAGCGAAAGGTCCTTGGTTCAAATCTTCCCTCGAGTGAAAAGTTTAATTTTTTATTTTCAGTTTATGTGGCAAACTCTTATGTTTTCATCAGTTTTTTGGGAGTGATTATCACATCCACAAGAAAACCTAAATCGGGCAAGGTAGAAGAATCTTTTTACCCATTCGCCAAGTGTACAAGTTAGGTGGGTCGACAACATATTCCTGTCATGTGACGCAAATGCCGTCACCAGTGTCGTATAGAATATATCAGATGTGTTTTCCTGTGGAGGAATCGGATGACCTATGACCTTGCGATCAAATGTTTTCGGTTCCTATTGGAGAGGCACGTCCTTTCATCTACTAATCGCACGGTTTTGCGATGCGGTCGCAAAACACAGACACAAAACTTATTACAGTGAACAGAGACGTCAATGTACGAACGGACAGATAATAACTATGCAAAAATAAAGAAAGTAAAATTTTCGTTCGGGGGAAGAGTTGAACCAAGGCCTTCTTCTTCCGCAACTGCTCACGCTACCACGGGACCACAGCACTCTTGAGCTCATGTACTCCTTGATGTTGCCTATGTGGCCCATGGACTACTCAGTTTGTATATTTTGCTTATTTTTTTCGCAGTTCCACACAACTTCTTCCTGTTTTCTCAATTGATCTGTGTTCATTTTATCAAGGCCTATCCACTGTGCCAAGTTATAACTAAATCTGAGGGGGGTGCGATGGGGAGGTTCCCTTGTGAGACATCCGGACACAGAGGTCGTTGCAACGGCACGGACTACCGTAGCACGCCTCCCGACAAAACTAAATTCTCAACTTCCCACACATTATGAATGTAGTACCCCCTGCCCATTATCCTCATTACTCTCGGCATTTCGCCGATTCCTGTACGAGTTTGAGCCTGATGTGCGTCCGTCCTGAAGGGATGGCTGGCAGTCTCACGTTAATCCAATCAGTATGCATAACATGCACATTTTCAAACGTTTTTGTAAGAACGACACATAGTTACCTAGTTGTTGTTATCAGCTTCAGTAGGGTAACATTATGGTCGCCAGTCTAAATCGGACATTCATTGTTAGTAAACAGGGTAATTTTAGTCTTAACTAATAATTTGATTAAGTAAATTACATTTCTTGTCTGTTTCATGGGAATGCTATTTCGCGGAATAAATCCTACATTCCAGTATTAATTTTTTACCTCGTCGTAAGCACTAATTATCAAGTAATAAACTATTATGAAAAAATCTCAATGGTTCTGAATATAGCTACACCTGACATTATCACGAATGTTAACCTGCAGGTCTACGGTCTTTTCGTAGATATTCTTTTATTAGAAGCATGTTTGACTGACTATCTTCTAGTTATACACTAAAACTTTGTAGCGCTTAACAAAATTGAAACGTTTGTTTTAATTGCTTATTTAATAGCGTTGTAAGAATCATATCATTTTCAGATGAATGGCTAACTTTTTATGAAATTCTAATGTTAGGTGAGCATTGGAAAAGGCTTAGCTTCGTTCTAGTAGTAAATTATTTCAAAAGCATTTACTAATCTCTGAAAGCCTTTGTTAAGAATAATAAGACACTTTTTCATTTCATTTTTGAAGCCAATGCATATTTTAGGACTCGGACCAGTATCCTATTACAAGTAAAATGATTTCTGTGTGTAACTGTCTGCCTACATGTGTAAATTAAATTTTGTCCGAGTATTCACAACACAAGACACTGGCCCACTCGTTTTTACTGTACCACAGAAAACAGTGCTTTGACTGAATGTGACGATGCTAAGTGCTGCGTACACGTCTGCAGGTACTGCGTCTGCAGGTACTGCGTATAAATAGCATCAACATTTACATAGCTCACACATGACTCTTCTTCTTATCATCAAATACAATGCGGCAGTGTATATTCATTCCATATCTTTACGTGTGGAACTAGCACCCATTCGAGACCTTAAATCCTTAGAAGTGGATATATTTCAGCGTTGCACACTCTGATGGATAACGTACGACTGGCAGTTTCATCTCAGCTGGCACGGCCTTCTCACGCCGTCCATCTTTTCCTTTGCACGCATTTGCCTTTTAAAACAGTGGGACTTCCCACCAATTATTCAAATCCTATTGCTACAAATCTATCGGCCCTATTCATTGACCTCTAAACTACACCATCAACTTTTTGTAGTCCTGTCTTCCTCAGTTGCACGTAATATTACGGTATATTGATAATTTTTACTTATGGACCGTCTGACAGCAACTGAATAAAACACAATTCTAGTGCCATACGCGTTTCGCCTTTATTTTCTGCAAGGCATCATCAGTGGCGGGTTGCGTGGACAATTTATTAGATATTACGCTCCTGTTGCATTTTATGTGTTGTTCTTCTTCTTATGAACGCCAATTTTCGTTTTTTTTTCCACATTCGACAGCACTGTGAACTGAATGCTTGTTTTTATGCAATGTTTTGGTTTCTGTTGCCGACTGTCAAAATGATGCCTTGCAGAAAATAAAGGCGAAACGCGTATGGCACTAAAATTGTGTTTTATTCAGTTGCTGTCAGACGGTCCATAAGTAAAAATTATTAATATACCGTAAAACTACACCATATTTTTTCAGTTTACATTACATGTGTAAAATTGTCCATATTCAGTACCTGATCACATATAAACATAAACCCAAAGGGTACGCAAATGTAAAGTTCGCTATATTAAGGGGTCATTCGTACGTAAACAGAAACTACCAAAGGAATGGGCTCGTAATACATGCTAACGCAAAAAGAAGACGCACCACGAAGGAACTGTCGAAATGGGAAGAAAATCGGTAGGTGTGATATACACATACAGACAAACAAATGAGTACAGTTTTAGGAAAGCTGGACAATTTATTCAAGAGAAAGAGCATCACAAATTTAGCAAGTCCATAACGCATCGGTACACCTCTGACCCTTATGTAAGCTATTATTCGACTCGAATTGGTTGACACCCATTTGTTGGACATCCTCCTGAGGGATATCGTGCCAAAGTGTGACCAATTACCGCGTTAAACTGCCAAAACCTCGCTCCGATTGTAGGGCCTTGTCCATAACGCTGGAGATTTTCTTCGCCCAGGGACTGGGTGTGTGTTGTCCTCATCATCTCATCATCAATCGGGAAGTGCCGCGACTGGAAATGGAAATACTTGGAACTTGTACGGACGCTGATGATCACGATGTTGAGCGCCCCACAAACCGACATCATCATCATCATCATTTGCCCATAATATTCAAATGTTCTCAATTAGGGAAAGAAAGCGATCTTTTTGGGCAAGGCAGGGTTTGACAAGCACGAAGACAAGCAGAAGAAACTCAAACCGTGTGCGAGCGGGCGTTATCTTGCTGAAATGAAAGCCAATGATAGCTTGCCATGAGGGGCAACAAAATATCGTCGACGTACCGCTGTAATTTAAGGCTGTCACAGATGACAACCAAAGCAGTTCTTCTATGAAAAGATATGGTACACCAGACCAGTACTCCTGGTTGTCAAGGAGTGTGACAGTCATACTGATACGCCACATCTATCCAGGGCAGACACGTCTTCGGCCTAGAATCTTCAGTGGAGAGTTGCGCCTCGAATTCTGCTTCAGTGACTAGCGAAGACATGTCTGTGGACTCCCCTGGATAACGGTGTGATACCAGCGATACTGGCACCAGCCATACGGCTGGTATACCAGGAGTAGAGTGCCATCTCATTTTATAGCAGGACCTCTTGGGTTGTCATCGGCGGCACTCTTACACCACAGAGGTACGTCGACGATATTTTACGGCCCGTTCTGTTGTTCTTCATGGCAAGCCGTTCTGGGTTTACATTTTAGTAAGATAATGCCTGCCCGCACAGGGCGAGAATTTCTAATGCTTGGCTTAGTGCTTCAAAAACCGCACCTTGGCCAGCAATGCCGCTGGTTTTACATATTCCCATTAGCCACCTTCAGCATAGATGTTTTGCTGTCGACGTATACGGTTTTCTGCAACTGGTGACGGTACTTCTCCGAAATGACTGAATATTATGCTCTAGAGTTCACAGTAGCTTGGGCTGGTCTGCCGTCTATGAGGATATCGACGTAGTTTCCTATCATTTTTGTAGTTATCGACGGCGGAGGATTTTTCTCTTCGGCGCCCTCACCTCCATGGAAGGTCGCATCCTTCAGTTTTCCACATTGCGGCTGCTAGGAGATCGGCTGAAGCTTCTAAACGGCGATGGAGACCTTGATAGGCGTGTTGTGGAATGTCCTCTCCAACGGCTAGCTTGCGGGTATGGTGACCTACGTCCTCCTCCACCCATATCTTCTAGTTCATCTTCGTCGTCCCGGAGTTGGCGTCGGCTAAGGTCGGTCTGCTGTTTTCTGGCTTGGGCGTCATCAAATATCCGCCGCCTTTCTCGACAACAGCGCACCACATGTCCCTGTTGTCCGCAATGGAAAAATAGTGGTTGGTTATCCTGGGTCGTCCAGACGTCAGTCTTCCTTGGTGGCCAAACAGGTTCATCATGCGGCATTGTAGGAGCGTAACTCCGCCTGGGTCTCAACTTTTTCACCGTTTTATAGGGGAATGAAGGACAAGAGAGATCATTTGTGAAATCAGTGCCTTCCGCCATCGCAAACATCGATACGACATTTCGAAGCCGTTCAAACGTCTTACGTGTAATTCTTTTGATGCAGTGTCTCGATAGACTGGCACCATTTTATGAAGTCATCTGCTGCCGAAACCTCCTTCAGGAGTAGGGCTTAATACATGTCCTCAGCAACGTGATATGCAACCTTATCTTCCTCCGTCATTCTAGGCTCCACTATTTTACACTGCTCCAAGACGTTTTGAATGCAGGATGCTGTAGTTTCTCCTGGACGCTGCGCCCAGCAGTTTCTTCAGCCTTGCACGTCTGTCGTTGTGTGTCGCCGAAATACTTACGCAGTTCCGCCTGGAATACTTCCCATCTTGTGAACTTCTCCCTGTTGTACTAATACTATTGCTTGGCAGTGCCCTCAAAGTAGAAAAATTCGTTTGCCAAACACACGGTGTCATCCCATTTGTTAAATTTGGCTATACGCTCATATACCTTCAGCCACTTGTTTGGTTCAAATGGTTCAAATGGCTCTGAGCACTATGGGACTTAACATCTGATGTCATCAGTCCCCTAGAACTTAGAACTACTTAAACCTAACTAACCTAAGGACATCACACAACACCCAGTCATCACGAGGCAGAGACAATCCCTTACCCCGCCGGGAATCGAACCCGGGAACCCGGCCGCGACTTGTTTGTATCTTGGGCATCGTCACCAGAGAACCCGGAAGGATGTCTCATGTGGTGGCACACAGTCGCTGTCATCGTAACGTCCTCCTCTCTCCGATAGATTGTGATCTGTTGAATATGGCTCGAACTCGGGTTTTTCACAACGTAAACGGCGGCTCTGTCGGGGCCTGATGGGAGCCAGTGAGTAGTCTATAATGTGCGCTATCACAAGTTCCAATAACCAGCGTCTCCACCAGAACAATGTCACGGAGAAGAAGGTGTAATTAGATGAATGAGGAGCACTAACTTCATTTAACGAAGGTTTATTCAGCACTTGCAAATACAAGAGCGCAGAGAGAACTGCCTCGGCCAGAACATATACAATATATATACAGCTACAGAATATTCGAATAGAATGATTCTTGACATTTGTGGATACTTCTAGAATGTACTCCAACCGAATATAGAAGTTAAAACTATTCAGTCCAGGAGAATTTTGAACTCACGACCGTCAATGCAACAGTTTAGTACCATAATCACTACACCACGGTGCTGCTCAGCTTCGTGCGCGACAATATATGCCAAAAAATTCGTTGGGAATCATTGTTAGCTTTCATTATCCATTTTACTGGGTGATTACTTTGTTTGTTAACTTGCGCCTCAGTTGCACTGATGTGCTGATTTGTGGCTGTAAGACTATCTTTTTGTATTGCACTTTCGAACATTGTAACCATCATTTTCTCAGGTTTCTCGTACGTTTATTCATTGCAGGAAATCATTTGCTTTGTCCTTACAGCCATGTGGCTTTGTTCATTCATACTCATATGAGGTATACTCATGATACCGAAACCCATTTTCCTGTCTAGTTAGTTTTGAAACCAAAGCACCTATTCGCTTTGCAGTGAGAATGCCTGCTATATTTCATAAGATAATTTGAGCAAGCAAGGGCGCCATGGCGTAGACAGTGAAATTTAGCTTGCAGTAGGAGTTTTATACTTTTCAGATACTTCACAGCTCATTGTGTAGTTTGAAGTGATGTCTCTGAAATGGCAAGAAATTTTGAGCTGCATGAATTGACCCTGTAAGGCAGAGTTCATTACAGGTTTGGTCTTTTCTTAGGCAGTGTGTATGCGTGACACTCAACCTGCACTAATTAGAAATGCTTCACGAAAAATCCCCCCTTTTGTGTTTGCAAAGGTTCTACGAAGTCGTTACCGAAATTTTACAAATTAGTTTTC
Organism: Schistocerca piceifrons; assembly: GCF_021461385.2. NCBI lineage: Eukaryota > Metazoa > Arthropoda > Insecta > Orthoptera > Acrididae > Schistocerca > Schistocerca piceifrons. Next base: position 114,840,363 of record NC_060144.1, on the reverse strand, counting down.
CTTATTCTGTGTTTGAAAGTTCTGCAGAAAATTCGGTATGGAAGTTGTTCAAAATCTGTACTTAAAGTTTTACAAGATATTGGAGACTTTCAATAGAAAGGGATGATGTAAAAAATTATGAAAATAATGCGATTTTATTTTCTCACTATAAGTAATTTTAATTATTTTCGCAAGAAGCTAAACACAACTGGCAGTATCACCCTCAGTCAATATTTCAGTTGCAGTGGATCCATAACCACCACAAATTGTCAAACTGATATGATTTTTTCATACTGGCTGCCGCTGGCTGGATTAAGTATCCTTTTATTTGCGTTCATAATTGCACATTTCCGGCTGTGCAGTCATTTCAAATGACTGTCCGAAATATACATGATCACGAAACAAGAGCGTGTATGGACTTAAAAACAAAGAGAAATATCAAATCAGTATATCTGAGGAGGGAATAAAATTGCATAGTAAATTGCCCAAGAAAATGAAAGACATTACTAGAACACGTATATTAAAAAAGACAGCTAAAAGAGGCTTCATAACTAATGTAACTGCTCAATTAAAGATTACTTCGAGGGTAATAATTAATGGGATTAACTACAACACCCGATCACGTGTCGATAATTGGTCACGGTTTACTACGTTTGCAAGAAACTCGTGTGTCAGGAGATAAAGTGGATGGTATTAACGTTATGCTGATGCGGTTTTTTTCAGGTGGAGAGGAGGACAGGAAGGAAACATGGAGCATACTTGAACGTTGGTAGCCCAGGAATAGGTTGTCCGAGCAAGCAAGGGTCATAGCAGCATCTGCACGGCCCAGAAGTCATTAGCGTGTGTCCATAGTGTGTGCGGTGTAGGACAGCAAAACTACGTTCTTATGTTATTAGTAATAAGAGGAAATTAGTCTGTAAATTAAAGAATATTATGAAATAGCGAACAGCAAAGCGTGGCGGTGCAGCTGTTAAGGCACTGACCTCATACACGGAAGGCCAGGGTTCGCTCTGTTCTGCCATTCTGACAAGGATTCTCCGTGATTCTTCTACATCACGTCAGGCAGATGGTGGAATTATTTATTCGTCAAGACTACGGTCGACCGCCTGGCGTATACTTACCGAAAATACTTAAGTCTGCTGAGTGTATAGTTTGAGCTATTGAGTTTCGTTGTATTACCGTGGCAGCTCACACATCATTGTGAAATGATTCTTGGACGAAATAAATAGTTACTGAATGTGGCGACAGTCATTGGCTAATGCAGTGTATGCCTTTCCTTTGCCTACATACTGTCTTGGAAGAAGTGGACCCCTCAAGACTCACATTCACATCGTTGGCAATCTGGCTGTAGATCACCCCTGTGGCTTTGCAGAGGCTATATACAGGCCATTCGTCAAGCATTTGTGGTCGTCCTGTTTTGACGAGTTACGCATTTGGATGTATTATTTGAGATGTTGAAGATGCACACTAGCAGCAGCTGACCTCGTAAACCTGAATTTTACTGTAATCTCCGATGTAGTATGAGCTATGCCTCTTCTGTATACCTGTGTGTTACAGTGTACTCTCGCGCCTTCCACCGCTTCCAGTGGCAAGAACTGAGCGTCATATACGGCGGTTCTACAAATGGGACAGTACTTCCCGTGGCGTTTGGCCTCTCAGTTTATATAAGTTGTATCATGCTGAAAAAACCACTATTGCTTGTGCAGTTAGGAGAATAAAAAGTTACATTGCACAGAACATCAAATGGATATACTTAAATTACAGTTCAAGTGTAAGTAGGCTGTTTATGTTTTCTCTATGTAAGTAGGCTGTTTAGGTTTTTTTATTGGTAACGCCACCTCTGTATGAAAATCACTGGCTGTGCTGTGTGCAGTCTGTAGCTGCTTTGCATTGTTGTAATACTCGCCATTGTAGTGTTAGGCAGCTGGCTGTGAACAGCGCGTAGCGTTGCGCAGTTGGAGGTGAGCCGCCAGCAGTGGTGGATGTGGGGAGAGAGATGGCGGAGTTTTGTAATTTGTCATGAACTGCTATATTTATATATGATGATATCAAGGTAAATACATTGTTTGTTCTCTATTAATATCTTTCATTTGCTAACTATCCCTATCAGTAGTTAGTGCCTTCCATAGTTTGAATCTTTTATTTAGCTGGCAGTAGTGGCGCTCGCTGTATTGCAGTAGCTTGAGCAGCGAAGATTTTTGTGAGGTAAGTGATTTGTGAAAGGTATAGTTTAATGTTAGTCAGGGCCATTCTTTTGTAGGGAATTTTGAAAGTCAGATTGCGTTGCGCTAAAAATATTGTGTGTCAGTTTAAGCACAGTCATGTATAATTTATCAAAAGGGGACGTTTCATATGTCGACCCTTAGCCTAGGATACCTCACTGGAATCTTCTGATTTTTCTTGTAGTTTGTGTAATTAGTGTAGATTTTGTTTATTGCTAGCGCGTAATTGTAGAGAGAATCTCCTTTGTAGTTGTAGCCTTTCATTGTTGTACAGTAAAACAGTTGTGGCATGCATGTAGATTTGCACCAAGTATTTCGCAGCTGCGCTGGCAATTAAGTAGACATTATTTCCATTGCTATGTTATTTTATTTTGCTCTTCAAATTGTGCTTTTCTTGCGTTATCGTGTGAAATATTGTGACAATTATGGCGTGTGAAAAACGTAATACTAGGCTCCAAAGTAAACTGAGAAATGACAGTGAAGACGAAGGCAGTGTGTTAGCGCCGCAGAGTAATGAATTAACTAATGTTCAAAGTAGTAATTTGGTAATTGCGCATAGGGAAATGGAGCGGGCGGCAAACAATGGTGTAGACAGTGAAACAGGTAGTGAACAGGGAAGCGTTATCGATCGATTGGTCGGCAACAGCTCGCCTCAGGAATCGCGAATGACAGAACACAATATCGCAAATACTGTAGATTCAGGTTTTGGGTCATCACTGTTTTCTCAAATAGGTCAAGACACATTTTCTGCTTGTCAAAATGTGAATGTTGCCGGTGCAAATGCACTGCTGAAAAGCGTAGAGAAACAGATTCCAGACACTAATACATTATTATTGCAATTAATGCAACAAATGGAACAAAATCAGAGACAAATGGGACAAAATCTTAAAAAGTTAGACACAATGGAACAACACCAGAGACAAACACAGCAACAGTTAGACGCAATGGAACAAAATCTTCACACCACGCTTGAACAAACACGTGAAGATTTAACTACTGAGTTACATAACATTGAATCGAAATGTCAAAAAGTCTGTAATGACGTAAAAACACAAATTTGTGAGCATTTTCAACCTATTTTTTCGCGGCATGAAAATGTATTACAGAATCACGAAGCAGCCATAAAAGAACTGCAAACCATTGTTCATTAAAATCACGACACCTTGCAAGCTAAAATTGACTCAGTTGCATCTACCGATTCGGTTACGCAACTTGCAAAAACTCAGGAAAACTTAAAGGACACAGTAGATACTCTGAAACTTGGTTCAGAAAAACATACAGAGGAAATAATTTTACTATCAGATAAAGTAGCTGAACTTTCAGATCAGTTCACTAACTTATCTACAAAGGTAGATGATGATCTGAATGACACAAGACCTGTAGCCTTCACTGACACTGAAGAGTGCGAACAAATTAGGAAATTCAAACAAAATCAGAATCAGATTAATACGCAACACCAAAGAGAAATCCGGGAAGTACAAGATCAGCTGACACAGTTAATACAAGAATTACGTATTTCAGAGGATACTCGCGCCCCAATACGGGAAGAGGGACACAGAAATACGGAACAGCCACAAAATAATAACACAGGGCATTTCGGAAGTTATGAAAGAAATTGGCAATGTGCACCGAATTTTGAGATGGAACGGCCGACACGACCTAACAATGACCGATATGCGACTCGACGACATGATGATTTTGACTATAAGCTGTTCATTACTACACGTAAATTCAAAACATTTAAGAATTCTGGCAACGACATTCATCCACAAGCATGGCTCCATCAATTCTCTCATTGTTTTCCTCCCAACTGGTCATTGGAGCACAGATTAGAATTTATGTGTGGCTACTTAGAGAATGAACCAGCTGTAAGAATGCGATCGGTCATTCACGATTGCCACAGTGAAGGAGAATTTTACCATGCCTTCCTCTCAGCATATTGGTCTCAAGCCACACAAGACCGCGTAAAACATGGCATCATAATGATGAAACATTTCGAACAATCTGAATTCTCCAGTCTTGTGAAATATTTTGAAGACATGTTGCACAAGAATCAGTACCTGTCAAACCCATACAGCCCCTCAGAACTCATCCGCATTTGCTTAATCAAATTACCTGAACATTTACGACATATTATTTTGGCAGGACGTTGCAAAGACGACATTGAAGCTTTTCAGGGACTGTTACAAGAACTGGAAAGTGACACTGACAATCGCGGAACACAGGAGCACAACAATTACAGATCTCATCAGTCGCAATTCCGCGATGAAAGAAATAATAACTGGACGCGACAAGGCTATTCTCACAACACAAATCGTGACCGAAACAGACACCACCCGTATTACAACCATTGGCAGAGTAGTAATAATTACAGGGAAAGATCACCTCTCCGCGGTAGTGACTATCACAGAGACAATCAGAGAAACAGACAATTTGGGAACCAAAATAATTATTATCAAGGGAGACAGAATAACTTTAGACGCAACGGTCCAACGCGCAGTTACGATTCAGGGAGAAATTCTCCACCACTTAACCGACAAGAAAGGAACTACAGGAACTACCGACATGACGACAGACGATGTGATCGTAACGACAGACCTGAATTGCATCAGAACTGGCGGGATTTAAACAGGGCAGGGCCCTCTCGTCACGGTGAATTTGTAGAAGTTAGGTCTCCAAATCCCAATAACGACGCTCACCAACAAAGAGACAATAGGCAATGACTCACCCCGCTGGCAGCCACAAAACGTTCTTATGACACTAACGACGCAGCTGCCGTAGCTAGTAATTACGTAAAAATGGAAGACATTAGGGACATCTTACTCCAGGAACACGACATAAAACATAACAATATTGCATATCCTGTGATTCACATTACAGTAAATGATGTAAAATTTACGGCAGTACTTGACTCTGGCAGTCCCATTTCAGTAATTAGTGAAACAGCCTTTAGCAAATGCAACAAATCAAACGATTGTCCCACACTTCCGTTACGTAAGATTAAATTACAAGGTGCAATCTTTGGAAAAAGTGTAGATGTACGCCAACAAACCAACTTAGAATTCTATTGTCAAAGCCACAGCTTCTCTATGAGCTTTTTCATTGTTCCATTATTGTCGACGGAAATTATATTGGGAGTAGACTTTTTGAATGAATACAAAGCAATCTTAAACTTTCACGATGCTGAAATAAGTTTAGAGAAAGAAGGTAAGTCAATAGCTTTGAAATTTGAAGATTGGCTCTCAAACCATGACGAAGAAATTAATCGGCTTTGCCTCCTGTTAGACAACAGTATGGAATTTTCGATGGAACTTGACACTAACAATCACTCTGCAAGTACTGACAGGGATCATATCCATGGCGCATTTGATACTAATGAGTTAATTCAGAATAAAATTCAAACAATCGAGATTTGTAATGACACTGATAGGCAAGACCTTTTTGAGATTTTACAAGAACATTCCACAGTTTTTACTCACAAAACAGGAACAATCAAGGGATTTCAATACCAATTTCGTGTTCGTGAGCATACTAAATTTTGTGTTAGACCATGCGTAATTCCGGCAGATTATAGGGACCATGTTAGAACAGAAATACAATCTATGCTTGACGAGGGCATTATTGAGCCTGCAGTAAGCTCATACAACAATCCATTACATGTTGTTGAGAAGAAAAATGGATCGATCAGGCTTGTCTTAGATTCGAGACAAATCAATACTATCATTATTCCTGAAACAGACAGGCCGCAGACGATGGAAGAACTTCTTCAAAATTTTAATGGTGTAAAAGTGTTGTCTTCCATTGATCTCAGATCCAGCTTTTATCAGATCGAACTTCATCCAGAATGTAGAAAATACACAGCTTTCCTTTGTTTCGGCGTTTGTTATCAGTTTCGGAAACTTCCTTTTGGTTTGAACATTTCTTCAGCAGCATTCATTCGCGGGCTAAATTCGATATTACCTGAGTTCTTAAAAAGTCACATTACCTTATATGTGGACGATATTCTAATAGCAGAAGCTTCATGGGAACTACATAATCGCATCCTCAACAGTTTGTTACGTATTTTTGCAGAATCTGGAATTACAGTTAACTTGGAAAAGTCTGAATTCGGTAGGACAAAGGTGAAGTTTTTGGGACATATTATTTCTTCTGAAGGCATTCAGCCGGATCCTGAAAAGTTAGAAGCAATCAGAGCCATTCCAGTTCCATCCACAAAAAGACAAGTCCGCAGTTTTCTAGGTCTCGTAAATTTTTACCGTCGTTTTCTGAATATGCAAATTCTTGTTACAGCAAAACTTTGTTCTCTCACTGGAAAAAATACTATTTGGAACTGGGACGAACAAGCACAGTTGGAATTCAATTCTTTGAAAGAAGCGTTACTTCACGCGCCAATCTTAGCTCATCCAGATCTGTCACAAGATTTCTGCCTTAGCACGGATTCTTCTAAAGTCGGTCTTGGTGCCCATTTATTTCAAGAAGCCATAGAAAATGACACTACCGTTCAGAAAACCATTGCTTTTGCTAGCCGAGTGCTAACAAAATCTGAAAAAAATTATTCCGTTACTGAATTAGAAGCTTTAGCTATCGTTTGGGCATTTAACAAATTCCGTTTCTTTCTTTCTGGTAAGCACGTAAAAGTATACAGTGATCATCGTGCATTACAATTTCTTATGTCTTCAAAATTAAATCATGACAGGTTAAAACGTTGGGCATTGTTTCTGCAAGAATTCCGCTTCACAATAGTCTACATTCCCGGCAAGGAGAACATTGTTGCGGACGCACTGTCACGCGCACCGGCTGGGCTTGAGAAAAGTAACAAAGAAGGCAACCTCGAGAAAAATTTCAGTATTCTTTACATTCAGAAAGTCGCCTTTGAAAACTTCATCACCACATCTTTAAAGGACATTGCTCATGAACAAGATAAAGATCCGATTTGGAAAGACATCAAGAGCAAATGGCATGAAAAGACACACACACAGATTCGGCATTATTACCTGGTTAGAAACAACATACTCTTCAAACGCTGCACTGTTGATGACAAGCTATGGGTACTTTGCATTCCAGACGATTTTGTTAATAAGCTCATTTGGTACATTCATTTCAGCTACGCACATTTTGGCCCACGAAAATGTTATCATATTCTTCGAACGACTTGTTATTTTAACAATATGGAAAAGAGAATTCGAAGAGTCTTGTCTATTTGTAAACTTTGTCAAAAGGCGAAACCATCTACTATCTCCCATAGTGCTCCGCTGTTTCCTATCATTCCTTCTAAATTAAAAGAATTTGCTGGTGTTGATCTCTTGGGACCGCTTGTCAGAACATCTAATGGATTTTCGTACGTTCTAGTCGCTGTTGAACTTACTTCAACATTTGTTTCTTTCACTCCGTTACGTAAAGCCACTGGACGATCTGTATCCAACGCCTTTGTTAAAAATTTCTTACGTGAAGTTGGACACGTTAGTAAAGTCATTTCAGATAACGGACCGCAATTCAGATCTGCTGTTTGGTCACGCATGCTTCGCAACCATAAAATCAAACCTGTTTTTATTTCATTGTACTCACCACATTGTAACCCGTCTGAACGGATTATGAAAGAAATCAATAAGCTTTGCAGACTTTATTGTCACAGAAAGCATCAGCATTGGGACAGATATTTACACTTATTTCAAAATGTGCTGAATGAAATGCCTCATGATTCCACTGCTTTACCACCTACTCTTGTACTAAAGAATGAAGAACCACCGAACAGAATCAGAGAGCTTGTACCTTTCCCAAATACACGTAAACTTCGACACAAAGACATAATTGATTTGGCTCTTAAAAATATAAAATCTGCAGCAGGCAAAAGGAGAAAACTACACGGTAAAGCAAATGCAAAGAAATTGTATATTGGTCAGAAACTTCTCATTAAAGCTCATTCATTGTCACATAAGAAGAAACACTTGAGTCACAAATTCTTTCCAGTTTACAATGGACCTTACAGAATCCAACGTATACCACATGATAATTGCGTTGAAGTTGAAACTCTGCGTACTAGGAAGAGTAAAGGTTTACACCACATTTCACATGTAAAACCATTTATTGAAAATCTGCTTTTTAACTTAGTCTTTGCCATAAAATTTTTCGCTTCACATTACTAATATGCATTGTCAGATTTAGAATCTGTTAACATGTAACAATGTTTGAAGTGAAATATCCAGTCAAGAACCAAGAGAACTTATTTAAACAGAAATTACGAATGCATTGTTATAATGAACAGACGACACAGTGTTGTTAATTGTGCATTCTTGCTTGTTAGTTGCACGATTACGTAACGACTATCAGGCTTACGTGCTTAGGACACATACTGGTACTGCTAATGAGATTTTAATGCAACTTTTGGTTTACTTGAAAATACATTCTGGGTTTAAAGTACTTTCTGTGAGATACCAGAGGACACAGTGGTTAGTTTATGTGACAGCTACACGATGTTATCACGACGCTACTAATGAGTGACAATTCACAATTTTGCTTTTGCAGTGTATCTGTTTTATATCTGCACAGTTTTCTGAATTCTTCTAGGAATAAAAACATGTTTTAGTAGTAACTTTTGTGGTATAGCAACAATGAGATAGCCTTTTTCGTGGCATAACAATACGTTACTGTACAGTACTTTCTTCATTACAACAATAAGCGTAATAACTACGATATCTATACGCAAAGCATTTCACTTTTGTGTATTATGAGGTAAGTACATTGACTTATGCAGAACTTAGCTTTCGGAGGACGATAACTACGACACTTCCACACAGATTATGTTGCAACAAGACGCACATTTAGCGCTACAGTACACGTATTTGAGTGATTAATTTTGTACTTAAAACATTTATTTTTAAAGATTTTTGAATTACAAAGAAAGTTTTCCGTGATACATTTCATTCCATTGCTGTAATCTGTAACACCTGAGGGTATAATTACATTAATCCTCAGGGGGGTACACGCCTACTTTGTGTACCATGTGTGTGGCAACCACAAGGAACCCTAGCTAATATGGTATTTGCTTATACGACTTTACACATCGGTACCTTATTTCTCTAACACACAAATTACACAGCTATCTGGTTATTTAACTGAGAGAGACAAACATTTATTTTACTACATCAGTGACACATGTTTACGTAATTACACAGTTGGATAACTTCACACTTATGAAACTGTATTTTGTCTGTACTTTGTAAACCGTTCATATTTTTTCGGAATCATTGTGATACTATGAGAGCTTTGAATGATGTATTTGGTATGAGATCTTGATTTTTAAAGTACGTTTGAGGCAGATGACACTTTTGACATGAGCAGAGAATTTTTAATTCTTGGAGGAAGCTACGACGATTTTGAGATTTGACTGAGGTGTTATGATGTTATTTTTTTACGACGACGGTGTGTATTATGCTGCTGAGATATGTTTATGATTAATAAGCTGGTGCTATATAAGGAATTTGGTTATGCTATGTATTTATTATGATGAAATATTGAAGTGTCGTCGCAAGGTTGACGTGTCGACGAATATAAATATGTGTAATAAGGTAAGGAGTAATGAATAGTGATTAGGGACTCTGACTTATGGAAAAGGATGTTGGAAACCAAGAATCGTACTTTAGAATTATGAAATGCGTGTACATGTGTGAATCATGTGTGAATGTATCACAATGCCACTGAAAATTTTTTTGGACACTGTTATATTCATAGGATTTTGTTTCTACACATTTGCAAAGTAAATTCTCGACCTGTGAAATTTTGTATATATGACTGTCACTGTAGCGGAAACTGCTGTCGTAAATATTTCCGTACGAAAGTTAAGTGACCACCTGCACATAATGCGTCGTGGGCACCCAGGTGTGTCAGACGCCTGGAGAACAAGCCATTAGTGTGAGTGCCTCGTCAGAAGCACAGGTAGAAAAAAAAAAGAAAGGGAAGGCCATTGTCCGCTCTACTGACATCTCCTTGTTGAAAGCATACTGTGGAGCTCGTAATTTATGATATTTACTGAAATGCCTAATGAAACGATGAGAAACATTTCACAGCTATTGCCTTGCTAGTTAAGAAAAATGCCATATGGCTTGCTTTATGTATTTATTTACACATTTTGTTTAATATCTAGTTTCTAGCTGCACTGCAGCATTGGTTAAAATAAAATTTTATAGATGTACTAATATAAATATTTTCTGTCTACAGATCGAGTATATAATAATTTTTTTCAAAAAAATGAGGGAGCACAAAGCGACATTTACCTTCACAGGAACTGCATTCATAATTTTCTTTTCAAGTTCTTGGTAATTTCTTTTGTAGAATAAATTGTGATGCATCACTCTAATGTTAAGATGTGACATAGGTATTACACATGGGCATTTTAGTGTAATATTTTTTCTGCTTGCGCTATGTCATGTTTAGGTATAAGTTGCTGCTGTTTGCCAGGCATAGTGTTATTGAATTTGACTTTTGCTAATTTATACTGTAGCTTGCTTTGCAATTTTCCATTTTTTTCATTGCTGTTTATAATAATTGTTTTACGTGCTGCTGCATTGCCTCGTCCCTTAGTTTAGCATCTGAGCTCAGTAGATTTAAGTTAGCTTAAGAGGGGGTAGACTATATAAGAACCTAACTATGGAGAATAGGGAAAGAATGCTTTGAAAGTTATATGAAAACGATTTGGGCCTAAATGAGTATTGCACAATGAGCCATATTTCTTTTGAAAGAAACATGGTTAGAATACAGAAAACAGGTTTAGGTAGGATTTTCTTGGAAATAAATGTTGAGGTGAGAAATGTGTGAACATATAAATACAGAAAGCATGCTTAGATAGAATTTTTTTGGTGGAAACAAAGGATGAAATAAGAGGAAAGATATATGAAGTTTTGGGTTGGACTGCAGTACCAAATGTTACACTGAAAACGAACCCTGTCCTTTCCTATTGGTGTTATCCCATTACGTGTTTGTGTTCCCTTGTGTATTTGTTTTCTTCCTGTCTCTGTGTAGTTTCATAGAATTTTTTTCTCTTTTAATATTAAGCTACATTCACTATGATGAGGAATACTGTTATCCTCAAATATAATTGGCATTAATAATATGTTATTTACTTTGTAAAGATGTTAGACATTATTCATTCTGTTTAAATGCTCATGTGTGAAGTTGATGTTTCAATAATTATTCTGATCTTCTATGTATGTACTCATGTCATAATTCCTGTAACACTGACGTATATGTCTATTTCTATTCTTTTCTAAAGCCCCTATTACTACAAATGTTATCTATATTGTTATGTTTTTAATGATGTATTGTGTACCTTTGTTATTGTATTCTCATGTTATAAAATTGTAATTGTTACCAGTTCTTCAAATTAAGTAACATTTCACTGCACACGTTTCTGTTGGTCATAGTACATGGACAATATGTGAGAAGTAGGGACTGTTAGTGTTTGCACGTGTGTTAATAATTCAGCAAGGGACTGGATAACAGCATTGCTGGTTCTAAGGACAATTCCAAAAACTTTGTGAGTGCACAAGTGGTGGTTTATGGACTTGCTATATTCTCCGCAAGACGCTTTGATGGTGAATGTGCACCTGCACAGTCACAACAGATGGCTGTTGGTTATCTCTGCAAGGACTACAGTGGGTCTACATCTTTGATGATCCATCAATACCATTATTTCTACAAGGACTGCAGTGGGTCTGCACCTCTGGTGGCCCACCAATACCGTAATCTCTACCAGGACTACAGTGGATCTGCTCTGTGATGACCTACCTACCAATATTCTTCCAAACTTCGAATGACTCTGCTGTGGGTTTGCTCTGTTGTGGCCCATTACCTGTATGCATGTCAAGAGTCAGCACTGTCTTTCCGTTGGAAGGACAACACTACTTCTTCAAGACTGCATGGAAATCCACTACTTCTGTGTGCAATTTCTTTTACTAATGAGACTTTGTGAAAAAAACCCTGTAATTACTGTTATGATGAATGATCAGGACTATCTTTATGGACTGTGAGATAATTTTAGCTTTTGACCAACATTGTATCAATAAGTGTGTGCATTTGATTTCTTTGTTATTGTAATTATGAAAAATTTTATCAAATCATTATTGGCCACTGCCCAAAAAAATTTTGTAAAATTTTTTGTGGGGAGCATGGGGGCTATGTAAGTAGGCTGTTTATGTTTTCTCTATGTAAGTAGGCTGTTTAGGTTTTTTTATTGGTAACGCCACCTCTGTATGAAAATCACTGGCTGTGCTGTGTGCAGTCTGTGGCTGCTTTGCATTGTTGTAATACTCGCCATTGTAGTGTTAGGCAGGTGGCTGTGAACAACGCGTAGCGTTGCGCAGTTGGAGGTGAGCCGCCAGCAGTGGTGGATGTGGGGAGAGAGATGGCGGAGTTTTGTAATTTGTCATGAACTGCTATATTTATATATGATGATATCAAGGTAAATACATTGTTTGTTCTCTATTAATATCTTTCATTTGCTAACTATCCCTATCAGTAGTTAGTGCCTTCCATAGTTTGAATCTTTTATTTAGCTGGCAGTAGTGGCGCTCGCTGTATTGCAGTAGCTTGAGCAGCGAAGATTTTTGTGAGGTAAGTGATTTGTGAAAGGTATAGTTTAATGTTAGTCAGGGCCATTCTTTTGTAGGGAATTTTGAAAGTCAGATTGCGTTGCGCTAAAAATATTGTGTGTCAGTTTAAGCACAGTCATGTATAATTTATCAAAAGGGGACGTTTCACAAGCATTCACCAAATTACAAAATGGTAGTAATTGAAAGAGTTTGGCCTTTTGCGCAATAAAATTAAACACAAGTAAGGGAGAATTTATAATCATACAAAATCCAGAACACACTTACATTGCTGATTCGTATGCTACATCACTTTTGTTGCAAAGATAATTGGTACTATGTCTTAACTGTATAAAATGGTAACGTTTACTTATAAGTCACTCTCATTTATCGAAAGTCTATCATAGTTAATTATCCTTAATATTTGTGTAATTTTATTTCATTGTAGGTAAAACCAATATGTTTTTTACCATGATGTGACGTGATCTGTGATTAGACAGTAAACATTGTATCTCCATTTGTTTAATTTTACTGCATGCTAGGTCAGCCTAATACGGCTTTAGCTGCTTGTGTGACTTGACGAATGCTTGGATTGTAACCCAGGTAACCCAAGTGTATCCACCTTATGGGTATACCAAATGTCCCATTTTTATTATTCTCGTTACACAACCAATGACTGTTATACGTTTTGTATTTTGCAATACAACTGACTTGTATTTTCGTAACTTATCTCATAATGGCTATATTGATTACCACCAAACAGTGATTGGAAAATAAAACGATACATTTGTGTAACTAGATCCATTTCTCACAGGAGCTCACAAACCCGTACATGTTCAACGGTCCAAACAACTCGGAACTTGGACTGCAGCTGACTTAACGCACGTAGTGTGGCTGGACAAGTACAGAATTTTCCTCTTTTGAAATAAAGCAAGGTGTCAAGTGTCCCAATGGAATAGCCCAACGAGGCTTTTAAATGGAAGCGTGTGGTGGGTGTAGTTCAGGCCGGAAGTTGTTCTGTGACGCTTTGAGGAAGTCTTTCGTAGGCTACCATGTTTTTGGGCCCACTCACTCATGTTACTGTGAGCATAAATTAGGAAGTTTATGTCAACGTTCTCGCTGACCAACCCTTGCTCTTTCTTCTACATTTTCGTGATAATGTTGCTTTGGAGAGTGCCATCTTCGAATATGGCAAAAATAGTGTTCACAGGGTTTAACGCGTATGTTCACGGTCTGACAACCATATCACACCTTTCAGCTGGAACGCTAAATTAGCAAATTTCAGTTGCATATAAAATGTCTGGCACTATTTGGAACAGAAAATGAAACGTAAAAGAATGCAGCAGACGGTGTATTCGGATATAGATTTCTGAAGACGAAATGACACATTAGGTTATTTTTAATGAGTTTTAATGTACGGCTATACTAAGAATACATCGAAATAACTCTGGATTTGGTAGCATAAAATATATACTGAACACCCCATGCAGAATTCTTCACAAAGGCCGATAGTTTCACACGCGGTTTTCTCTACAACAAACACTCCAAAATCTCCCAAACTTAACCGAACTGTCCGTAAATGCATCTGCTTGCACTGTGATATAAACCGAACGTGAAATAACAGTCACTTCTTCATTTTACAAAAAACACGTCTAATTTGACCTTCTCGTCCGGCAGTTAGTCAACAACTGTCTGAATGCCGTTGCTATCAGGGCATATAACTCATTCCAATACACAGGAAAGACTTTACTCCGATTGGTTGATCAAAACGAACAGCCAGTCAGATCTATCTTTCAAGATCACAATCTCGCTTACACTGTTTTACTCCAGTCATCATTCCCAGATGCATTTACATCATTTCATGCTGTAAATATTATCAAAATGATCCACCAAACCAAATGAAACGAAAACTAAGAAAAACTATGCTTGAAATATACTTAAGAACTGATTATCCTCTTATTACCTTTCTGGCTGCTTCATTACAAAAGCAAACACCCGTAGGCATACGTCATCCGCTTGTTAGGGGGATTTACAGTTTTCACGACACCTGGTGGCGAAACACTTGCAAGTTATGTAAGGTGTAATACAAAATAGAATTGGAATTTGACGTATGTCCCACATTCACACTCACATTCACACTCATTTACTCTCATCCTAACACAAAATATAGATGTCAACATTTAAACTGTTATTTTCATTACGAAAGGAAAATCATTGAGAGTTTAGAATTGAAATCTTTATAAAATAAATCGGCACACTAAGACTGCTAATACTGCTTTCGAATAACAAAAGAAATATAAACTATCATTGTTTCTGTCCGAATTTACTTTCTTAAGTGTTGGTTAAGTACTTTTTAATAGGTTTTTTATATCTCTGAAACTATTATAGCTAGTGGTATCAAATTTTGACACAAAGTTCGTCTGAATTACAAATGATCATGTAACAAATTTGGAATGAAACAGATAATATTTGAGATAGTTATACAGTTTCTTAGGTGAGGTAAATGATTTTACCACGACGTGCTACAGACGCGAAATTTAACCGACAGGAAGAAGACCCTGTGATATGCAAATGATTAGCTTTTAAGAGCATTCTCACAAGTTTGGCGCCGGTGGCGACACCTACAACTTGCTGACATGAGGAAAGTTTCCAACCGATTTCTCATACACAAACAGCAGTTGACCGGCGTAGTTGTTGTGATGCCTCGTGTAAGGAGGAGAAATGCGTACCATCACGTTTCCTACTTTGATAAAGGTCGGAATGTAGTCTATCGCGATTGCGGTTTATCGTATCGCGACAATTCTGCTCGCGTTGGTCGAGATCCAATGACTGTTAGCAGAATATGGAATCGCTGGGTTCAAGAGGGTAATACGGAACGCCGTGCTGGATCCCAACGGACTCGTATCACTAGCAGTCGAGATGACAGGCATCTTATCCGCATGGCTGTAACGGATCGTGCAGCCACGTCTCGATCCCTGAGTCAACAGATGGGGACGTTTGCAAGACAACAAATCTGCACGAACAGTTCGACGACGTTTGCAGCAGCATGGACTATCAGCTCGGAGACCATGGCTACGGTTACCCTTGACGCTGCATCACAGACGGGAGCGCCTGCGATGATGTACTCAACGACGAATCTGGGCGCACGATTGGCAAAACGTCATTTTTTCGGATGAATCCAGGTTCTGTGTACAGCATCATTATGGTCGCATCCGTGTTTGGCGACATCGCGGTGAACGCACATTAGAAGCGTGTATTCGTCATCGCCATACTGGCGTATCACTCGGCGTGATGGTATGAGGTGCTATTGGCTACACGTCTCGGTCACCTCTTGTTCGCATTGACGCCGGCACTTTGAACAGTGGACGTTACATTTCAGATGTGGTACGGCCCGTCGCTCTACCCTTCATTCGATCCCTGAGAAACCCTACATTTCAGCAGGATAATGCACGACCGCGTGTTGCAGATCTCTCACCAATTGAAAACGTCAATGGTGGCCGAGCAACTGGCTCGTCACAATACGCCAGTCACTACTCTTGATGAACTGTGGTATCATGTTGAAGCTGCATGGGCAGCTGTACCTGTACACGCCATCCAAGCTCTGTTTGACTCGATGCCCTGGCGTATCAAGGCCGTTATTACGGCCAGGGGTGGTTGTTCTGGGTACTGATTTCTCAGGATCTATGGACCCAAATTGCGTGAAACTGTAATCACATGTCAGTTCTAGTATAATATATTTGTCCAATGAATACTCGTTTATCGTCTACAATTCTTCTTGGTGTAGCAATTTCAATGGCTAGTAGTGTAGTACACGCCACATTGAGCATTCTCACGGTCCGCTTTAGCGACAGCTGTGGCTATGACGCGTACGGCTGGCCACAAGTCGGCCACCGCCTAATGTTACTATACTGCAGGCTTGCAAAACAACTTACCATAACGTAACAAAACTTAACTGCATAAATCTGCAGGTGGACGAGACGTGATGTACAGAGGAGGCGCCAAGCCCTTGGGCGCAGCGCGGGGTCCCGTGCCAGGTGCGGTGCCGGCGAAATGCTTTTCCGATAGCCGCTGGCTGCCTGCCGGCTGCCGCCCGTACAATTCGCGACAATAAAGCCAATACGCGCGCATCATTCCGCCGTTTGTTTCTTTCCTCTCCCTCCCGACTCGCTCACCCTTTCTCGGTCGCCATGCACGGACCGGGAATTTACGGGCTCGGCGCAGAGTGAATCACAAAACAGCGCCGAATGGCCGCGATTCTGTACGTCACGGCAACAAAGCGCCTGTGCGAGAACAATCGCACGGCGGAGCTCTCTGCAGAGGCATAAATCGGTCTCCCTGCGATACCGGCCGACAATAAATAAAGCTAACGCGCGGCGAATGCTGGCCGCCGTGCCGGCCGCGTCGTACCACTGTACATGGAGGGCGCGCGCGGTCACAAGGGACTGGGGGGCCACATGTAAGGTGCAGCAGAGGGCTCTCGATTCATACCACAGGATACTTCCAAGTTCAGTAACCGCTGCGAAACCCAGATATAGAAACAGCGCATCGTCTCGCAGAATTCCTTCAGAGACGGTAGCTGCCGGAAACACTGTACTTTCAACTTTTCCGCACAGCTAATGACTAACTCCTACAATACACTATGTGATCAGAAGTGTCCGGACACCCACAGAAACATACGCTTTTCATATTAGATGCATTGTTCTGCCGCCTACTGCCAGCTACTCCGTATCAGCGACCTCAGTAGTCATTAGACATCGTGAGAGAGCGGAATGAGGCGCTCCCCGGAACTCACGGAATTCGAACGTGGTCAGGTGACTGGGTGTCACTTATGTAAGCGAGATTTCCACACTCCTAAACATTCCTAGGTGCACTGTTCGCGATGTGATAGTGAAGTGGAAATGCGAAGGGACACGTACAGCACAAAAGCGTACAGGTGTACCTCGTGTGTTGACTGACGGAGACCGCCGACAGTCACCGAGCGAGGTGGCGCAGTGGTTAGCACACTGGACTCGCATTCGGGAGGACGACGGTTCAATCCCGCGTCCGGCCATCCTGATTTAGGTTCTCCGTGATTTCCCTAAATCGCTTCAGCCAGATGCCAGGATGGTTCCATTGACAGGTCACGGCCGACTTCCTTCCCTAATCCGATGAGACCGATGACCTCACTGTTTGGTCTCTTTCCCCTAATCTTTTTTTTACCGCCGACAGTTAAAGAGGGTCTTACTGTGTAATATAATAGGCAGACATCTAACCAGTCCATCACACAGGAATTCCAAACTACATCAGGATCCACTGCAAGTACTATGACAGGTAGGCGGGAGGTGAGAAAACTTGGATTTCATGGTCGAGCAGCTGCTCATAAGCCACACATCACGCCGCTAAATGCCAAACGATGCCTCGCTTAGTGTGCGGAGTTACGAATCACGCTACACAATGTGGCGATCCGATGGCAGGATGAACGTCATCTGCCAGCGTGTGTAGTATGAACAGTAAAATTCGGAGGCGGTGTTGTTTTAGAGTGGTCGTGTTTTTCATGGAGAGGGCTTGCACCCCATGTTGTTTTGCGTGGAACTATCACAGCACAGGCCTACATTCATGTTTTAAGCACCTTCTTCCTTCTCACTGTTGAAGAGCAATTCGGGAATGGCGATTGCATCTTTCAAAACGATCGAACACCTATTCACCATGCACGGCCTGTGATGGAGTAGTTATACGACAATAACATCCCTGTTACAGACTGGTCTGCACAGATTCCTGACCTGAATCCTACAGAACACCTTTTGGATGTTTTGGAAAGCCAACTTCCTGCCAGGCTTCATCGACCGACATCGGTACCTCTGATCAGTGCAGAATGGCAGTGAAAAATGGGCTGCCATTTCCCAAGAAACCTTCCAGCACCTGATTGGACGTATGCCTGCGAGAGTGGAACCTGTTATCAAGGCTAAAGGTGGATTCAAATGGCTCTGAGCACTATGGGACTTAACTTCTGTGGTCATCAGTCCCCTAGAACTTAGAACTACTTAAACCTAACTAACCCAAGGACATCACAAACATCCACGCCCGAGGCAGGATTCGAACCTGCGAACGTAGCGGTCGCGCGGTTCCAGACTGTAGCGCCTAGAACCGCTCGGCCACCCCAGCCGTCGAAATACGCGGTGAGACTATCAGAAATAACACTTTCTTTGAAAAAAACCATTAGACTGAAGTCATCTTGATTCATAATGGTCGCCGGGAGAGTACAAATGTTCAAATGTGTGTGAAATCTTATGGGACTTAACTGCTAAGGTCATTAGTCCCTAAGCTTACACACTACTTAACCTAAATTACCCTAAGGACAAACACACACACCCATGCCCGAAGGAGGACCTCCGCCGGGAGAGTACAAAAGGCGGGTCATGGTTCATATCTGGGTACGTGATCACCACGAATCGCGATGCATGGTGCGAAACGTGTTCCCATGCTGGTCACAAGGTTGGTAAAGAGTTCTTCTGGTCAGGCGTTCCAATCCTCGACCAGATCTGTTGACACCAGTTGGATTGTCGTTGGTGCACCTGGTCGTGCTGCAACACGTCTTCTCGATGAATCCCATATGTGCTCAATGGGACTGAAGTTGGGGGAACGGGCAGGTCAGTCCATTCCACGAATATCCAGTATTTCCAAGAGCACTTCATCTGCGCTGTACGATGTGGTCGCACATGTCCATCCATGAAAATGCAGTCATTGCTGAAGAAGCCTGTGAAAAGACGCTCATGAGGAAGGTGTACAAAATCACAATAACGTTGACCAGTGAGTGTACCTTCCTCGAAGACCTGGAGATCAGTACGCCCATGCATAATTATGCCTCCCCACATCATAAAACCTGCCCACCAAAATGATAATATTCGACATGATTCTAAACGTAATCTCAAATGATGAGTGGTGGAAACAAATGTAGCACCTAGGAACGTTATAGCATTTGATGGTTTTGGTAATCCAGCTGTTGTGATGTGGAGATACTAAATGTTATATGGGCGTATCGACTTTCAGATCGTTGAACTCGGTACACTCACTGTACTCGTTTCCCATGGGCGTCTTTTCAGTGGCGCATTCGGGCCTGACTTCATTTTTTATGGATGACAGTGCGCTACCTCATCCATCTTCGCAGTTGGAGGAGCTTTTGGGACAAGAGGATATTCGGTGCATAGACTGGCCTGCTTCTTTATCTGACCTAAGTCCCTTCAAGGAGGTATAGGATGCGTGGGGACGCTGGGGAGGTGTACTGCAGCACGCCTATACCCACCAACGATCATCCAGATGTTATCATTCGCCCTGGTGGTGCAGCTAGCATGGTAGCACATCGCAGAGCATGCATTGCCGTCCGCGGTCACCACACACCCTGTTAAGAACCGTGACTCGCCTTTTGTTACGTGCAGTGGACCAATTCTGTCTCGAAATCTGACAGAAAACCCAAAGTGGTTCTGGTCATACATAAAGCACACCAGTGGCAAGACGCTGTCAATACCTTCACTGCGCGACAACAACGGTAAAGTCACTGATGACAGTGCCACTAAAGCATAGTTATTAAACACGGTTTTCCGAAACTCCTTCACCAAAGAAGATGAAGTAAATATTCCTGATTTCCAGTCAAGAACAACTGCCAAGATGGGAAACATAGAAGTAGATATCCTCGGTGTAACAAAGCAGCTTAAATCACTTAATAAAGGCAAGGCTTCCGGTCCAGATTGTATACCAGTCAGGTTCGTCTCAGAGTATGCTGATAAAATAGCTCCATATCTAGCAGTTATATACAACCACTCGCTCACAGAAAGATCCGTACCGAAAGATTGGAAAATTGCTCAAGTCACACCAATACCCAAAAAGGAAAGTAGGAGTAATCCGCTGAATTACAGGCCTATATCAGTAACGTCGATTTGCCGTAGGGCTTTAGAACATATACTGTATTCGAACATTATGAAGTAGCTCGAAAACAACGATTTATTGACATATACTCTGCATAGATTCAGAAAACATCGTTCTTGTGAAACACAACTAGCTCTTTATACTCATGAAGTAATAAGTGCTATCGACAGGGGATGTCAAATTGATTCCATATTTTTTGGATTTTCAGAAGGCTTTCGACACCGTTCCTCACAAGCGTCTTCTAACCAAACTGCGTGCCTGCGGAGTATCGCCTCAGTTGTGCGATTGGATTCGTGATTTCCTGTCAGAAAGGTCACAGTTCATAATAATAGACGGAAAGTCATCAACTAAAACAGAAGTAATAGCCGCCGTTCCCCAAGGAAGTGTTATAGGGCCTCTATTGTTCCTGATCTATATTAACGACATAGGAGACAATCTGAGTAGCCATCTTAGATTGTTTGCAAATGATGCTGTCATTTACCGTCTTGTAAAGTCATCAGATGATCAAAACGACTTGCAAAATGATTTAGATAAGATATCTGTATGGTGCGAAAAGTAAAAATTGACCCTGAATAAAAAAGTGTGAAGTTATTCACATGAGTACTAAAAGAAATCCACTAAATTTCGATTACGCGATAAGTCACACAAATCTGAAGGCTGTAAATTCAGCTAAATACTTAGGGATTACAATTACAAATAACCTAAATTGGAACGATCACATAGATAATATTGTGGGTAGCGCAAACCAAAGACTGCGATTCATTGGCAGAACACTTAGAAGGTGTAACAGGTCTACCAAAGAGACTGCTTACACGACGCTTGTCCGCCCTATTCTGGAGTATTGCTGTGCGGTGTGGGATGAGCATCGGGTGGGACTGACGGATGACATCGAAAAAGTACAAAGAAGGACAGCTCGTTTTGTATTATCGCGAAATAGGAGAGTTAGTGTCACAGACATGATACGTGAAGTGGCAGTCATTAAAAAAGGCGTTTTTCGTTGCGACGGGATCTTCTCATGAAATTTCAATCGCTAGTTTTCTCCTCCAATTGCGAAAACATTCTGTTGCCACCCACCTACATGGTGAGAAATGATCACCACGATAAATAAGAGAAATCAGGGCTCGCACAGAAAAAATTAAGTGCTCGTTTTTCCCGTGTGACGTTCGAGAGTGGTACGGTAGAGAGACAGCATGAAGGTGGTTCACTGAACCCTCTGCCAGGCACGTTATTGTGAATAGCAGAGTAATCACGTAGATGTAGATGATGTAGATCGTGAATCGCAGTTACTTCAGTGTGATTATTTCCTTGACTAAGAGTGTCCTTTCTTTTCATTTCATTGCGTATTTCAGTTACCTTCTGAACTCTACTACAGCAGTTCTTTCTAGGTCTGGTGCAAGTTTCATCGAACTATGTTACTCGGTAGTGACATATCATGCTATAGTTATTTTTGTCCTTAAGTTAACACGCCGGTGTAGGTTATGTGCCTCAGAAATGGATTATGCAAGCGGGGTTGCATATCTTATGGTGTGTCAAAACATTTTACGTGTCTGGTTTACTCTGCGCAACCTGTGCAAGCATACTAACTTTCGCTACTTTTTACAATTTCGTTTGGACTCGAAGTATTCAGTTTTCCTTCATAAAAGTAGACTGTACCCACAACAGATCTCCAGACGACAGTCAAACTCGTCCCGTACTTCCGCAAGCATGTCTGTACTCACTTCATACCCCGGTGTGGCTATGCAGCTTGGCAT
Source organism: Schistocerca piceifrons (assembly GCF_021461385.2). NCBI lineage: Eukaryota > Metazoa > Arthropoda > Insecta > Orthoptera > Acrididae > Schistocerca > Schistocerca piceifrons. The sequence continues at coordinate 114,817,932 of NC_060144.1, read as the reverse complement.
TTCATTCAAAGTTGATGAAAGGCGTTTCTTGCTACGCAACTTGGTAGTTTACCCGATGTTGATGAAGGCATTCCCTGTCGTTGCTATGTTGCTTGGCAGTTCGCCTGAGGTTGATTCAAGGGGAGGCACATACACGATGTCTTTCAGAAGCCGCCAGAAAAACATCCGTATGGAAATACCAAGGGATTGTGAAAGGAAATGATACAGTGCAAGAGCAGTACGCCTCTTACGTACGATTCATCGTTGTGGCGGCTCGTTGTTAGGAAATGCTCCCTCATGTCGGCGCCATTGTAGTGTTGTGTCACTCTGGTCAAAACTGGAGCATCTTTTGTTGCAGTAGTAACTCCATCCGAACTCGAGGCGTTTTGGATAATGAAGAGGAAGCGAGTCATCTGCACCATGGAAACTCTTACGTTCAACCACATGACTTGGCGGCTTGGAACTGCCGCAAAGATAAACTTTTTGTTTCGATATGTTGGTTAAATTTCACTCCAAGTTTCTATTCTGTTGTGGAAGGTACGCTCTTTTGAAACCAGTTGAATCTTTTTTGAAACATTCTGTATTTAGAAGAGATAATAGCAGAGATATGTAGAGTGTGATCCCCTTACTACATCTTTCTCATGACACAAAAAAGTTAGGATTGTCATACTCTTTCTCATAACTGTGGTGTCACCGCCAGACACCACACTTGCTAGGTGGTAGCCTTTATATCGGCCGCGGTCCATTAGTATACGTCGGACCCGCGTGTCGCCACTATCAATGATTGCAGACCGAGCGCCACCACACGGCAGGTCTAGAGAGACGTACTAGCACTCGCCCCAGTTGTACAGCCGACTTTGCTAGGAAAGGTTCACTGACAATTACGCTCTCATTTGCCGAGACGATAGTTAGCATAGCGTTCAGCTACGTCATTTGCTACGACCTAGCAAGGCGCCATTATCAATAGATATTTAACTTGTGATGCCTGTACCATCAGACCGATGTTCTCCGATTGTGGATTAAAGTTAAGTATTCCAAGAACTACGTTCTTTTCTTTATAGGATAATTACTTTACCTTGTTCCAGACCTCACGCCAATCTGCGTGAGCTTAAAAGCGTGCATTTCGGCCTCCTCTAGCCTCCTCTGCCAACACTTCAATAACAAAGGCGATGGCATGCCGAAACACACGTTACAACATACAACTGTCTCGTTGTAGTACTGGTATGAAAGAAATCTATTCTTACAGGTTCGATTAATGTGGAATATTTGTAACTGTATCGACTTCTCATGGTACTAAGGTGTTAATGAAATCAAAAATACTTTGATCTATGAAATTAACAGTTTCTTTATATCTTTGTTAAAAGACTTTTTTATCAATCTCTGCAAAATATTTCGTTATGGGGGTGATAAGATTTCTGAAAATTTCGTTTCCATGAAACAAAATCCATTAGGAAATTGGAAAATACTAAGAGCCTCCCGCTGTTCATAGAATACTGAAACAGTAAAACATTGGTAACTGGATTTTTGGTGGGATTTCGTTCGCCATATGGGATGGATCCTATTGTAGCCGCGAGATTTCTGTTGAACTAAGGAGCAGTTACGATTCTCTAACTTCCACTAAATGCCAATCCGTCCGAAGTCACATAACCATTGATTGAATTTGACCCCATTTTCTGTCGCAAAGAAATTGCACAACGTAAACTTTACTGGACTTCAGATCGACCGATCAGTGACTGAACTTCCTTAAATGCTTCTTAGTATCTTTCTCTTCTAGTATAAATGACGTCGGGCACCACAGGAGGTGAAGTGACATTTTATTACGCACAATTGGGGGAAGTTTAACGAAGCGAGTTGATTCCAAATAGACATTTATTCACAGCATGGAGCGTAATCCTCAACTTCAGTTGACATTGAACACATACAAAAACCTATCACTATGGTTCTATAAGGGCACGTTGTTTGAGTAATATTAACCATCATTTTTCAGCGTCGATTTGGTTAACTACGGAACGCAACATGGATGGTTATGTGCTCACACGCAAAGATTCAGACATGCAAAGAATAACCGAAGGCACGATTCACCTTTTCTTAGTAAATTCTGAGTCGTCGAAGCGGCTTGTGACTCGCAGTGAAAAGAAGCACGAAACTGAACCAGGTTCATGATGCATTATCGTTACCGTATAAGGAACGAAAACGGCCCTGTCTGAATGTAGTTAAACGATAGGAAGTTTTCACACGTGAGACTTTACAAATTGTACTAAGTTCTTAACACAAAAAGTCAAATTGCTGTCCATCATTACCTTACAAGCGAGCACAAAAATGCGTGTCATACTCACCAGTACCCAGTTCAGCGACTATTACTCTGCACAAAACACAACCTCCTTCAACTCTGTGGGCAGAGACGGTAACCAACTTCGAGTATTTACGAACGTGCATGTATTTGCAATTCTAGACACATTCATACAGTCTGGCAATCATCCATATTGAGGAAAGGTGGTTAAAGATACATGAAAACAGAAAAATGACGATCTTCAGAACTACAAAATCTCGTCAAACATTGATTGACTACTGCCTTTCGTTACTCCTTATAAAGATTAGAAAACTCATGCCGGACCTGTTATTACAATTTAATCACAGGTCAATAGATTTTCTTCTTATTTATTGCGTTATGAGGCCAGAAGAGGGAACCCTAACTCTTGTAACAAAAACACAATTTTCTTGAACATTCTCTCCATTATGCAAATGTTGTCAGAAAAATATTAATTACCTTCGAGAAACTTTCTTTAGTATTAAGATGATTCTTCAACCTTAGTTACAGAATGATTATGAATCATTACTCGAAACTCTAAGTCGTGCCGTCACTCGGGCTGACAAAACTCCCATCTGCAATGTGACATTTATCTACTCTTTGAAGCACAAATGTATTTGGTTTGCTAAAATGAAATGATTACTAAACTCAAATGGAGATTTGATAAACAATCCAATCATATACGCAAACATAAAATAACGACGAAAATAAATCATATGCAAAATACGGAAGGATGTCTGTGTTTCAAGTGATAATTTGTCAAACAACAATAACCGGTCTCACAAAATGGTGTCACTAATCGAAGGTCTCTCAAACATAAAATATAAGATTACTAACTACATACATAGAGGCATGGCCCTCAATGGGACAAAAAATGGCTCTGAGCACTATGGGACTTAGCATCTGAGGTCATCAGTCCCCTAGAACTTAGAACTACTTAAACCTAACTAACCTAAGGACATCACACACATCCATGCCCGAGGCAGGATTCGAACCTGCGACCGTATAAGTCACGCGGTTCCGGACTGAAGCGCCTAGAACCGCTCGGCCACCGCGGCCGGCTCAATGGGACAAAACGTAACATAAGTATATACTTAAAATACTGGCATTACTAGATTAATGTCTTTTTAAGAAAATAAGTAACACACAATAAAAAGTAATCGGAATACAAAATAACACCCTCATTTTGACGAGGCTCAGCGAAATATTTACGTAAATGATTGCACAAATAGAAATTACACAAAAAGGATGCCCTGATCACTCCACTTCATTGTCTCTAAACATGAAAAAGCTCAAAATTGTAGTTGAGGAGATGATAACATGGTTTCTCGAAGTTTTGATCTCTCTCCTCATAACGCTATATTTTGTACTTGGATGCGGGTGATGGAGGCAGTGAGAAGACAGACTACTCTAAATTGTGTCCTTTATACAGTCTGTCCCTTTACTTCAATCAAAATGTCATCCCAAGACCACTCAGTGTTGCGGACATCCATCGTTAACTAATTATCATAGAGTCCTACTTTACAATTATTGTACATAAGTTCTTTGATTCTGAGGTCTGTTGTAGACCATATCTTCCTGAAGATCAGCTGGCTGCAGACATAAGAAAAGGAAGGGGGCGGTCGCACATCTCACCATAGCAGCACTTCCAGCTTGGCTCAAAGGCAGCTCTGGTACTCCCAGGAAACAGGACTGAGGCGGTCCCCACTCACCCAGGCAGCAAAAAACGCGACTACTTCCATTCGATTTTCTCATCTCTCAGCCAATGGCGAATGCTCCACATGATCTCTGATGTAGTTGCCCCAGTGTTCGCTACAACTCTCTCCAGAGTTGCAGGGTATCTAAAAAAAAATTCTGCAGCATCCCTGAACAGACATTGAACTCAATTTATATTTGTTTATAACTAATGTAAAATTAAATAAAACATTTTACGTTTATCTTGGAATATAAAGCTCGGTAACTTACAACTGTGTGCGTCCTCCTTAGTACACATGTACATCATGCACGTCATTATATAACAAATGACGTGACAAGTAACGTAATAACTAACTCTCTATAAACAAGATACTAATGACTTCACATAATGGAAAGGAAGGCTTCATTTGAGACAGGGGGCAGGTTCTTGACTCTCCTCAGAAGAACTGACTCCTTGATATCAACAAACGTGCTTTGCACAAATAACAATATATACCAAATACCAGGGTGGCGCAGTTAAAGATAGCTCCCCTCGCCTCTGAATGCGAATGCAATATTTCTAATTCTGGAATAGAGTAAACAGATACAAGAATGGACAGTTTTATGCAGTAATCGATCGTTAGCATTCTTCTGTCAGCATTTCAGTTTATTTCATCAGTGAAGTTAGATGTTTCTGCAAAAAATTTTGTCGATAGAAGAAAGAATAGAAATTGTGGAAATAATGTGAAGAGAGGTTCGATTAAGGAAACTCGCGAAATTTTCAGGGTCAAGTATTCGGATAGAGGATATAACTGACTTTTACCTTAATAATATGAATATTTATATATATGTTTGGAGAGAGAGAGAGAGATTGATTTTTGATTGAGATTTTTACTTTAAGTCGTAACTGGTGCCTGAATTTTGGTTGCGGCCTGCTTGAATGATCAGCTTCTGCACCATCAATTACAATTTGGATGAAGTTATTGGTCTCTAAGGTTTAAAGTACGACTCTGTTAATTACTTTGCCGTATTGCGGATAGCTTTGAGCCCAAGTTTTTGTAGCTTTTCATACCTAAGGGACCACTATTGTAAGTAAATAAGATCAAACAGCAATTTGCTTTTCGTGAGAAATGGAGATTGCTTGGCAAACCAACTTCCTTCAAACTACACGTCCAGCTACATCAAAAGTGGTCAGTGGAGTTCAGCACCATACTATTGTACAAGAACATAGTCCAACTAAGAAATTATGAGAGGTTGTTACTTATTGAATGAAAACTGTAGACAATTCATTTCTTTTCCTGTATTTTAGTGAACTTTGTACACTTACAGTTCTGTCGATTGATAGACGGCGACGACAATGAAGTTCAACTCCTTTTCGAAAAACAAGATATTTCTATTCTTCACTTCCAGAGAACTTGTATACATAAATGTTTGGCAACTCTTACACATACTTTACTCGGTTTTATCACTAAAATATCAATTTTCATCAAATGTAACAATACGTTCTGAGCGACGGCCTAGCAACACGTTCTCTTTCCACAAGATACAGATTAACAACCCTCTTTTTTTCCTTTTTATAAATCAATTGCTTTTTTTTTTTTTTTTAGTCCATACTCAAAGAGTGACACTACTATCGTCGTGGGGATTGTGCGCTGAAGAGTTTTTTGCTGTACAGCTGCGCTTCACTTCACTTCAAGCTTCAAGTACTTTATGAACCAAATTTTACATTTATGGTATTTACATACATTACTGAGCTCCTCAGAATAAAATCAGGCTCAAATTAGTTTAAAAAAAGGAGGGGCAGTGAGGCTCACATAACATTACAAGGACTACCAGCAAAGATAGCAATACACAGCCTGTATAAAAAATAGTGCCCTACGGATATGTGCAAAATGTAAAACGACAAAGAATTCCTTCACTTCGCACACCAGACGTTACTGCAGAGATTCACCGAAGAATTTTAGTGCCCAAGTAAGTCTACACATAAACTGGCCCAACAGGCGCATTTTGTGTGGAAGACAATACTGCTTCTTCCTGCAAGACGGAGCAACATGCCACACGTCTAACGTATCCCTGGAACGAGTCCTTGGTATCTTCACTGGGGAACGAACTGTCAGCAAACATACGTGGCCACGACGTTCACGGCGTCTAATAGCCTGTCCTGTGGGGACACTTGAAGAGCAATGTCTGTGAAACAAGTCCACACACAATACAGGAACTGAAAGACAGCATCAACCGTAAAGTGGCCGCCATCGGTATCCGAACTTCACGCCCGATGTATCTGAATGTGCTTAGACGTGCACATCTGTGTATTAATGTTGCAGGGAGTCAGTTTCAATATCTTCTATAGAAGTATTTCTCACTGTATTTTTCATTGTAAATAAACAGTAAAATCATTTCAGTTCTTCGTTTCTGGAACTTCATTGTAGTTCCTTTATACTTACATGGGCTACGTTCATTGCGCCTTCCTTTAGTTTCTCCTCTCAGTTTCCATTTCCATTTCCAACGCATACCTTCTCAGTTCTACACTTCACTGAGTCGTCCTTACAATCAGTTTAAGCAATACTTCATTCAACTATATACACAGTGACTCACCATGAATCTAGATGCACGAGACAAATTTGCCACCATTGGACAGGTATACTAATATAAGACAAACAAAAATAAAAAAAAAGAAGTCCACCGTATCCTTTCCCAAATCATATTCCCTTCCTGGTCTCTCTCCTCTGGGCAGAATCTCTCTCTTAGACACTATGTACGTACACATTTTATTTAGTAGTATGGCTAGAGCCGCCCGTCGGGCAGACCGTTCGCCGGATGCCGATCTTTCATTTTGACGCCACTTCGGCGACCTGCAGTCGATGAGGATTAGAGGATGATGATCAGGACAGCACAACACCCAGCCCCTGGGTGGAGAAAATTCCCCGACCCAGCCGGGAATCGAACCCGGGCCCAGAGGATTGACAATCCGTCACGCTGACCATTCAGCTACTGAGGGTGGACACACGTACACATTAAACTACACAAACGGTTAGCCATGACATGAAGTAGTACACTGAACGGAAAAATTTTATGGCTACCGTAGATAGTGATACGTGCACCTCTTGGAGATATACTGTCCTGTAACCCTCTCTCGTTCTCTACACATTTTCCGTATGGTAGGCAAGTTGACTCGCATATGACAGCATATGACAGATTAACGATCGTGTTTAGCGTCTCTTTTTAGTTATTGTTGTGGTTTCGATGTCTTCCTTATGGTTCAGTCATACACGGTCACTTTTCAAAGTAGCACTGTACAAGCAAAAACATGCGCATTTCTCACGGGTAATCGATCTACCTAGTTCTTAACTTACCTCTACTAGGAAAGACAAAAAAAGAACTAAATAATCTAATAACTACATTCACGTAATGGTACTCAAAACCTTGACTCAGCACTCTCTCTGGCAGCTAGCATTTTTGGCCATTACTCCATCTGTGATAGTGCCACAGCCGTCCTCTTTACACCACTAATAGTTCATAACTGTGGATCAACCTCTTCCATCAAGATTTATACCTTCACAGCTCACGCAATGAAGTAACCCGTAATAACTCGTTGTCAACCGCATTACATTACAACTAGCAAAACAGTCACACTAATCACACATACTTAACTAAGATGCTAGCCCACGAGATCCTCACGTATCCAACTGCTACCTTAATTTCTTAACATTTCATATGTAGTGAACGCCACGAGTTCACTTTGTGCGTAAGGATTCCACTCTGATCAAGTTTTGGTGCAAGACTCAGCGCACCTGAAATGAAGCGCAACACACATTAAAATACTTACTGCATTTTCTCTTGGTTGACAGGTTATGAGTATTAATACTTTCTCTCTGACTTCCCGCTGTATATCTCATAGTTTACCTTTCTGATTTGCTTTTCTTCTTCATGATGCCTTTCTAATACTTTCAGTTGCCGCCGCATGATCTCTGTGTGGCTCTCTCTCCTGTCTGGTGACAAGTTATTTATTTCTTTAATTTTATCTGTTGTCTGCTGGGCCTTTGTTCCTCAAGTCTAGCTTAGACGTAATCCCAGTGGATCCCTGCGGTAAAGTATTAATGACTTCCTGGAAATCACCCAAGAAGCTGTTGGGTGTAACAGTATTACCGGCACATCATTCCCAGTTTCTTCATTACGCTCTATGTGGTATTAGGTGCAGGGTGATAATGAGTTGTAAATCTGAAGGCAGTCTTTCTCTAACAGAACAGACTTTTCCTTTGTTGGGACCTCTACTGGGGCTCATTGTCTGATATTACTTTACACACTTTTCCCACATCTTTCAGGAAACCATACGCGAATGCTTTGCATATGGCTTTTGTGGTACCACTCCACATTGGTGGAAGGTCAACGTATTTTGACGCCAATTCAACGCCTTGATCTTGTCAATAGGCAATAGGCTGAATAAATCGTTGTAGGTGAACTCTCGCAATCTCGTTGGTATCATCGGAAATAGTGGGGTCTTGTGTGATCCTGTTGCTTTATTCGCATGTTAACATGCCTCTCAAGTCTATAATACCATATGTATTCTGATGCTTAATTTTATCTGCTGTCTGCTGGTCCCCTTGTTCCTCAAGGATAGCCTGGGTGCCATCCAGGTGGCACCCTGTGGTAAAGCGTTAATGACTTCCTGGAAATCATGCAGGTAGCTGTCCCGTTTTCTGTTGACAGTGACAATACAACGACACGACCCTTCACATGAAATTAGATGCAGAGTGATAATGAGAAGTAAGTATGGAGGCGACATTCCTCTGACAAAGGCGAATTTGCCATACATGAGATCTAACCTGCGGCTCATTGTGTGATGCTACGTAACACACTTTTTCCACATCTTCCAGAACACCTGCTCTGAAAGCTTCACATACAGCTTTCGTAGTACCACTCATGAGTGGTTGAAGGTCAAAATATTTTGATGCCAGTTCAGAAGTGAGCAATACATATTGATAACCGCACCCCGATCTCGACAGTGGAACAAATAAATGTATGTCGGCGAATCTCGCTATCTCACTGGTATCATCCGAAAGAGCGGGATCTTGTGCAACGCAATGGTTGGCTTCGCTTGTTAGCGTGTTCTACGAGTCCTAAGGACCTTCTCTATTCTCCTCTTCTATTGTAGAAATATGCCGACTCCCTTAGCTCAGACAAGCATATGTCCACGCCAAAATGTGCATAACTACGGTCCACATAATATGCTAATTTGGTAACAGTCTATTCCAGTATGCAAAGCAGCTAATTATCGCCCACTGAATTTCTTTTCCTTATGAAGTATCACGCTTCGTGAACTCAAATGGAAATGCGAAGACCCTCCATTTTTAAATAAAATGTTTTATAGTGTCAGCCTTCCGTTTGTTGCGCAGGGACTATATTAGCGAGAGGATTGTGGTTTTGACATTGTCATTCAGTCCAGCTTATGATCGTATGAGATACGGGGCTAAATTTGTGACTGGAGTGAAGAGTTCCTTTTAGGGAGAACACAGGGCGTAATCTTCAATGGAGAATCGTAGAGAGATGCTGAAGTAACTTCTTGTGTGCCCGAGGAAAGTGTGTTGTAAATAAATGACATTGTTGATAATATTAACAGTAACTCCAGATTTTTTTCAAAACTCACAAAGTACTCGCGCGATCCAACCTAGAATTTCGCACAATTGTGTGGGACCTGTATCAGATACAACTAATAAGGTAAATTCTGTGTATAAAAAGATGGGCAGCTGGAAATGTTACAGGTTTGTCTGATCCATGAGAGAGCGTCACGGAGATGGCAGACACAAAGTATTAGGTGAAAGCCTACTTAACAGAATTTCAAGAATCTGCTGTAGATGAGGAATCTAGGAATATAGCACATCCCCCTATGTACCGCTCCCGTAGGGATCCGAGGATAGGCTTAGAGCAGTTGAAGCGCTCACAGAGACGTTTAAGCAGTCATTCTTGACCTGCTTCATGCGTGAATGGAACAGTAAGAAGCGATAGTAACTGGAACTGGTACAGTCAGAGGTACTCTCGCCACTCACAGAACAGTAGTTTGCACGGATATGATTCACAACATCAGTGTAATTGGTCGCTACTAAACAACAGATCCGTTGTTTAGAAAAAAAAAGTATTTGAAGCGTTTCTGGCGTAGCCCATCCACAGAGCATCGAACAAAATGCCTTCACACATGATATAGCGTTACGTACGCCTACAGAAAAATTAAACAGACCTTTGGAGAAAGGAGAACCACTTGCATGAATATCAAGAGCTTTGATGAAAACGCAGTTCTAAGCAAAGAAGGGAAGGCAGAAAGGTGGAAGGAGAATATAGAGGGTCTATACAAGGGCGATGTGCTTGAGGACAATATTATGGAAATGGAAGAGGATGTAGATGAAGATGAAATGGGAGATATGATACTGCGTGAAGAGTGTGACAGAGCACTGAAAGACCTGAGTCGTAACAAGGCCCCCAGAGTAGACAACATTCCATTAGAACTACTGACGGCCTTGGAAGAGCCAGTCCTCACAAAACTCTACCATCTGGTGAGCAAGATGTATGAGACAGGCGAAATACTCTCAGACTTCAAGAAGAATATAGTAATTCCAATCCCAAAGAAAGCAGGTGTTGACAGATGCGAAAATTACCGAACTATCAGTTCAATAAGTCACAGCTGCAAAATACTACCGCGGATTCTTTACAGACGAATGGAAAAACTGATAGAAGCCGACCTCGGGGAAGATCAGTTTGGATTCCGTAGAAATGTTGGAACACGTGAGTCAAAACTGACCCTACGACTTATCTTAGAAGAAAGATTAAGGAAAGGCAAACCTACGTTTCTAGCATTCGTAGACTTAGAGAAAGCTTTTGACAATGTTGATTGGAATACTTTCTTTCCAATTCTGAAAGTGGCAGGGGTTAAATACAGGGAGCGAAAGGCTATTTACAATTTGTACAGAAACCAGATTGCGGTTATAACAGTCGAGGGGCACGAAAGGGAAGCAGTGGTTGGAAACGGAGTGAGACAGGGTTGTAGCCTATCCCCGATGTTGTTCAATCTGTATATTGAGCAAGCAGTGAAGGAAACAAAAGAAAATTTCGGAGTAGGTATTAAAATCCATGGAGAAGAAATAAAAACTTTGAGGTTCGCCAATGACATCGTAATTCTGTCAGAGACAGCAAAGGACTTGGAAGAGCAGTTGAACGGAATGGACAGTGTCATGAAAGGAGGGTTTAAGATGAACATCAACAAAAGCAAAACGAAGATAATGGAATGTAGTCGAATTAAGTCGGGTGATGCTGAGGGAATTAGATTAGGAAATGAGGCACTTAAAGTAGTAAAGGAGTTTTGCTATTTGGGGAGCAAAATAACTGATGATGGTCGAAGTAGAGAGGATGTAAAATGTAGACTGACAATGGCAAGGAAAGCGTTTCTGAAGAAGAGGAATTTGTTAACATCGAGTATAGATTTAAGTGTCAGGAATCCGGTTCTTAAAGTATTTGTGTGGTATAAAGGTAGCGTCTTTGATTTATAATCAAACCGTATTTGGTCCCGGGTTCGGTCCCCGCCACTTCCTAAATTTTGATAAATAATCAGCATTGGCGGCCGAAGACTTCCGGCATAAGAAGTCAGCCTCATTCTGCCAACGGCCTTGTCAAAGAGGGTGGAGGAGCGGATAGAGGTTCAGGGCACTCTCTTGTACTAGGGTTGGGAAATTGCCCCTAAAGGCGGAAGAATCAGCAATGATCAACGACATGAGAATGCAGAAGGCAATGGAAACCACTGCATTAAAGACACGTAACGTGTATCCACAGGACATGTGGCCTGTAATTGAAGAAGTGTCATGATCTCTCCATTGGCAAAAGATTCCGGAATAGTCCCCCATTCTGATCTCCGGGAGGGGACTGCCAAGGGGGAGGTTACCATGAGAAAAAGATTGAACAATCGACGAAAAGATAACGTTCTACGAGTCGGGGCGTGGAATGTCAGAAGCTTGAACGTGGTAGGGAAACTAGAAAATCTGAAAAGGGAAACGCAAAGGCTCAATCTAGATATAGTAGGGGTCAGTGAAGTGAAGTGGAAGGAAGACAAGGATTTCTGGTCAGATGAGTATCGGGTAATATCAACAGCAGCAGAAAATGGTATAACAGGTGTAGGATTCGTTATGAGTAGGAAGGTAGGGCAGAGGGTGTGTTACTGTGAACAGTTCAGTGACCGGGTTGTTATAATCAGAATCGACAGCAGACCAACACAGACAACGATAGTTCAGGTATACATGCCGACGTCGCAAGCTGAAGATGAACAGATAGAGAAAGTGTATGAGGATATTGAAAGGGTAATGCAGTGTGTAATGGGGGACGAAAATCTAATAGTCATGGGCGACTGGAATGCAGTTGTAGGGGAAGGAGTAGAAGAAAAGGTTACAAGAGAATATGGGCTTGGGACAAGGAATGAAAGAGGAGAAAGACTAATTGAGTTCTGTAACAAGTTTCAGCAAGTAATAGCGAATACCCTGTTCAAGAATCACAAGAGGAGGAGGTATACTTGGAAAAGGCCGGGAGATACGGGAAGATTTCAATTAGATTACATCATGGTCAGACAGAGATTCCGAAATCAGATACTGGATTGTAAGGCGTACCCAGGAGCAGATATAGACTCAGATCACAATATAGTAGTGATGAAGAGTAGGCTGAAGTTCAAGACATTAGTCAGGAACAATCAATACGCAAAGAAGTGGGATACGGAAGTACTAAGGAATGACGAGATACGTTTGAAGTTCTCTAACGGTATAGATACAGCAATAAGGAATAGCGCAGTAGGCAGTACAGTTGAAGAGGAATGGACATCTCTAAAAAGGGCCATCACAGAAGTTGGGAAGGAAAACATAGGTACAAAGAAGGTAGCTGCGAAGAAACCATGGGTAACAGAAGAAATACTTCAGTTGATTGATGAAAGGAGGAAGTACAAACATGTTCCGGGAAAATCAGGAATACAGAAGTACAAGTCGCTGAGGAATGAAATAAATAGGAAGTGTAGGGAAGCTAAGACGAAATGGCTGCAGGAAAAATGTGAAGACATCGAAAAAGATATGATTGTCGGAAGGACAGACTCAGCATACAGGAAAGTCAAAACAACCTTTGGTGACATTAAAAGCAACGGTGGTAACATTAAGAGTGCAACGGGAATTCCACTGTTAAATGCAGAGGAGAGAGGAGATAGGTGGAAAGAATACATTGAAAGCTTCTATGAGGGTGAAGATTTGTCTGATGTGATAGAAGAAGAAACAGGAGTCGATTTAGAAGAGATAGGGGATCCAGTATTAGATTCGGAATTTAAAAGAGCTTTGGAGGACTTACGGTCAAATAAGGCAGAAGGGATAGCTAACATTCCATCAGAATTTCTAAAATCATTGGGGGAAGTGGCAACAAAACGACTATTCACGTTGGTGTGTAGAATATATGAGTCTGGCGACATACCACCTGACTTTCGGAAAAGCATCATCCACACAATTCCGAAGACGGCAAGAGCTGACAAGTGCGAGAATTATCGCACAATCAGCTTAACAGCTTATGCATCGAAGCTGCTTACAAGAATAATATACAGAAGAATGGAAAAGAAAATTGAGAATGCGCTAGGTGACGATCAGTTTGGCTTTAGGAAAAGTAAAGGGACGAGAGAGGCAATTCTGACGTTAAGGCTAATAATGGAAGCAAGGCTAAAGAAAAATCAAGACACTTTCATAGGATTTGTCGACCTGAAAAAGCGTTCGACAATATAAAATGGTGCAAGCTGTTCGAGATTCTGAAAAAAAGTAGGGGTAAGCTATAGGGAGAGACGGATCATATACAATATGTACAAAAACCAAGAGGGAATAATAAGAGTGGACGATCAAGAACGAAGTGCTCGTATTAAGAAGGGTGTAAGACAAGGCTGTAGCCTTTCGCCCCTAGTCTTCAATCTGTACATCGAGGAAGCAATGATGGAAATTAAAGAAAGGTTCAGGAGTGGAATTAAAATACAAGGTGAAAGGATGTCAATGATACGATTCGCTGATGACATTGCTATCCTGAGTGAAAGTGAAGAAGAATTAAATGATCTGCTGAACGGAATGAACAGTCTAATGAGTACACAGTATGGTTTGAGAGTAAATCGGAGAAAGACGAAGGTAATGAGAGGTAGTAGAAATGAGAACAGCGAGAAACTTAACATCAGGATTGATGGTCACGAAGTCAATGAAGTTCAGGAATTCTGCTACCTAGGCAGTAAAATAACCAATGTCGGACGGAGCAAGGAGGACATCAAAAGCAGACTCGCTATGGCAAAACAGGCATTTCTGGCCAAGAGAAGTCTACTGATATCAAATACCGGCCTTAATTTGAGGAAGAAATTTTTGAGGATGTACGTCTGGAGTACATCATTGTATGGTAGTGAAACATGGACTGTGGGAAAACCGGAACAGAAGAGAATCGAAACATTTGAGATGTGGTGCTATAGACGAATGTTGAAAATTAGGTGGACTGATAAGGTAAGGAATGAGGAGGTTCTACGCAGAATCGGAGAGGAAAGGAATATGTGGAAAACACTGATAAGGAGAAGGGACAGGATGATAGGACATCTGCTAAGACATGAGGGAATGACTTCCATGGTACTAGAGGGAGCTGCTGAGGGCAAAAACTGTAGAGGAAGACAGAGATTGGAATACGTCAAGCAAATAATTGAGGACGTAGGTTGCAAGTGCTACTCTGAGATGAAGAGGTTAGCACAGGAAAGGAATTCGTGGCGGGCCGCATCAAACCAGTCAGTAGACTGATGACGAAAAAAAAAAAAAAAATGGAGTGTAGCCATGTTTTGAAGTGAAACGTGGACGATAAATAGTTTAGACAAGAAGACAATAGATGCTTTCGAAATGTGGTACTACAGAATAATGCTGAAGATTAGATAGGTAGATCACATAACTAATGAGGAGGTATTGAATAGAATTGGGAAGAAGAGAAGCTTGTGGCACAACTTGACTAGAAGAAGCGATCGGTTGGTAGGACATGTTCTGAGACATCGAAGTATCACCAATTTAGTATTGGAGGGCAGCGTGGAGGGTAAAAATGGTAGAGGGAGACCAAGAGATGGATACACTAAGCAGATTCAGAAGGATGTAGGCTGCAGTAGGTGCTGGGAGATGAAGAAGCTTGCACAGCATAGAGTACCATGGAGAGCTGCAACAAACCAGTCTCAGGACTGAAGGCCACAACGACAACAAGTACATTCTAAACGCCGGTGCCGAACAGTGTGTTGAAAATGTACTTATGTGACGTTGTATTACGTGTAAAGGCATTTTGTTTGATGTGTAAGTAGGCTGTTTAGGTTTTTTTATTGGTAACGCCACCTCCGTATGAAAATCACTGGCTGTGCTGTGTGCAGTCTGTGGCTGCTTTGTGATTCTGTAATGCCTTTTCATGCCGCGAAAAAATAGGTTGAAAATGCTCACAAATTTGAGTTTTTACGTCATTACAGACTTTTTGACATTTCGATTCAATGTTATGTAACTCAGTAGTTAAATCTTCACGCGTTTGTTCAAGAGTTTGTTCCAATGAGTCTAACTTTTGAAGCTGTTGCTGTGTTTGTCTCTGATTTTGTTCCAGTGTGTCTAACTTTTTAAGATTTTGTTCCACTGTGTCTAACTTTTTGAGATTTTGTTCCACTGTGTCTAACTGTTGCTGTGTTTGTCTCTGGTGTTGTTCCATTGAGTCTAACTTTTCAAGCTTTTGTCCCATTTGTTGCATTGATTGTAATAACAATGCACTGGTGTCTGAAACACTTTCCTCAGTGCTTTTCGGCAGTGAATTTGCACCGGCAACATTCTCATTTTGACAAGCTGAAAATGTGTCTTGACTTATTTGAGAAAACGGTGAGGACGCAAAACCTGAATCTACAGTATTTGTAAAACTGTGTCCTGTCATTTCGGATTCCTGAGGCGAGCTGTTGCCGACCGATCGATCGATAATGCTTCCCTGTTCACTACCTGTTTCACTGTCTACACCATTGTTTGCCGCCCGCTCCATTTCCCTATGCGCAATTACCAAATTACTACTTTGAACATTAGTTAATTCATTACTCTGCGGCGCTAACACACTGCTTTCGTCTTCACTGTCATTTCTCAGTTTACTTTGGAGCCTAGTATTACGTTTTTCACACGCCATAATTGTCACAATATTTCACACGATAACACAGAAAAGCACAATTTGAAGAGCAAAATAAAATAACATAGCAATGGAAATAATGTCTACTTAATTGCCAGCGCAGCTGCGAAATACTTGGTGCAAATCTACATGCATGCCACAACTGTTTTACTGTACAACAATGAAAAACTACAACTACAAAGGAAATTCTCTCTATCATTACGCGCTATCAGTAAACAATAGCTACACCAATTACACAAACTACAAGAAAAAAATCAGAAGATTCCAGTGAGGTATCCTAGGCTAAGGGTCGACATATGAAACGTCCCCTTTGAACAATTATACATGACTGTGCTTAAACTGACACACAATATTTTGTTAGCGCAACGCAATCTGACTTTCAAAATTCCCTACAAAAGAATGGCCCTGACTAACATTAAACTATACCTTTCACAAATCACTTACCTCACAAAAATCGTCGCTGCTCAAGCTACTGCAATACAACGAGCGCCACTACTGCCAGCTAAATAAAAGATTCAAACTATGGAAGGCACTAACTACTGATAGGGATAGTTAGCAAATGAAAGATATTAATAGAGAACAAACAATGTATTTACCTTGATATCATCAGATATAAATATAGCAGTTCATGACAAATTTCAAAACTCCACCATCTCTCTCCCCACATCCACCACTGCTGGCGGCTCACCTCCAACTGCGCAACGCTACGCCCTGTTCACAGCCAGCTGCCTAACACTACAATGGCGATTATTACAACAATGCAAAGCAGCCACAGACTGCACACAGCACAGCCAGTGATTTTCATACAGAGGTGGCGTTACCAATAAAAAAACCTAAACAGCCTACTTACAGATGTTCTGAGAATGGGCTATTCTCGAACCCCGTCGAATAAAATTTTTTAACACCGACGGACCTGTTAGCTTAAGCGACGCGTTGCAGTAGTGTATAGGAAGAGCCTACAGTTTACACTATGATCGCACGACGTCTGCGCGATTTGACGTCACAACTTAAGTGCATAGATGCAGATGAAGCTGTACACTACCGCACTCTCGTAAAACGTGTCGGTAAGGTCATTTTGCTCGCGAGTGAACCAGTTTAAGAAGTGCAGCACTTCATATCATAAGTTAAGTTTTATTTTCGCCGACAAGTAAAACTACCTGACTTCTTTTTAACTGTACTATACTACTCATATGCTGACAGTCTGGAAACACAATTCTGGTCAATTGTATAACCCGATGATCAGTTCAATTAAAATCACTATTCCGGTACTGGAAATTCATATTATATTGTTATGAAATTATTGTTAATAATTCTATGGACAGTAAAGGTAGTCTTCACATTATAACTTACATACAATGTGTGTTGCAAATAAATGTGTTACGTTTTCCACAGTTGACGGTTGGCTTTTTGAACTCTTCCTGGACAACAGACAACAACGTCCAGGTCTATCAGTTTTCCCTCCTGTGATGGTTTACACGAGTATAACCTCTTGGTTTCTTCCCGGTATATCAGTTCATTAAAAACTATCACATCCTCTTGAAGATGATCGTCGACACTGCAGTCATCTTCGGCTGTTTCATTGTTTCCACAATCATCGCTTTTCATCTTCAGAATAAAGCATCCTGAGAATTTTTCCATCCAATAATTTCTTTCTCGTCTTGTTCAGCAAATCCCACTGACGAAATAAAAATATCTATTACACTTCAGACGTGCGAAATTAATAATTATTATGACTATTGCTATCGTTATTTCGTTTTCGACTTCGGCCTACAGAGTGCCGCAGGAATCATTTCGTTTGCTGGTCACTCTTTCCTTCTCCTTCCAGAATCCCTTCGTTCTTGCCTGGGGTTCGTCCTCCTCCTCTTTGGTCCTTGTACTTTGCTTTTCCTGTGTACACTCGAACTTGCCCACCCTGATTCGAAATACCTCGTTACGTCAGATGTCTTTCTAATTGACTGTAACTTCCTTCATGTTCTTTCTTATTTATTCATCCAGTTTTGTGGTCACCCTTAGTTTGATGACGCGTTTGAAGATTATTATTATTATTATTATTATGTTCATGTTTATTGTCCTCTCCGTTAGCTGAGTGGTCAGCGCATCTGATTGCCATACAGCATGCCTGGGTTCGATTCCGGTCCGGGTCAGAGATTTCCGCCGCTCGGGGACTGGGTGTTGTGTTGTGCTTATCGTCATCGACACACGAATCGCCCAATGTAGCGTAAACTGAATTTCATTATTGTTACTACTACAACACCGATTTCACTCTAAAAACTTCATAAAATCGAAATGTACAAAGAAGTGGTTACAGAAACACTGTAACGGGATATGTCGTGTTCGAACAATGCTGTTAGTGAAAAACACAATGACTTCAAACTAGTTTGGACCTGTTACTAGACAGGTCTTTACTTTTGCAAAGATTAGCTCGAATCTCAAATAACTAAGTGCGCCATCTACTAGAAAT
The DNA here is from genome assembly GCF_021461385.2 of Schistocerca piceifrons. NCBI lineage: Eukaryota > Metazoa > Arthropoda > Insecta > Orthoptera > Acrididae > Schistocerca > Schistocerca piceifrons. Next base: position 114,799,315 of record NC_060144.1, on the reverse strand, counting down.
ATTTAAAAGGAAAATGGGAGTGAATTTAGTACCATGTCATAGTAAGTTTCCTTTAATTTACGTCTATGGTCACAAACCTTTTGTTAACAGATTACCGGTTTCGGTCTTTAATGACCATCATCAGATACGTTTCATAAAAAACCAAGTCCTAATGTACTGCAGCCGTAGGACTTTTGTTTTTATGAAAGCCGGCCGCGGTGGCCGTGCGGTTCTAGGCGCTTCAGTCCGGAACCCCGTGACTGTTACGGTCGCAGGTTCGAATCCTGCCTCGGGCTTGGATGTGTGTGTTGTCCTTAGGTTAGTTAGGTTTAAGCAGTTCTAAGTTCTGGGGACTGATGACCACAGATGTGAAGTCCCATAGTGCTCAGAGCCATTTTTTGTTTTTATGAAATAGATCTGATGATGGTCATTAAAGACCGAAACCGGTAATCTGTTAACAAAAAATTTGTGACCATAGACGTAAATTAAAGGAAACTTATTACATATACGGGTCACTGTTTTTTTCGCGACGATGTCGCAGCTTGTGAAACCGAGTCATAGTGTTAGAGTGTAAATATAAAAATTAATTTTTGTGCCAAAACATGATTATAGTATCTAAATTCCAAATGTCGAAATTTCTATATCACCTAATACCTTTGACTGTTCAGTGTTTATTTTACCTGCACTAGCGACAAACCATCTGCCACCCAGTGATTACCTAGAAAATCGTTTAGAGAGTAAAGAAAGGTGCAGAAATCAGTATTTTGCAAGAAGTAGTATTTCCTTATTTGAATTAAACAATTGCTACTGAACTGAACATTCCCACGGGCTGGTGGACTTTTACGTCCGAGTTGCGCTCCATTTAATTCGCCGACCACGGTTATCGAAACATTTCGGCGCTCCCGCCACTCTACATGGCAGACACTGGCAGTATCCGGAGACTTTCCTCGGCTTTCCTCTACTTTCCGCTGTGCCGGCGCTGCCGCGACGTGGAGAGCTTTGCAGTGCCGCCAATCTTTCTCCCCCCCCCCCCCCCCCTCCCCTCCACCCTGCTATATGGGAACGAGGCGCCAATATCCGCACCACAGAGCGGCGTGCGGCCGCCGAGCCTCGCTTTCAAAGTCAGAACCTAGGAAAACGTTTTGCTCCAGATATAAGCTGTCAGTACCACCAATGCCGAAATCCAATTCCCTGGCACAAAGAGAGGCAGACGAGGACGGAGACACACCGCCGGAATGAAGTAGATCGCGACAGCGAGAAGGCTCCGGAACAGAGGTGCCCGCCTCGCTCAAGTGAAATGAAGGAAAATATTTTCTAAAATATCCCTTTGTTGCTCCCTGTCTGCTCAAAATTATAGCCGTCCACGCGTTTAGCGACTTCTAAAACCTGTTACGTTGTTATCTGTAAGTTCAGCGATGTTACACTAAAAGCTGACCTCTCGAAGCAGATCACTAACGTCATTTTTTTGTTCATGTTCGCGAAGGTGAAACACCTGTGCCCGATTACTTTCACTTGTGTGCCATCTGTTGGTGACCGTGTGAAAGAAGACAATTAATATGCAACAACCGCCATCTGGCGGCTACAAATGAAGTACGTATTGCAATGATCTTAGTTGGCGATGTTACAAATAGTCTGTAAATTAAGCATTAAGAGTTTTACATAAAATACAGTATTTAGCCATACTAGACCGTTATGGGAAATCAAATTCACTTACTATACAATGTTGTTTATGAGTGTCCAAGGAAGTTTCACCATATTTTTGCCATCATCTTTTCCGTAAAATGTGTACGTATTTTAAGTACTAAGTACTCCAACGAAATTAAATCGAAGCAGTTTTCTGTCCGTTTTGGTAATACCTTATTTTGTACAATGTTATCTTATGTAGGACCATCTTTAAAATGCTATACTGTCATATGCGACTAAATAAATGATTGTATGATGTTACTGTCGCGAGACCCCGTGTGTGATTGCTCGGGCATCTGGTGCAAGACACTACTTGACGCCGCTTCGGACACTTACACGTCGACGAAAATCAGATGAAGTCCTCAGCACAACGAAAAAAACCAGTTCGCGAGAGGAGAAAATCTCCATCCCAGTCGGCAGTCGAACTCGGGACACGAGGACGTAGAAGCGGCGACGAAAAGCGTTACACCCCGAGCTGATTACTGCAGCTAAATGCTGCTATTAGAAGTTTCGCTGGCGAGTTAACAAATCACTACTTGTAAACGCATTTTTGTTGCTCGAAAATATTTCGCCATTATCTTTCTCTCTCATAGTTATTTTCGAAGTCTCCGTCTTACCAGCACGCTCCGATATAGTGGAAATTCACACACATATTTTTGAGGAACTCTGGTAGCAAACTGCACTTTTTCACTTCATAAAATAAAATGTTTAGGTCACTGCAATGTGTGTAATTAGTCTGTGTTGATGTTTATTTGTTTTATTAGTGCTGGTGGATATGTGCCGTTTCGTTTCATGTATGAATCCTCGACAGAGAACTCTGGTCTTGGACGACAGTTCTTCAACGTGCCTGAAGATTTTTGTCGCATATTGTAACTACGCAAAAAGCTTTAACCTGACTTTGCTTGATTAAGAATTGTTTAGTTACCAGTTATGAAATTCGTGTCATTGACTGAACAGTGTCTGAAGCATGGAATTATAGGATGAGTACAAGATTACTATAGTTCATCAGGAGGACCCACAAAGCAGCATGATTTCTTCCTTTACAGACGCTATAAATTTTAGAATATCTCCAATATATCTTGTGGTTTTCTTCCTGCAGATGGTAATAGAAAATTCTGTGCTCCTGAAACTGTATCTTTACTGTCTATAGCCGGCCGGAGTGGCCGTGCGGTTCTAGGCGCTACAGTATGGAACCCCGAGACCGCTACGGTCGCAGGTTCGCATCCTGCCTCGGGCATTGATGTGTGTGATGTCCTTAGGTTAGTTAGGTTTAAGTAGTTCTAAGTTCTAGGGGACTGATGACCTCAGAAGTTGAGTCCCATAGTACTCAGAGCCATTTGAGCCATTTACTGTCTATATCATGCAGGCAATTGAAAACCATATCCAGCACTATTCCCCAAATTCATTATCTATGACTTTGTGGTGTTATACACTGAAGAGCCAAAGAAACTGGTACAGCTACCTAATGTCGCGTAGGGCGCCCCAATGTACGCAGAAGTGCAACAACACCTCACGGCATGGACTCGACTAATGTCTGAAGTAGTGCTGGAGGGAACTAACACCGTGTATCCTGCAGGGTTAGGGTTAGGTTAGTGTTTTTTAACGTCCCGTCGACAACGAGGTCATTAGAGACGGAGCGCAAGCTCGGGGTTAGGGAACGATGGGGAAGGAAATCGGCCGTGCCCTTTCAAAGGAACCATCCCGGCATGTGCCTGAAACGATTTAGGGAAATCACGGAAAACCTAAATCAGGATGGCTGGAGACGGGATTGAACCGTCGTCCTCCCGAATGCGAGTCCAGTGTGCTAACCACTGCGCCACCTCGCTCGGTATCCTGCAGGGCAGTCCATAAATCCGTAAGAGTACGAGGGCTTCACATCTATTCTCAACAGCACGTTTGAAGGCATCTCAGATACGCTCAATAATGTTCATGTCTCTGAAGTCTGGTGGTCAGCGGAAGCGTTTAAACTCAGTGTCTCTGGAGCCACTCTGATTATGCCTTGACGCAGACTCTGAAGTGAAGCTTGAAGTAGCGGTTTGATAGGTTTCACGTTCACCACACCTCACTCAGTAATTTTTGAAGTGATATCCACAACAGATGGCAAGCACTTTTGCCCTGCACGAATCGTGCCTACAACGCAAGGCAGTACACATCTTTGACTTCGTTTAGGCAGCGAGCATGCGTAGTATTCAGGCTATGATAGTTGTAAATAATTTATAGAAAACAACTCTGCCGCGCTGGCAAAGGTTCAATCACATTATTACCTAAGTTATACGAATCATATTGCGTCATCCAAGGTTTCATACTTCAAAACTTAGTAAAAAAATTCAGGTTGAAACTTGTTCAAAATTTATTCGAACGTGTACCCGCTGTATGCGTATGTCATGATTATTTTACGGCAGTATCAGGAGCAGATCGAACATTATTTGTTTGTATTCTGATCTTCCTTGTATGTGACAGTGTGTGGGTACATTCTGCAGCCCAGCCATACACAGCTTCAGACAGCACGTCGAGGAAGCTGGTTGCTCCGTGACATCAGCAACCTTACATCTCGTCCGCAGGTAATATAGAAGGCGGGTTGAGTTGTGAATTTAGGAAAACTCGATAGAACTTTGAATTAAATGCATTTATACACATTGGTTGAAGTACATCAGTTAAATGGTAGAAAAATCTTCTATTTAAAAACTATAGCTCGTTTGAGTAACTCTGGAAAACAGTTAAGTGTACTATGTTTATAACTACGCAGTAAGAGTAACATTTCTTACATTTACTTACCTAAATCAATATTTCTACCAAATATCATTTTATAAGTTACAGAGAAAAACACTGTATCCGAAACACCCAACAAACTTTGTCGCCACAATGTTGAGTTAAAACTCGACTCTCTCTCATGCTAATTTCTCTGAGTGTAAGGCAAAATAATAATAAGTTAGGAAAATTGCCCAACAGTTGCCAATACAGGAGCAGCCCGAATTCTCTGATGCTTGGAGGTTGAAAAATAAGAAACTGCTCCTGTGAATGACAATTCATTGTGTCTACCGCCTGCTATAGCTTAATGTTATATTACCTTACAGGACAAAAATACACTAACATAAGGCTGACCTCTTAAAGGAACGCAAAAAGATTAATCTGCCCTTACCGGCACCAGCTGTTGTCGTCATTCCATACGTGATTCTTTCATTCAAATGTTATTTCACGCGATTCCATCAGTGCTACGTAATATTGCATGGACGTTTCCTATAACTAAGCTAATCTAGCTGAATTACAAATTAAAAAAAATCAGCACGATAGAGTTCATTTTCCCCTTGATACGAGTAAAATATAAAATATTTGCACTCTACCCAAAAAGTCGTCATTTTAGAGATGAAATCGCATCCCGGTAGATTCACTTGGCATACATTGTTTTCGTTGATCCTCTCGTAATAAATTCATTTTAACAACGTTGCATTAACTGAAGTAACATATTTCTAGACGTCCAATTCTGCGTGTTTCATAAACTCGCGTAACGCGCGCAGCTGAGATATCTGTTTCCCTCACACACGCTGCGCGCGAACCCTCGCAACGCGAGTCCCAGGGGCGGCGTTTACAGCAGTTCCAGCCCCCACCCCCCTCCCCATCACTCCGTGCCGTGCCTCTCATATTTCCATACTTATATTCCACATTCAATTATTTTCAGTATTTCCCTAAATCCGGTGCGAGGGCGCCCCTCTCGCGATTGATATGTTGCGTGGAGGGGGGGAGGAGAAATTGGCTTAAGCTGCGGAATGATACGAGCGCGCGCACCAAATGCGCACCGTGACGTGGCTAGCAGAGGACGATCGTACACACGTGCACTCCGCGTGTGTGACGACTCTGTGCTGAAGCGCTGCACGTAGCGTGGCTTGCGATTTGTGCTCGAAATACTGGACACCAGTTCTCAATTTGTGCGTTTCGTTTGGTCAGAGTGATCGATGTTGAATTAATTGCCAATTCTGTGGTAGTCCTACATCACCAGTGATCAAATCATCTCGCTCTATTGCCAAAATTTGTACTCGGAACAGATCTTCTGTAAGCAAAGTTGTCGGATACTTGGCGGCATTTTTTTTCAGTTTTTTTTTATTTTCAGGCGGCAGAGTAAATACACTACTGGCCATTAAAATTGCTACACCAAGAAGAAATGCAGATGATAAACGGGTATTCATTGGACAAATATATTATACTAGAACTGTCACGTGACTACATTTTCTCGCAATTTCCGAGCATAGATTCTGAGAAATCAGCACCCAGAACAACCACCTCTGGCCGTAATAACGGACTTGATACGCCTGGGCATTGAGTCAAACAGAGCTTGGATGGCGTGTACAGGTACAGCTGCCCATGCAGCTTCAACACGATACCACAGTTCATCAAGAGTAGTGACTGGCGTATTGTGACGAGCCAGTTGCTCGGCCACCATTAACCAGACGTTTTCAGTTGGTGAGAGATCTGGAGAATGTACTGGCAAGGACAGCAGTCGAACATTATCCAATAAGGCCCGTACAGGACCTGCGACATGCGATCGTGCGTTATCCTGCTGAAATGTGGGGTTTCGCAGGGATACAGTGAATGGTAGAGCCACGGGTCGTAACACATCTGAAATGTAACGTACACTGTTCAAAGTGCCGTCAATGCGAACAAGAGGTGACCGAGACGTGTAACCAATGCCACCCCATACCATCACGCCGGGTGATACGCCAGTATGGCGATGACGAATACACGCTTCCAATGTGCGTTCACCGCGATGTCGCCAAACACGGATGCGACCATCATGATGCTGTAAGCAGAACCTGGATTCATCCGGAAAAATGTCGTTTTGCCATTCGTGCACCCAGGTTCGTCGTTGAGTACATCATCGCAGGCGCTCCTGTCTGTGACGCAGCGTCAAGAGTAACCGTAGCCATGGTCTCCGAGCTGATAGTCCATGCTGCTGCAAACGTCGTCGAATTGTTCGTGCAGATGGTTGTTGTCTTGCAAACGCCCCCATCTGTTGACTCAGGGATCGAGACGTGGCTGCACGATCCGTTACAGCCATGCGGATAAGATGCCTGTCATCTCGACTGCTAGTGAAACGAGGCCGTTGGGATCCAGCACGACGTTCCGTATTACCGTCCTGAACCCACCGATTCCATATTCTGCTAATAGTCATTGGATCTCGAGCAACGCGAGCAGCAATGTCGCGATAAGATAAACCGCAATCGCGATAGGCTACAATCCGACCTTTATCAAAGTCGGAAACGTGATGGTACGCATGTCTCGTCCTTACACGAGGCATCACAACGTTTCACCATGCAACGCCGGTCAACTGCTGTTTGTGTATGAGAAATCGGTTGGAAACTTTCCTCATGTCAGCACGTTGTAGGTGTCGCCACCGGCGCCAACCTCGTGCGAATACTCTGAAGAGCTAATTATTTATATATCACAGCATCTTCTTCCTGTCGGTTAAATTTCGCGTCTGTAGCAATTCATCTTTGTGGTGTAACAATGTTAATGGCCAGTAGTGTATTTTATGTTGCAATATTATAGACATAACATTTCATATAACAGGCGTCTATCTATATTGGTTTCAGATATACCGCTCTCCGAATGTAAATCAAACAAATAGTCAAAGAGGGTGTTAAGCAAATGTAGATGACTACGTACGAACTTGATTCCGAGTTAGTCTGAACTCTTGCTGTGTTATATTTTCGGATACACCAGATGCTGGCAACAAATAGTTCCACACGAACCACAACAAAAGCTGTCCACTGCTTACATTGTTTGGAGTTATTGCGCTTACGTTCACGACTTTGAACTCTATCAAAGATGCAATGCACAGTGATGCAAAATTCGCTGTTGTAGCTTAATACTTTTCTCCGCCGACCACCCTAGTTCGTCTCTCTGTCTTTAATTTTTATTTGCAGATTTCGCCTGTCAAACATCCTCACAGATTCAAATGACATTGAAACTTTGGAGTCGAAGAAATGTGTCCACACCTGGCTATCCTCACTCCGAAGAATGTTAGGTGTAGGTCATGTGTCACCTGACGACCAGAATTTGCAAGAGTCCGTCTTGCAGGAAGCACATACCCAGTCTTGTAGCCAAAGGAATCACTTCCAATAAAGCTGGTAGCTCATTGTCAAGGAATTCTAGTCACAGGACTATGTAAGGCAATGCAGTAACACAACAGTCTCAATCAACTGATTTTCTGTCACACCAAACCACATATTTAGAAAGAATCGTTCTTAAAACTGTGTCTCTAGAAATGCATGTGGAGTTTCGTCAGACCACCGATGTGAATTATGAGTGTTATTGATACCGTCACGGGTAAAAGTGGCTTCACTGGTGAATACTATTAATGGAATTATTCGGCAATTAGCCATTACCCAACAGCAAAATCCCAATCGTCTACCTCCATCTCTTTCTTGAAGATGTTGAATGTGCAGTACGTGGTAAAAGCTGTGCGACCACACGTAATGTTCGCCATATTTTTGTAAGTGGCACACCGATACGTGTAGAAAACCCGCGTGTGCTTGTTGAAGGGCTACGTTATACTAACTGAATAATGTCTCTTACTTCATCGAGATTCTGACCGATTAAAACTCTGTGCCGGACCGAGTCTCGAACTCGAGAGATTTGCCTTTCGCTGTCAAATGCTCTACCAACTGAGCTATCCGAGCACGACTCACGACCCGTCCTCACAGCTTCAATTCTGCCAGTACCTCGTCTCCTACCTTCCGAGGACGGGTCATGAGTCGTGCTTGGGTAGCTCAGTTGGTAGAGCACTTTCCCGCGAAAGGCAAAGTTTCATATCAGCTCACACTCTGCTGCAGAGTGAAAATCTCATTCTGGCAGACTCTGACCCTTTGCATGTTAAGATATCATATGATTTCTGAGAACTACACCACTCTCACACAGTTTAGTGGAAACACGAGTAAACACTTTTGAACCTGGAATTTTGCTGTTAGAAAAACGTCTATCACTTGTCTACAAGCAACAGCAGTGTTCCTGTAACAAAACACGTACCAGCACATTCACTAATTTTAAATACAGACGGCATGCTTAAACCATACAGCAGAATTGACCTACAAGTGACATAGTTGAAAATTCAAGAATATAAACTCTAGCACAACTTCACAGTTTGAATTTTGGAGTAAAAATAACAATCGTAGCAACGGGAGGACCAACATGTGAAATGAAAACTTACCTCTGTAACCAGCTGTGTCTCTGTAATCAATAATAATTTTGAAGTGTTATATGGAATGTTTTATTCGGATTATTGTATGCTAGAAGCTCATAAAATATTTACTTTTTCTCTTGAGAAACCCTTAATATTCCAGTCTCTGTCTTTCCGCAACAGATTTTACACGCTACAGTTCCGACTAGAGCCATCCTGTTCCGTGATGTCTTAACACATGTTCTGCCGTTGTATCCCTTCTTCTAGTCGTTGGTTTCTACGTATTCATTTACACACCGATTCCGGTTTCTGTTGTTTTCATATCGTTTCGCAGGTTACTATTTGTAAACGTCATCAGCAATGCCCAATGCGAGGATGATAAGATGTTGTGTCCTAGCATAGGACAGGGGGAGAAAATGGGTTACAGGTCAGTTTGAAATTCCCGGTTGGTTAAGAGCATATGCAGAAAGACTACTTTCCAGTGATTGCTTCGATCAGTGTCAAACAAAGTAGCATTTACTAGCGGCTTAGTAAAGCACAAACGTTTGAGAGCAGCGCTCCAACTGAGACAACAGACTTATTCACAGCCTACCCGAGTCTGGTGACGAATGGCATGGAGTGGGCATCCCACCAGTCTGAAAATTCTCCTGCTATAGTGGCGCACTCTTTCTCCTATTTGTAGTCGGCCAGCCAATCCAACAGCACTTTACAGCCACTGTCTTACCCAGGGCACTGCTCGTCCCTGGTGGCTCTGGACAATCACGTTCCTTTCCCTGTCTCACTCTATAGGCGGAGATGTTCCTGATCTTTAAACTAAAAAACTCCATATTTGGTGGCAACTTCGTTCAGATGACAGCTACACGTCATTGCCCTTCGTAATATAGTTAGCAACAACAGTGTTTTACGTCGTTTTGTTCGACCCTAAGAGCGGAGACTTCTCTCTCTGAGGTGAGGAATGCTGTTTAAACAGTTTTACAAATTTCCCCTGTCGCTCTAAGCTGCATGAATCCACTGACGTTGCGGTTCCCAGGACCTAATATAATGTTTGTTGCATATACTAAGACTTACATATTGGCGACCACCATCTTACAACAGCGTCCAGACATTGTGTGAAGCTACTAGTTAATCATCTGAACCAAAGTTCGACAGCAGTCCAGAGCATCTGCAGTTCGCAGGACTCAACCGTTACTGTTTACCTCTTGTAACCCAACGATATCACTTTTGCTTGCTCTCTGCACTGTGTCCTGCCTTGGAGTACCCTTGCCGGTTTCCAACAGACATATGAACAATGTGTAAATCAATACGCCGTCAATACGTGACACAGAACAAAAAATATTGGTCGGTAGAGAAGTGATGACATGTGTTGTATGCGCGTTATCAGGATTTTTTCTTTTTTTGTGTGTGTGAAAGTTGTATTGTTGTTTCACATTATTCAACAGAAAGACAAGAAAATTCATGAAATCTTTGAATTTCTTTTATTTCACGTCTGTGGTTACAAATTTTTGTTCCCCAGGCTACAGGCTTCGGTCAGCAGTGACCATCTTCAGATCTGTTTTATAAAAATATTTCGTAATATACTAGAGTCATAGTGGCATCGTCAAATGCTAAACAAAACGTCACCGCCAGCATCATCAAACACATATGAAATCTTTGACCTTGTGCTTGACTTTGAAATTTTTTTTCTTGAAAGACATTCAATTAAAGCGGTGACTGCTTTATTTCTTCCCTACAGGCTCAAAATAAGAGTAATGTATCGTCGACGTATTATGATACACATTTTTCAAACAATCACTAACTGCAAATACGCTCCTCGTGTTTTTTGCCGGATCGTTTTGTGTAACTGGCACAGTATTTCATCGATGCAACAGCTCGAAATCATCAGGTGGCGGTAGCTGCTGCTGAAACTGCTGTAAGGCGCGACTTACGATAATCGAGCGGCGGCGTCGGAATTTATCATGCCGGGAGCAGGCAATACGTGTGCGCGTGAAGACAGATCGTAGTTGGAGGAAAGCGGCGCTCCTGGTGCCTCCTGCTGGAAGCCGCCGAAAGGCCATCCGCGCGTGGGCAGTGACTGTGCTGCCGGACGCTCCTGCGGGTAAATTCTGAACTAAATCTCAAAAGCGCGTCACGTCACGTGATGAATCGGAAGTTCTTCTTTCCCGTATTTTTGATTTAGTGGCAGTCAATACTGGATTCCAGGCGGCGCTTGGTTGAAAACCTGCATCCTTGTTGGTAAGATTGTCCGCAGTACGGATATGTATGGCCTCTTAAACAGCACAGTCCCAGAAAGATGACGCTGGGGGTTAAATTTCCGTCCGTAAAGCATACGATGTCCTGTGTCCAGGCAATGTTCCGCTACCGCTAATTTATCAGGTTGCCACAGGCATGTGTGACGATGGAGTTTGACGCAATGTTCTTGGACAGTTCAGCATGTCTGTTCAAAAAATGTTTCAAATGGCTCTGAGCACTATGGGACTTAACATCTTAGGTCAGCAGTCACCTAGAACTTAGAACTACTTAAACCTAACTAACCTAAGGACATCACACACATCCATGCCCGAGGCAGGATTCGAACCTGCGACCGTAGCAGTCCCGCGGTTCCGGACTGCAGCGCCTAGAACCGCAAGACCACCGCGGCCGGCTGTCTGTCCAATATACGATTTTCCGCATTGTCATGGCATTTTATACACGCCGCGTTTCCTAAGGCCAAGGTCGTCTTTGACCGAGCACAATAAATTCCTCTTTTGCTGGTGGCCGAAAAACACACTTGATGTGCTTTTTGAGGATTCTTTCTATTCTCGAAGACTTGCTGCCAAAATAGGGCAAGAATGCTGCTCCAATGGATGGATCCGTATCTTTATTCACATCCCTGATTTGAGTTAGAACGGAATGAATGGAGTGTCCGCATATCGGAACAGCCATTCTGTTGGAATACCGTTCTTAGGTGTTGTACCACACCAGGTAGACTGTCGGCATCTAAGATCACATGTGCTCTGTGCACCAAAGAGCGTAGGACACGACCGCGTTGCGCAGGGTGATGACAAGTTGTAGCCAGCAAATATAGGTTCGTATGAGTTGGTTTGCGGTAGACGCTGCGTCCCAGTATACCATCAGCTTTTCTTCTGACTATGACGTCCAGGAATTGTAACTTTCCATCCTTTTCCACTTCCATTGTGAAATATATATTAGGATGGAGCGAGTTCAAATGCCGAAGAAACACAGGTAACGTCTCTGCTCCGTGGGGCCACACCCCAAAGTGTCGTCTACATACCACCAGAAGCAGGAAGGTTTGAGACTTCCAACTGCTAACGTTTGTATACGACAGAGTTTCAGATTCCTCGTCGAGCACCGTGGTGGACATCTGAGAGGTACTAGCAGGGGAATCTCTTCGTTGCACCCCCTTCAGATTTAGTAATGAGATGGCCCAGTGGATAACCCGGCGAAAACTGAAAACAGATCAAGCATGAAAATAGGGAGGAGGTGTACTGACCTACCAAAAAGAGGAAAAACAGAAACAGTGAACGGTGCAAGCTCAAGATGTGCAGCATCGTGCATGCTTCCTTAGCGACAGTGTCGTGGTTATGTGGTTACAGTGTGAAACACGTATGTAACGCAGCAGCGATGGCGAGGCATTGTAGCATCTGTGACCAGAGAGTATGCGCTTGACCGCGCGAATGTTGCGAGCGGTTCTCAGTCAGTCAGTCAGTCGTTGCGAGTCTGCAGCTCTGTCTAGTTGAGGGCAGTACTCTGTCAGTAGTCGTCGCGAGCAGTAGCTCTGTTCAGTGGCGTGCAGTACTCTAGTAGTCGTCATGCAGAGCGGTCGGTCAGTGGTAGCAGTCCAGTGGGATTGCGTGATGTGGTCTGGCGACAACACTGGTCAAGATGCTGAATGAGGTATACTGTTAATTAAGATAATCATCGGATAATGTAAGGTTTAACTATTGTAACTAATTTTCAACAAGTGCCCCCAATAATAACTTTGATTTCAAAAGCAATTTTTACATAAAATTTTCATTTAATTGAAGTAACTATTTCGTTCCACTTCCCCTAAACAAAAGTTTCAGTTTTCAATTAGATAACAAAAAAAAAAAAAGGAATATTATTATTTGCAATGCAGTTCCTCCAAGCGGTGCGCAACAACAAGAGCAGAAATTTGACTAGGTGTTGCAATGAGGTAAGAATTTAATTTTGATTTTTTTGCACAGGGCCAAAGACCGATATTTCGGTTTAATTGAATCATTATTATCATTTTTCTGAGATTTTCTTATCACTGAATGGACCTTAATTTTTATGAAGAACTTATACTTGAGTCAGATCGCGATTCTCATTATTATTGTCACTAAATGTAATTGCTAGAGAGGTTACACTTAGCGCAATGTCCATTGGCATTCATAAATAATATTTCTGTCTTGTAAATTTTTGTGGGGAGGTTACACTTGGCGACACCCAGTCCAGGATCGTATTCCGTTGAGAGTCTTTTGAGCAACAGTCAGATATCTGCTCTTATTTGCTTAGATATAATTAGGATTTAGCGCAACGCTTTTAATAATATTGTGACTTTCTTTCTACAGGTCAATGGCAATTTGTTGCTTTGTTGTATTTGTGTGTTGCTTTTGCATTGTGCTTATTTATTTTGTGAATAATTTTGACTATTGTTAAAATGCCGCGAAAGACTGTGAATAGTGTATCACGAGGTATTATGAATGAAATTACCGACCCAAACAACTTTGCCGATAGGACATGTGACACGCAGTGTAATGATGACAATCCTGCGTTCACTAATAATCAGTGCATTACAACCACTAATGATGATTTTTGTCTTAATGATGAACAAACGAACTCAATTGTCTCGTCTGTTAATTTGACGACAATTGATGACGCGGGACGCTCTATTGTAATGAGCGCTGCCGAGCTTAACACACCCGATTTAGAAAATCCAAGTAATGTACAGACAAATGTTTCTAATAAGAATGGACAGTGTACCGAAAATACGACGGATTCATTTAATTCCGAAATAGTGACTGACAATGTACGTTCGAGTGACAGATCTTTTTGTAAATTACACAATGACCAAAGGGTCGCACAAAACGCGACAATTGCAAATACACCGTCAAATAGTACAAATAGTAGAGTAGAGGATGTTACATTTGATCAGATTTTGGCAATATTACAACTAATAAATGAAATACAGAAAAACCGTCTCAAACAAAGTGAATTAATTAATGAAAGGTATAAACAATCGAATGAAGAACAAGACAACATTAATAAAAAAAATCAAACAACTTAGTGAACGGAATGAACAGCTTGAGGAACAGGTTAAAGCCATTGCCGCGCAAAATTATGATGGTAGAGGACAATTACGTGTGAACACTAAGACTTGTGCTAATAACAGTAATGAAAAAGTTGGCACTGTTGCACAAGAATCAAGTAGCACACGTGTAGGCACAACAGAATTACATAAAGACGAAGTTATTGCAGTCACTGAACAATGTTCAGCAAACGCAACAGAGATACACGAAATTAATGCAGTCACTGAAGAATGCCCTAGAAACGAAGTACAGATTCGCGACGAAATTAATTTAGAGTCAGTGGAAGTATCACACACTCCGAACACGGAAGCTGACGAGAAATTTGAACGTCAGAACAACCAAATTGACGAAAGTAGTAAAGTAACAGAATTAACAATTATTTCAGTCACCAATACGTCACAGAACCCGCCACGTTGCGAAGATTTGTCAGACTTACGCAGCGCGTATAATGTGAGCAATTTACAGAGACTACGCGAATTAAAATCCGAAAAGCAACGCGACTTAAAATCTGAAAAGCTATGCAACTTGAAATCAGAAATCACACAGATAAACAGACTTTCACACAAACCTGAACGTATTATCAAACTAAGTGACGAGAACGTAGATTTCGAGCAATTTGCATTTGTAAGAAAATGTAAAGAATTTAATAATGACAGCGTACAGGTACACGCTCTGTACTGTGTACGACAATTTATCTTTGTACATTCACCGCTATTACCTGTAATGCAGAAGCTAGCTTTGAACCAGATGCGACAATTTATTTTTGTATTTACAACAGCATTGCCTATAATGCAGAAACTGGAATTAGCACGGATACAACAATTTGCCTTTGGAATTTTACCGCTATTGCTTGCAACGCAAAGGCTAAAATTTATTTGCAGTGCGTAATTGACCTCAGGGGATTCATTACGCTTTAATGAATATGTGCCGTAGCGAGCATAGGGCCCCGAGCTGTAGTAGTGCCGTTTCATCTTTAGTTTTCTGCACTGCTGCCTTTTCTTCTACTATCCTTTATATCTATCAAAACTGCTCTTTAACTATTGCTCTACCTAGTATTAAGAAACGAGTAATGAAAACCCGATATGACAAATATTTTACCGAATGTGACAATTTTCAGTAGGCACTCCCGTAATGACAACTACCGCCGTAATTTTAATAACAGATAAAATCGCAATCATCAGTATGTGTAAAATTATCAGCAATAGAAACCATATTTTTGTAACAATAGATGTTTTTCACCACAATAGCATGAAAGTCAGCCGCTTAGCATACCTAACCAACAATGCAGTCTACAAGGTCAACCAAACTTTAATGTTTCGCCGCGTGCACGTATAGTCCCAGCTCCAACAAATAGTAACGCATGGCAGGAAAGAAATAACTACGTACAGACAACACACCATTTCAATTCCTATCGCAATGCGCCGTATAGAAATTACTATCTTGACAGACGTAAAATAACGAGCACAATTTACAGCGTACATTTAATAACAGTCGATCTTATGAGCAGCAACAACATCAGCAACAACAAATAATTATGAATGAAACAGACAATAGGTGTCATCGATAGCGTAACACGTCAGTAAGAAATAACAGAACAGTTCGTATAGTGGATATGCCACAGCATCCTCCCGTAAATAATAACACGTACGATAAATTTTAACCAGATACAGCACAGATTGCATATTACAGTAACGCAAACATTACTTTTGACACGCAGAATTTTGTTCACGAGAATATTATTTGAAACATGCTTTGTTGAATGCTCCACTTTTATCGCACCCAGATCTTAGTAGAAATTTTTCCATTGCCACTGACAATTCCAATACGCTTTAGGCGTACACATTTTTCAGGAAATAGAAGAAGATGGTTCAACAGTAATTAAAAACATCGCATTTGCAAGCCGCATTTTGTCACCTGCTGAGCGAAATTATTCCGTTACAGAACTGGAAACATTATGTGTTGTATGGGCTTTTACGAGATTTAGGCACTTTCTTTATGGCAGACATACCACCGTTTACACAGACCACAGAGCGATACAATTTTTGCTTTCGGCTAAATTTACTCACGACAGGTTAAGTAGATGGAAACTATATTTACAAGAATTTAATTTTACAATAGTTCACATTCCCGGCACGCAAAATGTTATAGCAGACGCACTATCGCGTTCTCTCAGCAACAATCAGCAAGACATAGCAACCAACTTCTGCAAAACAAATTTCAGTGTCATGTACATTCAGCAAGTAGCATTTGAAAACTTTATTTCATCGTCATTACAGGACATAGCAAAGGAGCAAAATAAAGACAATGTGTGGAAAGAAATTAAACAGCTTTGGCAAGATAAGAATAATGTTACGATTAGAAACCACTACACTGTACGCAATGACATTCTGTTTCGCCGCTCTCATCCTGACAGCAACAATTGGTTATTATGCATTCCTGACGAACTGGTTAACAAATTAATCTGGTACACACATTTAAGTTACGCACATTACGGGGCACGAAAATGTTTTCTTATACTGAGACAGAACTGTTATTTTACCAACATGGAGAAACGTATACGACGAGTTTTAGCGTCTTGTAAAATTTGCCAGAAAGCTAAATCAGACACCACTTCACATATTCCTCCTTTATATCCCATTATACCTGTTAAATTAAGACACATGGCCGCAGTAGATATTTTTGGTCCGATTCCGAGAACTAACAGAGGTTTTTGCTACATCTTTGTCGCTGTTGAGCTCACTTCAAAATTTGTTACTTTCACTCCATTACGCAAAGCTACTGCTAAAACTGTTTCGAAAGCATTTGTAAAACATTTTCTATCTCATGTAGGGCATGTAATGAAAGTAATTTCTGACAATGGATCACAATTTCGTAGTACCGTATGGACACGCATGTTACGAGCCAGAAACATTTCTCCGATCTATATATCCAAGTACCACGCTTCTTCGAACCCCTGTGAACGATTAATGAAAGAAATTGGTAAACTGTGCCGAATATACTGCCACAAAAGACATATTGATTGGGACACACACATATTCTCATTCCAAGATGTAATTAATTCCATTCCAAATGAATCCACTATGCTATCTCCGTCTGTTATACTGAAAAATGCTGAACCACCTAACAGAATTAAAGAATTGATAACATTTCCTACATCTCGTCGATTACGACACCACGAAATAATTGACATTGCGCTGAACAACATCAAACGTGCCGCAGAGCGCCGGAGAAGACAGCAAAAACAGGTTTGTACACACCGCGTCTTTCACGTTGGACAGAAGATACTAGTACGTACACACTATTTATCCAGCAAATTAAAAGGTAAGTGCAGTAAATTTGAACTTCTATACGCAGGTCCATATCGGATTCGCAGCATCCCTCACCCCAATGTTGTACACGTCGAAACTTTGAGAACCAGAAAATCGAAAGGCAATCACCATATCTCAAACATTAAACCGTTTATTGAGTGAAACCACTGTATGATTCAACACACTATGATGCCATTTACTAATGCAATTACTTCACCTGACTAATTACTGATGATTATCGTATTTTTTCTTGGCAAGTGCCCGGCAAGGTAAGGTTAGCAGGTCGCTCTTCTTGTCGTTACACAACAGACCGTGCATATTTTTTCAGACACACTTACGTATTTTATGACTATTTATGAATTGTTAGCTAATGACATGTTAATTTCATTACATTTTTTTCATTAAAGTCTTTAATTCTCGCCTCTATTAACTACACTACATACAAGCTGAACACAACGAACGTCACATTTGTCTTTTTATGTACGATTGTATTCCAGTTTTGTTAGTATGCACTGTGAAATAGTTAGGATATAACACACACCAGTTAACTTTGACATTTTTTGCTTTATGACATCTCAAGATCGTGACTGTTTTACATTTTTTGCTGCTGCATTGTATTATTCTGTGTACATTTTCGCATCTGAACACTGTCAATGTCTTTGACATATTACGTTTTCTGTCATGTTATGCTGTATGCTTAATTGTGTCACCATAAACCAGTCATTATTTAGTGGGTATATGATTTAAATGCAAGACATTAATCTTTGTTCATGAATTTCAGAAAGGAATGATGATTCTAAGAAATAAATTTAGCATAAATGGGAATTTCACCTAGGGAATAAACAAAAGAAGATGCAATAACTTTATGAGGAAGAGTAAATGGATCAGGATTGGCAGGCATTAACAAGAATATACTATACTCATCGTAGAATAGCAGTCTTAACTAATTTTTTCTTTCAGAATACAAGGTGATTGATGCAGGCTGTCAGACAGAACTACACATCTTAGTTTTAGTGATGAAATATGCTAGAGATAAGGAATAGTTGTATAATGAGTAATGAAGTGATTTTTTTTTGCAGATGATAATGAATACTGATGAATAATGATGAAGGATATGGTATTATGAATAATGAAGTTTTTCTTTACAGGTGATGATGATAATGAAGTTATGATAATATTGATAATGAAGTTTTTTCTTTACAGATGAGGATAATGTTGAAGTTATGTATTTATGCTACGTAGTTATTTAAGTATTTGTTGCAGTTTGTTTTGACAGCAGGTGTTACATTGCATAGTAGGATGACAGAAAGTTTTGGAAAGGACAGCTATGGAACACATTTTTATACACATTTCACTACCTGTTAATTCGAGGTTCACTACTTTTCAGCATACTAATGCGTTTCTTCTTTCAGGTCAATAATCCATTTTGTATTTTTTTTTCCAGGAGAAGCTTTTCATGATACTTACTAAACCTGTTAGTTATTATACCTGTTCTAGTACTTGCATTTTTATTATTTTTTTTACCCATTTGTGTATCGTTTATAAATGTGATCACATATACTGCCTTGTTACATAACCTTGGTACAGCTGACTCATGACGAATGACGTTACCTATCCTCATTTGCAGCAATAGGTCAAAAGCAAATAGTGTTATGTCTCAGCAATTAATTATCGATCCCAACGCAATGCATTGCTAACAAAAAAAAAAAAAAAAAAAATGTATTACCAGTCCCAAGTAGTGATACCAGTTTGAGAAAATTCTGAATAATACTGATTAGCTCTGAATAGTATGTCGCTTGAGTAATGACTTCTTAATGAGACAAAAAAAAAGTATATATTTAAAATAATGCTTTGTCACTAGCTAATAACTGCCACTGTTTATTGTAATGAGACTACTTATAATGCCTGTGATTATTAATGCTTTGACTGTAATTAACTGATTTTTAATAATGACTTTGTAATGATCTGAATATTACTGAATGAGGAACACTGTTTATTGTAATGAGACTACTTATAATGCCCATGATTATTAATGCTATGACTAATTAACTGATTTTTAATAATGACTTCGTAATGATCTGAATAATACTGAATGATGAACTATGTTTTATTCTGTTCAATACTTGCTGGCCACTGACTGCCAATAATTAATGTCACTTGAAGAATTGTTATTAATTATGCCATTAATTAGCCCTTTTTTTTCCCATGTTGAGTTTTCATGTTTTGGTTAATGGCCAATGAGTGCCAATAATTTGTATCACTCAATGTATTATGTTAATGCTAGGCCAATAATTGACTCTCCTTTTCAACTAAGACTTCTGATGAACATTATTCTGTCATACTAAATATACTTTGTAACTGGCCAAGGACCGCCACTGTTTATTGTAATACGATTGCCCATGATGCCAGCTAGTGATTCTTAATAGATTGGAATGACACATCATTAATTAACTATGGTACTGTTTAATAATGCTTTGTAATTAGAAGAAGACTAATAATTCTTACTATTGGAATGACAAATGATTAATTAACGACAAATGATTAATTAACTGTAATTAGACAAATGATTAATTAACGACAAATGATTAATTAACTGTAATTAGGAGAAGGTTAATGATTCTTAATTACACTCTGTAACTGAAAAGAATGCGATTATTTCATAATGTTTTGTAACCAGGAAAAGAAGGCTACTGATTCCATGTAAAACAATTAATGAACATTTTTCTGTAATACTACATACTTGGTACAGAAATGTTCAATAACTGGGCTATGAATGCCACAAACTAATTAAGTCTCTAATTGTCAATATTATGTGACTTGATGTCCTTCACCTCATAAGCTGACTACCCTGAATTATTGCAATGTCCATTTGTCCTGTTTATCCTAGTGATCATGGAGCACTATATTTGGTTTTGCACTAATTCTACGTTGGTGCGCCTTGTAAGAGCGTGGTGTTGACACGACATGCTGTCCACCACCGTGAGCAATGAAGACGTTATTATGGTCCCACTGTTTAGTGTACCTAATGTACTGCCAAAATGAAAATATGGAATATTACTACGACAGTTCAGTGTCTTGGCTACACTGATAAATTCTGATGGGAAAAGAACTTCAAGTTGTGTCACTTGGTGTTGTACTTCTGTGGAAAGATATGGACTTTCAGAGCAGCTGTGTGCAATCTAAAGTGCTACAACCATGATGCAGTCCTTCCCTTTCCTATCCTGATTCTTGTCACATAAAAAAAAAAAAATTTTTTTTGGTAACATCATTTATGTTCGTAGGTTATACATTTTTCGATTTGTTGAATTCCAGTGCGAGTACACTTGTGGCACTGGTCGACATGATTTTTTGCCATTATGTTTATTTGTTGTGAAAATGCTAAAGACATTTCTCCAGTGCGTGTGCACTTTGGACATGATTTTTTGTCATTATGTTTATTTATTACGAAAATGCTAAAGACATTTTTCGATTTGTTCTGAAGTACAGTATATGTACACTCTTGTCTTTTATATTGTATATACATTTTTATTTTTATGATATGTTCTGAACTACAGTGCATGTGCACTTCTGTTAGGTGTTAATATGTTTTCCACTGAACTTCAGTGCCTGTACACTTATCTCATTTTTCAATATGTTTTCTACTATTCTGTATATTCAATACTTTAATGCGAATGCACTTATGCCATTTGTTACTAATTGTACATACATTTCATCATTTACTGATATGTTCTCAACTCCAGTGCATGTGCACTCACGTCACTTGTCAACATAATATTTTTTGCCAGTCTGTTTATTTGTTCTAAATATGCCAATGAATTTTTTCAGTGCCTGTGCACTTTGTTATCTGTCAAATAATTTGTATATACATTTTTCTGATTTGTTACTATGTTTTGTACTCACATTTTGTCTTTGTCTGATATATCTTGTACTTAATGCGTGTGCACAACATTTACTTTATGTACTACATCTAAATATTCTGTAAATTGTAGAAGTTTATTAATTAATTAAAAAATTTTGCCGCAATTGGCAAGTCCAAATGACTCACCATCGCTGCCAAATTTTTGCCCCCCCAGTGGAGGGTTATGAAACACGTATGTAACGCAGCAGCGATGGCGAGGCATTGTAGCATCTGTGACCAGAGAGTATGCGCTTGACCGCGCGAATGTTGCGAGCGGTTCTCAGTCAGTCAGTCAGTCGTTGCGAGTCTGTAGCTCTGTCTAGTTGAGGGCAGTACTCTGTCAGTAGTCGTCGCGAGCAGTAGCTCTGTTCAGTGGCGTGCAGTACTCTAGTAGTCGTCATGCAGAGCGGTCGGTCAGTGGTAGCAGTCCAGTGGGATTGCGTGATGTGGTCTGGCGACAACACTGGTCAAGATGCTGAATGAGGTATACTGTTAATTAAGATAATCATCGGATAATGTAAGGTTTAACTATTGTAACTAATTTTCAACAAGTGCCCCCAATAATAACTTTGATTTCAAAAGCAATTTTTACATAAAATTTTCATTTAATTGAAGTAACTATTTCGTTCCACTTCCCCTAAACAAAAGTTTCAGTTTTCAATTAGATAACAAAAAAAAAAAAGGAATATTATTATTTGCAATGCAGTTCCTCCAAGCGGTGCGCAACAACAAGAGCAGAAATTTGACTAGGTGTTGCAATGAGGTAAGAATTTAATTTTGATTTTTTTGCACAGGGCCAAAGACCGATATTTCGGTTTAATTGAATCATTATTATCATTTTTCTGAGATTTTCTTATCACTGAATGGACCTTAATTTTTATGAAGAACTTATACTTGAGTCAGATCGCGATTCTCATTATTATTGTCACTAAATGTAATTGCTAGAGAGGTTACACTTAGCGCAATGTCCATTGGCATTCATAAATAATATTTCTGTCTTGTAAATTTTTGTGGGGAGGTTACAAGTGTTGGCCTGGAAAGGGGGAAATCTACGCGCAAATCTCACTCATGCCCCAATTTTCTTTTTCACAAAATTAATAGCTGTCCGTTCGGTTATTGACGTGTCTGTTCGCTGTATTCAGATTTGTGTCTGTGTCGTGGTGTAACGTCCGTCTGTAACAGAGGGGTGTAAGAAAGGGACCTCCAGACGTATGTATGTACTTCCCATTTCTTCTATATAAGTGCCACATGTTGTGGCTCTTTAGTTTCATTTTGAAATTTTTGACTTTTGAATTTCTTTGTTGCAACGTAGTTCACAACCGCTTATTTGTTCTTTACATTTCTGCGAAAGGTCGATGCGGCATTTCATCTGCTCTCACTATACATCACCATTACATTCGACACTAGTATATTCTCACCACATAACTCATATTCTCTAACCAATGTATGGTATGACAATTGCCAAGAATACAAAAGGAGAAAAGACACGTCAACGACCGGACGGAAAGTTCTTTATTTTGTGAAAAAAAATGGTGTCGAGCGAGATTTGAAAACTGATCCCTCCCTTCGGAGTCCTACAAAGTGACCACATGACCACGACAATTGGACTACACAACCATGCTCTTCTTGATCTTCGACCGTTCTTTGCTTCTACACTGAAGCGCTAAAGAAGCTATTATAGTCACGTGTATTCAAATACAGAGGTATGTAAGCAGGCAGATTACGGCGCTGCCGTCGGCCGCTGCTACAATGGCAAGTTACCGAGATTTAAGTGACTTTGAACGTGGTTTTACAGTCGGTGCACGAGCGAAGTGACGATGAAGTGGGAATTTTCCCTTATGACCATTCGATGAACCGTGAATATTAGGAATCCGGTAATACATCAAATCTCCGACATCGCTGCGACCGGAAAAAGATCCTGCAACGACGGAACCAACGATGGCTCAAGAAAATCGTTCAGCGTGACAGATGTGCAACCCTTCCGCAAATTGCTGCAGATTTCAGTGCTGTGCCTACAACATATGTCAGCGTACGAACCACTCAACGAAACATCATCGATGTGGACTTTCGGGACCGAAGGTTCACTCGCATACCGTTGATGACGGCACGATACAAAGCTTTACGCCTCGCATGGGCCCGTCAACACCGACATTGGACTGTTGATGACTGTACACATGTTGCCTGGTCGGATGCCTTTCTCCTCTGGCACTCTCGACAGTGCTACGCATAGTGACGAACACTGCTAAATAAACCTGGCCAGAAACATCTCTTGCAAATCCTATCGTATGTCTTAATAAATCTTAATGTCCGGCCTCAGGTGGGTCGTGGAATTTCTGTAGAACATCTAAGCGCATGTGTTTGGGAATCACTGGTAGCCACCTCTTTCCAAACGGATCAAAGTTTTTCTTGCAAAGTAATCCATTTACTACCTTAAATTGTCCTTTCACATTCTCTGACCGATTTAAGGCAAGCACAATTTGCGATATCTTGGCGTCCTTCTTCTACTCAGCCGAGAAATCCTGGAGCGCAGATAGTCACTATTTTCACCTAAGCCTTGATGGTCTTGCACAGGGTTTCTTGAGAGACACTCGGCATCTTGACGTTTTCTTCCACTTTTGTACACTATGGTAATGCCATACTCTTGAAGATGTAGTGCTCACCTGGCGAGTCGTCCTGTTGGATCCTTAAGACTGTCAACCAACAAAGTGAATGGTGGTCTGTAACAACTGTGAAAGGCCTTCCATAGAGATACTGTCGAAATCTGCACATGACCAAGATCACAGCAAGACATTCTCTTTCTGTAGTTGAGTAGTTTCTCTCGAATTTTGTAAGTGTCCTAGAAGCATAGGCTATAACCTTCTCTTTTCCATCCCAAATTTGCACCAGGAAAACACCGATCCCATACCCACTGACATCTGTGTGTAGTTCTGTAGGTGCTCTTTCATCATACAGACCAAGTACAGGGACGGTCGTTAGAGCTTTTCGCACCACATCGAAAGAATATTGTTGAGCACCACCCCAGACAAATTTAGCATCAGCTTTTAACAGCTCTTGGAGTGGCCTGGCTTTGATACAAAAGTCTTTGATAAAACGACGGTAATAAGAAGATAATGCGAGGAAGCTTCTCACATCTTTAATACTTTTAGGAATAGGAAATCCGTTATAGAACTCACCTTTTCTGGGTCTGGCCGCACACCTTCCTTTGCCACAAGGTGCTCCAAAGAGACACTTTCTTGGATTAAGTTTCAGTCCGTCTTGTTGGAGACACATAATAAAGGTCCTCAGTCTTTTTATGTGTTCATAAAATGTCTCTGAGAACATTATAATGCCATCTAAATAACAAAGACACATCGTCTACTTCAGGTGACTTAGAAGATTGTCCATCATTCGTTCAAAAGTTGCTGTTGCATTACACAAACCAAAGGGTATTACCTGAAAGTCATAGAGGCCCTCGGGGGTCATAAACGCAGTTTTCTCACGATCAGCCTCATCTACTTCTATTTGAAAGTATTCCGAGTACATGACCAAGGTTGAGAAAAACTTAGCCCCCTTCAGACAATCTAGTGTATCGTCAATTCGTGGAAGGGGATAAACGTCCTTTTTTGTTATCTTATTAAGCTTCCTGTAATCAACACAAGAGCGCCAACTGCCATCCTTCTTCCTGGCGGGGACCACTGGTGACAACCATGGGCTCTGTGAAGGCTGAATGATGTCATTATTCATCACTTTCTCTACCTCGTCACGAATTATTCGACGTTCCGTTGCTGACACACTATATGCTCTCTGGCTTATTGGTTGATGGTCTCCTGTCCTAGTCTGGTGCTTCACCGTCGATTTGTCCAATTACCACTTCACCTGTGGAACGAAGCATTCTTGAAGAATGGCAAGTAGTTTCTTCTGCTGTTCCTGAGTGAGATCTGGTGATAGTTGAGCTAGAAGAACTTGTCTCGTAGTAGTAGTGCTAATTTCGCCCACAGATTCGGCATGGGAAGTTGCTATGATGGTCAACTGTCCTTCAATTAACGCCTCAGCGTTTGCGACGCACATGCGGTTCTCGGCGAGACGACAGAGGCTGGGATGACCGAGTTATTCTTCAGTGGTATGCTTCTCTTACATTCCACTACAGGAGCCATGGGTAGACGCATGGCATGACACGTGACAGTTACCTTTCTAGCGCTGACCGCAGGAATGATCACTTCATCCATCACACATAGTCTCCACACACTCGGATTCGCAACTTTCTGCCCACAGAACCTCATTTCGTCAAAAATAATCTTCGAGCGACCACAATCTATAATTGCTTGAAAAGCTTTCAAAACGTCCCATCCGAGAATGACATCATGACCACACTGTTGTAAGACGATGAATTCTAAGGGCAATGTATGGCCACTTATACCCACAAGAATGGTACATCTTCCTGTAGGTTTTCCCATTAGCCACCTTCAGCAGACATGTTGTGTTGTCGACGAATACGGTTTTCTGCAAACTGGCGACGGTACTTCTTCAAAATGACTGACCATGATGCTCCAGAGTCCACAAGAGCTTGGACTGGTCGGCCATCCATGAGGATATCCACGTAGTTTCCTATCGTTTTTGTAATGATCGACGGTGGAGAATTTTTCTCTTTGGCTGCCTTACCTCCAAGGAAGGTCGCACCCTTAATTTTCTATGTTTCGGCGGCTAGGTGATCGGCTGAAGCTTGGCTGCCTTACCTCCAAGGAAGGTCGCACCCTTAATTTTCTATGTTTCGGCGGCTAGGTGATCGGCTGAAGCTTTTAAACGGCGATGGTGATCTTGATCGGCGTGTTGGATAGCGTTCTTTCCAGTGGCTAGCTTGCGTTCACGGAGACTTACGTCGTCCTGCACCCACATCTTCTTGTTCATCTTCGTCGTCTCGGAGTTGGCGTCGTCTAAGATCGGTCTGCTGTGTTTAGGAGCGGGCGTCATCAAATATCCGCCGCCTTCCCCGAGAACAGCACGCCACATGTCCCGGTCGTCCGCAGTGGAAACGTACTGGTTGGTTATCCTGGGTCCTCCAGACGTCAGCCTTCCTTGGTGCCCAAACAGGGTCCTCATGCGGTATTGTAGGAACGTAACTTCACCGGGCGAGGTGGCGCAGCTGTTAGCACACTGGACTCGCATTCGGGAGGACGACGGTTCAATCCCGCGTCCGGCCTTCCTGATTTAGGTTTTCCACGATTTTCCTAAATCGCTATAGGCAAATACCGGGATGGTTCCTTTGAAACGGCACGGCCGACTTCCTTCCTCGTCCTTCCCTAATCCGATGAGACCGATGACCTCGTATTTGGTCTCTTCCCCCAAACAACCCAACGTAACTGCGCCTGGGTCTCGACTTTTTCACCGTTTTAAAGGGAAATGAAGGACGAGAGATTGGGTTCAATGTCTGTTCCACTTCCTCCCTTATGACCTCTTGAAATGTCTCGGTGTTTTGCTCGCCGTGCAATCCAAGTGCCTTCTGAACTTCCTTTTTCACTATCTGACGAAGTACACTTGTGAAATCAGTGCCTTCCTCCATCACAAACATCGATACGACATTTGGAAGCCGTTCAGACTTCTTGTGTGTAATTCTTTGTTGATGCATTGTCTCGATATACTGGCACCATTTTATGAAGTCGTCTGCTGTTGAAACCTCCTTCAGGAGTAGGGCTTGAAAATGTCCTCAGCAACACCCTTCATGAGATGTGCAACCTTATCTTCCTCCTTGCACTTCTATTGTTCTGTGTCGCCGAAATACTTGCACAGTTTCTACTGGAATACTTCCCAGCCTGTGAACTTCTCCATGTTGTTCTCATACCATTGCTTGGCAGTGCCCTCCAAGTAGAAAAGTAGGTTAACCAAACACACGGTGTCATCCCATTTCTTAAATTTGGCTATACGCTCATGTACCTACAGCCACTTGTTTGTATCTTCACCATTGTCGCCAGAGAACCCGGAAGGATGTGTCATGTGGTGGCACACAGTTGCTGTCATCGTAACGTCCTCTTCTTCTTCTGTCTCCGATAGATTGCAATCTGTTGAATATAGCTCGAACTCGGATTTCTCGCCACTTACACGGCGGCTCTGTCGTGGTCTGATGTGAGCCACCGTGTCGTCGATAATGTGCGGTACCACAAGTTCCAATACCCACTGTATCCAGCAGAACAATTTCACATAGAAGAAGGTGTAATTAGATTTACGGCGAACACTAACTTAACTTAACGATGGTTTATTTAGCACTTGCACGTAGAAGAGCTCGCAGCGAACTACCTCCGGCCAGAACACATACGGTATACATACAGCTACAGAATATTCCAGTACAATGATTCTTGACATTTGTGGATACTTCTAAAATGTACTCGAACCGAATATAGGAATTTAAATTTTACTGTTCAGGTGGGTTTTGAACTTATGACCCTACATGCAACACTCTATTACCATAACCACTACACCACAGTGACCGTTTCTAAGCAGCATCTGCGACAGTATAACGTCTTCAACGATTGCAGAAAATATGGGGTCTGGTAACAGTAGCAAAACAAGCAATGAGTCACGTTCATTGGTGACATAAGTCCAGAACCATTAGAAGTTAAATACAGTTCAGCCGCCCGACAGGCGGGTTTACCCGACGAGCATGGGGGGCGGTGTGAATGTGGCATCCACGGGTGTGCTGGTTAATGGAGCAGGTCCCGTGCAACGTGAACTTCAACAGACTAAGAACTAACCTTAGAAAACTAGTAACTGTTCACTACTTTGTAGATGGCGACCCTTATTTCATTGTATTACCATGTAAGAGCCAAATATAAAAAAAAATCTGCCATTCAGCGTATATGGTGACTAGCAACAAGGTACTTAACAAGTGGGTAGCACTCTGATTACAGGAATGAGAAAACCAATAAGGCTTACGTGCTCCCAAAATAAATTGTCAAACAGTCATTTGAACTAATTATACAGCAGGAACAGTCATTAAACACTGTTTTGGAGTGGAAGAAAATCCAAACTCGGTGACATGTTTTGCAGTAAGATACTAGCCGTAACTGAGAAATCGGGCAGCTCTTACTAAGGTAAACTCCACTGTTTCAAATAGCTAAGCAGCCAAGTTTCAGGTGTCAAACTTGCTTTACCAATCTGCCCATAACAACTATAGTGGAAAACTACATTCGTATTTTACCGTAATTTACCAAAGAGAATCTCAGGGCGAGTCAAATAACAACTCTAGCAAGATGTTTTACAAATACTTAACTAAACTGATTACACTGAAAAGGCTCCCTAATTAAATTACACTAACCTTTCTAAACTGTTTTGCAAATGAATAACTAAAATGATTACACGAAATGGCAATCTGATTTAATTAGGCTTCACTGTGTTTAAAAGGAAAAACGACATACAGTCTTGAGCGGACGTTGGTAGATCGTAATGGTATGAAAGTGGGAAAAAAAAGGAAAAACAAACCCTCAGATTACCTGTAGTCTTCATATGATGTTCCGCCAGTTTAGTTTCTGCTGAAAAGTTAGCAAAATTAAGAGAAAACTCTAGCAAACCAGGCTTCAGTCACGCTGGCTACAGTAATTTTTAATGGAAAAAAATTACAGAACAGTCCTTTCAGTCTATCACTATGTCAGCTGAAACTGTAAGTGTATAGTTGTCATTTATAGTCGAGTTATTCTCCAGTCACTAATTGTAAGAGCGTTTATGAAGTCCCAGGTGAGAACGAAATTTTCTTTAATTGTAGCCCATAAAGTGTAATGAAAGTCCTCGTGCAAAGAAAATTAGTTTTCAAATAATCCTTGACGCTTTTTCTGTATTACAGTATTATACAGCGTTAAGTTTGTTAGGCTAAGTTTAAAAAAGATTTACAGTTGATGTAGTCTCAACAAGAAGCTTCCAGACAAAAAAGATCTCATCACTAGATGTCTGCCCTTTTAAAACATATTTCAGATACATCTAACCAGACAGTGATAATTAACTGATCATTGATTTGCTGTGCTTCTGTGGGATTTTTCAAACAGTTCAGCTGTCGCTAGTCTATGTTAGTCCTTGCCGTCTGGTGTCAGATAAGCGTAAAATATATGAGCCGAAATCTGTTCACGTATGCTGTCTGACATGAAAGGGAGAAGGAATAGCGTCAGTATTTGCTCTTGTCGACCTATCCCTAATCGAAACGGTAAAATTTGATGTGCAGTTTTTGACAATCGTGCAATACTGATACAGGATGAATAAGATAAGCAACAGAAAAACAAACAAACAAGAAAAAATGAAAGGAACCGTCGATATTGTAAGAACAGAGTGTATTTGCACTGCCATCTGCTTTTGCTACACCTGTTGTGTACACTACTGACCATTAAAATTGCTACACCACGAAGATGAGGTGCTACAGACGCGAAATTTTACCGACAGGAAGACGGTGCTGAGATATGCAAATCATTAGCTTTTCGGAGCATACACACAAAGTTGGCGCCGGTGGTGACATGAGGAAAGTTTCCAACCGATTTCTCATACACAAACAGCAGTTGACCGGCGTTGCCTGGTGAAACGTTGATGTAATGCCTCGTGTAAGAAGGAGAAATGTGTACCATCACGTTTCCGACTTTGATAAAGGTCGGATTGTAGCCTATCGCGATTGCGGTTTATCGTATAGCGACATTGCTGCTCGCGTTAGTCAAGATCCAATGAATGTTAGCAGAATAAGGAATCGGTTGCTTCAGGAGGGTAATACGGAACGCCATGCTGGAACCCAACGGCCTCGTATCACTAGCAGTCGAGATGACAGGAACCTTATCCGCATGGTTGTAACGTCTCGATCCCTGAGTCAACAAATGGGGACGTTTGCAAGACAACAACCATCTGCACGAACAGTTCAACGACGTTTGCAGCAGCATGGACTATCTGCTCGGAGACCATGGCTGTGGTTACCCTTGACGATGCATCAGAGACAGGAGCGCCTGCGATGGTGTACTCAACGACAAGCCTGGGTGCATGAGCGGCAAAACGTCATTTTATCGGATGAATCCAGGTTCTGTTTACAGCATCCTGATGGGCGCATCCGTGTTTGGCGACATCGCGGTGAACGCACATTGGAAGCGTGTATTCGTTATCGCCATACTGGCGTATCACCCGGCGTGATGGTATGGGGTGCCATTGGTTTCTCATCTCGGTCACCTCTTGTTCGCATTGACGGCAATTTGAACAGTGGACGTTACATTTCAGATGTGTTACGACCCTTCATTCGATCGCTGTGAAACCCTACATTTCAGCAGGATAATGCACGACCGCATGTTGCAGGTCCTGTACGGGCCTATCTGGATACTGAAAATGTTCGACTGCTGCCCTGGCCAGCACATTCTCCGGATCTCTCACCAACTGAAAACGTCTGGTCATTGGTGGCCGAGCAACTGGTTCGTCACAAAACGTCAGTCACTACTCTTGATGAACTGTGGTATCGTGTTGAATCTGCATGGGCAGCTGTACCTGTACACAACATCCAAGCTCTGTTTGACTCAATGCCCAGGCGTATCAAGACCGTTATTAAGGCCAGAGGTGGTTGTTCTGGGTACTGATTTCTCAGGATCTATGCACCAAAATTGCGTGAAAATGTAATCACATGTCAGTTCTAGTATAATGTTATTCTCCAATGAATACCTGTTTATCATCTGCGTTTCTTCTTGGTGTAGCAATTTTAATGACCAGTAGGGAAATTTCAGTCAGTCCTATGACGAATCTGTATAGTTGCTGCCTGTGGACAAGCCACCTCATAAGAGCAACTCCTTCACCGGGACGGCGTTCTCTTCCAGCCACATTCCTACGTTCGACGCCAAGCGTATATGACGCAGACAATCCTACGGATTTGTTGCTCGCATCTGCCTTCCGCCTGCACCTGCTGTCACAGCGGTGGCAGGAAAGCAGCCACTGCTGACTGTCTTACGGGCGACCACTTCCGTAGACTCTATTTTCCGCAAATGACCGTTTCCCGCCGCAGTTCCGTAAATCCGGGGCGCCGAACTGTGACGCAGTTGGGCAGGCGGGAGCTGCTACGGGCTGCGAGGATTCCCCCTTTTGCCGGGGCGGCTCTGCGCGACAGGCTGCTCAACCTGCTGGTAACGGCGCTCATAACCGGCTCCAATTTGACGCCTGGCCGCCCTGCGCCGTCCCATCCACTAGTTGCGTCTCATCGCCTCTGGCCTGGCTGGCCTTCCCTCCCCCACCAGAGCATAGCCCGTCCATCCCCTGTCTGAGCGACGATCGCTCTTGCAAGTTACAGCCAATGTCGTTCCGCTCTGTCAAGCAAGTGTGACAGAGCACCAGTTACGGCTACGTTCGCTGGAGCAGTTTCATTACACGTATAAAACTTTACGGCATCCCCCCACTGGGTCCGCCGCACTCACTCTGCTCCCACCGTCACACTTCTTTCCCTTGCTCTATGGGCGTATCTTTCACATCATTTCACTATCTATCCGAAGTCTTTGGAGGAAATATGCGTAAAACAGCGTAGTTGATATTCAGGTATGATCATAGTCGTCACTATACTGCAAATGTTAACAGTTGTAATTTTAGGACTCTGCATACGTCAAAAGATTTATTTCAGTTATTAAATATTGAGCTTTGTGATTAAAATTCTTCTGGATATTGTCTACAACTACATTTACATCTACATGATTACTCTGCAATTCACATTTAAGTGTTTGGCAGAGGGTTCATCGAACCACAATCATCCTATCTCACTACCATTCCACTCCCGAATAGCGCGCGGGAAAAACGAACACCTAAACCTTTCTGTTCGAGCTCTGATTTCACTTATTATATTTTCATGATCATTCCTACCTATGTAGGTTGGGCTCAACAAAATATTTTCGCATTCGGCAGAGAAAGTTGGTGACTGAAATTTCGTAAATAGATCTCGCCGCGACGAAAAACGTCTTTGCTTTATTGACTTCCATCCCAACTCGCGTATCATATCTGCCACACTCTCTCCCCTATTACGTGATAATACAAAACGAGCTGCCCTTTTTTGCACCCTTTCGATGTCCTCCGTCAATCCCACCTGGTAAGGATCCCACGCCGCGCAGTAATATTCTAATACAGGACGAATGAGTTTAGTGTAAGCTGTCTCTTTACTGGACTTGTTGCATCTTCTAAGTGTCCTGCCAATGAAACGCAACGTTTGGTTCGCCTTCCCCACAATATTATCTATGTGGTCTTTCCAACTGAAGTTGTTCGTAATTTTAACACCCAGGTACTTAGTTGAATTGACAGCCTTGAGAATTGTACTCTTTGTCGAGTAATCGAATTCCAACGGATTTCTTTTGGAACTCATGTGGATCACCTCACACTTTTCGTTATTTAGCGCCAACTGCCACCTGCCACACCATACAGCAATCCTTTCTAAATCGCTTTGCAACTGATACTGGTCTTCGGATGGCCTTACTAGACGGTAAATTACAGCATCATCTGCGAACAACCTAAGAGAAATGCTCAGATTGTCACCCAGGTCATTTATATAGATTAGGAACAACAGAGGTCCCAGGACGCTTCCCTGGGGAACACCTGATATCACTTCAGTTTTACTCGATGATTTGCCGTCTATTAGTACGAACTGCGACCTTCCTGACACGAAATCACGAATCCAGTCACACAACAGAGACGATACCCCATAGGCCCGCAGTTTGATTAGAAGTCGCTTTTGAGGAACGGTGTCAAAAGCTTTCCGGAAATCTAGAAATACGGAATCAACTTGAGATGCCCTGTCGATAGCGGCCATTACTTCGTGCGAATAAAGAGCTAGCTGCGTTGCACAAGAACGATGTTTTCTGAAACCATGCTGATTACGTATCAATAGATCGCCCCTTCGAGGTGATTCATAATGTTTGAATACAGTATATGCTCCAAAACCCTACTGCAAACCGACATCAATGATATAGGTCTGTAGTTCGATGGATTACTCCTACTACCGCGTCATTGCTAAAAACTAACAACAATAATAAACTAAAACCGACGTTTCGCCGAATTGCGACGGCCTTCCTCAGGGCACAACTGGTTTTGCGTGGCGATGGGTGCTTCTATTTATTACAGACTATCGATGTCGGACGTCACTGTTGTAAAACTTTTAATTGGCCCTGTAATATGATTGGCTAGTCATGACGTAAGGGAAGATGGAAGGAAGTAGGCAACGATTGGTAGCTGTCCGCCAATCAGCGTTCGGCTTCTAGTCGGCAAGTTTTCCTCCTGGTGTGCGCGGAACTGGACTGAGAGTTGCTCTACAGCTGTTTGTGCAGATACGTCCGTGTCCCGTGTAGCTTCTGCCCCGCGAACGCTCGCGGCCCGTTGGACTGGGATGGCCGGCAGCCAGGACGCCGGGAGTTTGTAGCCATCTTCTCTGTTGATGTTGTCAGGCTGCTTAATAATTTCGATCACCTCCCGTATTTTGCGTTCTCGCATCCGCGATTCTTTCGCCAGTACTCGGGCATCCTGGAACCTGATAGGTTGTCCACAGTCACGGTGGTGTTCCGATATCGCCGATTTATTATGTTGTTGTAATCGTACATAGCGCTCGTGTTCTGCTACTCGTAAGCTGACAGGTCTCCGTGTTTCTCGGATGTAGGCAGCTCCGCACTCACACCGTAGTTAATAAACACCTGCAGTGTTAAGATTGTTGACTACATCCTTGGTGGAACCTATCATTTCGTGGATGCTTCGAAAAATCGGTTTGAAACCTCGTCGGCGGAGGACGTCGCCTAGCTGTTCACTGACGCCCTTTACATTTGGTAAGTGTACCAGTGGAAGCTTCTCTTCTTTGCCTTCTTCTTGTGTTCTGCTCCTTTTGGTTTCAGCTACCTTTCTTATGATGTTGTCACCATAGCCGTTGGCTCGAAAAGTGTGTTTTAGCTCCTTTAATTCTTCTTTGATGTTATTGTCATCACTTATCCGGTAGGCTCGGGCAGTTAACGTAAGCAGAAGAGAATACTTTTGAGTTGGGTGGTGGTGGCTTTCCGCGTGCAGGTACCGATTAGTTTGAGTTCGGAGCTGCCGACATAGGAGAAACAGGGAGACCTGTCAGCACGAGTAGCAGAACACGAACGCTATGAACGATTACATCAACATAATAAATCGGCTATAGCGGAACACCACCGTGACTGCGGACAACCTATCAGGTTCCAGGAAGCCCGAGTACAGGCGAAAGAATCGTGGGTGCGGGAACACAAAATACGGGAGGCGATCGAAATTATTAAGCAGCCTGACAGCATCAACAGAGAAGACGGCTACAAACTCCCGGCGTCCTGGCTGCCGGCCATCCCAGTCCAGCGGGCCGCGAGCGGTCGCGGGCTAGAAGCTACACGGGACACGGGCGTATCTGCACAAACAGCTGTAGAGCAACTGCCAGTCCAATTCCGCCCACACCAGGAGGAAAACTTGCCGACTAGAAGCCGAACGCTGATTGGTGCACAGCTACCAATCGTTGACCACATGGACATCCACGAATAGCCTCCTTCCTTCCATCTTCCTTTACGTTATGACTAGCCAATCATATTACAGGGCCAATTAAAAGTTTTACAACACTGACGACAGACATCGATAGTCTGTAATAAATAGAAGCACCTATCCCCATGCAAAACCAGTCGTGGCGTGAGGAAGGCCGTTGCAATTCGGCAGAAACGTCGGCTTTAGTTTATTATTGTTGTTAGTTTTTAACAATGACGCGACATAATAACCAGAAGAATTTTAATCACTATGACATTGGCCACGGAAGTCTACGTTCTTATATTGAGCTTTGTGCTCAAGGACTGTAGATTACACAAGATTGGTATGTAGGACATCTGCAATTGAGAAGCATGATAATGAATTTAGACAGATCTTCTTGTGTTGTGCTATCACTACAACTGAAGCATATCTCGCTAAATTATCATGACTGTATACTACATGCTACCTGGAGTGTACACCAATGACGTCAGATAGTCAGATGATGCTGGGGGAATCAGATTAGGAAATTAGACTCTGTTTAGGCAGCAAAATAGCTGACGCCATCAGAAGTAATTTCGATATAAAATGCTGACAGCCAATAGCAAGTATGGAAGTAAGCAGTGGACTTTGAAACAGTTCAGAGAAGAAAAAAACAGAACGTTTTTAAATGTGGTCCTACAACAAAATGCTGAAGATAAGCTAAGTGGGTCGACAAAGCGTTGAGTGCGATATCGGCGGCTACCATATAGGCCGCTCTTTCAGATACGCGCGCCGCCAAGAGCGGTGCGTTTCCTTCAGCCGTCTCAGCGGCACGAGAGCATTGCCACGAACGATTACGCAGCTGGCAATGAGATACACTCCTGGAAATTGAAATAAGAACACCGTGAATTCATTGTCCCAGGAAGGGGAAACTTTATTGACACATTCCTGGGGTCAGATACATCACATGATCACACTGACAGAACCACAGGCACATAGACACAGGCAACAGAGCATGCACAATGTCGGCACTAGTACAGTGTATATCCACCTTTCGCAGCAATGCAGGCTGCTATTCTCCCATGGAGACGATCGTAGAGATGCTGGATGTAGTCCTGTGGAACGGCTTGCCATGCCATTTCCACCTGGCGCCTCAGTTGGACCACCGTTCGTGCTGGACGTGCAGACCGCGTGAGACGACGCTTCATCCAGTCCCAAACATGCTCAATGGGGGACAGATCCGGAGATCTTGCTGGCCAGGGTAGTTGACTTACACCTTCTAGAGCACGTTGGGTGGCACGGGATACATGCGGACGTGCATTGTCCTGTTGGAACAGCAAGTTCCCTTGCCGGTCTAGGAATGGTAGAACGATGGGTTCGATGACGGTTTGGATGTACCGTGCACTATTCATGTCCCCTCGACGATCATCAGTGGTGTACGGCCAGTGTAGGAGATCGCTCCCCACACCATGATGCCGGGTGTTGGCCCTGTGTGCCTCGGTCGTATGCAGTCCTGATTGTGGCGCTCACCTGCACGGCGCCAAACACGCATACGACCATCATTGGCACCAAGGCAGAAGCGACTCTCATCGCTGAAGACGACACGTCTCCATTCGTCCCTCCATTCACGCCTGTCGCGACACCACTGGAGGCGGGCTGCACGATGTTGGGGCGTGAGCGGAAGACGGCCTAACGGTGTGCGGGACCGTAGCCCAGCTTCATGGAGACGGTTGCGAATGGTCCTCGCCGATACCCCAGGAGCAACAGTGTCCCTAATTTGCTGGGAAGTGGCGGTGCGGTCCCCTACGGCACTGTGTAGGATCCTACGGTCTTGGCGTGCATCCGTGCGTCGCTGCGGTCCGGTCCCAGGTCGACGGGCACGTGCACCTTCCGCCGACCACTGGCGACAACATCGATGTACTGTGGAGACCTCACGCCCCACGTGTTGAGTAATTCGGCGGTACGTCCACCCGGCCTCCCGCATGCCCACTATACGCCCTCGCTCAAAGTCCGTCAACTGCACATACGGTTCACGTCCACGCTGTCGCGGCATGCTACCAGTGTTAAAGACTGCGATGGAGCTCCGTATGCCACGGCAAACTGGCTGACACTGACGGCGGCGGTGCACAAATGCTGCGCAGCTAGCGCCATTCGACGGCCAACACCGCGGTTCCTGGTGTGTCCGCTGTGCCGTGCGTGTGATCATTGCTTGTACAGCCCTCTCGCAGTGTCCGGAGCAAGTATGGTGGGTCTGACACACCGGTGTCAATGTGTTCTTTTTTCCATTTCCAGGAGTGTAGATGCAAGCGCCCTGTCTTCGGAGCTCCAGCTACGGTTGTACTGAAGTTGAACATTTACGCATTGACCCAATTTTGTGCGTTTGCCAGCTGAATAACACCTACATATCAGGGCTCGACGTCTTCTGAATACACATTGAATTGCAAAGTGACAGATTTGTAAACCTCTTGTATCTGTACACATGACTGAATTCGTCTCTACTGTTAGCAACTGACGCTGCAACTTCAGCAACAAAGTTATGTATTATTTTTGCTATTTCACATTAGAAGTAGAATACGTGAATTCTCTGTTCATGAAAGGCATGTGTTCTTTGCTCCTGTATACGCTAAAGAGCCACGCAGCACGCCAAGAAAGTCTTAACACTGAGTACCAGCAGGATTTGAGAGAAAAAAGCTTTTTAGCATATTGTGACTAACAGTTGGGAAATGTTGATGCATCACATCCTCAGCAGCAACAATCAGTTAGTTCGAAAAGAGAGAAGAGTCAATGTGTGTGTGTGTGTGTGTGTGTGTGTGTGTGTGTGCGTGTGTGTGTGTGTGTGTGTGTGTGTGTGTGTGTGTGTGTGTGTCTGCGTATGTGTGTGTCTTTGGCGCTGGGGCGAGGCGGCGAGGTTATCAGCGCTCTTACTCATATTAAAAGTAACGGATGTGGAGAAAAATAGTAATATGCTACCATACACGTTAGGACAAAGGGAAAGAAAGAGTAAAAGATGCTATACAGGAGACTAAAACACAAGCAAAACGGCTGAGAAGCTGAAAGGAAGTCACAGGAAAATGTCACTGGCTCTCCACTTACACAAAATATGGGCGAGCTGGTTACCCCGTAAACATATTCAAACCATCTCCCTAAAATTTTGATAGAAACGTTGGACAATTCACGAAACCTTAAAACTGGAACCATATTCGTTTGATCATTACCTAAAATAGACTGCAGATCCGTCGGGAAATCAGTTACAGCCTGCTGGCCGGGAAATAAAATGCAGTCTAATGAAACGTGGCGCACAGTGACCTGTACTCCACAAGTGCCACACATTGCAGGGTCCTCTCGCTGGAGCAAGAAGCCTTGTGTCATAGGGTGGTGGCCTACCAGAAGGCGTGTGAGGAGGACCTCGTCCCCTCAACGTGGCTGGAAAGAGGCAGGCCATGGGCTAGTTGTGGGCTATATGACATGGCTTACTGTCTGTTACCCCCACCCATTCATCCCAAACCCACACAAGACTCTGGAGCTCAACAGGTGGATCATGCAGGTGGATGGCATCCTGACATACCTGAGGATTAAGGCATGCGTCCTTGGCTGCTAGATCCACCCTTTCATTTCTCACAATTCCCTGGTGCCCCGGTACACAGTAGAAAGACACCTCCTACCCCAGCCATTGTATTTGGAGGACGCTTTCCTGGGTAGTGTCGACTACTTTATCAGCTGGGTACAAATGATTCAGAGAATAAAGGACACTCAGAGAATCAGAACAGACAGGAAGTTAAGCGCTTGAAGAAAGTCTTATCTGCTCCAGTGCCTGCAAGATTGCATACAATTCCACATGAAAGACAACAAAGGCTTGAGGCAATCGAACCTTGATGATACGATCTGGGAAAACAACAGAGCCAGCAACAGAATCCCTCTGTTTTGACCCATCTATAAAAACAGTAACATGGTTGTGGTGTTCAGATAAAATGTCAGAAAATACCTCATTAAAAACGGAAGAAGGAGTGCTGTCTCTCCTGTACTGCACCAAACCTGAAATCACTCTCGGCCTTTCTAGGTACCAGGACAGCAGATGGTCAAAATACTTTATTATGGGTCATACTGGCTCCACACCGAATGACTAAAACACATGCTACTTGCAGATTGTAGCTTGCTGCATTGTAGCTTATGGACAGTTGGAAAAAGGGCGCTCCAGAGGCAGACAAGCAACAGTATGGTGTGCAGGTGAAGTCAGAACTGCGAGGAACTTAGCGTCTGATGCACCATGAGGAGCTGGGACTGGATGGTAAGTGGCGCTTCCCCCATCTCAGCACAGAGGCTGGGACTAATCCGATAAGCACTCATGTTCAGCCGAGTCTCCTCATGGTGGACAGCGTCAGTGATCCACAAATAAGAGGACGTCGCCGACCCATACACCATGCACCCATAGTCCAGCCGCGAAAGCCCTATAATACATGGAGTCTCATCGTGTCTGCTCTTTCAAGAACTGTGGCTACGGCACTTTAACAGGGTTCTGGCTTTCAGGTGTGGCAACCACGACAATCTGAAGTCAAAAATAAGGCCCAGGAACCTCACTCCGACTCTAAAATGTAGGATGGTGTCCCTCCAAATGCAAGCCAGGTAAATTAAAAAATACGACAGGAACAGCTAAAATGAACACATACACACACACGCTTATCTGCAGAAAACTAAAAACACCGTATTTGCACCCCACTCCTCTAACCACCACAATGTAGGTTGCAACAGACAGCTCGCTGTTGCAACACTTGAGAAGAAACTGAAAACAGCAAAATGGTCCACAAATAAGGAACGTTATACAGGACTCCTTACCGTAGAATTTATACTGTTTATGGGTATGGCAAAGAGAGTAACACTTAAACCGTTGCCCTGACGGACATCATACTCCTGTGCAAATCGATCTAGCAGCGAGTCACCAACTTGTGTCCTAAAAAACTTGTGAGACCGGAAAGACAGTATGAAGATAGGGAGGTAGCCACGAAAATACCACTGATGCAGCCGTGAAACAATACAGTGTCTTCAAATAGTATCATACACCTTCGTGATATCAAAGAATATAACGATACAGTAATGGTTGTGTACAAAAGACTGCTGAACAGCTGCCTGTAGCAGTGTCAGGATGTCGACAGTGGATCGAAATCTCGATAATCCACACTGATAGCAGCTAAGTTGTCTGGTCTCTAACAACCAGACCAAATTATGGTTAGCCATTCGCTCCAGGGTCTTTCCTATGCAGCTTGTTAAGGCGATACTGTAACTACTGGAAGACGTTTGGCCCTTTCATGGTTTCGGGCGAGGTATCAGAACTGACTCCCTCCAAGAGTTTGTGGAGTTGCCTGTGTGCCATATAAGTGACGCCGCTGGTAAATGTCGAAGAATGCTGTACCGGATTTCGTCGTGGCTAGGTGCAATATCACGCGTCTCAGACAGTACCGATTCGAGCTCCCACATGGAGAAAGGAGAGTTGTATGCCTCAGAACACTTGGATCTGATGTCCAACCTGGCCCTCTCGACAGTGCATGGTAGCAACGAAATGACGGATCCTGGCTTACATCGGCTGTAGTGTTTGCAAAACGACCAACATCTGAGCAATGTCTCTGGTCATCGTATGGAGACTGTTTCAGCACTGCTGCTATTGGTAAACGACTGTGTACTGGATATCCTCTGGATGGCTTCCAATACTTTTGTAGAACAAATGGAATGGTTGATGGAGTCCAGGAGTGATTGCCATGACCATTTTTTGGTATCCTTAATGAAGTGACGATCTTTGTCTCTGCGATTCGAAAAGCTGTAAGGTTATTAGCTGCCGGGTGGCATTTAAACCGTCAGAGAGCTGCACGCCAGTCCCTTCTGTCTCTCTTCTGTCCACCAAGGTACAAGTCGCCTCCTAAGAGTACCGAAAGACTGTAGCACGGATACGACAGCGGCGTGATGGATCACACATGTGATGTGGTCCACCCATTCCTGGATGCTGTCACAGTATTCAAACAATGCCAACTGGCTGAACAGTGCCCAGTTAGTCCTGCCAATCATTCATGTTGGTGACTTCTTTTCCAGAAATTCACAATCTGGTAGGTAAATATGGATTGAGAAATGATCACTAGATTGAAGGTCATCAATGACCCAGAAAACAGGGTCAGCAAGGGCTGGAGAGCAGAGAGATAAGTTGATGGCACAGAATGACCACGAAGCAGCACAGAGTACCAGTGTTTAGGTTGCACAGCTCCTGAGATGTCAGGAAGCTCTCCAAAACTCGACCCAGAGGGCAAGTAGTGGTCAAGTCCCACAGGATGTGATGGGCATTGCAGTCTCCCAGGAGGAGAAGTCGTCAAGGCAGTTGTTGCATATCATCCGTGAGAGCCTCAGAGTCTAAAGCATAAAGCGGAGGTAAATAAAGGCAGCATACTGTAGTCGTCCAACAAGCATGAATGTCAACTGAATTTTCTTGCAGATCAGTAGCCAGGGAGAGAGCAGAGGAGTGGTGGGCATTATTAACAAACATGGCAAACCCTCCTTTGACCCCTTCCCCAGTCAGGCCACCCTTGCAATACATCATATAGCCCCATAGTAGTGGGGCATCAGATGCTTTAAAATACGTTTCCTGTAAACACAAGCACAGGGGGCGTTGCTGTTCTTGGAGTTTCAGTTCCTCAACATGTGGCCTGGACCCATTAACGTTCCACTTTGCAATGGGAGCCGTCTATCATGGAGGTAGTACTTTCATCCCGACTTTCTACCAGGCAGGGCAGCCGACAATGGGTGGAGGCTCGGTCTTGGGGCGAGGTGATTGCCCCAGTCCGACATGAAGTTCCATTGCCTCTGAAGAAGATTTTAGGGAGACGTTAGATAGTATGGCGTCCACATCGTTGGACTGTGTACCTTCTGTCTCCTTCAGTGGGCTATTCTTCGCCTTCGACTTCGATGTTTTGCTCTGAGGCGGTTTTGCAATCACAACGGCGGAAGAGTGGTGGTAGTAGTGTTGGGCGGCGCACAAGACTTCATTTGTGGAGGGGCAGGATGTTCCACAACGTCAGCGACCACGACCTTCCCTAATGATCAGGGGGGAGCGGCAGGTTTCAAAGTAAGTGCAGCACACAAATGTATTGACAAACGCAGGTGCTAGTGCTGACAGTATCAACCTCCGTTCGCGCAGCAGCATCAGTTTTCAGGATGAGCTCTTACAGAACAGAAGAAAAGGAGGCAGTGAACGTGGGCGGCTGCATGGACTTTTAAAACTTCTCAGCTTCATGATACAGGGTGTGCTCCGCAGTCCCTGCTCCACATAGGGTGAGCCCCAGGGCAGTTGACGCACTTTGGAGGAGAGAAGCAACCAACTCTGTCATGGGCAGCTTTAACACATTTCTCACAAATGACTTCACCTCTACAGCCAAGAGAGTGTGCCCAAAGTTCTGGGATTAAAAACACCGCATTTAATTCGGGAAATAAGGTCATACACCTAGGCGAAGGGAACCTGCCTTGACATGCTCTCGTAGTTTGGTGCTGGTAAGGATAAAAGAGCATGATTTTACAAGATCGCCATCCACCCATTTCATAACGTTTTGCATATCGACAGTGCCTTCTCAGGACTCTTTGGCTTTCAGTTCCTCTCGGGGAATGTCAGCTGGATCCCTGCAAGACAACACCTTTGCTATAGTTCAAGGTAGTTCTCCCTGAGGCACTGAGATTTTCTGAAGGTTCATGAGTTGTTGGGAGCAAGATGTTTCAACCAACAGAGTCCCATTGCGCAAGTGCTTAGCAAATTTTAAGATGGCAGCAATGCCTTCCAAGCCATTCTGTATGTAAAATGGCGATACTTTCTCAAAACTACTCTCTCTTCTTTTAACTATGAGAAACACATTCTGCGAAACAGAATGCATTCTGTTTCTATGGACTGAATCAGAAAGACTGGCTAAAAGAGTCCTCTCGATAGACTGGGAGTTGGTACCTACCAGCTGCCCACCGTTTTCGCTTGGAGGGGGAAAAGAAAATTTTGGCGGATCCATTTAGTTCTTACTAGCAGCTAGGGAAATAAAGGCCCAATCAAACAGAGCCCCACATGCCTGAGTAATCCTTATACAACTAAGGTGCGGCAGGTTCCCCAGAGATTACCCCCTTACGACTGTTCCACCTCAACAGCCATGCATCCCGTCAGCGCACAGCACACCGTGAGACTGCGATTTTTTTTTTTTATTTTTAGGTTTATTCCATCCACGCGATCTGGGCATGGGGATCTTCCATTACCTAAGACAGACAACGTCTGCAGCGTTACGTCTAGATTTTTAATCCAAGGCCTATGTCGAGTAGCACATTAACAACGCCCTATTCGATCGTTAGAGGAATATCTTTCTTATTCATCGACAATAACGTATATTATTGTACATTTAGAACAAGCTGGCATTCACCTCACTAACTAGAAATTCAATGTTCTCGTGTATTCTCCAGCAGTCCCTCAAGGGCCACACCTTCCCGTACACAGCAATTTCATCAGCAAACAGCCGGAAATTGCTGTTCACTCCTTCGGCCAGATCATTTATGGATACAGAGAGCAAGAGCAGGCCTAGAACAGTAACCTGGTCGACACTCGCCTTCGAGGACAACGTACTGGGTTCTATTACTTAAAAAGTCATCGAGCCACGCACTTATATGGGAACCTATTCCGTGTGCTCCGATCTTCGTCAGCAGTCCGCAGTGGGACATCGTGTC
The DNA here is from genome assembly GCF_021461385.2 of Schistocerca piceifrons. Lineage (NCBI taxonomy): Eukaryota > Metazoa > Arthropoda > Insecta > Orthoptera > Acrididae > Schistocerca > Schistocerca piceifrons. The sequence continues at coordinate 114,755,818 of NC_060144.1, read as the reverse complement.
AAAAGCTTACCGAAAATTTAGAAACGCTGGGTATGCCTGCTGCCACCTATCCAAGGGTTTTAACATGTCACGTGAGAAAAGCGCAAGCTGAGTTTCGGAAGAGCGATGCTTTCTAAATCCGTGCTCGTTTGGGGACAGAATCTTTTGTATCTCGAGGAAATTTATTATATTCGAAATAAGAACGTGTTCAAGAATTCTGCAGCGAACCGACAGTATTAGAGTGGGCTGCATAGGGTAAAAACTGTAGGGGAAGACGGATAATTGGAATATATCCAGCAAATAACGAAGGATGTAGAGTGCAAGCGCCACTCCGAGATGAAGAAGTAAGCGTAGGAGAGGTATTCTTGGAGGGCAAAGTCGACGTGCGTCTGCATAATACGTACTGCCATCCTCCTCACAGCGTTCTCTGCGATCGAGCGATCAGCAGTTGCGCCAGGAAATACCACCGTTAAGTTCACACAACCAATGTAAACCAGTCTTTGTTGTTACAGCAGCGCAAAGAAATGTAACAGTAATAAAAACACATCTAACTGTACCTCTAGTTATCTTTTCCGTATGAAAAACATACACGTGTCATTTAAGAGAACTTAACTTTTTATTGAAAATGATGTTTGTTCACATTTATGGATTGAGCGTTCCTCCTACTCGTGAGAGTTCCTGATATAAGTGCCATCCTGACCAATTTACCTTTTCACACTTTGTTTCATTTCGGAAATAAATGAGGTGGCAAAACTACATCCGATATACACTCCTGGAAATTGAAATAAGAACACCGTGAATTCATTGTCCCAGGAAGGAGAAACTTTATTGACACATTCCTGGGGTCAGATACATCACATGATCACACTGACAGAACCACAGGCACATAGACACAGGCAACAGAGCATGCACAATGTCGGCACCAGTACAGTGTATATCCACCTTTCGCAGCAATGCAGGCTGCTATTCTCCCATGGAGACGATCGTAGAGATGCTGGATGTAGTCCTGTGGAACGGCTTGCCATGCCATTTCCACCTGGCGCCTCAGTTGGACCACCGTTCGTGCTGGACGTGCAGACCGCGTGAGACGACGCTTCATCCAGTCCCAAACATGCTCAATGGGGGACAGATCCGGAGATCTTGCTGGCCAGGGTAGTTGACTTACACCTTTTAGAGCACGTTGGGTGGCACGGGATACATGCGGACGTGCATTGTCCTGTTGGAACAGCAAGTTCCCTTGCCGGTCTAGGAATGGTACAACGATGGGTTCGATGACGGTTTGGATGTACCGTGCACTATTCAGCGTCCCCTCGACGATCACCAGTGGTGTACGGCCAGTGTAGGAGATCGCTCCCCACACCGTGATGCCGGGTGTTGGCCCTGTATGCCTCGGTCGTATGCAGTCCTGATTGTGGCGCTCACCTGCACGGCGCCAAACACGCATACGACCATCATTGGCACCAAGGCAGAAGCGACTCTCATCGCTGAAGACGACACGTCTCCATTCGTCCCTCCCTTCACGCCTGTCGCGACACCACTGGAGGCGGGCTGCACGATGTTGGGGCGTGAGCGGAAGACGGCCTAACGGTGTGCGGGACCGTAGCCCAGCTTCATGGAGACGGTTGCGAATGGTCCTCGCCGATACCCCAGGAGCAACAGTGTCCCTAATTTGCTGGGAAGTGGCGGTGCGGTCCCCTACGGCACTGCGTAGGATCCTACGGTCTTGGCGTGCATCCGTGCGTCGCTGCGGTCCGGTCCCAGGTCGACGGGCACGTGCACCTTCCGCCGACCACTGGCGATAACATCGATGTACTGTGGAGACCTCACGCCCCACGTGTTGAGCAATTCGGCGGTACGTCCACCCGGCCTCCCGCATGCCCACTATACGCCCTCGCTCAAAGTCCGTCAACTGCACATACGGTTCACGTCCACGCTGTCGCGGCATGCTACCAGTGTTAAAGACTGCGATGGAGCTCCGTATGCCACGGCAAACTGGCTGACACTGACGGCGGCGGTGCACAAATGCTGCGCAGCTAGCGCCATTCGACGGCCAACACCGCGGTTCCTGGTGTGTCCGCTGTGCCGTGCGTGTGATCATTGCTTGTACAGCCCTCTCGCAGTGTCCGGAGCAAGTATGGTGGGTCTGACACACCGGTGTCAATGTGTTCTTTTTTCCATTTCCAGGAGAGTATATATAATCGTGGGAATTCATTTTATTTAAAATGGGAACTTGGTTCTATGATAGATATACAGGGTGATCCATTGATAGTGACCGGGTCAAATATCTCACGAAATAAGCATCAGACGAAAAAACTACAAAGAACGAAACTCGTCTAGCTTGAAGGGGGAAACCACATGGCGCTATGGTTGGCCCGCTAGATGGCGCTGCCATAGGTCAAACGGATATCAACTGCGTTTTTTAAAAAAGAAACCCCCTTTTGTTATTACGTATTCGTGTAGTACGTACAGAAATATGAATGTTTTAGTTGGACTACTTTTTTCGCTTTGTGATAGATGGCGCTGTAAGAGTCACAGACGTATAAGTACGTGGTAACATGTAACATTTCGCCAGTGCGAACGGTATTTGCTTCATGATACATTACCCGTGTTAAAATGGACCAATTGCGGAAGAGGCCGATATCGTGTGGATGTATGGCTATTGTGATCAAAATGCCCAACGGGCGTGTGCTATGTATGCTGCTCGGTATCCTGGACGACATCATCCAAGTGCCGGACCGTTCGCCAGATAGTTACGTTATTTAAGAAAACAGGAAGTGTTCAGCCACATGTGAAACGTCAACCATGACCTGCCACAAATGATGATGACGAAGTAGGTGTTTTAGCTGCTGTCGCGAGAATCGGGAATCTCAAAAACGTCGGTGTTGAGTATGCTACATCAACATCGATTGCACCCGTACCATATTTTGTGCACCAGGAATTGCATGGCGACGACTTTGAACGTCGTGGACAGTTCTGCCACTGGGTACAAGAGAAATTACGGGACGGTGACAGATTTTTTGCACGCGTTCTATTTAGCGACGAAGCGTCATTCACCAACAGTGGTAACGTAAACCGGCATAATATATGCTCTATTGGGCAACGGAAATCCACGATGGCTGCGACAAGTGGAACATCAGCGACCCTGGCGGGTTAATGTATGGTGCGGCATTATGGGAGGAAGCATAATTGGCCGCCATTTTATCAATGGTAATCTAAATGGTGCAATGTATGCTGATTTCCTACGTAATGTTCTATCGACGTTACTACAAGATGTTTCACTTCATGACAGAACAGCTATGTACTTCCAATATGATGGATGTCCGGCACGTAGCTTTCGTGTGATTGAAGCGGTATTGAATAGCATATTTCATGACAGGTGGATTGGTAGTGGAAGCACCATGGCCCGCACGTTCACCGGATCTGACGTCCCCGGATTTCTTTCTGTGGGGAAAGTTGAAGGATATTTGCTATCGAGATCCAGCGACAACTCCTGACAACATGCGTCAGCGCATTGTCAACGCATGTGCGAACATTAGGGAAGACGAACTACTCGCTGTTGAGAGGAATGTCGTTACACGTATTGCCAAATGCACTGAGGTTGACGGACATCATTTTGAGCATTTATTGCGTTAATGTGGTATTTGCAGGTAATCACGCTGTAAGAGCATGCGTTCTCCGAAATGATAAGTTCACAAAGGTACATGTATCACATTAGAGCAACCGAAATAAAATGTTCAAACGTACCTACGTTCTGTATTTTAATTTAAAAACCTACCTGTTACCAACTGTTCGTCTAAAATTGTGAGCCATATGTTTGTCACTATTTTAGCGTCATCTATCACATAGTGAAAAAAGTGTCCAACTAAAACATTCATATTTCTTTACGCACTACATGCATATGTAATGAAAAATGAGGGTTCCTATTTAAAAAAGAAACGCAGCTGATATCCGTTTGACCTATGGCAGCGCCACCTAGCGGGCCAACCATAGCGCCATCTGGTTTCCCCCTCCAAGCTAGATGAGTTTCGTTCTTTGTAGTTTTTTCGTTTGACGCTTATTTCGAGAGATATTTGGCCCGGTCACGATCATTGGACCACCCTGTATATGCATGCTGTCGAGTTTAGAACGCCACGGATTATTTCTATTCCTTAGTGCAGTAGTGTTTGGTGCTCTAGGTCCGTGCGGGATTCCGTGTCTTGGTTGGTTGGTTGATTTGGTGCAGGGGACCAAACAGCGAGGTCATCGATGCCACTGATTAGGGAATGACTGGGAAGGGAGTCGGCGGTGCCCTTTCAAAGGAACCATCCCGCCACTTGCCAGAAGCCGTTGAGGAAAATCGCGGAAAACCTAAATCTAGATGGCCGGAAGCGGGTCTGGTCCGTCGTCCTCCCGTATAAGAGTCCCGTATGCTAACCACTGCGCCACCTTGCTCGGTATCAGCGTCCTGGTGGAGGGAAAAGTGGCATGTGAAACATCCCCTTACCGTGCTGATAAACCTCGTACATTATTTGATTTTCAAACAGCTGAGCAGAACTGAACGTACTCAGACACTTCTCTCTTTACTTATTCTGATCAACACTAAACTGAAAAACAATATTTTTAGCGCAACGCAATCTGACTTTCAAAAATCCCTACAAAAGAATGGCCCTGACTAACAATAACCGTCCGCAGCTCGTGGTCGTGCGGTAACGTTCTCGCTTCCCGCGCCCGGGTTCGATTCCCGGCGGGGTCAGGGAATTTCTCTGCTTCGTGATGACTGGGTGTTGTGTGATGTCCTTAGGTTAGTTAGGTTTAAGTAGTTCTAAGTTCTAGGGGACTGATGACCATAGCTGTTAAGTCCCATAGTGCTCAGAGCCATTTGAACCAAGGCAGCCTAACAATAACCCGTACCTTTCATGAATCACTTACCTCACAAAAATCTTCGTTACTCGAATTACTGCAATACAGCGAGCGCCAATACTGCCAGCTAAATAAAAGATTCTAACTACTGAAGGCACTAGCTACTGATAGGCATAGTTAGCAAATGAAAGATTTTGATAGAGAACAAACAATGTATTTACCTTAATAATATTCAAAACATATATATATATATATATATATATATATATATATATATATAAAATATCAATTCATGACATCTAGTTTTAGAGATTTACTCTCTCTGATGGACACATGTCCAGATCATCCGCTCTCAAAACTCCGCCATCTCTCTCCCCACATCCACCACTGCTGGCGGCTCACCTCCAACTGCGCAACGCTAAGCGCTTTTCGCATCCAACTGCCCAACACTACAGTAGGAAAAAATTGCAACAATGCCACAGACTGCACACAACATAGTCAGTGATTTTCATACAGAGCGCTACGTAGCGTTACCAACATAAAAACCTAAACAGCCTACTTACACATGTTGTCTACTCGTCGGGTTATGCGTGAGCTTTACGCATACTTCATCAGCTAGATGGACAGAAGCCGCTTGCATTTATAAAGCAGCTTCTGCAGGATACTCTAAAATTCCACTTACAGTCTGGTAGGTCTTGTAGAGGGGAGGGCAACAATATTTTGAATTGTAACCCATGTCCTGAAACCAAATGTTTCCGCGCTACAATCGTTTGAAAACTTGTTTGCTAGGCAGGTATGCAGCAGGGCAGTCATGGTGGGGTGTGGTCGCTTCAGATTGGCTGATGTCATTTGACGCCTTCCTACGTCTCTGACCTGGTTCGAGCAACATTCACGTGTCACGGTGTAAAAGCAACATTGTTGACTACACCGACATGATCCTTCTGTATGGCCAAGTTCACGCTAATGGAAGAGCTGCTCGTCATTTTTGGCAAGGTTATTATCCATAAGGTCCGACTTCATCGTGTACCGTTTTCGTCATAATTAAGCAACAGCTTCGAGAAAGGGGTACCTTGACCGTCAGCAGGCGTAACTGTGGCGGTCCAAGGAGACACTGCACACCCGAATTAACTGTAAACAACAGTGTTTGTGAAAACTTATTAAGTTTCCTTTTTTTCTTTGGTTTTTAACGAGTGTAAATGTAAAAGAAGTGATGTACTGTGTAAGGCCAAATGAATTACTTGTAAAAGTGGTCGCGTTACCAAAATGTCTGCAAATGGTTCTAGCACGGGGACGTTACGTTTCCGGACATGGGTTCCAGTTCGAAATATTCTTTATTCAATCCCCTCTACAAGTCTTAGGAGTTTCTAAGAGGAATTCTGGGGCACCATGTCTATGCAAATATTTTCATGATAGGTGATTAATGGACATTTTGTCTGGGGCAATCGTATAACTGTGAACATTAACGGTCAACCAACGATGAATGAATGAAATGTTAAGTGAATTTCTGAACATTTTTAATACTCTGTCTGCACAAGATTAATTTTCTCTCTTGATGAATGGCAGAGCTAAACGTTCCTTTCTCTTCTGCTGCACGAGGCTCCAAAATACGCTGCACAATAAAAAAAATACTTACTCATTTAATTCAAACTATAACGCTAAGGAAACAATATGTGGTGATGTCTCGATGGATGTGATTGCAAACGAATATCGATAAACACGCGAAGTGCACTCAATGCATTAGGGTGACCGTTAAATACTGAGGTATATTGTCGACTGTTCAAACTCCAGCGCCACAGCAATACCAACGCCGTGTTGACAGTGGGCGGTCAGTCAACTACAAGCCCAGCCCTGCAGCTGCCGCCGTGTTTTAGCAACACGATACTAGTGCCGCGCCATCGAAGCACACTCGTTGCATACGCCGCTATAGACCTTTGACAAACAGATACCATCACTCACTTCACAGAGGTCAATGACCTATTCAGCCGTGGCCACTGTAACCCTACTGCAGGGACGAGTATGAATGAACTTGTCCTCAGTGCAACAACATAGAAAGTGAAAAAATTTTAAAATACTTTAAGCAACAGACTACAACCGGTATATACTTGATAGCAGGTTTCACATTGTAAACAAGCAATATGAGTAAATTCAAGATTCAGTTTGCTTACCACTGCAACTAATTATTTTTGTAAAGCTAATGAAAAATTTTACTACAGAATATCACGTTCACTATTTTGTTAAATGTATTTTATACGATTTAGTTTTGTAGCAAGATCACAGTGTTGTCTTACTGCCCTACACTGCGGGCAATACGCGTGCACAACCACCTAGCTGACCGCTGCACTTCACGTGTCACATGCGTGGGATATGTACTGAAGTTCAACGTTAAAGAGTATTTGTGTCTCTCTAGGGATGGATTGGGACGTTCTTTCTATAGCTGAGCTGGTTTTCTACAGAACTACACTACTGGCCATTAAAACTCCTCCACCAAGAAGAATTGCAGATAATAAACGGGTATTCATTGGACAAATATATTATACTAGAACTGAAATGTGATAAGATTTTCACGCAATTTTGGTGCATAGATCCTGTGAAATCAGTACCTAGAACAACCACCTCTGGCCGTAATAACGGCCTTGATACGCCTGGGTATTGAGTCAAACATAGCTTGGATGGCGTGTACAGGTACAGCTGCCCATGCAGCTTCAACACGATACCACAGTTCATCAAGAGTAGTGACTGGCGTATTGTGACGAGCCAGTTGCTCGGCCACCATTGACCAGACGTTTTCAATTGGTGAGAGATCTGGAGAATGTGCTGGCCAGGGGAGCAGTCGAACATTTTCTGTATCCAGAAAGGCCCGTACAGGACCTGAACCATGCGGTCGTGCATTATCCTGCTGAAAGGGTTTCGCAGGGATCGAATGAAGGGTAGAGCCATGGGTCGTAACACATCTGAAATGTAACATCCACTGTTCAAATTGCCGTCAGTGCGAACAAGAGGTGACCGAGACGTGTAACTAATAACACCCCATACCATCACGCCGGGTGATACGCCAGTATGGCGATGACGAATACACGCTTCCAATGTGCGTTCACCGCGATGTCACCAAACAAGAATGCGACCATCATGATGCCGTAAACAGAACCTGGATTCATCCGAAAAAATGACATTTTGCCGCTCGTGCACCCAGGTTCGTCGTTGAGTACACCATCGCAGGCGCTCCTGTCTGTGATGCAGCGTCAAGGGTAACCGCAGCCATGGTCTCCGAGCTGATAGTCCATGCTGCTGCAAACGTCGTCGAACTGTTCGTGCAGATGGTTGTTGCCTTGCAAACGTCCCCATCTGTTGACTCAGGGATCGAGACGTGGCTGCACGATCCGTTACAGCCATGCGGATAAGGTGCCTGTGATCTCGACTGCTAGTGATACGAGGCCGTTGGGATCGAGCATGGCGTTCCGTATTACCCTCCTGAAGCAACCGATTCCTTATTCTGCTAACAGTCATTGGATCTCGACCAACGCGAGCAGTAATGTCGCGACACGATAAACCGCAATCGCAATAGGCTACAATCCGACCCTTATCAAAGTCGGAAACGTGATGGTATGCATTTCTCCTTCTTACACGAGGCATTACATCAATGTTTCACCAGGCAACTCCGGTCAACTGCTGTTTGTGTATGAGAAATCGGTTGGAAACTTTCCTCATGTCAGCACGTTGTAGGTGTCGCCACCGGCGCCAACTTTGTGTGTATGCTCTGAAAAGCTAATGATTTGCATATCTCAGCATCTTCTTCCTGTCGGTTAAATTTCACGTCTGTAGCACGTCATCTTCATGGTGTAGCAATTTTAATGGCCAGTAGTGTAAGAATAAAGCCGGAAATTATGAAGGCATCCAATCCAAGGTAGCCGAGACGTAGATATCTGTAATCTCAATGCGTCCCAGGAGAATAATATTGTGAATGAATTTACGCGCTGTCCTTAATGATTTACAGTACATGGCAGTGTTTGGTTTTTCGCAAATAATTCTCATGTGATTCAGATATATACTCGTAAGCTATTTTGTAAGGTAGGTGTATATGGGAAATTAATTATATTTCGTGTGTGTGACAACCTATTTAGGTACACTATAAACTCACGTACTTTCCACATTTATAAATGTTGATTGTAAAATACAAAGTATTATTGTTTTGAACAAACGTCATTGATTTTGTATCAGAACTATAAGAAACGTGTATGAAATGTCAAATTTTAGATGCAACCTGTAAATTCTTGAACATCTCATGAACATTGCTTCAGGGATAAGCCTCAAGAAAAATATGTTAAAGGTTTACTGATGTTTCACTACAATATGTTACCTTACCTGTACTTCTATATCAAGGGAACTGTAATGTTTCACACTTATTTTTACAGGTACAGCTGCCTAAGATTCTTAATCACATCAGTGTAGGCAATTAAGCTTTTTGTCTCTTGTGTCTGTTGGGTACGAGCTTTCTCAGAGTTAGGACGCAAGTGTGATTCCACTGTTATTATTCTGCACAAACTGATTTTTCTGCAGTATATACACTACTGGTCATTAAAATTCCTACACCACGGAAGATGACGAGCTACGGACGTGAAATTTAACCGAAAGGAAGAAAATGCTGTGACATCCAAATGACTAGCGTTTCAGAGCATTCACACAAGGCTGGCGCCGGTGGCGACACCTACAACGTGCTGACATGAGGAAAGTTTCCAACCGATTTCTCATAGACAAACAACAATTGGCCGGCGTTGCCTGATGAAACGTTGTTGTGATGCCTCGTGTAAGGAGGAGAAATGCGTACCATCACGTTTCCGACTTTGATAAAGGTCGGATTGCAGCCTATCACGATTGCGGTTTATCGTATAGCGACATTGCTGCAAGCGTTGGTCGAGATCCAATGACTGTTAGCAGAATATGGAATGGGTGGGTTCAGGAGGATAATACGGAACGCCGTGCTGGATCCCAACGGGCTCGTATCACTAGCAATCGAGAGGACAGGCATCTTATCCGCATGCCTGTAACGGATCGTGCAGCCACGCCTCGGTGAATGCACATTGGAAGCGTGTATTCGTCATCGCCATACTGGTGTATCACCTGTCGTGATGGTATGGGGTGCCATTGGTTACACGTCTCGGTCACCTCTTGTTTGCATTGACGGCACTTTGAACAGTGGACGTTACATTTCAGATGTGTTATGACCCGTGGCTCGACCCTTCCTTCGATCCCTGCGAAACCCTACATTTCTGCGGGATAATGCACGACCGCATGTTACAGGTCCTGCACGGGCCTTTCTTAATACTGAAAATGTTCGACTGCTGTCCTGGCCAGCACATTTTCCAGATCTCTCACCAACGTCTGGTCAATGGTGGCCGTGCAACTGGCTCTTGACAATACGCCGGAAACTACTCTTGATGAAGTGTGGCATCGTGTTGATGCTGCATGGGCAGCTGTACCTGTACACGCCATCGAAGGGCCAAGCGTATCAAGGCCGTTATTACGGTCAGAGGTAGTTGTTCTGGGTACTGATTTCTCAGGATCTATGCACCCAAATTGCGTGAAAATGTAATCACATGTCAGTTCTAGTATAATATATGTCCAATGAATACCCATTTATCATCTGCATTTCTGCTTGGTTTAGCAATTTTAATGGCCAGTAGCGTAGCAGCATCTTTAAATTCACACACATGTACTCAGTGGCGTTGCAGCTGATGTAATTTTTTTGTGGAGAAAGATTTACATTCTCTTACATATGCTGATCAACCAGAACATTTTGGCCACCTATCTAATAGCCCGTATGTCCGCCTCTGGCATGGATAATAGCGGCTACGCATGGTGGCATGGAAGCAGTGTGGACTTGGAAGGTAGCTGGAGGGAGTTGGCACCACATCATTACCACAAGTCACCTAGCTATCGTGAATTCCTGGGAGGGACAAATGAGCTCAGACGCCAAGTTCAATAACATCCCAGATCTGCTCGAACAGTTTCAGAACTCGCGATTTGGGGGGCTGGAACATCGAGCTCGCCGCTGTTCTCCTGCATCACACTCCTGTACTTGTGACATGGCGCATTATCTTGATGAAAAATGCCTCTGCGATCGGGAAACATGATCGTCATGAAGGGATGTACGTGGTCCGTAACCAGTGTACGATACTCCTTGCTCTCATGGTGCCTTTCACGAGCTCCACTGAACCCATGGATGCCACGTGAACATTTCCCAGAGCATAATGGAGCCGCCGCCAACTTGACTACGTCCGGCAGTACAGCGGTCAAGGAACGTTTCCCCGGAAGACGACGGGCTCGCGCCCTCCCATCGGCATGATGTTGAAGGCATCGGGATTGATCAGATCACACAACGCTTGGCCACAGCACCAAGTACAGAGCCGATGATCACGTGCCCATTTCAGTCGTAGTTGCCGCTGTCGTGGTGTTAACGCTGGCACGTGCATGGGTAGTCAGCTGCAGAGGCCCATGGTTAGGAGTTTCCGGTGCACTGTGTGTTCAGACACACTTGTACTCTGCCCAGCATTAAAGTCTGATGTTAGTTCGGGTACAGTTCAAAACCTGTCTTGTTTTACCGGTCTCCACAGCCTACGTGTAATGAGGGGTGGCAGTCCAACCCCACGACGTCTGGACGTGGTTTCACCTTGGTTTCCTCACATGTTGAAGACACTCACCACAGCACCCCTCGAACACCCGACAAGTCGTACAGTTTTCTAAATTCTCGTGCCGAGCCTCCGTGCCATTACAATCTGTCCTCGGTCAAACTCATCTATACTACCCGCCTTCTCCATTCTAGACACGGATAGCACGCTCACTGGTGCTACAAGCCCAATGCGCGTGTCTGACTAGCACTAATTCCTCACCAGGTGACACCGCTTTCACCTGGACTGGGTCATTTCGATAGTAGGTAGGTGGCTGATCAGTGTACATAAAGGTAAATACTTCCCTGAATTCTTTATTTCACATTGTTATACGCATACAACCTATGTTATTTAATTCTTTGCTCTGATCTGTATGTGTTCAAGATAGGGCTCATCTGTATGATGTGTTGGCGTGTGTTTACTTTTTACAACGAAGCGAGAGAGTACTACAAGGTAGTTATTTCATATCTTGCTGACCGCCACGACAACCTAAGAAAGAGAGTCCGCTGCTCGCTCGAATAGCAGTACGTTTCTGCTGCTACTACTCTACGCTGAAACAGCATTTAGCCACTTTGAGCTGAACCATCATTACTAAATATGTGTTTTTAGTATTTGTGAGTAAAACATCTCTTCCTCTTATTTTATACGGACGCCACAACGGGAGATTTGACGGGTGACAAGGTTGTACGAGAGTCATGATCAGACGATAGCTGCCAAATCGAAAAGTCATCTTTACCATTCGCAGCCGAATCGCCAGAAGACTGTTCCACGGCCACAGCCAATTAAGATCACGAATGTGTCACAGAAACCAATTGCACACCTACTTCCAGGCCATCGAAAAGTGCTGAGATGCAGAGAAAAATACGGTGAGGTATTTAGTACCTCGTAGCATCGTATCAGTCAGTATTAAACGTGACTGGCTCCCATACACACTCAGGCGATGAAACTTGACAAGGGTTTTTGTCGTATTTAACGGAATGGCTGCGTTTGCTAAGAGAAATAAATAAGAGAAGTTTCCATTAACTACGATATTCTGATTAATCATGTTTTATCACCTGTGAAACAGTAAAATTTTATGAGATGGCGTAATGCGTCATTTTAAAGAAAGAGTTGAAACTAAAGTTTTAACGGTTTCATGAACAAATTGGACCCAAACCTAAATTTTACAGACCACAATTTCCGAAGAACATATTTTGGTCTCATTTTCGGTTTCTTTACTATACTGCACGACAATAACCACTTTCCTTTGGGTTTTAACGGATTGCGACGAAGTACTACTATTCATCTTTGCTTACACAGAAGCATGATTCACCTACAAAGCATCACCCAGTATTGGACCTGGTGCTACAGTGGTAAAGCACGTGCCTGGAAACAGAGGGGTCACAATTGCAAATCCCTGTCGGACCACAGACGTTTTCTCTCTGCCTTTGATCTTCCTTATGTCCTCAAAGATCTGAAGAGTCACCAGGAACTATCGGATGCCAGTCGCCGTAGAGGTGTCCAATTGAAAGACTTGCACCCCGTCGTTGACATCCGCCATATTACCATTGTAATTTCACTCAATGGGCAGTGGAGGTCACCAACGCTCCAGTCCCCAGAACAACGTTTCCCCCCGCACTCCCGGCCAAAAAAAAAAAGACTTCGAAAAATAATTAACATTACAAACTGAACTCATTCCCCGCCCCGCGATGTGCACAGACATACCTGTTCATATCAATTTTGACAAAGCCAGAACATATACTGGATACTGACTAGTAGCGGTTGGATCTAGAGCCAATTTTCACGAAATCGCATAACCATACTCCGATCACCGCTATTCAGCTTGCAACTGAGAATGCCAGATTGCTCTACGTTTTAAAAATTTCCAGCAGGGATGCCCTCTATGAGATTCCTTTTCTCAGGTAAAAAATTAGGAAAATGTGAATACAGAAATTAGTCAAATGTAACTTGAACTTACCAGCCTGAGAGCAATATAATGTGTATAAATTCCGTACAAACAATACTCTCTCAGTTATGTGCGTTTTAGGTCGCAGCCATTTTATAAAGAGGTAGCAGAAGAATGCGTGGTGAATAATAAAAAAATCCATTCTTTTGTTTTGTTTTGAAAGCAGTCTCGCTTTACTTACTCTAAGGATCACACTTCCATGAAAAAGAAGTTATATGGGATGGCTCAGCCTGGTGTTCCAGTAAGCCCTATCTGAAACTGAGGACAACAGTTCAGAGTAGCACGTGTAATCTACGCCATCTTTTATTTTCTGGATGTTTTCCAATCTTCCTCTGCAGCTTTTTGCCTCTGCAGCTTCCTTTAGTACCATGGAAGTCATCCCTTCATGTCTTCGCAGATGTCCTATTATCCTGTCCCTTCTCCTTTTGCAGTGTTTTGCACATATTCCTTTCCTCTCCCACTCTGCGCAGAACCTCTTCATTCCTTACCTTATCAGTCCATCTGATTTTCAGCATTCGTTTGTAGCACCACATCACAAATACTTGGAGTCCCTTCCATACCGGTTTCTCCATAGTCCATGTTTCACTACCATACAGGGCAGTGCTCCAAACGTACATTCTCTGAAATTTCTTTCTAAACTTAAGTCCTACGTTTGATACTAGTTGACTTCTCTTGGCCAGGAATGTCCTTTAGCTAGTGCTAGCCTGCTTTTATGTCCTCCTTGCTCCGTCCGTCATTGATTATTTTGCTGCTGAGGTTGCAGAATTCCTTAACTTCATCTATTTCGTGATCATCAATTTTGATATTAAGTTCCTCGCTGTTATCATTTCTGCTACTTCTCATTAACTTCGCCTTTCTTCGACTGACTCTCAGTCCATATTCTATAGTCATTGGACTGTCCATTCCATTCAGCAGATCATGTAACTCTTCTTCACATTCACTGAGGATAGCAATGTCATCAGTGAATCGTATCATTGTCATCCTTTCACCTTAAATTTTAATTCCACTCCAGAATCTTTCATTTATTTCCATCACTGCTTCTTCGATATACAGATTGAACAGTAAGGGCGCAAGACTTCATCCCTGTCTTACACCATTTTTAATCCGAACGCTTCGTTCTTGATCGTCCACTCTTATTATTCGCTCTTGGCTCTTGAACATATTCTACACTAGCCATCTCTCTCCATAGTTTACCCCTATTTTCCTCAAAATTTCGAACACCTTGCACCATTTTACACTGTCAAACACTTTTTCCAGGTCCACAAATCCTAGAAACGTGTCTTGATTTTTCTTCAGTCTTGCTTCCATTGTCAACCGTAACGTCAGAATTGCCTCTCTGGTGCCGTTACCTTTCCTAAAGCTAAACTGATAGTCATCTTACGCATCCTCAGTTTTCTTAGTCAAGAGCAAGCGCTGTTTTTGGCTACAGTTCACTGTCAAATACGTCGATACAAATATAGCTGAATTTCGGTGCGTCATCTCAACACCACAAATGATGCAATTTAGTAGAAAAGAATGGACGATATGACTGATGGCTTTATAAAGAAAAGTTGCGAAATGACGTCCTCACGTGCTACGTATTACACGAATAGTACTCCGTATGATGTGGGAGAACAGCAGTCGCCCTTTGCTTGACAGTACGATGTTAATTCGTTATAGTAGGTCTCGCCATCGATATTCCCGATGTAAAAGATAAAAGAAACCGCTGTAGACCGTAACTACGTGTGCAGTTAAACATTTACGGATGATGGATGACCGGCTGTTACCCGACTCCGGAACATGCGGTGTACTGCCGGCAGATTATGGTTCCGCCATTCCTCCGTCACGCAATCTGGCGATCTGGAAACGAGCCCTCGCAAATTACCTTCAGACTTCGGGGCCCCCCGTCTGCCCTCCCAACCATCAGAAGCAAACCGGTAGGGGCGAAGTGTGACGGTGGCGCACTGCGCGCTTGTTTTTAATTTATATTTCATCAAGCAGCTCCTAAACGTTTGACAGAGAAACTACTATCACTGGATGCTATGGCTTGGACTAAACCTGACTGAACGAAGAGGTGTCCCCTAGCACTGAAGGGGGAAAGGGGGGGGGGGGAATGAAACTGAGACGCCCTCTGGGCCCACTCTAGGCTTGGCCAAGGGGACTACCATCTACCATCATTAGTGCGCATCTGAATGGGGTTCAACCACTCCTATTCCTGTTTAGCATCTCAGTAAGTCACTCTGTCCAGGTTCTTGTACTCCACAATTTTCCTCGCTTTTTGGAGTACCACACAGTCCAGCGATCAGAGTGGTGGTCTTCTCAGTTGACACAGGTCTGAGCAGAGACACGGAGAGTATTCCAATGCAGTGGACATTCGTAGTCTCTACATGTCGCATTGTAACTACACCGGAAACAAACGTGCTCAAATTTCCAGTATTTAAAGCACAGCATAGGGGGAGGGACGTATGGTTTTACGTCGCATCGTTCTACATCAGCTTCAACTTTCCAGGTAATGAATCACCCTCAAAAGACAAGATTAAGGCAACAGCTGCCACCCTACTATCTTTCGCTCCTCTTTAGATGCATTGAATGATGTGAGCGCCACACCATTCTACGAGGGTCACTCCAAAAGAAATGCAAACCTTTTTTTTTTTTAAATCCATCTTTTATTCTACACGTTTGAAAGTTTTACAGTGAGTAGATATTTTGATTTCTCCACATAATTTCCACCCCTCTCAACTGCCTTACGCCATCTTGGAACCAGCGCCTGTATACCTGCACGGTAAAATTCTGGACCAACCTGTTGGAGGCACTGTTTTGCAGCGTGCACAAGGGAGTCATCATCTTCAAACCTTGTCCCATGAAGAGAGTCTTTCAGTTTCCCAAAGAGATGACAGTCACATGGAGCCAGGTCAGGACTGTAAGGCGGGTGTTTCAGTGTTGTCCATCCGAGTTTTGTGATCGCTTCTATGGTTTTTTGACTGACATGTGGTCGTGCATTGTCGTGCAACAGCAAAACATCCTGCTTTTGCCGATGTGGTCGAACACGATTCAGTCGAGCTTGAAGTTTCTTCAGTGTCGTCACATAAGCATCAGAATTTATGGTGGTTCCACTTGGTATAATGTCCACAAGCAAGAGTCCTTCGGAATCGAAAAACACCGTAGCCATAACTTTTCCAGCAGAAAGCGTGGTTTTGAATTTTTTTTTCTTGGGTGAATTTGCATGATGCCACTTCATTGATTGCCTCTTCGTCTCTGGTGAAAAATGGTGGAGCCATGTTTCATCACCTGTCACAATTCTTCCAAGAATTCATCTCCACCATTCTCGTACTGTTCCAAAAGTTCGCTGCATACCATTTTTCTTGTTTCTTTGTGAGCCACTGTCAATATCCTGGGAACCCACGTGGCATAAACCTTTTTTAACGCCAACACTTTCAGTATTATGCAAACACTTCGTTCCTCTATCCCAAGGTAGCGTGACATTTCGTTCACTGTGATGCGTCTGCCAGCAGTCACCAATTCCTTAACTCTCTGCACATTGTCTGGATTGTGTGCAGTACGAGGCCTGCCACTGCTAGGACAATGCTCAATATTGCCGTGCCCACTTTCATCACGCAACCTGCTTGCCCACTGACTAACTGTACTGCTATCGACAGCAGCATCTCCATACACCTTTTTCAACCTGTTGTGGATGTTTCCCAGTGTCTTATTTTCACAGAACAGGAATTCTATCACAGCACGTTACTTCTGACTAACGTCAAGTGTAGCAGCCATCTTGAAGACATGCTGTGACGGCGCCACTCACGGGAACAGGTTGAACAAAGTTTGAAAACAAGCGGGAAGGAAGTATCTACACACTGTAAAGCTTTCACACGTGCAGAATGAAAACTGTATTTTTACAAAAATAATATGCATTTCTTTTGGACTGACCCTCGTAAATTGGCGCATAGCTTGACGGAGGACTTCAGTAGAAGGTTTCTATGGAGAAATAATCCCCTGGACCACAGGCGAGCAAGGCCTGTGGCTGGGCTGGGGATGCCGTCTGAATCAAGATTGACCCATTTCTCATTTTGGATAGAGTAATGACTTACCCAACGTGTCTTCCAGGTTTACAACAACAAAAAAGGCTTTTCAGCTAGAAAGGAACCCCTATCTATTCTGCTGCAGACTAAATACTGAGGGAAATAGGCTCTCTTTTCTCCACAGTTCTATGTTCCTGCTATGGTATAGCTAGGGAGGGGAACGATTTGTGATCATACTTCTCTATCTTACAGTCTACCTTGCCCATGTTAGAGAAGAGCCATTCAGCCACCAGCAAGGGATTACGTGGTCCATCCCATTGCAACTCATCTGCCCTGACACCACCCACACTGACTAGGGCTCTTCCCACGGCACCATCCAGTCTCAGTAAAGGCCACCTGGCAGTTTGATCTTAGCTGGGTGTTGAAATGCAGATGTGCATCTACTCCTTGACATACTGGGGAGTTTGCATCTCCGGCATCAGCAGTGTGATCCCTGTATTGTCAGGGGGCTACAGTCAAGTGGGTACATGATGGCCCCTCCACGACGGACTGGCTTCCATGCTGGATATTGGCTATCTACAAATCCAGTATTGTTGTGGGGGGGGGGGGGGGGGGAGGGGGCAAAAGAGGACAGCGGACAATGGATGCAGAATATCCACGTCCAAATAGCTGGATTATGGGCAGAGTTGCAAAGCCATGGCAATAATAGATGTAGAATGTCCAAGCACATTGTGGATCTATGATGCACCACGTAAGGTGTCCTTCCCCACATGGCCCGCACTTCGGAAAAATTTGGAAAATGTGAAGGTCAAACCCTAATGGGGACCAAAATACTGGGGGCCGAAAAGTAAGACATTCCTTTTAGTCACCTCTTAATACAGGCAGGAATACCTCGGACCTATTCTAACACCCAAACGCGCAGGGGTTGCGATACCTATTCAATGCCTGAGCATCTCCGATAGAGTAGACAGTGTTCAGCACACGTTTCCGGAAAACACAGATTTTCCTCATCGGTACAGCGATGTTGTTGAATGATGAATGGATGTTTCTTTATGTTTTCTTTGAATTGTTACCTAATGATGTACTGTGTCGCGACTAATTCAATTCCTCAGTCAGAAGTGGGTGGGTTAAATACCATAACTGGAACTATCATAGAACGGAAACGGTACCTTTCCTCACAGGGGTTCCTATTCATAATATAATGCACTCACCTCCTTCTACAAGTCATAGAAACTTATAATGCCAGTTTTCGAACACCCTGTACACTATTTTACTACACTGGCAGCTCCACATACTGAAGTGTGTGTGTGCCACTCTTGAATATTATGCTTACAGACAGCTTCGCAACTCCACTAAAGGGCCAAAGAAACTGGTACACCTGCTAATATCGTGAAGATTCTCTGGGACCACTCAGAAGTACTGCAACACAACATGGCATGGACTCGTCTAATGTCTGAAGTAATGCTGGAGGCAATTGACACCATGAATCCTGTACAGCTGTCCATAAATCCGTAATAGTACGAGGAGGTGGCGATCTCTTTTGAACACCATGTCGCAAGGTATCTCAGATACGCTCAATAACGTTCGTCTGTGGGGAATTCGATGGCAAGCGGAAGTGTGTACCTGGAGCCGCTCTGTAGCAATTATGGACGTGTTGGATCTCGCATTACCCAGCTGGAATTGCCTAAGTCCCTCGGAATACGCAACTGACATAAGTGGATGCAGGTGTACGTGACACCTGTCAGTCGTATCTAGATGTATCAGAAGGCCCATACCACTCTAAGTGCACATGCCCCACACCATTACAGAGCCTTCACCAGCTTGAACAGTCCTCTGCTGACATGCAGGGCCATGGTTTCATGAGGTTATCTCTATACCTGTACACATTCCGTCGGCTCGAAACAATTTGAAACGAGATTCGTCCGACCAGACGATATGTTTCCAGTCATAAACAGTCCAGTGTCGGTGTTGAACGGCCCAAGTGAGGCGTAAAGCTTAGTGTCGAGCAGTCATCAAGGGTACAAGAGTGGGTCTTCGGCTACGAAAGCCATATCGATGACGTTTCGTTGAATGGTTTGTACGCTGAAACCTATTGATGGCCCAGCGTCGAAATCTGCAGCACTTTACGGAAGGGTTGCACTTCTGTCACGTTTAAAGATTCTCTACAGTCGTCGTTGGTCCCGATCTCGCAGAATCTTTTTCCGGCCGCAGTGATGTCGGAGATTTGTTGTTTTACCGGAGTCCTGATATTCACGGTACAATCCTGAAATGGTCGGATGGGGCAATCCCCATTTCATTGCTACCTCTGAGACACTGTGTCCCATCGCTCGTGCGCCGTCTATAAAACAACGTTCAAACTCACTTAAATCTTGTGAACCTGCCATTGTAGCAGTAGTAACCGACCTAACAACTGCGCCAGACACTTGTAGTCATATATACGTTGCCGACCGCAGCGCCGTATTCTGCCTGTTTAGGTATCTCTGTATATGAGCACACATGCCTGTACCAGTTTGTCTGGCGCATCGGTGTAGAAATTACTTCCAAGTGTTTCAATTACATTGCATAGGTGGTCATAGAAGTGGAATGTTAATGTTATGTTGAGGCCCGCCACATTGGTGAACAGATAAGGCTTAGAAGTTATCATCACACCAGCATCGAACTGGTGAAAGGCAGAGTACGCAGTCAATTAAAAAATGATAGTAAAAAGGATCTCTAGGACATTGTCTCAGCGCAGTAAGTTCAGTCGACGAGGAATCGTCACAAAATGGCAGAAAAGAGCTCTCATGTATGGACGTCCTCGTGGCCACACAATGAATGAAGTCGCCTGTTTCCATGCCGGAACGTATCATCAAGAAATGGTGTACCACCTTCACGAGTGTAACGTGTGGTAATCATAACGGCCTGAAAAAGATACCGTACGCGTAGCTAAGGGTCACAGTTTTTTGAGGACGGATCTAAAACCGAAGGGAATGGCTGCTATCAGTGAATGATTTCATCGAGTTTCCACGCTAACATTGCAAAAGAAACTGAATGCAATGGGCATTTGCAGACAGTATAAAACCCGTGGTCTAGGGGTAGCGTCTTTGATTCATAATCAAAATGTCTTCGGTCCTGGGTTCGATCCCCGCCACTGCCTGAATTTTGATAAATAATCAGCATTGGCGGCCGAAGACTTCCGGCATAATAAGTCAGCCTCATTCTGCCAACGGCCTTGTCAAAGAGGGCGGAGGAGCAGATAGAGGTTCAGGGCACTCTCTTGTCCTAGGGGTGGGAAATTGCCCCTAAAGGCGGAAGAATCAGCAATGATCAACGCCATGAGGATGCAGAAGGCAATGGAAACCACTGCATTAAAGACACGTAACGTGTATCCACAGGACATGTGGCCTGTAATTGAAGATGCTGGTTGGCGAACACTCCGACATCTATCACACCTCGAACAGCTCGTCAAGTGATCTGAAAAAGCTCGTGGACTCGCTTCCTCAGCGAACTGAGTCCATTATAAACGGTAGAGCCGTGTCACACGGTATTAGCGTGATGTTTTGTAGGGATAATTGAAGCTTTGTGCCATGTGCTTAAGTGTAGAGTCCCAACATTGCCTCTATTTCTGTCGAATTTGTGGAAATTCGTAAGTCATTGCTGCGCAGTACAATGAACAGTGCCATTAGTTGTGTTTAATATTGACCTTTTAATTGCAATACATAAAACGCAAATATTTTATTTTATTCCGATCTACTCCAAATGTTGTAATATTGGCAGACGGCAGCATGGTCGTAAGCTAGAAGAATTAAATGAAAACTTAGCTGCAAGACTGCACTCGTCAAAAACATGTTGTTGAGATTTCACGTAATTTATGCCCTGTGATGCAAAGAATTTGATAGGAAAACTTAACATCTTACGTTCAGTCACACGTCATTGATGAAGGGGAAACAGTTTTTCATCATTATAGCATTGGTCCATGATACTTTGATATATGTACAAAGGGAGGACTGTGGGAGGTTGTTCCAGCAATATTTCTCCTGTAGGTTATTGTATTTCAATAAGTAATGAGTAGAAATCAGTACTCTTTTCCTGGTTACTAGCTGAATCTCCTTTCTGCTTCATTGATCGCTGCCATAGTATCATAAAAATGTTTTTTTGTCGTTCTTCGATAATTTTGATCGCGTCCAAACCGTATGATAGATTAACTTGTCTGATCGCAATGTAATAATAAATTCTTATAGTGATTTCCTACAGCAGACCAGCTAAACTGTATGTGGAACCTTCACATTTTGTTCGTTTACAACATTTTAGCTCACTTAATATCGAATTTAATTTCAATTATTCATACAGAAAAGCATTTTCACGTGACAGTTGCTTTTTCTGCGACTAGGAAGGCGAAGAAACTAGCTCTTGAAAATACGGCATAGCCTGAAAAACTTTAACAATAAACTCAATTTCTTTACTGGAATCTTAGGCGTGGTCTTGTCTCACTTTTACGCATATAACTACAAACGTAAATTACATAACTGGTCAACACCATAACCTGCATATAGATCGGTATCAGATTAATGTAAAATTAAATACTACAACAGATGCCGTTAGCTGATAGCCATACCACTCAGCTATTTTGCCTGAGCATTTCGTTTTGCCGGACCCTTGGTTTCCCGTTCGTATGTACAGAGTAATTGCTTTTCGTTTGATTCGATTTCCACGTATATCCCCGTATTTCCATTTCACTGAAAATTTCTGAACAACAGTGCAAACTCGATGGTATGTGCTATGTGTCCTGTTTGGAAACAAACTTGTTCCACTCGCTCACGGTAGTCGCTGGTGAGAACTGTAATGGATACTTTACTTTTCTCCCCAAGCCCTCATTCGGTACTTCTCGACTCTCCGTCGGGTTGTGTTCCCGGCAGTGTTAGCAGTACGTCACCAGTGATAGACAGCAGTATGGACGTGTTTTCTGCTGAAGAGTTGGTCGATATGCACGTCGTGGTAAGGGTTCGCTGAATGTATTGGGATAGCGACACAGCGACGTTATTCTAATTTGTCCCGCACCGATGGCAGCCGCACCGCAGTGCTTTTGTCTTTGCTACTTTTGCAGTTAAGAATGAGCAAACCTATCCATTATGCCGCGTATCACCGCTAATGAGCAATTAACACTACCGATAATGCAAAACCGCTGCAGAATCGAACAATACTGAAAGAAGATTATAAACCGAAGAGATAAATGATCATTGAATCACAAAATGAAGGATTTAACGGCCGGTATTTACATCCTTGGTGAAATTTGTTTTATGGGCATTAGACCGTTGTCTGACGCATATTCTGTAGCTAACGACTGCTACTGTATTGCTTCAGAAATTAGAGATGGGAAAACCCGACCGGTTAAAACCGATAGGAGTACTTTAATTCTGAATAACCAGCATTTTTCGATACTTGTTTGATCTCGGTTATAACAGATGTCTTCTACTTTTTACTAACAACCGAGTAAAAAACTGAAATATCACTCAGCCATAGCAAGAGCTAAAATTTTTTTTCTTAAATAAACCTTTCTAAAAAAGGAGTAATTTTTATTTGTACAGTTTTGTCGGTTTGAAATATCATTTTACTAGAGAAAATGGAAAAAGTTATCATTGCTAATAACAACGTCGACAGAAAGGAGCAATAAGATCTGTCATAAAAACTGTACATCGCTGCTGAGGCAATAATGTCTCTTTTGCAGTGTCTCGTGGCCTAAGTTACGCCTGTACATGCAGTGTACAAGACTTGTCCCCACCTAGTCTACATAGTAGTTTCTCCCTGTCGCCACAGGGTTGGTTGGCTGGCTGGGTTGGGGAATAAAGGGACCAAGGGGTCATCATTACAGTTTTTCACATTCAGCGAGTCATAAGCATGCCGTAAAAGGAGTCAGGGAAAGTAAAAGGCGTAAAAGTAACTCGGAACCACACTGAAAAAGAAACCGAATGAAACTAAAAATGGGAAAACGTACACTAGAAGGAAACAGTAGTGGAAGATGTTAAAATAATATAGCAGATGGCCTGGGCTGGCTGACCACAAAACGAAATAGGATGAACAAGCCGCTCTGCAAAACACTAAAATCTCCAGACTACAAGACAAGGCTACAGAAACAGAGATAGGGAAAAGACCAAGGCAAACAAACAGTGAAGAAAGAGTGACGAAGAGTTGAAATGGAGGGAGGGTGGAGGCCTGGGAGAGGAGAACAGACGCTCACCTTAAATTGCGAGTAGTATGTCTATGTTCGTTCTGGAGCACTTTGAAGACGTATATACACAACGAGGACGCTTACTACACCGCACTGTAGC
The DNA here is from genome assembly GCF_021461385.2 of Schistocerca piceifrons. Taxonomy (NCBI): domain Eukaryota; kingdom Metazoa; phylum Arthropoda; class Insecta; order Orthoptera; family Acrididae; genus Schistocerca; species Schistocerca piceifrons. The sequence continues at coordinate 114,732,087 of NC_060144.1, read as the reverse complement.
CATCTGAGTCATCGCGCTCTGGCCGTTGTCCAAGGTTGGGCAGCCGTCTAGGTGAGTCAGTTACGTACACTCGCACACACACACACACACACACACACACACACACACACACACACACAATGTTTACAATTACAATTACAGTTTTCTCCGTGTGTGTGTACAAGAGGTTAAAATTTGCATAATTTAGTATGGGAATGAAACTTCCTGGCAGATTAAAACTGTGTGCCGGACCGAGACTCAGGAGGGTTCGCAGGATATCTTGAGTAAAGTTTGGAAGGTAGGAGACGAGGTACTGCCAGAAGTAAAGCTGTGAGGACGGGGCGTGAGTCGTGCTTGGGTAGCTCCGTTGGTAGAGCACTTGCCCGCGAAAGGCAAGGGTCCCGAGTTCGAGTCTCAGTTCGACACACAGTTTTAATCTGCCAGGAAGTTTCATATCAGCGCACACTCCGCTGCAGAATGAAAATCTCATCCTGGTTAGTATGGTAATGTTGTGAACTTCCCTTTCTTACGAATTATTCGTTCAAGTATTAAAAGGGTCGGTTTAGGCCGGTTGAGGTGGAAAAAAAAAACGCCTTGCGTGTGTCGTTTTTCCAATGTGTTGTTCAAGTGTAGGTTAGTTCGATTTGTGTACCACGGAAATAGGTCGATCGGTCAACCACTAGCAAAGTTCGGTTTAAGTACCACGGAGATCGTTCTGTGTACCACGATTGATCAAGTCTGTCGCTATCCTTCGACTTCACCAGAAGATTGGCGGCGGCAAGGAGAACTGGAGCGAAATGTAGCAGCCAAAATTCCTCACCCCTTACAGTAATGGGAACTAAACCAAAAAAGGTAGCAGGTAAGAGCTCGCCTGTGAGCTTGGAAATTTTGGAAATGGAATACGTACCACCAATATCTGCATCTGAGAAACTGCACTTTACGTATTCTGAAAAATTCCGTCGACCAGTTTGCAGTGTATCCTTTGTCAAAGACTGTCTTCTGTTTGCTAATACTGACATAATCGCCAATTTTATGTTAGGAAGGGCGTGGATCGATCATTTTGATTTATTGTACACCTTGGCTGGCTGCAGTTCAATTGTCCTGTGTTTCGTGTGGTTATATTGCTTTACGAAACCTTGTACAGTATTAATCAATTTGTAGGAGCCCTGAGCAGTAAATTTTCTGAACATGACTCTTGAGAGTTTGCTGAAACGTTCAACTACGGAACCTTTCATATTTGAAAAAGTGGACTAATGATTAGTTCTGAGATGTTGCGTTAACTTTTGAAACTAGTATTGTAGAATTATTTCCCAAGATCAGTTTGTAAGTGTACTGGAACCCGCCTGTTTTCTGTGTAAATTTCTTTAAGCGCGTTTGCAGCTGCATCACCACCTTTAGTCTTCAGAGCAGCAACCAATGCGTATTTAGAATAAACATCAACCAATGTTAATAAACATTTATATCCAAAATTCCATTTCGAATATGCAAGCATGTCAATTAAATATGCTTGATGGAGGCTGCCAAATCCTTTTGTGATAACTGCCCACCTAGGATACGTTCAACGGGCAGAACGATGAAGCTCATCAGCAATCGCAGCTTTCATCTCTCTTTAACTTGATGCTTATTGAAAACATCTGCCCAAGCCTAGTTCAACGCCGTTGGCTACTCAACAACAGGGGACCACTACTGTTAGTAATAACGTCTCTACTCAGGTATTAAGGGAAGTGGAATTAATGATGGACGACAAACTGAAAGAATCGCAAAGGCAATTACAATCTGTTCTGGAGGAAAACAAAGAAATTTGGGAGGATAACAAACAAATTCAGGAGAAAGTCAAAACTAAATTTAACACCTTAACACATACTGTCAATAATTTGCGATCCGAGCTTACTGAGATGTTCGATGAAAAACATGATCAGCTCAAAGAGTGATGTAAAGACAACGGCGAAGAAATCGAAACGGAAACCCAAAAATTTCGGACCCACGTCGGCAAAAAATGCAGGCAAATTATTGAACTGGTTAGTAAAGCTCTTGAGAAAACACAGGCGCAAGATGATGAGATCATTAAAATCAAAAATACAAGCAAGAAGGACAAAAATCGATGAGTATAATGGTTAACGGCGTACGGATCTAGTGAAACTAATTGAGCAATGAAGTAGACAAAATGCGTAACATAACTATTGGCAGTGTCGAAAAGTCAGTCGCATATAGTAAAGAGAATTTGCGTAACGAAATTAATGCTGTGAGTTCATAACTCACAGAAGTGATGACTTTAAATCACAAATTTAACTGAAATATCTACCACTAGTGACAGAAGACTAGTAATGCTCCACAGCAATAAGGGCAAACAATATGAAAATTGTCAAGTAAAAAATTCGGAATATGAAAACGTGCTTATTTTTCGTAAGTCAATTTAAAGTGTCACCTTCAGGCTGTAACCAGATGAGAAGAAACGCCGATTCCAAAAACTATCCCACTGAAGATGCATTAAAGTAAAATGCAAGACACATCTGCAGGAATAAAATACACTGCAGCAAGAAAAGACAGTATTTTTTTATAAAACGGATATCTCTTCCCAATGTTCGCTCGAAAACTCGTTGAAACGGATCTGCGTTCATTGACAACAGAAATTCCTGTCAATTTTAGAGCTTCGTAGGCACGTTGAACAGTCCGCGTTGATATACCAACAAATCTATCTTCTATGATACTGTATCTGTACATTGAGCAAATAGTATAGGCAAAAAAGGAGACATTTGAAAAGGGAATTAACCTTCAAAGATAAGAAATGAAAACTTTCGATTTCGCAAGATTAACATTTCTCAAAACACAAAATTTGCGTACATCGAATACGAATTAAAGTGCTACGAATTCGTTTCACAGTTCAGACAAGGAGAGAATATTTGAACAATAGAGTTACAGAAAGAAGGCTATATACATGGAAGAGACCTGGAGACACTGGAAGGTTTCAGATTGATTATATAATAGTAAAAGATTTTGGAACCAGATTTTAAATTTTAAGGCATTTCCAGTTACAGATGTGGACTCTGACCACATTTTATGGGTTATGGACTGTAGATTAAAAGCGAAGAAACTGCAAAAAGGCTGGAATTTAATGAGGTAGGACCTGGATTAACTAAAAGAACCAGAGGTTGTACAGAGTTTCAGAGGGAACATTAGGGAACGACTGACAAGAACAGGGGAAATGAATACAGTAGAAGAAGAATGGGTGGCTTTGAGAGACGAAATAGTGAAGGCAACGGAGGACCGAGTACGTAAAAAGATTAGGGCTAGTAGAAGTCCATGGCTAACACAAGAAAAATTGAATTTAATCGATGAAATGAGAAAATATAGAAAAATGCAATAAATGAGGCAGGTGAAAGGGAATACAAACGTGTAAATGAGATCGACAGAAAATGCATAACGACGAAGCAGGAATGGCTAGAGGACAAATGTAAGGATGTAGAGGCGTATATTACTAGTGTTAAGATAGATGCTGCATAAAGGAAACTTAAAGAGACCTTCGGAGGAAAGAGCTCGGATGGAAAACCGTCCTAAGCAAGGAAGGGAAAGCAGAAAGGTGGATGGAGTATATAGTGAGTGTATACAACGGTGATGTTCTTGAAGGCAGTATTATGAAAATGGAAGAGGACGTAGATGAAGATGAAATGGGAGATATGATACTGCGTGAAGAATTTGACAGAGTACTAAAAGACCTAAGTCGAAACAAGGTCCCGGAGTAGACAACATTCCGTTAGAACTACTGATAGCCTTGGGTGAGTCAGCCATGACAAAATTCTTCCATCTGGTGGACAAGCCGTATGAGACAGGCAAAATACCTTCAGACTTCAAGAAGAATATAATAATTCCAACCCAAAGAAAGCAGGCGTTGACAGGTGTGATAGAAGATAGGTTAAGGAAAGATTAAATCTACGTTTAGAGCATTTGTAGACTTAGAGAAAGCTTTTGACAATGTTGACTGGAATACTTCCTTTCAAATTCTAAAGGTTATAAGAGTCGAGGGGCACAAAAGGGGAGCAGTGGTTGAGAAAGGAGTGTGATAGGGTTGTAGCCTATCCCCGATATTATTCAAAATGTATAATAAGCAAGCTCTAAACGAAACAAAAGAAAAATTTGGAGTAGTAATTAAAGTTCAGGGAGAAGAAATAAAAACTTTGAGGTTTGCCAGTGACACTGTAATTTTCGCAGAGATGGCAAAGAACTTGCAAGAGCAGTTGAATGGGACGGACAGTGTCTTGAGGGGAGGATATAGGATGAACATCAACAATGGCAATACGAGGATAATGGAATGTAGTCGAATTAAATCCGGTGATGCTGAGGGGATTAGATTAGGAAATGAAGCACTTAAAGTAGTAGATGAGTGTTGCTATTTGGGAAGCAAGATAACTGATGATGGTCGAAGTAGGGAGGATATAAAATGTAGACTGGCTATAGCAAGAAAAGCGTTTCTGAAGAAGAAAAACTTGTTCACATCGAATACAGATTTAAGTCTCAGTAAGTACTTTCTGAAAGTAATAGTCTGAAATGTAACCATGTCTGGATGTGGAACGTGGACGATAAACAGTTTAGACAAAAAGGGAATAGATGCTTTTGAGATGTGGTGCTACAGTAGAATGCTGAAGGTTAGGTAGGTAGATGATGTAACTAATGAGGAGGTACTGAACAGAATTGGGGAGAAGAGATATTTGTTTGGTTTGGTTTGTGGGGAAGAGATATTTGTGTTACAACCTGACCAAAAGAAGGGATCGGTTGGTGGGACGCATTCCAAAGCATCAAGGGATCACCAATTTAGTAGGGGAGAGAAGCTTGGGGAGTGAAAATCGTAGAGGGAGACCAAGGGATGAATACAGTAAGCAAAGGGATGTAGGCTGCAGTAGTTACTCATAGATGTCATCATGCCTAGGAAAAACAAACTGCCTTTAAGAGGACATGGTCCCCCAGGGATAGATGCGTACTTCTGTTGATCATTACGCCTTCCAGAATGACGAGATCACCCAAGGTATGCCTCAAAAACATTCCCCAGAGAATAAAGCTCCCTCCGCCAGCCTGAAAGTGTTATTCTCAGACGTATCTCGCCACACACGCCCACGGATACCTGTCCGATGGAACATGATTCATCTGCAAAAGTTCGGAGTACTAAACAGTACTTATATTTCGGAAATATAGGGGTAGTGCGACCTCCAGACGAGATGAGAGGAAACGCAGATCACAGCAAACTGTAAGTAACTACCTACTAACCTTTTCGGAAATACAGGGATAGTCGACCTCCAGACCATATGAGAGGAAACGCTCTTGGTTGCCAATAAGAATTCCGCTATTGTGAGAGACGGAACGTCATACACGTTACCGTACGTCTTAGAGAATAATTACTAACAGAATTTCAACGGTACCACAACTATTATACATAAAAATGCCCAAAATACACGATCCACTGACAATAATGTGACCACCGGCTACGTTCGACGTCAACGTGCAATAACAACTCACAAATGACAGGTGGGAGTACTAGCAGTGGAGGGTATATAAAGCGGAAAACAGTGCAGTCGTTGGCATAATGCGGAAACGGAGTGATTTATCTGACGTCATTGGATTCTGGGCCAAGGGTGGAAGCATTACCGAAACGGCTGTGTTTGCTTGCTGCTTTGGTTAAAGTATACCGTGCACGGCAAAAAAGGCACTACCCAAAACCGGCGACGAAGCAGCTGTAGTGCATTACGGGCCATAGATGACGGAGGTGAACGACAGCTGTGGAGATGTGTACAGGTGAGTAGACGTGCAGCTGTGGAGCAGCTGACCGGCCAGATGAACCGAGGGGCTGATATGTGTACCAACAGTGCTTCTTGAACGATCATTCAAAAAATGCTACGAAATATCACAATGCCTAAGCAAAAGGGGTTTAGAAACACAAGGATCGATAGTCAAATTGACTATAACGAAATCTCGCAGCTTATACTCAAATAAATATTGTGGTTCACATAAAAGATGAAATATGTTGTGAGTAACTGAAAGTAGCGAGAAACAGGCATATTTTAATGTGTTTTCAAACTTCGGTCCATCCACCAGTTTTTGCTTCAGGAGGGTAGCTCCGTGGCTATGAAACAAAACCTGTTTTTAAAGATACTCTAAAGTACGTTGCAGGGATGAAAAGCTACGATGGCTAAAACGGATAAAATGCATAGAGACGGAAGAGTGTCGGTGGCGGTGTCCTTTTGCTGCATCAAGCCGGTGCCGATGCTTGGCTCACCAGCTGCAGTGTGAACGCCGCGACGCGCAGGGCTGCAGCTAGCTGGCCGGCTGTCTGGGCTGGCGGACAGGGGGCGGCGCCGCCCCTGCCGTAACGAGCCTCAATTTTCCGGACCGGCGGGCACGGTGGCAGCGGCAGCGTAGCCGCGGCGCCGACTCAACGCTAGCGGCGGGCGCCGCCCTGTCGCTCCGCAGTACAGGCGTGCCTGCTGGGCTGCATAACGCGCAGGCGCAACCTGTTGGCTCTTTCGTATGTAAATTGCTAATCATTCAAACTGCAACCCCAGCAGGGATTAGTATATAAGGAAATATTAATTATTCTCCGTGTACATTACAGTAGGGAGAATACTTGATAAAATGTAAGGGATTATGCGGGGGTACGACAGTTAGAGCAGTGAGGTCCCACGTCTGACAGCAACAACAGTTAATCCGGCTAATCATCAAACTAGCTTCTATAACAGAGAGGGGTACGTCATTCCATGCTGCTATGTTTACCAGTGTTAAAGGCTGGCAAATGTTGGCCTGCCACTCTCATGGCAACCCACGACTGGATGTTTGCAGTGACTGAAGGATGCTGTGGCGACTGCTATTTTTTTTAATTGATTGATTGCATCCCGAGCTCTAAAGTTCATATGAATTTAGTTATTATACTCTGTCTCGAGGAAAACACTGTTTTAAGGTTCCTAAAATGAAAATCCCTTGGAAAAATTCATTTATCGATATAAGAAGTGTAACTGGTGCATCGGAATATGCATCAGACTACCGTTAATCATGTTTCGCCGCTCTGGGTTCCGCCAAGAAGCAAAGAATACTAAATGACAAAACCAGCCACTAATGGCTGTCTCAGTTCCAGGCATAAATTGGAAAAAAAAATATCCACAATGCAAACTAGTTTAAAATAAAAGACTCTCGTGTCACTTCAGGTCATTTTGTAAAACGAGCTACTCATTGCTGACAATAAAACAGGATATATTACACGCACCGTATCTCAAATTTGACTTATTTTGTATGCTGCCTTCGTGGTGTTGCTATTTTAATGGCCGTCAGAGTAGGCTGAGGCTGTGAGCAGATGAAGACGTCTCTACCTCTCTGTTTCTGAACTTTAGATACTGCAGTGAGGCATAAATGAGTTTGCTGCTTCTTTCGTTGGTCAACAGGTTGTCATCTATAGCGCGAATGTGCTGTCGCTTTGGCCCAGCCACCAAAGAGGCCTTCAAACATAATTCTTTCTACCTGCTATGTACCTGGTCTGATAACATACTTAGGCATCTATGCCTTTAAGCATAAACTGCCAATACTCGTAAGTATTTCTTCGGGAAAAATATTTATCGTGATCCGTTAATTTTCTATGAATGGTTAACCAGGCCAGCTTTCTCTCAAAACAAATTACAGCTAAAAACTATGATGGTGTGAGGTCCAGCATACGCCAGTATCACGACATTCATACAACAGTAACGAAAGTAGTTTTCGAAATTACGAGAGTGTTTCAAAAATTGAGGTAATGAATCAACCGCAAGGAAAGTTTCATTCGTGAAGTCAAATAGATGTAACGCACTGATCCATATTACTTTCCCACATATTCCCCATGGTCGCCTAATCGTTCGCTGCATTGGTAAGCCAATCAGTCGAAACTGACACAAACTAATCCTGATCTAAGAAATCACTTAAACCATTCTCCTGATGGTCCATACCGATTCTTAACCGGCGATTGGTCAAGTGCCTCTGTAGTAGTTTTAAGAGATGAAATCCGCTTTATGCGAGACCTGTATCGAGGATGTGTCAGTGCAATACATCGGAAAGGCCAGACTAAATCAAGTGGATTCGAGGCCACATATCGTCGGGCGCTGTTGTGCAACAACTCGGCACCTTTCTAAACCAATCTCGGTCGCGTTCACCCCAATCACTTTGTGCCGCTGTTCAAGGTTGGTACAGCAACTGGCAGCATTCTCGGTCCCTCGACGCTTGAGGAACTGAACCAGATGCACAGTCTGCGCCTCCCAAAAGCCTGTGGCCACAAATTCCCTCGAGTGTGTCATTGTTCTGAACTTTTTATGTGGCATGGGATAAGATAGAATGTACATCCGTGACATCGATGCTTTCTTCATTTGATGTGACACTTAATATACTTTGTTTTCATACCCCATAATCATTCGGTGCTGTAATGGAACACCTTCCATCTGATATGGCACCAAATACTGGAGGGACACCCACTTACGCTGCTATAGTAAGTCTTCCGTTAGTCCATTGTGTGGTGTACGATATCCACTACACTGCCAAAGGATATGTTGAATCGTGTGAAATATGGCACGAATAGAATCGAGTTTGTAATACGGCACACGCCGTCATTTGAGTTGAATGTGCATGGCCGCCCTAACATCTCCACGCAACGCACGTCTGATCACAGTTTCTCAAATTCCTGGCACAAAAACCACAGTAATTTTCATGGCGATACTCTCGTTCCATAAATTTCTTCTAAAATGAGATGAATTGCAGGTACAGACGTTTCCTGTAAATAACTTTATTTCACTTCCCAATTCGATCAGCGACAATGTTTCGTCAACAGAACCATCTTGAAATTAATTGTCGAAGCATAGTGGCTCAGGTACTTCCACCTACCGGCAGCGTTTGCATACTGGGATCTTTTCTTCTATCTGAAGAGGAAATTTCATTCGCTACGGGACCGTGTGAGCTCTTCTGACCTAATTTATTGAGCCACGATCATACTTTGTACTGAAGTAAGAGGTCCCCACATTTCATGTAGTTGTTGTTGTGGTCTTCGGTCCTGACACTGGTTTGTCGCAGCTCTCCATGGTGGAAGCTTCTTCATCTCCCAGTACTTACTGCAACCAATATCCTTCTGAATCTGTTTAGTGTATTCATCTCTTGTTCTCCCTCTAAGATTTTTACCCTCCACGCTGTCCTCCAATACTAAAGTGGTGATCCCTTGCTGCCTCAGAATATGCCCCACCAATCGATCCCTTCTCCTAGTCAAGTTGTGCCACAAATTTCTCTTCTCACCAATTTTGTTCAATACCTTCTCATTAGTTACGTGATCTACCTATTTAATCTTCAGAATTCTCCTTTAGCACCACATTTCGAAAGCTTCTATTCTCTTCTTGTCTAAACTATTTATCGTCCACGTTTCACTTCCATACATGGCTACACTCCATACAAATACTTTCAGAAACGACTTCCTGACACTTAAATCTATACTCGATATTAAAAAATTTCTCTTCTTCACAAACGCTTTCTTTGCCATTGCCAGTCTACATTTATACCCTCTATACTTTGACCATCATCAGTTATTTTGCTCCCCAAACAGCAAAACTCATTTATTACTTTAAGCCTCTCATTTTCTAATCTAATTCCCTCAGCATCACCAGTCTTAATTCGACTACATTCCATTATCCTCGTTTTGCTTTTGTTGATGTTCATCTTATATCCTCATTTTAGTACACTGTCCATTCGGTTCAACTGCTCTTCAATGTCCTTTGCTGTCTCTGACAGAATCACAATGCCATCGGCGAACCTCAACGTTTTTATTTCTTCTCCACGGATTTTAATTCCTACTCCGAATTTTTCTTTGGTTTCTTTTACTGCTTGCTCAATATACAGATTGAATAACATCAGGGATAGGCTACAGCCCTGTCTCACTCCCTTCCCAACCAGTGCTTCCCTTTCATGTCCCTCGACTCTTATAACTGTACAAATTGTAAATAGCCTGTCGCTCCCTGTATTTTACCCTGCCAACTTCAGAATTTGAAAGAGAGTATTCCAGTCAACATTGTCAAAAGCTTTCTCTAAGTCTACAAATGCTAGAAACGTAGGTTTGCCTTTCCTTAATCTATTTTCTAAGGTAAGTCGTAGGATCAGTATTGTCTCACGTGTTCCAACATTTCGACGGAATCCAAACTGATCTTCCCCGAGGTCGGCTTCAACCAGTTTTTCCATTTATCTGTAAAGGTTCACGTTAGGTAATCAATGTGACGAACAGCAGGTAATGTCTCACCTGATCAGCCTGCAGACACAAATCAAGGATTTGCATGTATCGTCTACTGTACATAAATAAGAAGCCACTAGCTGTGTGACCAAAAGGCACATTACTCGTTCATTACCAATGGAAAATAAACGTGTTCTAAAACGTTTTGGGAAATGACGTTGGAATACTATAGCAAGTGTTGTGTACATAGTTCCGCGTAGTCAGTGCACATACAACTTTCCCACTAGAGCGCGCCCCGCTAAGCACAACAGCGCAGGCGCGGCGCTCGTCCGGCTTTGTACTATGAGATGGCGCTGCCTCAGAGACAGACCAAATCCTGCTTCTGCCGATCCGCGTATTAGTATGTAACGCAGCCAATGAGATTGCTGCTAACATAGAACCTTTTCTCCTCACGGATCACACTCACGCAGTGATACCGGAACGCGCATGGTATTATAACGAGTGTACAGACCTCCGATTACTCAGTCTGCAATAGTCTGCATTTATCTGCAACCTGTCTATACCAGTCTACAGACAAGTTTCAGTCTGCGCCTGATAAGATTATCATATTCCTGTACATAGTCATGAAGAGAAATGTATGTCAAGCATCAGAGATATATGTGAGAATAAGACTAACGTACCAAGACCAAAGGATCTTCAGATTGTCAATTGTAAATAGCATCCAGAATCAAATTAAGTATGGTATATGCTTTTTTATTGTTTTAATGGATGTGTGTGAAAATTAATCAAGTTCTGTTTAAAGTTGGTCACCGTCAATCTGCTACTCTAAGCGTGCAAGTGGCATTTCTATCGTCTGACCTAACGGCAGAAGATAAACAGGCCACGATAAGACCACGAGACCTATTGCTGACACTCGCCAACATCGTTAGAGCGACAGGTCAAATAATCTGATGGTGTGTGTACCGAAGGTCTTACAGTACGCTCACCACAGCAAGTATTACATTTTTTCTCTTTTTTAGGGTCATCTGTGTAAATACTCTCCAAGACAAAAAAAGAAAAAACGATAGAACAACAGCACGAATGAGTTATTGTTACAATTTCAGAAAAAGTGAATGATTTATTCAGGAGCAAGAGTTTCATAAATTGAGCAAGTCAGTAACGATTTAGACTATATCTGGCCCTTCTGCAAGCAGTTACTCGGCTTGGCACAGGTTGATAGTTTTCGGATGTCACGTTGGTAACTGCCGGCGTTCGGTGCGTCTACGGACACGTCTTCTCTTGTCATCAGGGCTCTATTCGAAGTTGGGCTCACCACTGTAGCACTGTAGACAGTTCAACTGCAGTTAATGAGATTCCAGGCCGAAGACTTACCTGAAGACGCCCCGCACAGCGTTGGTATAACAATCTGCCTGTCACCCGCCATACGCCCCGATAACAAGGAGTGACGGGTTGCCATTCCTTTTCGTAGTAGGATACCTTCAGTTGTCATCTGGGACACCCTTACAGCACAACGATACGCCGGCGGTATTATGCGCCCTGTTTTGTTGCCCTTCATTGCAGGTCATCCTGGGCTTACCAGATAATGCTTCCCGAACACGGCAAGAGTTTCTACTGTTTGTTTTTGTGCTTGCCGACCCTTTCTTGGCCAGAAAGGTGGCAGGATCTCTCCACAGTTGAGAAAGTCTGGCGCATTATGAGAAGGGTTCTCCGACCATTTCGGTATTTTGAAGATCTAACCCTCCAATGGCACAGAATTGGTACGATGTACCTCAGGATAACATGCAACAACTCTATCAATCAACGCTAAGCCTAACTACTGCTTGTGTTATGGCCAGAGGTCGACTAACGCATTATTGACATGCCCAGTTTGTAAAGCTCTTTCTCTTGAATAAATAATCCATTTTTCCGAAATTGTAATAATTTATTTGTCTGTACATATACAACACATCTATTGACTTCCGTCCTTTTTAACGCGTTCAATGTACGGGGCTAGTCCGGACTAGTCCAAAGACTGCAGTTATGATTGGCTGTAAACAAACCCTGGTATCGTAATTTGCAAAATGTACCACAAATGTAAGATTCTTTTGACGCGGAAAGGTATAAAATAGACACAGAGAGACTAGATGGAATCGTTTGGATTCCCCCGTGGAATACTAACATTTTATCGAGTCTGGATATATTGCGACGGCCGAGGTGGCCGAGCAGTTCTAGGCGCTACAGTCTGGAAGCGCGCGACCACTACGGTCGCAGGTTCGAATCCTGCCTCGGGCATGGATGCGTGTGATGGCCTTAGGTTAGTTAGGTTTAAGAAGTTCTAAGTTCTAGGGGACTGATGACCTCGGAAGTTAAGTCCCATTGTGCTCAGAGCCATTTGAACCATTTCGGAAATATTGCGTGTTTTGTTTGCTCGTTTTCCCCGACGTAGATCAGAAACCACCAATCCTCATGGCGATACAAATGGCAGGACAGCATTGCAGTTCCCATTGAGAGATAAACTGAATTTCATTATTTCGTGCCTTTCACTCACTTCACATTTCTAGTAAATACACTCTGTTCAGACCTGTAGCTGGGTGCTTGTAGTTTTTTAGTTCGTTATTTAACTCCTTCTAAATTAACATAAATATTGGTAATGTAGAATCTAGAGAAAGAGGCAGTAGTGTCGTATCTCAATAACTAAATCGATATTTTTAGCTATGGAAAGGAGCATGTAGAAGAACAGCCGTTCGTGGCTAGAATAATAGTTGACCATGCACTTGACAGATATGTACGAGGGGTCTTCAGAAAGTGAGTTCCGATCGGTCGCGAAATGACTTGAAAATCCGATGAAGCTTTGCACAGATGTGTTCGACAGTGTCTCTAGTATGTCACTTCGCTCTTTTTAGTTCTGAGCGCATGGTGAGCACATAAAGATGCGTAGAAAGTAGTGTCTCCCGCAAAGTATGAGGTCCTGATGAGATATTTCGTCTGATGTTATGCAACCAACATTACAGATCTGTCATACGGTTCCTACTTCGTGAGAATTGTCGGTCGCAATCTACAGGGGTAATGAAAATGCTCCTGCAGCGTATTCGATGGGAAGTGTTTGATCACCCTCAATAGAGCCCGTAATTGACTCCCTGTGTGTTTCATCTCAGCTCACATTAACTACTGGCTATGAAGACAACATTTTCGCACAGACAACGAGCTATAGATGAGCGTAGAGAATTGACGGGAAGCACAGGGTAATGACGAGGGTAATGGAAAGTTGGTACAACGGTACGACAAATGTCTAAGTCGGAGTGGTGACTATGTAGAGCAATGGCTGGAAGCTGTAGCTAACTGTTGCAGATAAAATATTTCTGATTATCACAGTGGTTTCCATTTCGCGATCAATCGGACAGACCTCGTACCTTGTAGAAGAATTCATGACGGGGAAGGTCTTCCATGATACCCAATCACAGTGAAAAAACTTCTAAAGATAAAGCGACTAGTGCATACTAGGTGGAAAATAATGCATTTGACCACAGACAGACAGATGCTGAATGAAAGGTGTTTCGCTCTCAAGAAGGCAATGCATAAAGCCTTTAATGACGACCGTAGCAGGATCTCATCATAACATCATTCAAATAGATGATATATGAAATAAAATTCAAGGTAGAAAATCAAAAGTAGAAATGCTGAATTCCGTTTTCAATATTTACAGTATGCTACATACAGATGTACTACCGCAATTTTCCTTTCACGTCACTGCAAGGACGTGTGGTTTAGATATGCCAATCGCTTTCAGAATTCGTTAAAATTCGAATGGAGTGATAGAAACTGTTTCTTAAGTGTTTAGTGTAGTTAGCACATCAGCCGATGATGAAGCCCTTACTTAAAGCTTATCAACAACTGGTCTTGCTTAAACGACAAAACTTAAAACCCTCGCTACGGTCGCAGGTTCAAATCCTGCCTCGGGCATGGATGTGTGTGACGTCCTTAGGTTAGTTAGGTTTAAGTAGTTCTAAGTTCTAGGGGACTGATGACCTCAGATGTTAAGTCCCATAGTGTTCAGAGCCATTTTAACCATTTGAACTTAAACCCCTTAGTATAATGAGTATTTACATACGTGTGGAATTTTTATTTGTTTCGTGATTCTGTATTAGTGAATACTTTCCATTCCCTCTTCCCGTATTGCTTTAATATCATTGAATGTCTGATCGTGCTTGATTATGTGTCTGATATGTTCTTAATACTTCATAAACAACCATTCATTAACGGATCATAGTAGATTAGTATTTTTTCGTGACCCGATGTACGTGAGGCAGGCCGCCTTTAAGGAGGTTCTAATCCAATTTAATACCTTCCCAATCCTGAACACACAAGAAGTGTAATGTTGGAACCAGGTGTGGATGGTAGCAAAAAGGGCCTAATATACTCATAAATCCCTGCCTTAAGCTCAGTGTTCAGTAACGTGTCGGATCTGACTAAAAACCTATCGTCAGATATATTGGTGAACTTACGGCACCGTGTGGGACCTAACTTTGGTTCCTAGTCAAGGATATTATATAAATCCATACCAAAAATTAACTTGCACTTCTTTGCAGTTTTTTCTTCACCCAAATTAAATAAATTGTTCAAAAAAGTTAGACTTCAATAAACAATCGCTGAAGGATGATATCCCTTCAATAAACATCAGACTTCAAATTACAAGGTCACAAACTGCTGTAACTCAGGAAAAGTATATTTTTCGCATATGACTAAAAGTATTGCACCTCTTGAGTCCATAGGTATCGTATAGGTCACTATTAAATACAATTCGATATAACTTCAATCAAAGCAGGAATGGCGATTTAGACACTCCAGAATACGACAAATGGTAATCGGTTAACTGGATGTACAATAATGGCTTTTCACATTCTTCATTATTCAGCAATAGCTTGTCAGAGCTCTTTGACCGGCAGAATTTTAGCAGTGCCATCCGTTCGCACAGCTTGCTACCTGGTACTCACAGCTACCGCTGCACATCCAGAACAGCACGACTCAGCAAGGCTCACTCTAACACTGTCACATTTTATGCAAATATGAGCACATGGCATTCCCCTCATGTATTGTCCACCTGTGCTCTAAGCAATCACAGTCATTAAAACCTCCCAATCTGACGATATCTTGGAGCATCAAAATAAATATTAATGGTTTCACTTGGAGGAGTGCCACAGTTCTCTTTGATAAGGAGAAGCAAAATCGCCAAGATGCTGAGTCGACTCAATTATACTACAAACTGCAACAATGGAATTGGCCTTGACGCACAATAAATAACACTGCGGATAACATTTATCCACTCTCCACAACTATTAAAGACACTTTTACAAATGTCTTTTTTTCATGTAGGTTGAATCACTGCTTATAGACCAGTACGTACTTTAATAATCTCCTTCCATAAGGAAATTAAATGTGTGAGAAGAATCGTAATTAACATTCAACGCATTTCCTTCTTTTTTATACACTTTCAATATTATTACTCTTCTTTACCATTCTCTTCTCAACATAATAAAATAAAGCAACACATTGTGCCTCTTCCAGCAACGCAATGTGACTGAAATGAGATTCACGTAAAGTGGCACGTGTTACCTGACGATTTTTGTCAGAACTGCTACGTACCACAATCAAACACATAAGGTGGCACGTGTGATGTGACCATTTTTGTCAGAACTGCTACGTACCACAATCAAACTCCATTAAACTAATCAATCCTTCTAAGCTAAATTAATTCCCTTCTAGAACGAGCATGGTTAAAGTTAATGCCAGTGACTGTCATATCTAAATGCTAAAATTCTACATTAATTTCTTATTCTGTAGGATTGCTCAAATGTGTAGTTGGGAATCCTACTGAATACATTTTGAACAGAGGCTAACACAGCAGGGGAGAGAGATCCAGTGTCAGATAATCAGGAGACTGCTGTCCTTTCCAAAAGGTACACACTGGCACAGCGGGGTAAGGAGAAACCAGTTGAAGCCTCTGGACCAGGAATATTGCATGTTGTCTCGGCTCAGACGGACGGGGTCAGCGTTTGCGCCCTAAATGACGAGAAGTTATTGGGTATGGTGTGTCCACCGCCGCAAGGGAAGCGCGCCACGATCTAAGAGCGCCAGGGCTTGCTATATCGTACCGACTGTGCCCTGCAGGTAACCTATACTCTCGCAACCACTGGGCACAGGACGGTTCAAAGACACGATCTGTAAGCTAGAGTAAGATGAGACCATCCGGCTTCTTTGTGCTTGAGAGAGCGGCAGCCGCGTCTGGATGACGCCAAGCTGACTGGGCTGTTGTTGACTCTATTAAGAAACAATGAGAGTAGCTACCATTGGCTAATATAAATAACGAAATGTATTCACAAACTGCAAATACGACACCACAACAGCTGTACAATACGACAACTGATTGTCAGTAGTATCTGTTCCTTTGTACATGCAGGCATGTCCTGAGGAATATTGAATCGATCTAATACAGACACTGTCAAATACATGCACTATGTTGTTGTCGTGGTATTCAGTCCGAAGACTGATTCGATGCGGTTCTCCATGCTACTCCATGCCGTGCAAGCCTGTTGATCTCCGAGTAACTACTGCAGCCCACATCCTTCTGAATAGGCCGGATGATTTAGAATTTTGCAGCCACTGCAGCAACCGGTCTTAGGCACCAGTAATACTATGTGTGGTTAGCAACAGTAGCGTTCGCATACTAAGTTGTAGGAGGCAGGCAGAGACTGCAGACTAACGTTAGGAAAGATAGAAAGTGCATGCGTGATTCTTTCTATTCTTTCCTTCCTTCTTCATTAATAATCGACAGTCACTATGTGACTTCTGTGAACTTAGCTGTTTTCCCAAACATTGCGTTGACTTCAGTGTATCCACCCTAGACTCACTGTCAGACCATTTCCAAGACGTTGATATTTTAATTCAATTGCAAGCGGTTGGACTCTTCATGAACAGTAGTTAATTGATCAAGTTTACGGTTCAAGAAAGGCTTGCTAGAAATCACACAATAGATGTTTGCCTGAATTTTCATGGCCAAACGAAGAGTGGGAAATCAAAAAATTATGTAACAAATTATGTAACAAATTGACCAGCGTGAAGTGTCAAAGAAATTCATCCCTTCAAGAGATGCAGAAATTACATAATCCTTTCATACTGAAAATATGAAATAAATATCAACTTATAGTATAGTATAAATCGAAACTTCTCTACGTTCCATTGATCTACATACCCTTAGTAATAATAGAACACCGATTCTTTCTTATTATTATAATGTATTTCACGCTTTTTGAACAAAATTAAACAGAAAATAAGTTCCGCGTTCTGGCCATAGACAGGCAAATCTTGCACAACCGACCTCCATGTCACTCTCTGAAAACGGCGTAATCGGATGCTGTGTGGAGGGACAGATTTTCTGCACGCCGCTCTTGAGGTCGTTGTAAGGTTCCTAGACCTTGGAACTGCCACCAATCCGTCTAATAACTCCTCAGTTGGCCTCACGAGGCTGACCACACACCTTACCGGTCCTCTCCCCAAGGAAAAGTCACTGGCAGTGCTGAGAATCGAACCCGGATCCTCCGCTTGCAAGTCGGCCTTGACCACTCAGCTATGGCGGCGGACTTCCTGAACAAATCTCGAAAATAAAAAAAGACATTTGAATAAAATGAACAAATGTTTTGTGAAATGCTTTGATTATAACTAACAAATAAAATAGATTATAAAGCAAATGACGTGTCTCTTCTAAACGATTTAGAGACAATCCAAAGTTGTGTGAAATGTCTCTCTAATCAATTTCATTGCTTGTTATTAGACAAATCATTTCAGGAAACATTAGAGCGGGCTTTCTTTTCGAGTTTTTCAAATTCGGTTTTAGATCTGAAGTTGATTGCAGCACAACAGAAACAGATCATACCATTGAATAAATTTGCGAGATAGACAAATAATAATTTTTATATTGAAAATTAAGATTGCTTTTCCACATACTTGACAGTTCAAGTCCTATAGAAGTGCGGTTTGACTTTCTTCAGCTTACCTTGTGCGATGAGTCGTCAAGTCAGTATGTTGTCGCGTGTTTCATTGTTTCTGCGGCACCCATACCGAGCTTCTATATCTACATCTACATTTATACTCCGCAAGCCACCCAACGGTGTGTCACGGAGGGCATTTAACGTGCCACTGTCATTACCTCCCTTTCCTGTTCCAGTCACAAATGATTCGCGGGAAGAACGACTGCCGGAAAGCCTCCGTGCGCGCTCGAATGTCTCTCGAATTTTACATTCCTGATCTCCTCGGGAGGTATGAGTGGGGGGAAGCAATATATTCGATACCTCATCCAGAAACGCACCCTCTCGAAACCTGGACAGCAAGTTACACCGCGATGCAGAGCGCCTCTCTTGCAGAGTCTGCCACTTGAGTTTGCTAAACTTCTCCGTAACGCTATCACGCTTAGCAAAGAACCCTGTGACGAAAACGCGCCGCTCTTCTTTGGATCTTCTCCATCTCCTCTGTCAACCCGACCTGGTACGGATCCCACACTGATGAGCAGTACTCAAGTATACGTCGAACGAGTGTTTTGTAAGCCACCTCCTTTGTTGATGGACTATATTTTCTAAGGACTCTCCCAATGAATCTCAACCTGGCACCCGCCTTACCAACAATTAATTTTATATGATCATCGCTCTTCAAATCGGTCCGTACGCATACTCCCAGATATTTTACAGAAGTAACTACTACCAGTGTTTGTTCCGTTATCATATAATCATACAATAAAGGATCCTTCTTTCTATGTATTCGCAATACATTACATTTGTCTATGTTAAGGATCAGTTGCCACTCCCTGCACCAAGTGCATTTCGCTGCAATTTTCTAATGCTGCAACTTCTCTGTGTACTACAGCAGCATCCGCGAAAAGCCGCATGGAACTTCCGACACTATCTACTAGGTCATTTATATATATTGTGAAAAGCAATGGTCCCATAACACTCCTATGTGGCACGCCAGAGGTTACTTTAACGTCTGTAGACGCCTCTCCATTGAGAACAACATGCTGTGTTCTGTTTGCTAAAAACTCTTCAGTCCAGCCACACAGCTGGTCTGCTATTCCGTAGGCTCTTACTTTCTCTATCAGGCGACAGTGCGGAACTGTATCGAACGCCTTTTGGAAGTCAAGGAAAATGGCATCAACCTGGGAGCCTGTATCTAATATTTTGTGGGTCTCATGAACAAATAAAGCGAGTTGGGTTTCACACGATCTCTGTTTCCGGAATCCATGTTGATTCCTACAGAGTAGATTCTGGGTTTCCAGAAAGGACATGATACGCGAACAAAAAACATGTTCTAAAATTCTACAACAGATCGATGTTAGAGATATAGGCCTATAGATTTGCACATCTGCTCGCCGAACCTTCTTGAAAACTGGAACTACCCATTTGGAACCTTCCGTTCCTCTAGAGACTTGCGGTACACGGCTTCCCCTTGGTCATTCTCTACCAGTCCATACATTCCTCTGTAGATAATTCCTGTCAGTATTTTGCAGCTATGACCTATTAAGCTACATTTACATCTGTCGGCAACTGCGTTCCACTGTAAGAGAGCGCCTACCTGCTACGTATAGGGAACACACGGCGCGCCTCGAGCGGGCTGCCCGCCTGCCCGAGACAGAACAGATAGGACACCACCTCCAGCAGCAGCAGCAACAGCAGGAGGCGGTGGCTCCTCCCACTGACCCGCGGCGTGGTCGGGATTCCGAGTTCGGCCAACTTTATCACTGGCTGGCGCGCCGGCAAGTTTCCGGCCAGACACAATACGACTCGATGGACTTTTCTTTTTCGCGACCACAGTGTTTTGGTAATGGCCGAAGTTCTTCCCGGCGCCGATGTCGCAGCTGCAAGCAAGAAATTCTCGGCAAAGTAGCGGAGGGGGGAACGGAACTTCTGCCGCCGGGCAGCGGTCTTTGTGGCGATGCGCAGCTCCCTGATCCCGCCTCCGCGCGTACAACCGATTCGAGTCGGATGCAGCCTCATAAACATTTACGGTAGTGTTCCTCAATGTGCTCAGTGAACAATGACGGAAATGGAAAATGTTACATTATAAACACACAAACCGATCGCCACCAAACTGATACACACACATGTCCTCAGCATCTTTACGCTGGTTTGTTTTCTGCATTTTCAGCACAAAAGACGCCATTTCCACAGATGGACAGCTGTGTCGCTACGTGATGGCTGCTGGCTCCGTCTGACGTTACTGGTACATTTGAGGTGGGAAGCGCTCCATAGTATGCCTAGAGGGCGTGCGCGTGCAGCGTCTCTTCATGTTTCGGACTTTGAGAGAGGTCGAATCATTGCTATGAGGGACACGGAAGTATCATATCGACAGAACGCACGCAGGCAGCTGGTTGTACTGTAGCTATTTCAGAAAGAATACTAACGAGAAGTACTCAGGATAACAGTGTGGACAGAAAAACAACCACAGTTCATTCCAGATAGATTACACCATGAGCAGATAGTAGGCTTGTTCGAATGGCTCTGACGGACGCAACCAAGGGCCACGCACCGTCGGGAACGGATTACTGGAAGTTTGGTTCAGATGCCGATTGGTTGGTTGGTTATTTGGGGTTTAAAGGGACCAAACTGCAGGGTCACCAGTTCCTTTTTCCTCATGCAAAGCGGGAAAGCCGCGCGGCCTTGGGCACATTGCCACGGTTCGCGCGGTTGTCCCCGTCGGAGTTTGGATTCCTCCCTCGGGCATGGGCGTAAGTTAGATTAAGTAACGTGTCAGTCTAGGGACCGATGCCCTCAGCAGGTTGGTTCAATAGGAACTTACCACAAATTTCCTAAATTTCCTCATGCAAACAAATCTCAAGGTAAAACAGTTCCCAAAAAGGGCGTAAAACTAACGGGGAACCACACTGAAACAGAAAACGAAGGAAGCGAACAAAAAGAGGAAACTCTAAAAGGAAAAGTAGGGGCAGGTATTAAAATAATATAGCAGATGACTGGGCTGGCTGATCACCAGAATAAAGAAGGATGAGCCAGCCACTCTCCAACACACTAAAATCTCCAGCCTAAAGGGCAAGGCGAGATAAACACACACAAGGAAAAGAAGAACATCAAGGCGAACAAACAGCACAGAAGGAGTGACTAAGAATTAAAATGACGGGAGGGTGGAGACCTAGGAGAGAAGTCCACACGCCTCACCTTAGATTGTGTGAAAAATCCCGTCACTAATAAAACGTAAAACTAAATCAGCCGTCGAGACACTGTCGCCCAACACCGGAGGCAGGGTGCTGGGAAGGTTAAAAGTCCTCTGCAGGACTAAAATTGGGCAGTCGAACAAGATGGGAACTACAGGGACACTGAGGCGGGTCCTTACAGTGGGGGAGGTGACTATGAGTCACCCAAGTATGTCCGATGCGGAGCCGGCAAAGGTAACGGAGTCCCTGCCTGTGGCTCGCATGGCTGACCGCCACGCATTCGTTGTTTCCTTTGACAACACGTAGTTTATGTAAGTGCAGGCTTTCGTGGCCGTTGTCATTTAAGTTAAAATCTTCTTTCCTCTACAATATTTTAGCGATAATTTTAATACGTAGTTTATTTGGTGCACTGAGGGTGCGCCATTCAGTATTACAGATACCGATCAGAGACAGTACTGCGACAGCCGATCTCCAGAGTTGGGTTACCAGGAGCTTGTTTGGCCAGTCTGTCAGCAAGTTCATTTCCCGGAATCCCAACATGTCCTAGGGTAAAAGTGAAGGACACTGAACGTCCACCGAGAGCATAAAGAGACTCCTGGACAGTCAGTATCAAAGGATGGCGACGGAAGCACTGGGCGAGAGCTTTTAAGCTGCTCAAGGTGTCACCACAGATGACGAAGGACTCACTTGCGCAGGAGTGGATATGCTCTAGAGCGTGAGAGACGGCTACCAACTCTGCAGTGAAATCACTGCAGCTATTTGGCAAGGAGCGCTGTTCAGTATGGCCAGCGAGAACGTAAGCAAAGCCAACTTGGCCATCGTCGACCATTTAGCCATCGGTGTAGGCTATTCTGCAGATGCCAAGTTTCCAAGCGACGTCTGCCACTGACACCACATCATGTACAACAGTGATTTAAGTGGTGCAGGGACAGATGCAACTGGGACATGAGTGTCGTTTCGTGATGTACAGCGATGAGTTGCTGATTTGTTTGTTCTCGAGGGCAATACCTATCCAACAACTTTAATCGAGGGGTACAGAGCTACTGGATATGGTACCAGTATCGGTTTGGTAACTATGGAATGCTCACCGGTACGTGGCAAGAATTGTAAAATCTGTTGTCATTTCCTTCTAGACCTTGGAATCAAATGGCACGTTCCAGTAGGATAATGCAAGACCCCGACTGCAGTTCACACCAGAAATGCCTTGACGCTTTTACAAATTCTTGACTGGCCTACCCGATCCGCTTATTAGTCACACACGTAGTATGAAATGGGAGCAATCATACTTCTGTACCAGAAGAAAATGGTATAACAGGAGCAGGACAGGTTATGAATAGGAAGGTAGGACAGAGAGTGTGTTACTGTGAACAGTTCAGTGACCGTGTTGTCCTTATTAAAATCGACAACAAGCCGACACCGACCACTATAGTTCAGGTACATATGCCGACGTCGCAAGCTGAAGATGAAGAGATAGAAAAAGTGTATGAGGATATTGAAAGGGTAATAGAGTATGTCAAGGGATATGAAAATATAATAGTCATGGGAGACTGGAATGAGTAGAAGAAACGTTACAGGAGAATATGGGCTTGGGACAAGGGGTGAGAGGGGGAAAACACTAATTGAGTTCTGTAACATGTTTCAGCTAGTAATAGCGAATACTTTGTTCAAAAATCATAAGAGGAGGTGGTGCACTTGGAAAAAGCCGGGTGATACGGGAAGATTTCAGTTAAATTACATCATGGTCAGACAGAGATTGCGAAATCAGATATTGGATTCTAAGGCGTACCCAGGAGCAGACATAGATCACAATACAGTGGTGATGAAGAGTAGGCTGAAGTTTAAGACGTTAGTCGGGAAGAATAAATACGCAAAGAAGCGGGATACGGAAGTACCAAGGAATGACGAGATACGGTGGAAGTTCTCTAAGGCTATAGATACAGCAATAAGGAGTAGCTCAGTAGGCAGTGCAGTTGAAAAGGTATGAACATCTCCAAAACGGGCCATCACAGAAAGTAACAGCGGAGAAACCATGGGTAACAGAAGAATTACTTCAATTGATCTGTGATAAGAGGAGGTACAAAAATGTTCCCGGAAACTCAGGAATAGAGAAATGCAAGTCACTGAGGAATGAAATAAATAGGAAGTGCAGGGAAGGTAAGATGAACTGGCTGCATGAAAAGTGTGAAGAAATCGAAAAAGAAATGATTGTCGGAAGGACAGACTCAGCATACAAGGAAGTCAAAACAACCTTCGGTGACATTAAAAGCAAGGGAAGAGTGCAACGGAAATTCCACTGTTGAATGCAGAGGAGAGAGCGGATAGATGGAAAAAATACATTGAAAGCCTCTATGAGGGGAAAGATTTGTCTGATTTGATAGAAGAAAAAACAGGAGTCGATTTAGAAGAGATAGGGGATCCAGTATCAGAATAAGAAATGAAAAGAGTTGGAAGACTTAAGATCAAATAACGCAGAAGGGATAGATAGCGTTCCATCAGAATTTCTAAAATCAATGGGGAAGTGACAACAATACGATGGTGTTTAGAATGTACACTATGTGATCAAAAGTATCAGGACACCCGCAAAAACATACGTTTTTCTTATTAGGTTCATTGTGCTGCCACCTGCTGCCAAACACTCTATATCAGCGACCTCAGTAGTCATTAGCCATCGTGAGAGAGCAGAATGGGGGGCTCCACGGAACTCACGGAATTCGAATTTGGTCATGTGATTGGGTGTCACTTGTGTCATACTTCTGTAAGCGAGATTTCCACACTTCTAAACATCCCTAGGTCCACTGTTTCCGATGTGATAGTGAAGTGGAAACGTGAAGGGACACGTACAGCACAAAAGCGTACAGGCCGACCTCGTCTGTTGGCTGACAGAGACCGCCGACATTTGAAGAGGGTCGAAAAAATACGTAATAGGCAGACATCTATCCAGACCATCACACAGAAATTCCAAACATCATCAGGATCCACTGCAAGTATTATGACAGTTAGGTGGGAGGTGAGAAAACTTGGATTTCATGGTCGAGCGGCTGCTCATAAGCCACACACCATGTCGGTAAATGCCATACGACGCCTCGCTTTGTCCTGAACTGAATCCTATAGAACACCTTTGGGATGTTTTGGAACGCCGACTTCGTGCCAGGCCTCACCGACCGAGATCGATACCTCTCCTCAGTGCAGCTCTCATTGAGGAATGGGCTGCCGTTCCCCAAGAAACTTTCCAGCACCTGATTGAACGTATACCTGCAAGAGTGGAAACTGTTATCAAGGCTAAGGGTGGGCCAACACCATATTGAATTCCAGCATTACCGATGGAGGGCGCCACGAACTTGTAAGTCATTTTCAGCCAGGGGTCCAGATACTTTTGATCACATATTGTATGAGTCTGGCGACATACCATATGACTTTCTGAAAAGTATCATCCACATAATTCCGAAGAAGACAAGAACTGACAAGCGCAAGAATTATCGCTTAATCAGCTTAACAGCTCATGCACACAAGTTGCTTAAAGAATAATACACGGAAGAATGGAAAAGAAAATTGAGAATGCGCTAGATGACGATTAGTTTGTGTTTAGGAAAGATAAAGGCATGAGAGAGGCAATTCTGACGTTGCTGTTAATAATTGAAGCAAAGTAAACAAAAATCAAAACACGTTCGTAAGATCTGAAGACCTCGAAAAAGCGTTCGACAATATAAAATGATGCAAGATGTTCGAAGTTCTGAGAAAAGTAGGGATAATCTATAGGGAGAGGATTTTGTATTAGATGCTAGAATATTTCTCCTTCTTTCACAGCAGCCTTCCTTGTTATTACTAGCATGCATTTTATATTTCCTCAATAACTAGGCCGTTCTTAGCTATGCTGCCTTAGTGTACTGCTTTCCGCATCCCATTTTCTTACCTAAGATGTTTAGCATCACCACTACTCTCTGTTACTCTTTTTTCCTTTATTTGTCTTTCATCTCATATCTTCTTTTTCAGATACAATTTTTTTCCTTTTTGAAATTATGTTCCAAGTTCTTTTCCACCTCTCAAAGAGCAACAACATCAATGGCAAACCTTCTTCATGTTTTATGCCTCTTCTCCATGAATTTTAATTCTGTTTCTAAATTTCCCCTTAGTTAACCGTAAAAGATGCGCAAACCGTCTAACAACGCCTCTAGGCATGATAGTGAGTTGCGTCAGATAAAGAAGACAGTCCATAAGTTTCTTGAAGTGTGCCATCCCCGGTTGGAGCCACTCATTGATCATTAGATGCCATATAACCTTACTCCTTGCTCAATGAGCAGACTCAATAACATCAGGGATAGGCTACAACCCTGAATTCCTTCGCAGCTACTGTCTCCCATCTATATCACTCAACTCTTGGTACTGCAGTCTAGTTTTCTAAGATGGGTCATAGTATTTCATGGAAGTACTAGACTGAACGATCCCAATTAAAAGTTCCTCATTTCGACTTTCACAAAGAAATGAAGCTAGTAGGGCATTCAAAAGATAAAATAATATGTTTCTGATACAGATAAAAACTTATCGCATCTGAAACACTACCCAACTGTCTACAATTTATTGGTACATTCGACAATTACACTCAGAAACTGTTGCTCAAAATCAAAATTAACGGTTGTATGGATTCGTTCAAAATACACATACTAGCTATGGACAAAAGAACAATGAAACTCATCATTCTATGAGTTATATCAACGGAGATATGAACGTACGTATCTCACTATATTCTCAGCGGTGATTCATGATTTTAGAGCGTTTCTTTTTGGCTTTACATAACGCTGTTGACGTCTCGGTTAGAGAGGTAACATTATAAACGGTTTTCGAACTGACCACATATTCTAGACTTCAATATAGTAACTGCTTTGTTACCCTCCTTTAAAAACGATGTTCACGGATGCTTAATTGAGTATGGACCTCACGTACCTGTGGAGAGAATTTAAACCACACAAAAAGTGCTCACGTACCACAAGCATTAAATGATAAAATAGCGCTGGTTGGTATTTTCTGTGATCTACCTAAGGTATTTGTGCGAATCACAGCATTCTGCTAGAAAAATTGAATTTTTATTGGACTGATGGTATAGCCAACCAAAGGATAATGCCGTATCTAGCCCAAAGGATACAGAAAGTTATACTTAGTAATTCAACCAATGTAATCTGGGGACATTACCCTGGCTGGGGAGAAATCACTTATGCAGTTCCACACGGCTCACTCTTAGACCTGCGAGTGTACCTTTTATAT
Source organism: Schistocerca piceifrons (assembly GCF_021461385.2). Taxonomy (NCBI): domain Eukaryota; kingdom Metazoa; phylum Arthropoda; class Insecta; order Orthoptera; family Acrididae; genus Schistocerca; species Schistocerca piceifrons. Next base: position 114,705,463 of record NC_060144.1, on the reverse strand, counting down.
GTGAACGATCTTACGCCTAAAATATAACGAACAGAATCAGTTCTTTTTTTAGATGACACTAGTATTGTAATCAATCCAAGGATACATAGAGATGAAGAAGAAATGGTAAACAATGTTCTCAAAAGTATAATTGACTGGTTTTCTGCAAATGATCTCATCCTCAGCTATAAAAAAACATAACGTATTCAGTTCTGCAGATCGGTGTGCACTACACAAATTATGAATTTAACACATGGTAAGAAAATGGTAAATAAGGTGGATACTTGAAAATTTTTTGCATGTTGATGAGAATTCAAACCGGGAAAAGCATATTTTAGAACTTATAAAGCTGCTTAGTTCAGCCGCATTTGCATTTAGGGTCACTAGAATCTTAGGACGTGACAAATCAGTAAGCTGAGATATTTTGCGTGTCTTCAGTAAATAATGTCATATGGAATAATGTTCTGGTGTAATACGTCTTTAAGAAAGTCTTCATTGCTCAAAACGTGTTCCAGGAATAATATGTGGTGCTCACTCACGATTATCTTGTAGTTATCTGTTTAAGGAGTTGGGCTGTCGGACTACCGCTTCACAGAATATTTATACTTCATTGAGTTTGTTGCAAATAATCTATGCAATTCAAAAGGGACAATGATGTACATAATTACAATACGAGAAGGAGAAATGACATTCATTACTCCACATTAATGTAGTGTTTAGCACAAAATGAGGAGCACCATGCTGCAACTAAATTTTTGGTAACTTACCCAGTGATGCAAAATGTTTGACCGACAGCAAAGTAAAATTTAAAAATTTAAAAACAAACTAGAAACGTTTTTCTTTGACAACTCCTCCTATTCCGCAAAAGACTTTCTATTATGGTAGTGTCAAAAAGCGGTGGGCAGAATTTACTAACTCACCCCTGTTTATTAGCAAAAGGAAAAAACACGCCTTACAAATATGCAGCATGTACCTTTTTACAGATTAATTTAGATGTTAATGTACACCGAAGAGCGAAAGAAACTGGCACACCTGCCTAATATCGTGCAGGGCCCCCGCGAGCACGCAGAAATGCCGCAACACGACGTGGCGTGGTCTCTAATAATGTTTGAAGTAGTGCTGGAGGGAAATGACACCATGAATCCTGCAGGGCTGTCCATAAATCCGTAAGTGTACGACGGGTTAGAGATCTCCTCTGAGCAGCGCGTTGCAAGGCATCTCAGATGTGCTCAATAATGTTCATGTCTGCGGAGTTTTGGGGAGTGTTTAAACCGGAAGAGTGTTCCTCGAGCCGCTCTGTAGCAATTCTGGACGTGTGAGGTGTCGCATTGTCCTGCTGCAATTGCCCAAGTCCTTCAGAACGAACAATGGACGTGAATGGATGCAGATGATCAGACAGCATGTTTATGTACGTGTCACCTGTCAGAGTCGTAGCTTTACGTATCAGGGGTCCCACACCATTACAGAGCCTCCATGAGCTTCAACAGTCCCAGATACTGTATCCCGTCGCTCGTCCACCGACTGTAATATCAAGTGTAAATCCATTTAAATCTTGACAACCTGCCATTGTAGCAGCAGTAGCCGATCTAACAACTGCGCCAGACACTTGTTGTCTTATATAGGCGTTGCCGACCGTTCAATATCATTACGATTTATCGTGCAAATTATCCATGGAGTCTGAAGCTAACTAACTAACCGACTATCTAATCGTCACAATCACATACGAAATTGATGTCTAGCAATCCGTGCAGATATCTGCGAGACTAATTTGATCGGTTGTGGACTACACAAAAATTCAGTTTGTTCCAGAAATACTTAGACATATTCTCGAAGAACCTGTTGAGGTCAGTGCCATTCACAATTTGGCCTCTATTTTACTGCGACCAACTGGCAAAATGTGTGTTTGTTCGAGAGTGAGGGAAGCGGAACACATTAGCCTTGAAGCCCACAGACGCCTTAGTTTTATTTACTAGACTCGTGTTTCTTTACAACGGAGTAGGATGATTGAAGGGGCAGAGGAAACTGGACTGATACCACCTTCTTCAACTCCTTGTAATACTCCCAATGTGTCTGTGTACCTGATGACCGCGTGTGCGTGAATGATAACACAATTTTAGTTTAAAAGGCTTTTCGATGGCGGATTTTGAAAAAAAAAACGAATTTTGTAAAAGAAATTTTCTGCATGCCATGAACTGCTTGTGAAGCTATTTAATTGCCAAACCATTATTCGAGCACAAGGACCAAAAATTGGCATCTGGTACAGAGGGTAAATAAATAAGTGTATACATGCCGAATTATCAAATCAGATGAGAGGCTACCTGCAGACATCATGGAGGAAAGGACAGATGAAGAAGAATGGGAAGGGGCTGAGGAAAGATGTGCAGAAAGCCATCAGGAAACTCAAAAAGAACAATCCCTCGTGTGAGGAGAGAATAACAGAAGAATTAATCAATCAGAGAGGTAAGGGCTTGCACTTAAAAATACATGAACTGATCCAGCTAATAGGGAAGAACGAGACATTGCCAGAATAATGAAAAGCGGCCATAAATATGCTCTATATACAAGAAGGAAAACAAATGGTATGTGGTAACTGCAAAAGTATCAATTTGCTGAATGTAATCTGTAGTGTACTGCCTATTATTGTCGTCAGAAAATTACAACTATTCATAGAGAATGACATACAGGTATACAGGTATATCAAGCTGGCTTTCGATCAAACCGATCGACAATAGATCATATTTTCACTCGAAGAGATTTGTTTGAAACACACTGGAAATATGATAAAATATCTGTAGTCTAGTCATCGGTTTTCGACGTGCATACGACAGCATCCACAGGAATGAACAGTGTGATTTCAGAATTCCTGAAAAGATAGCGAGAAAGGTGCAAGCTTTTGTGGGTGGATCGAGTGCAGCAGTTCGTTTCCGAGGGGTCACGTCAGAAGGATTCGAGACTGAGACTGGGGTCAACAGGGAGATGCTCTCTCTTGCGTTCTTTTCAATGTCATTTTGTAGAGAGTAATAAGGGAATGCATGCAACAGTAACGCGCTGGAGCACAGATGGATGGTAATTTCAGTTGTCTCGCATATACATGTTGTGGTGTCACCGCCAGACACCACACTTGCTAGGTGGTAGCGTTTAAATCGGCCGCGGTCCGTTAGCATACGTTGGACCCGCGTGTCGCCACTATCAGTGATTGCAGACCGAGCGCCGCCACACGGCAGGTCTAGTCTAGAGAGACTCCCTAGCACTCGCCCCAGTTGTGCAGCCGACTTTGCTAGCGATGGTTCACTGCCTACATACGCTCTCATTTGCAGAGACGACTGTTTAGCATAGCCTTCAGCTACGTCATTTGCTACGACCTAGCAAGGCGACATATTCAGTTACTATGAATGTGTTCTGAACAGATAATATTGTGAATCATGTACCGTCAAGAGCGACGTTCATCATTAATGGATTAAAGTTAAGTATCAAACTAATTACGTCAGCTTTCTGAATTCTAATTCTTTGTCATGCTCCAGACCTCACGTCAGTATAGTTCTTCCCTCCTCAAGCCAGCCTGCGTGAGCTAAAACGCGTGCATTTCGGCCTCCACTAGTAACACGGTGTTGGCTCTTCTGCCAACACAACACATGTAATACAATACTGCTTAGTATATCAGTCCATACGCTTGAGCTAAAGGTGAATCAAGGAAAACGGAGTTCATACAATCAGGAAGAAGACAAGATCAGCAAGAGTTTCTTGAGATAGTAGCATAAGGTTCAAAAGAGTTCACCAGTTGAGATACTTGAGATCTTGGTTTACCGGCAACAACAGCATATAAATGAACATGTAGGAAAGAATAACAGTGGGAATGAAATGCATGTATTCCATCAGAGAGACGCCCAGCTCAAAATTTAAATCAGCGAATACTAAAATGACAGCCTGTGACACTGTGATAAGCCGAGGAGTCATGTAAAGTTCAGAAACATGGAGCATGACAAAACGCGAAATGGAAAGAGAGTAATGAGGAAGATATTGAGAGCAGTCTTAGATAAAAGAGAATGGAGAAAGAGGAGGAATGAGAAAATTTATTTCTTAATGCAGCAACCGGCAATGCTACGGTGGCTGAAGTGCAAAAGAATGCAGTGGACAGACCATGTAGCCCATATGCCAGAAGAAAGGTAGGAAAGAAAGGATTAGAAGGAAAACCAAACAACAGACACCCCACAGGGCGACCAAGGCAGCGCTGGATGGATGACTTGGCCGTCCTGGAAGTTGAAGACACATGGAGGAATCTAACACAGAACAGAAAGCAATGGTGGCAGTTTGTGGAAGCATCGCGTGGTCTGCAGGGCCTAGATATAATAATAATACATACCTAATAATAATACATACCGATATCTATGGTATAAGATCATTTAGTACAGCTTATGGCAGCTGTATACTGTTACTTATATAAAGGACACGTCTGTATCAAGTGACGTGCGTGTCAAGCACGAAATTACTTTGATTTTATAACTGATGTTCAAAAAATGGCTCTGAGCTCTATGGGACTTAACATCTGTGGTCATCAGTCCCCTAGAACTTAGAACTACTTAAACCTAACTAACCTAAGGACATCACACACATCCATGCCCGAGGGAGGATTCGAACCTGCGACTGGAGCGGTCACGCGGTTCCAGACTGAAGCGCCTAGACCGCACGTCCACACCGGCCGGCTATAACTGATGTGGCACCAGAAAACATAGATCCCCATGGATATTTAATATCTCATAATAACTGTGTGTATGTGATTACGATAGGATCTATTATGTGCCTTCTCTTTGTGGTACACGTTAGCTGTTAAACGCTAAACGACCACACTTCTTGATTTCCTTCGACTCTACTGCCGCGGGGTGAAAACTGAACTGGTAGTCAGTGCTATAGACTCTTATGTTACAAGTCATATCCATATACATCTGTGACATGTACTCACAATATATAATGAGTACCGCGGTTTTATAAATAGTATATAAGGTCAGAATATATAAATCATAGACGGTTAGAGTGTGTAAGGAGATAAAACACATACTAACCGTCATGAACAACACACTGAGCAAGAGGGGCGTAATGCAACAAAATTTGCGTCTACCATATTACGAACTTTGCAATTCGGAAAGACATCTAAGGGTGAACTAAATTTAATCAATTCTGCATCCATGGAAACGGAGTAAACTCCAGCCCGACGTTATTCGGTTAAAATACTGTTAAAGTTCTGTATATGAGTTTTATTTCGTAACGTTGTTCATTGAAGAGAGGTTGCAAGCCCTACGCGGTTAATGTTAAATTAACAAAGTTTATGCAAATATATCTCCAGAACCAATGAAGATGACAATCTAAAATTTTTGCAGGTAATTTATCTATGTTATATATGTCTATCGAACCAAAATTAGGAGATAAGATGCAAAAGAACCATATATATAAAATGCCATTTTTATTGTGAATATTTGTAGATGTAAGCCCCTTGATTCTACCTATTCACACCAATCCCATGATGGTGCTTCAGTAGGTATAGTACATTATAACAAAAGAGGTCACAAAGTTTCATGTAATTATCACAGGCAGTTTTTGATATATAGATATGTAAGGTCTTAAAGAAATCATTTTCAGGAAATCGCGTTTATAGGTTATAATGATAGAAACTCTTTCAGATTTTGAAATAAAGACTCAAAAGCATCCAGTAGGATCATCTTCTTTGTCATCCGGCTTCTATAAAAGCTACTTCCTTGTGGTTGAACTTACTTCTTTTGGTGATGGACTCTGCGCCATGTTGTACCTCGGCATGCCATAAGTTCAGCTCCTTTATATTATGAGCGCTTGGTGTGATGTTAAGATGGGCTAGAACTCTTGGTCTTCCCGTGCAGCCATCAATAAATGTTAACGCATCATTACTAGATCCCTGTTTCACTCTAGTTAACCCTACAAACACATTTTTGGTCACTGTTATCCATTTAGACTCTGTCGGAGAGCGTCTGCGTGAGCTAGTTCCTACAAATTCTCTTGATGACTTCCATGCCGCTTAATGAATAGAGCCCTTTTGTTCAAAATACAAGCCTGAAACTTCAGCCTTCTGGAATTCATACCAAGGTGGGCAAAGTGAATTTATTGATTTTCTGTGAGTTGAAAGTTTCTGGAATTATGAGGAAAAGACTGCTTTCTTCATACTTTTAAAATCATTTCCGTTATTCCTGATGGACATTCTAGAATACTGCTGCAACTGATATGCTGTTTTTTTCACTCAGTCCGCAACTCAGTGGCTTATCACTTGACAGTGTGGTAATATGAAATTTTTTCCTAAATTTTCTGAGGCGTGGGCCCAACCACTTTTGTGCATGTCCATTGCATTTCAGTTTCTTTTACTCCACATACTCATATGCGGGTGTCCTGCATTTGATTCAGCTAAACACTTACAGGCTTTAGAATCACATATAAAGAGATGCAAGTTCGCAATTAGGTAGTTGCGGATATATATGTTTCCCAGGATATTCAGTAAACTACCTTTCTATGCCTTGTGAAGAACAGTGATGTTTTCGGTAAAATGAGTAGTGAAAGCTGGGGGACTGAATTCGAAATGCTGTGTGCCTTACTATAACCAATTACAGATATCTGAAAAACATATGGTATGACAGAGACTTACAATTTAATATCAAAAATTCCTTAATGTGCTCGACAGATACCGCAATGGCTAATGTCGGAAGGAACATTGCATCGTAATTCTGAACAACAGAGACGCTGTCATATCATATTTATTCACCGACACCGGCCACGCGACTTTCAGTTAAAATGTGATTTTAGACACATGGTTGACGACATATGGAAACTTTGGGTGTGGTTGCGGGGCGTGCTCGAGTAGCCTGGTAGTAAGGTAAGCGACCACCCATCACTTATCTGGTATTGGCGTGTGTTCACCATAGCGAATTGACTTATAGATCAACAGAGAGTGCAAAACGGCCGCAATATGGGATAACGCAAAGAAAGTAATCAGGCCCTGTGACTCCTGATTGAACTGCAGTGGCAGTGTTGACATTACTTGGTTCAGAATTGATCCCTTTTTAATTAAACAGGGGTGCACATAGATGTTATATTCAGCTATTGAACACCAGATGCAAATGTTGAACATAAAATTAATTAAGAAAGTGATTTGGGATTTCTACTACTTGATTGAAAACAGATGCAGTCGATTAGCACAAATTTATTTTAACTCACGACCTTCAACCATCACATTACATGACTCTCCTAACAGGCAGTGGGAATAAATTGCGTTTACGTGGAGTAAACCGCGATAAATGAAAATTAATTCCTATCGACTGACCCAGGCATAATGCGAAGTGCGAGAAGAATTCTACAATACATGGCCCATGAAACCCTCGTGGAAACTTTGCTGGCGTGATCCAACAAACTAATCAGTATCCTAACTCAAGCTGGAGCAGGCGCAATATCACCGAATTCAGAGTGGTGAGGCGGCGTCATTGTGCGGATGTGGTGCTGCAAGGCTGCGCTAGTCGATTGACTCCTAGCTATCTCGCTCAGTACATAGCTGAAAGAAAACTTTCTATCTCCAAGCTCAATTGTTCCGTTTGCTAAGTCATAAACTGCAGAGATACTCACTCTCTCGCAGGCAAGCTGAGTAAAGAATGCCACGTCCAAGCTGGGAACGGAAGACCTCTATGGAGACCTCTGCCATTCTGCTCTTCAACTCAGTTTCCCCTCCAGCAAAATCACTTACGCCAATTGCAGCACCAGTCGTGTTAATTATGTGTCGCTTCCCAGTGCTGACCAGTGCCTGCTCTGGGAAGTGAACAAATGCCCACAAAATTTCTCTTCCTCTCTACTTCTGCTATTTAGCTCCTCCCAGGCCACCCATCAAGATTAGTGTCTGCATAAAACACCAATTTTTCAGACATTCTGACTCCCAGGAGAGTACTTCAAATTCCTTGGTCCTATGTTCCCAACAGAGGCCGGCGTATTTCATTCTGTCGCTCTTCACCTGATTTGCTTCAGACTCTGCGGACTGTGAATTCAGCGTGAAGTTGTTATAGTCAGAACACATATTTTGGCCTCTGTTGACCACTCCACATTAGCTTTGCACAGCTTTCTCGCATGTTTCACTGAAAACGGGACGACGGACATTTGTGAACAGGCGTAGCGTTTTCCGTCTGCTTCCCAGTACACTAGCATGGGATCAACCACATCCCCTCACTGTTACTCATCTTAAGGCAGCTGGAGGCCATGCCCCGTTACTGCTTTCTCAGAGTTTGAGCCACACTAAGCTGCCTATTGTCGGTTCCCTTCGCGCGCCGCCACCCGGCCGTGGTCAGCTCTGAATACTTCCCTGGTATAAACTAGCCTTCGGTAAATCGACGTGTTTCCACAAAGTTTTCACATCACGTGAATTACTTTAAAACCATTACCCAACATTAATTATTCCAATACATCCATACTATACCATCTACAAGATGCATTGTGCTTTGCCAGTCATTTTTGTTCAGCCCTACTGTTTGCTCAACGTGAGTTCGGTGATCTTTAATGACTTCATGTAAGTTCTTGCCATCGTACAGCGAAAACCGGGAAATCAGGGTTCGAGTCCTGACCCGGAACAAATTTCTGTTGTCATTCCATTATACAGCTGACAGTAGTCCATATTAGCAACGACGAGCACATTTCTTATATTTCATAACGACTGTAGTCTCCGCAGTTGCATGTTAAGGTTTCTTCCCTTTTCAGCAGCGTGTTGAGCGCAAGAAAAGTGACGGCTTAAACTACTCCGTGCACGCTATAACATGACTAATGTTGCCTTCATAGTCTCTACGGGAGAGATGGGTAGGGTATTGGAGAATATTTTCTAGATGCCTCACTTAATCCTGGTTCCAGAAACTATACAGGGTAGTCCACTGATCGTGAGCAGGTCAAATATCTCACGAAATAAGCGTCAAACGAAAAAACTACAAAGAGCAAAACTTGTCTAGTTTGAAGGGGGAAACGAGATGGCGCTATGGTTGGCCCGCTACATGGCTCTGCCACAGGTCAAAGGGATATCAATTGCGTTTTTTTAAATAGGAACACCCATTTTTTATTACATATTCGTGTAGTACGTGAAGAAATATGAATGTTTTAGTTGAACCACTTTTATCGCTTAGTGACAGCTGACGCTGTAATAGTCACAAACAAATGGCTCACAATTTTAGACGAACAGTTGGTAACAGGTAGGTTTTCAAAATTAAAATACAGACCCTAGGTACGTTTGAATATTTCATTTCGGTTGTTCCAATGTGATACATATACCTTTGTGGACTTATCATTTCTGAAAACGCATGCTGTTACAGCGTGATTACCTGTAAGTACCACATTAATGCAATAAATGCTCAAAATGATGTCCGTCAACCTCAATGCATTTGGCAATACGTGTAACAACATTCCTCTCAACAGCGAGTAGTTCGCCTTCCGTAATGTTCGCACATGCATTGACAATGCGCTGACGCATGTTGTCAGGCAAATATCCTTCAACTTTCCCCACAGAAAGAATTCCGGTGACATCAGATCCGGTGAACGTGCGGGCGATGGTATGGTGCTTCGACGAGCAATCCCCCTGTCATGAAATATGCTATTCAATACCGCTTCAGCCGCACGCGAGCTATGTGCCGGACATCTATCATGTTGGAAGTAGGTCGCCATTCTGTCATGCAGTGAAACATCTTGTAGTAACATCGGTAAACATTACGTAGGAAATCAGCATACATTGCACCATTTAGATTGCCATAGATAAAATGGGGGCCAGTTATCCTTCCTCCCATAATGCCGCACCATACATTAACCCGCCAATGTCGCTGATGTTCCACTTTTCGCAGCCATCGTGGATTTTCCGTTGCCCAATAGTGCATATTATGCCGGTTTATGTTACCGCTGTTTGTGAATGACGCTTCGTCGCTAAACAGAACGCGTGCAAAAAATCTGTCATCGTCCCGTAATTTCTCTTGTGCCCAGTGGCAGAACTGTACACGACGTTCAAATTCGTCGCCATGCAATTCCTGGTGCACAGAAATATGGTACGGCTGCAATCGATGGTGATGTAGCATTCTCAACACCGACGTATTTGAGATTCCCGATTCTCGAGCAAGTTGTCTGCTACTGATATGCGGATTAGCCGCGACAGCAGCTAAAACACCTACTCGGGCATCATCATTTGTTGCAGGTCGTGGTTGACGTTTTCAATGTGGCTGAACACTTCCTATTTCCTTAAATAACGTAACCATCCGGCGAACGGTCCGGACACTTGGATGATGTCGTCCAGGATACTGAGCAGCATACATAGCGCACGCCCGTTGGGCATTTTGATCACAATAGCCATACATCAACACGATATCGTCCATTTCCGCAATTGGTAAACGGTCCATTTTAACACGGATAATGTATCTCGAAGCAAATACCGTCCGCACTGGCGGAATGTTACGTGATAGCACATACTTATACGTTTGTGACTATTACAAAGCGAAAAAAGTCGTCCAACTAAAACATTCATATTTTTTTACGTACTACACGAATATGTAATAAAAAATGGGGGTTCCTATTTAAAAAACGCAGGTGATATGCGTCTGCCTAAGGCAGCGCCATCTAGCTGGCCAACCATAGCGCCATCTGGTTTCCCCCTTCAAGCTAGACGAGTTTCGTTCTGTGTAGTTTTTTCGTTTGACGCTTATTTCGTGAGATATTTGGCCCGGTCACTATCAATGGACCACCCTGTGTAATGGACATCGGCAGGATAGTTGGCTTCTACCATCGAACGTCTGTTAACTCACTTTTTTTCAGTATTACTGTGTCTCTCTCTCACGAGTCAAACACACCTGTGTTCACTCGCCCCGCTCGAATACATTCGGTATCCCCCGTCAGTCCGATTTGGCGTGAGTCCCACACACTTGAGCAGTACGCTATTGTGGCAGCAGTTTCCCTAGGTAAACATTTTCCTAAGCATCCTGCCAATGAACTGATGTACGCCAGCTGATCTGCATGCAGCAGAGACTTTGATCATTTGTGTCTCATTTATTACACTCACATAATTGTATGAGTTTTCTGATTTAAAATGCGACTCATCCGTATTATATTCATATAATACTACTTTTCTGCGTTACGTAACGAACATAATTTTTCACTTCTGTGCAACTGAGCCAAATTTCCGGTATTTGCACCATTCCGAAATCTTATCCGGATCCGACTGGATATCCGTTCCGCTTTATCCAGATATTACTTCATTGTAAGGAACTGCATCATCTGCAAAAACTCTGATGTTACTATTAACATTGCATGCCAGGTCCGTAATATACAACATGAATAGCAAGGATTACAATACACTTTCCTCGAGCACACCTGAAATTACTTCTATGCCTGTCGATGACTCTCCATCAAAGATAACAACCTGCGTCCTCCCTACCACAAAATCCTGAAGTCAGTCACAGATTTTGTTTGATACCTCATTCCAGTAGATACAGGGTCGGACAAATGAAAGTGGCCCGGAGAACAGAGTCCCAGGAAGCAGAGGAAAGGAAATACAGTAATAACCCAACTATAGCAAAAGTTGAAAGAGACCACCATTCATCTTTTGGCACTTTTGGACCCTGGTCAACAAGTTGTCAAAGGCCCATCGAAGAAGCACTGCTGGAATTGTTGCAATCTGATCCTAAATGTTCTGCTGCAGTTTTTGAAGACCATAACGGTTGTTGCGATACACATTAGACTTCAGGGTCCTCACAAAGAGTAATCGCACATCGACAGATCCGGTGACGCGGGTGGCCAGCTAGTGCCGCGAATAGACTGTCCTCTGTTAACAACTCCGTCAGGAGTGAAGATTGATTAGTGTGCTCCTAGGTTCGGCCGGCTGTCTGGGCAGTTGCTCCATCCTGTTGGAAGTAACTGTAGGTCTTTTCCTCCTCCGTTAACACATACTCTACTGGCCACTAAAATTGCTACACCAAGAAGAAATGCAGATGATAAACGGGTATTCATGGACAAATATATTATACTAGAACTGACATGTGATTACATTTTCACGCCATTTGGGTGCAGAGACCCTGAGAAATCAGTACCCAGAACAGCCACATCTGGCCGTAATAACGGCCTTGATCCGCATTGAGTCAAACAGAGCTTGGACGGCGTGTGCACGTACAGCTGCCCATGCAGCCTCAACACGATACTACATTTCATCAAGAGTAGTGACTGGCGTATTCTGACGAGCCAGTTGCTCGGCCACCATTGACCAGACGTTGTCAGTTGGTGAGAGATCTGGAGAATATGCTGGCCATTGCAGCAGTCGAACATTTTCTGCAACATGCGGTCGTGCTTTATCCTGCTGCAAAGGAAGGGTTTCGCAGGGATCGAACGAAGGGTAGAGCCATACATCTGAATTGTAACGTCCACTGTTCAAAGTGCCGTCAATGCGAACAAGAAGTGAGCGAGACGTATAACCAGTGGCACCCCATACCATCACGCCGGGTGATACGCCAGTATGGCGATGACGAATACACACTTCCAATGTGCGTAACCGCAGCCATGGTCTCCGAGCTGATAGTCCTTGTTGCTGCAAACGTCGTCGAACTGTTCTTGTAGTTGGTTGTTGTCTTGCAAACGTCCCCATCTGTTGACTCAGGGATCGAGACATGGCTGCACGATCCGTTACAGCCATGCGGATAAGATGCCTGTCATCTCGACTGCTAGTGATATGAGGCCGTTGGGATCCAGCACGGCGTTCCGTATTACCCTCAAAACCCACCGATTCCATATTCTGCTAACAGTCGGAAACGCGATGGTACGCATTTCTCCTCCTTACACGAGGCATCACAACAACGTTTCACCAGGGAACGTCGGTCAACTGCTGTTTGTGTATGAGAAATCGGTTGGAAACTTTCCTCATGTCAGCACGTTGTAGCTGTCGCCAACGGCGCCAACCTTGTGTGAATGCTCTGAAAAGCTAATCATTTGCATATCACAGCATCTTCTTCCTGTCGGTTAAATTTCGCGTCTGTAGCACGTCATCTTCGTGGTGTAGCAATTTTAATGGCCAGTAGTGTACATTCACTTCCAATCGTATCCACTTGTCCGGACCACTTTTATTTGCTTCATTCTGCGCAACATTTTTCCACCACCAGTACGATAAATAGCTATCCTCCACCAGAAGCTGTCCATGTGTCAGAGTTAGCCTAGTAGTAAAACCACTGACACCGCATTGTATTCGATGCTCATTTCATATTCTTGTTAGCACAAGAATGTGCAATATTAACAGGTCACAAAAGAAGCCTTATATAAAAGCATTCCACCATTATAGCGGATGTCGTCGAACGTATGCGAGTAAATTAAAATCGAAAATTTTGCTCATCTCTTTCCGTAAGTGGTGGTCGGCTCAAGCATTAACCGTAACAACCAATTATGTCCGCGCCTCGTCCTCATTTATGCTGAACGCAACAGGCAGCGAGTGAGTTTCCCGCGGAGCAGACGAATGAGGCAGCCGTCGGATGGCGCCTGTGCCAATTTTCCGGGCCGTTGGCTGCTCAGCTGGGCATGCGCAGACGCCACACTGACGTCACGTGCCGGTAATTGGGCCGGCGCCCACTAACGGCCTATTAACGAACCACTGGGACGCGACCGGGCCATCTTACGACCAAGAATGGCTGCTCCGGTGGCGGCTAAGGGAGCCCTCGACGTCACATCCCCAGCCAGTGCATACCGATATCGCGAGCTCATTTTAGAAATTAGCTCGAGTGCATTCTGTTGTACCCACAGGTCACGTACTAAACAACGTGTTGTAGTTATCGTCCACAATATGTACTCGAGTTCCAGATAATAAGCTTGGGATGTTGTAGCTTTTGTTACTTCCCTAGCTTGCTAGGAAATATTGGAAAGCTGTTCCGCCAATCTGTACATTTTTGCTTTACCCAAACATGTTTTTGTACTTTCTGTTGTATCTTCAGAGATTTTTATTTTTCTCTGTCACATGACCCTGTTAGTTAAGTTGTGCTAAAACTTTACCACAAATGTTTTATTTATTTTATTTTCATAAAGGCTTCGACCTGAGATTTGAGGATGTTATTGTTCTATTTGCCCATAGTATAGAAGAAATTCAAATATTTCAGAATGAGGTTTTCACTCTGCAGTGTAGTGTGCGCTGATACGAAACTTCCTGGCAGATTAAAACTGTATGCCGGACCGGGACTCGTACTCGGGACCTTCGCCTTTCGTAGCCAAGTGCTCTACCAACTGAGCTACCCAGGCACGAGTCAAGCACTCTCCTCATAACTTCATATCTGCCAACACCTCGTCTCCTACCTTCCAAACTTTACAGAAGCTCTCCTGCGAACCTTGCAGAACTAGCACTCCTGGAAGAAAGGATGTTGCGGAGACTTGGCTTAGCCACAGCCTGTGGCATGTTTCCAGAACGATTCGCAGAAGAGCTTCTGTGAAGTTTGGAAGGTAGGAGACGAGGTATTGGCAGATGTGAAGCTGTGAAGACGGGCAATGAGTCGTGCCTGGGTAGCTCAGTCGGTAGAGCACTTCCCCGCGAAAGCTGAAGCTCCCGAGTTCGAGTCTCGGTCTTGCACACAGTTTTAATGTGCCAGGAAGTTTCAAATTCAAGTATTGATTAGTGAATTTGAGTTAGTCTGGTGCGAAGTGGGTCTACAAATGAACTGTGACACAACCCAGTTCATTTTGAATGAATGGATAGAGGAGGGAAATATACTCTGACGGAAAAAGATCGCAAAATCAAAAAGTAGTTAATGAAATTTCGTGCTTATATTTGTTTAGGTAACACATCTAACTGATTAACATTTGCAAGATCAATCCTTAATGTAAGTTCCACGCCTGTTGCCATTGGCCGGTCAACACAGGAACAGTAAAGCTGTTTATCGGTGACGCTGGAATTGTCGTCCGACAGTGTCCCATACGCACTCAATTGGAGACAGATCTGGTAACCGAGCAGGCCAAGGCAACGTGTCGACACTTGTTAGAGCATGACGGGTTTCAACAGCTGTGGAAAACATCAACTGGAATGCTGTTCATGAATACCAGCACAACAGGTCAGATCACCAGACTGAGGTACAATTTTGCAATCAGGGAGCGTGGTATAATCATGAGAATGTTCCTGCTGTCATACGAAATCTCATCCCAGACCGTAACTCCAGGTGGAAGTCCAGCTGTCTAGCATGCAGACGGGTTGGTTGCAGGCCCTCAACTGGTCTCCTTCCAACCAAACACGCACCTCACTGGCACTGATGGAGAACCATCTTTCATCAGAAAACACAACAGACCCCCATCTTGCCTTACAATGTCTCGCTTGACAGCACTGAAGTAGCAAATGACGGTAGTTTGGGGTCAGTTGTATGCACACTACAGGACGTGTGGTTCGGATCTGTTCTTGAAGTAACCGATTTGTAAAAGTTCGTTTTGTTACTGTGGTGCCAACAGCTGCTCATTCTGCTGCTGCAGGTACGGTACGATGCAGCAGAGCCCACGTGGCCTTCCCTAGCCCGGACTTCTTGCGACCTTACATTCTCTTGACCACCGCTCCCGTAACTATTTTCCTGCCAAGTCTCTCTGCAGTATCGCAGAAGGAACATCCAGCTTCTCGTAGCCCTATTACACGACCTCGTGCAAACTCAGTGACGTGCGTCGCTTTTAAGGCTTTCTTTATAGGGTGACCAGACGTCCGGATTAATCCGGACATGTCCTCCTTTTTAGCTGTTTGTCCGGGGTCCGGGCGGATTTTTTACAGTGTCCGGTTTTTTCGCAAAGTTGAGCGTAGTAAAGCTAAATTTACAATTCGTCCCATTCTATTGCTCTTTCCTTAAATACTTTAACTATTGACACAGCCTTCGTGATGAACACGCACGAAGGCGGTGTTAGTAGGTGGCACCAGGATCGTCGATGTTATCGTTGATCGACCTATAAGCGAATGCAAATATAGATCGTTAAAAATTTTCGTTTCGTATCTTCGCTTTGTGTTGGCTTGGCTTCCTCTAGTGCACGTGTGATTTGTGAGTGTAATTTTTAACCGAGTGAGTTACGTAAAATATTTGGCTATGCCTAAACGAAACTGTACATTTTATGATGTCCTTTCCTGCAAATATCCGGCTTTCAAGAAAGGGAGACCATCAGTAACAATTAACTACTAGTTTTACCGGTAATTCCCGGAAGTCACTTGATTTGTCCAAAGCTGACGGGTGGTATCTTCATCTGCAGCTGACCCGTTTGATGTGTCCTTTTTTTTTTTCTTCCTTTGTCCTCCTTTTCGAAGCTGTTTGTCCTCCTTTTTAAACGATTGCATCTGGTCACCCTATTTCTTTATTAACATCAACTCACCAGTCCCATCTCAAAGGTAACTAACGCTCGCGGCTGTTACAGCGTTTATTTTAAGCAACCCGGATTTGCATCGTCATAGTGGCTCTAATAGCGCCACGCTTATGCGACTGCGTGAAACTGCAGTAGACATCAGCTTTCAGATGTGAAAACACACTTACCAACTTTCGCTTGTGTCGCACAACTTCTTTTTGGTGTTGCAGTTTTTTTCGTGCCAGTGTGTGTGTTGAAAATATACAACCGCACACGGTCACTGAATAGATCTATCCAAAGGAGTTCGGCGAATAAAAATGGGATGATAAACTTACGGAAACTATTTTTTTATCCTCAAGTACAGGGTGGCGCAAAAGTCAATGGACACTGGGCACTGATATAAACAAAAGATTGAATCTATATTTCATTACAAATAGAAACAATACTTACAATCATGTTTCTGTTGGTCAAGCATCAATTCACAAAACTGAAGACGTCGATCTGGATCATCTTTAAGTACCCC
Organism: Schistocerca piceifrons; assembly: GCF_021461385.2. Lineage (NCBI taxonomy): Eukaryota > Metazoa > Arthropoda > Insecta > Orthoptera > Acrididae > Schistocerca > Schistocerca piceifrons. The sequence goes on along the minus strand of NC_060144.1, from coordinate 114,688,632 downwards.
ATGTCTTAAAAGTGGAATGTAAACATTAAACTTCTGTTTGTGTAACGTTCTTTTCACTGACCTTCGGTATAAATCAACTTCAGTTGCTAGTCGTCTGGTAGGTTTTCGAGTACTTCGGGTCACAGCTAAAGATGCCCGTAATTTATTTTCCTCAGTTGGGACTGTTGTTGGGCGGCCAAATCTTGGTGCATCCTTAACAAATCAATTTACTTCAAATCTATCTCGTATGTTGATCTAGGCGGTGGCTTTGAGCTTAAGTGTCTTCTCCATTCATTGACAACTGCAGTAGAACCACTTTTATAAAATATTTTTCACTCGAATATCCTTTCTTCTCTCGTCAACATCGTGACAAGTCCGAAAGCTGCAGCTGTAAATACGTCTCACAGATCGCGATTTAAACAATTCATCAGTTTGATTACTGAGTTTCTTTTGTTTGTCGTTGCATTGTATACCACTTTCACAGGGCGCAATTATCACGATTTGGTAACAACTTCTTAACAGATTAAAACTACCTACTGTACTACGTCTTGCTATTAACTTTGTTTTCTTTTAACCAACTGTCCAATGACTTTAGGGCCACACTGTATAAGATGTCGGATGAGCCGAACAAAACAATTTGTGACCAATGCATACTAACAGTAATAACTTACGGCTGGTGGCGTGGGGAGAGGGGGGGGGGGAGAGGGTGCTTGGACATTAATTGAATCCATTGTTACAAGACTCGTCGCTGTTCAAAGAGGAATTGAAACGTCAGTGCTGAGCTAAACAAGAAACACATAAAGAAAACAGTAGATATCCGACGTACAACGAAGTCTGGGACGTAAGGGGAACAGAAATACCTTCCAATGGCAGTTGGCCCGTCACGTCGCCGGAAGAAAGGATGGTGGATAGTCGAAATAAGTACTATATTCGAGTCCCGTTCACCAAAAAAAGAATGAGGAGAATGAGCCGTGAGTGGCTCGTGTTCGTCTCATTTGACATCCTGTTTTTGCTGTACTACCACCTCATTATGTTGATTTCAGTTACTGGTGTCAACACTTTCAAGTAATTTGTGATACTCATTCTTAGGGCATAAGTTAACACACTTAAGTTTAAAGAAATCGTCCGTGGAATGAAGGCTTCTCCAAGAGAATTGATTTGATGGTAGATTTAAAATTTGTTTTCCGCCCATCAGTATTTCGTGTCCTGGGCAAACCATCAAACATGTCGTCTTCCCCTCTTGCGTTGTGGGCGTCACTGCTCCTTTGAAAATCTAAAGCACTACTTACGTCAAACGTCATTAGAGAATACACACATTGTAAAGAAGTGGTTTAAGAGCCTAATTCCTGGAATAGGTATCTACAACATCATCACGGGTAAACATCATATATTTTCCTGGCTACTCACCCGTGTGTAACTAGTACTTTACTTCTGAATCGACTGTTACCTCAGAAAATTTTATTATAATACAGTAACAACTGGAAACATATTGAGATGTTATTTGTTTCTGAACCTAGTAGCTATACGAAGAGCAGTATTTGCTGAATGTCTGAGTATTTCAGTAATTGTTTTTAACATTTCAAGTTTTGAACAATACGTATTCCCAAAAATTTGTAAGATTATACCTTACTTACTGACTCCTGTTCATGTGCTACATTAATTAATGACATTATTTTGTTTGTTGCACAGAATGAAATATATAATGTTTTTACCACTTAGTCGTTCTGTGGAACGTGGTTAATAGTTTAATCGGGTGTTTTTTTTTTTTACAGAATTAATTATAATGCATATGTCGGTCTGCAAAATATGTTAAGTGGAAGATCATGGAATAGAAGCGGACACGCAATTGAATCCTGTTAGTGTCGCTTCCCGCTTTCTTTTAGAATTTTCGTTTACTACAGTTCGAAACAACTGATCTGTAAAACTTTCAGTTCCATAAAACTTTAACTTGGATTTCCAGGAAAAATAACTGGAGACATTTTGTAATTTAAGGTTCAAAATATTTAGTGAACAAATGTATAAATCATATTCTCAGTTGAGAAATCTTTGTTGATTCGAAAACTATGATTCCCTAAGAAAATATTTTCCATTTAAGTATGACATTACCCTCAGATACATTATTTTGGCGAAAATGAATCAGATCTGTCCACTTATCTTCTTCGTAGTAAATAAAGCTGTGCCAGAGATGAAAAATGTTTATACTGTGACGTGTCGAACAGCACTGTTTATTTCGCCGCCTCCAGAGAGTCATTTCGTGTGGAGTGCCATGCTGCGGCCGCGAAAGGATGGACGGCACAGACGTATGATTGCTGTGAGCGCCGTCGTGGGCGAGCTGGTGGCGAGGACCTAAGGCGGGCAATGTCAAGGGCAGCAAGTGGCGCCAACACCATCATGCGGAGGGCATCGCCCTCGCAGCGGTGGAAGTGGAGGACAGCCTGCGGTGCGATTTGGCGGGGCGACCAAGGTGTCCGTAACCGCGGGCTAGGCCCGAAGGTACTGGAGGAGTTCGTCACTGCGCTGTGAGTGCTGTGTTGACTTGGGGGAGGAGACCGAACTGCGAGGTCATCGGTCTCAGCGGATTAGGGAAGGAATTCGGCCGTGCCCCTTCAGAGGAGCCATCCTGGCATTTGCCTGAAGCGATTTAGGGAAATCACAGAAAACCTAAATCAGGATGGCCGGCCGCGGAATTGAACCTCGTCCTCCAGGATGCGAGTCCAGTCTGCTAACCACTGCGCCACCTCACTCGGTCGCACGGAGACGAACAAGCGAGTTCACGTCGGAGCCGAGAGTGAGGGCCCTCGGGAATTCGTCTTCTGCGGTTGTCTCGGGCCTGACGTCACTACGGCGTGAACTGAATGTGGCCGCCGCTGTGTTGGTGCAACAGCCTGCTAGAGCAGATGGTGTCGTTTCCTGCTCAGATGGTCAGCGTTGGGCTTTCTGTATATTACGAGGAGCATTACCTGAGTCCTTTCGCTGCGGTTGGTTGCATGCTGGTGGTTTTGTGATTGATACACTGCACTGTTTGGTATGCAAGCGATGGGTTAAGTTTGTTTGCTAGCCACAAATTCTGCACGAAATCCGTGGTTGCTCTGTCAGAAGTTGTGGTTGTTTATTGATGGTACACAGGACTGGGGCTGTGTACGCTGTAAGTTAAAGCAGTTCAACTATTTATACGCATTGTGTGAGTGTGATAACTGTATTGCCGGCCGGGATGGCCCAGCGGTTCTGGCGCTACAGTCTAGAACCGCGCGACCGCTACAGTCGCAGGTTAGAATCCTTCCTCCGACATGGATGTGTGTGATGTCCTTAGGTTAGTTAGGCTTAAGTAGTTTGAAGTTCTACGGGACTGATGACCTCAGAAGTCAAGTCCCATAGTGCTCAGAGCCATTTTCAACATTCTCATTTCGAATGTAATACATTTTAAACTTTTGTTTTCCTCAGTTGCGCGTAATATTACGGTATAGTGATAATTTTTACTTTTTGGACGCTCTGACTACAACTGAATGAAACACAGTTTCCGTGCCATACGTGTTTCCCCTTTATTCTCTGTAAGGCATCTTCAGGGGCAGCTTGCGTGGACGATTTTCTACATGTTACGTTTCTGCTCCACTTTTGGCGCCGTTCTTCTTCTTATAATTTCCACTTGGGGCTTTTTCCACTTTTCACAGCACTAGGAATTGAACAACTGTTTTCATGCAGTTCAAATGGTTCAAATGGCTCTGAGCGCTATGGGACTTAACACCTGAGGTCATCAGTCCCCTAGAACTTAGAACTACTTAAACCTAACTAACCTAAGGACATCACACACATCCATGCCCGAGGCAGGATTCGAACCTGCGACCGTAGCGGTCGCGCGGTTCCAGACTGAAGCGCCTTTAACCGCGTGGCCACACTGACCGGCTTCATGCTGTGTTTTGGTTTGTGTTACCGACTGTCGGATTATCCGAAACGCGTATGGCCCTAAAATTGTGTTTCATTCAGTTGTAGTCAGACGGTCCAAAAAGTAAAAATTGTCAATATACTGTGATACATTTTCTTGACACTGAGAAGCTCATGTCCACGAATCAGCTTGGTTTTAGAAAGCAGCGCACATGCGAAACTCCTCCTTTTCTCGCGTGATATACTGCAAACTATCGATGAAGGGCAACAGGTAGATTCCACATTTCTAGATTTCCGGAAAGCATTTGACACGGTGCAACATTTCAGGATGTTAATGAAGGTACGAATACATGGAATAGGTTCACAAATAAGTGAGTGACTCGAAGTAATAGAACCCAGGATGCTGTCCTCGACGCAGAGTGCTCATCGGAGACAAAATTATTGTCATCAGTGCCCCAGGCAAGTGCGATAGGACCGCTGTTGTTCTTTATAGCAACATGCGATTGTTTCCTGATGATGCTGAGGAGCAGGGTAAGGTATCGCAGCTGAGAGGCTGTAGGAGGATACAAGACGATTTAGAGGAAATATTTAGTTGGTGTATCGAACGGGAGCTAGCTCTAAATGCATAAAATGTAAGCTAATGTGAATGAATAGGAAAACCTGTAATGTTCGTCTACATCGTCAGTAGTGACCTGTTTCGCAGAGTCACGTCTTTTAAATATCTGGCAGTAACGTTGCAAAGCGATATGAAGTGGAACGAGCATATGAGGACTATGGTAGAGAAAGAGAATGGCCAACTTCGGTTTGTTGGGAAAGTTTTAAGGAAGTGTGGTTCATCTGTAAAGATGATCGCGTACAGGACGTCAGTGCGACCCATTCTTGAGTACTGGACCCATTCTTGAGTACTGCTCGAGTGCTTGGTATCTGTGCCAGGTCAGATCAAAGGAAAACATCAATTCAGAGGTGGGCTGCTAAATTTGTCACCAGTAGATTCGAACAACATGCAAGTGTTACGGAGATCCTTTGGTAACTCAAATGGGTATCTCTTGAGGGAATGAGGTCAAACGTCTGCTTAAGACAGTATTACTACTCCGGGCACATATTGGTTGAAAGCACCGATGATGGCTGTTAATCAGTTGAAATCGATTTGTAAAAGTGAATAAATAAAACATGATTTTGCGACTGGTTGCTGCATATTTGGTAATTTTATGGCCGCATATTCTCCGGATCTGTACATATGCGAGTCCTTTTTGGAGGGCCATATTAAAGACAAGTTGTACAGCAATAACTCCGAAATCCTTGCTGAGTTAAAACAGCCATTCAGGAGGTCGTCGATGTTCCGACACTTCAGCGGGTCGTGCAAAATTTCGCTATGTATATGCGCCACATCATAGCCAATGACGGCAGGCATATCGAACTTCTCACAACCTTAATCTGAATATTTGTAGTGACGTTTACAAGTTGAATAAAATGTGTGCACTCCGTAGTTTGTAACTAATTTACGTTTCCCTTCTTTCATATAGTTCAATGTATAGTACAAGTGCACAAAGAATACGTGTAACTTACTGTAGACAAGCAAGGTCCAGCGATGGACACACTAAAAGTGGATTTGAAAATCGTCCGATAACATCGTGAGAAAAATGGGCGTGTCGTAATTATAAAAAATTTAGAATCCGACGCAATGAAACTGTTAACATTCTCTAGCTTAGAAAATGATATAATCTGACGTGTTGCAGTATTACAACAGCATGATTTTCAAATGAAATGCTGAAGTTAATTATTTGGAATTAATCGAACTGTAAAATAGACGCAATGAACGAGGTGTTCATGTCGAGTGTAATGGTACGGCCTCTAACTAGAAACCATCGGAAACTACTAAGGGCTATACCATAACTGGGCATATCTTCGATTGCTTACAAAAGTTTACAAACAATTAGCTTGAGATACGACCTGCGGAACATCTTTAACCGTAAGCTGTCCGTAACTGGACGGCAGATAGCAAGGAAACTGGTGTTCCTTAATGTGTATTTGCTCGTTAAGCGTCTTTTCATTGGCTTTTTTTCAGATGAGTTTAAATTTCTCTCTCTTCATAATTGTCCATAAATTAGTCCTTCATTTTATGAAAGATTGCAAGCTTCTTTTCGATACTGTATACCTCGCGACTACGTTGTATAATTGCAACACGCCCATATTCTGATGGCGTCATTGGTCTCGGAACACGTTTTAAATACACTTTACTTACTGTTTTATCGTTTACTATCATCATTTTATTTGAAAAATGGGCAATCTAATTTTGAAACACGTCAGATAACTCCATGTGAACAGTTTTAATGTATCGAATTGTCCAGCTTTCATGACTGCGACACACGCATTTTCTCATTGAACACTACAGTTTTTTTACATTCACTTTACTTTTACTAATTTTGTTACTTGACGTTGCTTCTCTATAGACGTTTCTTCTCTACAGCATAACGTAAGTTGTATATTATTTATGCACTTGTGTTCTACATAAATAAGCATTGTCTCCCACGTTGTATTATAAGAAAAAGACTGTCTGTATACCCTTATATTACGTATTAACATTTGGCAGTTTGAGATACACTTGATAATAGCCTAATATAAGCCGGCCGTTGTGACCGAGTGGTTCTAGGCGCTTCAGTCTGGAACCGCGTGACCGTCACGGTCACAAGTTCGAATCCTGCCTCGGGCATGGATGTATGTGATGTCCTTAGGTTGGTTAGGTTTAAGTAGTTCTAAGTTCTAGGGGTCTGATGACTTCAGATATTACGTCCCATAGTGCTCAGAGCCATTTTTGAGCGTAATATAAAGGTCGAAACCAGTTGTGTGCACTTAAATATTTTAGGTAACTGGAGTGGCTTTTCATTGCAGATGGACTTCCCTCCAGCATTTGTCTCTACCCTTTTCAGATTTTCTAGCTTGCCTAGCACGTTCAAGCTTCTGAAATTCCACGCCCCGACTCGTAGAACGTTATCGTTTCGTTGGTTATTCAGTCTATTTCTCATGGTCACACCCTATTTGGCAGTCCCCTCCTGGTGATCCGAATGGGTCACTATTCCAGAATCTTTTGCCAATGGAGAGACGATCTTCACTTTTGTCAATAACAGGTCACAAGTCAGTGAAGTGAAATGGAAAGAAGGCAAGGATTTCCGGTCAGATGAGTATAGGGTAACATCAACAGCAGCAGAAAATGGTATAACGGGATAGGATTCGTTATGAATAGGAAGGTACGGCAGAGAGTATGTTACTGTGAACAGTGCAGTGATAGGGTAGTTCCTATCAGAATCGACAGCAAACCAACATCAACAACGATAGTTCAGGTATACATGCCGACGTCGCAAGCTGAAGAAGAAGAGATAGTAAAAATATATGATATTCAGAGGGTAATACAGTACTTAAAGGGGGATGAATATCTGCTAGCGATGGGGGACTGGAATGCAATTGTAAGGGAACGAATAGAAGTAAATATTACAGGGGAATATGGACTTGGGACAAGGAATGAGAGAGGAGAAAGACTAATCTGTAATAAATTTCAACTAATAATAGCGAATACACTATTCAAAATTCACAAGAGGAGGAAGTACACTAGGAAAAGACCGGGTGATAAGGAAAGATTTCAGTTAGATTACATCATGGTCAGACAGAGATTCCGAAATCACTTACTGGATTGTAAGGCGTACGCAGGAACTGATATAGTCTATGATCATAATTTAGTAGTGATGAAGAGTAGGCTGAAGCTTAAGAGATTAGTCAGGAAGAATCAGTACTAAAGGAAGTGGGATAGGAAGTACTAAGGGATGACGAGATACGCTTGAAGTTCTTTGAGGCTATAGATACAGCAATAATGAATAGCTCAGCAGCCAGTACAGTTGAAGAGGGATGGACATGAGCAATCATAGAAGTTGGGAAGAAAAACATAGGTACAAAGAAGGAAACTGCGAAGAACGCATGGGTATCAGATAGCTCGAAGAAAGAAGGATGTACAAAAGTGTTCAGGGAAATTCAGGAATACATAAATACTAGTCACTGAAGAAATGAAATGAGTGGGAAGTGCAGGGAAGCTAAGACGAAATGGCTGCATGAAAAATGTGAAGAAATCGGAAAAGAAATGATTATCGGAAGGACTGACTCATCATATATGAAAATCAAACTAACTTTGGTGAAATTAACAGCGAGGGTGGTAACATTAATAGTGCAACGGGAATTCCACTGCCAAATGCAGAGGAGAGAGAGGATAGGTGGAAAGAGTACACTGAAGACTCCTATGAGGGGGAAGGTTTGTCTGATGCGATAAAGGAAAAAACAAGAGTCGAATTAGAAGAGATAGGGGATCCAGTATTAGAATCAGAATTTAACAGAGCTTTGGAAAAGATCAAATAAGGCAGAAGTGATAGGTAATATTCGATCAGAATTTCTAAGATAATATGGGAAATCGGCAACGAAACGACTATTCACGTTGGTGTGTAGAATTTATGAGTCTTGCGACATACCATCTGACTTTCGGAAAAATATCATCCACACAATTCCGAAGACTGCAAGAGCTGACAAGTTAAAAATTATTACGCAATCAGCTTAACAACTAATACATTCAAACTGTTGACAAGAGTAATGTACAGAAGAATGGGAAAGCAAACTGAGGAGGTGTTAGATGACGATCCGTTTGGCTTTAGGAAAGGTAAAGACGCCACAGAGACAATTCTGACGTTGCGGTTGATAACAGAGGCAAGACTAAACAGAAATCGAGACTCGTTCACAGGATTTGTCGACCTGGAAGAAGTGTTCGACAGTTTAAAATGATGCCAGATGTTCTGAGAAAATAGGGGTAAGCTACAGAGGAAGACGGGTAATATACAATATGTACAAGAGACAAGAGGAAATAATAGGAGTGGATGACCGAGAACGAAGTGCCCGAATGAAAAAGGGTGTAACACAGGGATGTAGACAGTCGGCCGTACTGTTCAGTCGGTGCATCAAAGAAGCAATTATGGAAATAAAAGAAAGGTTCAGGAGTGGAACTAAAATTCGAGGTGAAAGGATTTCATCATACGATTGGCTGATGACATTGTTATCCTCAGTGAAAGTGAAGAAGAATTGCAGGATCTGCTGAATGGAATGAGTAGTCTAATGACTACAGAATACTGACAGAGTAATCCGAAGAAAGACGAAGGTAATGAGAAGTAGCGGAAATGAGAAAAGCGAGAGAGGTAACATCTGGATTGATGGTCGCGCAGTAAATGAAGTTATTTAATTCCGCTACCTAGGCAGCAAAATAACAAATGATGGACCCAGCAAGGAGGACATAAAAAGCAGGGTAGCATTGGCAAAAAGGGCATTCCTGGCCAAGAGAAGTCTATTAGTATCAAAAATAGGTCTTAATTTGAGGAAGAAATTTCTGAGAATGTACGTTTGGAGCACAGCATTGTATAGTAGTGAATCATGGACTGTGGAAAACCGGAACAGAAGCGAATTGAAGCATTTGAGATGGGGTCTACAAACGAATGTTGAAAATTTGGTGGACTGTAAGTTAAGCACTGAGGAGATTCTACGCAGAATCGGAGAGCAAGGGAATATGTGGGAAATACTGACAAGGAGAAGGAACAGGATGATAGGAAATCTGTTAAAATATTATGGAATGACTTTCATGGTATCAGAGGGACCTGTAGAGGGCAACAAGTGTAGAGAAAGACAGAGATTGAAACATATCCAGAAAGTAACCGAGGACGTAGATTACAAGTGCTACTCTGAGTTGAAGAGGTTTGCACAAGTGAGGACTTCATGGCGGACCGTATCAAACAATTCAGAAGGCTGTTAACTCAAAAACAGTTAAAGAAAAAAAAAGAAAGAGCTCTATAGTTCCTAAGCATGAACCTGTTACGTATTTCCCAATTTAGTACATTCATAACAAAATATAACATAGCTTTAGTAAAGTCATTTGCAGAAATGTTAATGACATCATGAAGTACAGAACTGACAAGAATTAATTATATGCGTGATAAGTTAAAGAAGTAACCTGATACAGATGTTGTAATACCGACTATCGGCACTAATGTTACATTTCATACTTTCCGTTCTTTTTTCGTGTGTTCGCTGATTCTGCGGAAAACCTCATTTCTCATCAGACCGCTTAACTTTCAGAAAATACCAATACGTTTCAAACGTTTAGAATCCCTTTTTTCTTGTTTTCCCACTGTCCATGATAAGCCATTACACAATGCTGTATACAAGACGTAATTCTCAGAAATCTCTGCCTCGAATCTCCTCTTTAATCCGATCACTTCATTCTTGGTCTGCCATTGTTATGGTTCCCTCTTGGTTATTGTAGATGTCGTGGGTTACCTGTCTTTCCGTACATTCCTTAGTTTATTATCCTTACCAGCTCCTTGTATGCGTGAGCAGTTAGGATGATTTTAGGATGGTGCTGGCACTTGTCTACCCTTGCTATCTTCGGGATTTTGTAGATGATATTTTTCCGGATGTATACGTCCTCTCATAGACACTACATACATACTCTCATACGTGTATGGTTGACACGTCCACCAGTGTTTCTATAAATAAATTTTATACTGTAGCACAAAAGAAACTGATATAGACATACGTGTTCAAATACAGAGATATGTAAAATGGCAGAATAAGGCGATACGGTCGGCAACGCCTTTACAACACGTGTCTGGCGCAGTTGTTAGATCGGTTACTACTGCTGCAATGGCAGGTTATCATATTTTAAGTGAATTTGAAAGTCGTGTTACAGTTGGGGCACGAGCGATGAGACACAACTTCTCCGAGGTAGCGCTGAAGTGGGGATTTTCCTGTACGACCATTTCACAAGTGTACCGTGAAAATCAGGTATCCGGTAAAACATCGAATCTCTGACATCGCTGCTGCCGGAAAAAGACCCTGCAACAGTGGGACCAATAACGACTGTAGAAAATCGTTCAACGTGCCACACGTGCAACTCTTACGCAGCTTGCTGCAGATTACAATGCTGGGCCATCAACAAGTGTCAGCGTGCGAAGCATTCAACGAAACATCATCGATATCGGCTTTCGGAGGCGAAGGTCCACTCGTGTACCCTTGATGACTGCACGTCACAAAACTTTACGCCTTGCCTAGGCCCATCGAGACCGATACTGGACTGTTGATGACCGGAAACATGTTACCTGATCGGACGAGTCTCGTTTCAGGATGTATCGAGGGGATGGACGTGTACAGGTATGGAAACAACCTTATGAATATGCAGGGGACTATTAAAGCTGATGGAGGCTCTGAGCCGTGGCGGGACTGGCGCCGGGGATATCTTTGGTTTAGGCACTATCGATTTCCTCTGGCAGAAGTTTGTCTTTGGAGCCTGGGCCGGCTCAGGATATAGCGGGCAGTACCAAGTGGAAGAGGGAGAACAAGGTTGGGCACGGCACGCGGAAGTGCGCGTGGCAGCGACACGTTCTATAGATGACAGCGAGCACGGTGTGCCTGAGTACGGGCGGCAGTTGGCGCTTGACAGTACTGGGGTCAAAACAGCGGGCCGGCGCTGTGGCTTCTTGGCAATCTCGCGAAGCTATGCATGTGCTCGCTTCCGTGAAGGAACACGCTGTTACTATCGGACTAAGCAACGTCTGGTGTCTTCGCCACATCGATCCAGCAGCTCGCATCAAGTTAAGTTATTGAAGTCCTACCAACGATTGTTGTTGCTGTTGTGGTCTTCAGTCCTGAGATTGGTTTGATGCAGCTCTCCAAGCTACTCTATCCTTTGCAAGCTTCATCATCTCCCAGTACCTACTGCAGCCTACATCCTTCTGAATCTGCTTAGTGTATTCATCTCCTGGTCTCCCTCTACGATTTTTACCCTCCACGCTGCCCTCCAATACTAAATTGGTGATCCCTCGATGTCTCAGAACATTTCCTACCAACCGACCCTTATTCTAGTTAAGTTGTGCCACAAGCTCCTCTTCTCCCCAATTCTATTCACTACCTCCTCATTAGTTATGTGATCTACCCATCTAATCTTCAGCATTCTTCTGTAGCACCACATTTCGAAAGCTTCTATTCTCTTCTTGTCTAAACTATTGATTGTCCACGTTTCAGTTCCATACATGGCTACACTCCATACAAATACTTTCAGAAACGACTTCCTGACATTTAAATCTATACTCGATGTTAACAAATTTCTCTTATTCAGAAACGCTTTCCATGCCATTGCCAGTCTACATTTTATATCCTCTCTACTTCGACCATCATCAGTTATTTTGCTCCCCAAATAGCAAAACTCCTCTACTACTTTAAGTGTCTCATTTGCTAATCTAATTCCCTCAGCATCACCCGACTTAATTCGACTACATTCCATTATCCTCATTTTGATTTTGTTGATGTTCATCTTATACCCTCCTATCAAGACACTGTCCATTCCGTTCAACTGCTCTTCCAAGTCCTTTGCTGTCTCTGACAGAATTACAATGTCATCGGTGAACCTCAAAGTTTTTATTTCTTCCCCATGGATTTTAATACCCACTCAGAACTTTTCTTTTGTTTCCTTTATTGCTTGCTCAATATACAGATTGAATAACATCGGGGATAGGCTACAACCCTGTCTCACTCCCTTCCCAACCACTGCTTCCCTTTTACACCCCTCGACTCTTATAACTGTCATCTGCTTTCTGTATAAATTGTAAATAGCCTTTCGCTCCCTGTATTTTACTCCTGCCACCTTCAGAATTTGAAAGAGAGTATTCCAATCAACATTGTCAAAAGCTTTCTCCAAGTCTACAAATGCTAGAAAAGTAGGTTTGCTTTTCCTTAATCTTTCTTCTAAGATAAGTCGTAGGGTCAGTATTTCTACGGAATCCAAACTGATCTTCCCCGAGGTCGGCTTCTATCAGTTTTTCCATTCGTCTGTAAAGAATTCCCGTTAGTATTTTGCGGCTGTGACTTATTAAACTGATTGTTCGGTAATTTTCACATCTGTCAACACCTGCTTTCTTTGGGATTGGAATTATTATATTCTTCTTGAAGTCTGAGGGTATTTCGCCTGACTCATACATCTTGCTCACCAGATGGTAGAGTTTTGTCAGGACTGGCTGTCCCAAGGCAGTCAGTAGTTCCAATGAGATGTTGTCTACTCCGGGGGCCTTGTTTCGACTCAGGTCTTTCAGTGCCCTGTCAACTCTTTACGCAGTATCATATCTCCCATTTCATCTTCTTCTACTTCCTCTTCCATTTCCATAACATTGTCCTCAAGTACATCGCCCTTGTATAGACCCTCTATATACTCCTTCCACCTTTCTGCTTTCCCTTCTTTGCTTAGAACTGGGTTTCCATCAAAGCTCTTTGATATTCATGCAAGTGGTTCTCCTTTCTCCTAAGGTCTCTTTAATTTTCCTGTAAGCAGTATCTATCTTACCCCTAGTAAGATAAGCCTCTACATCCTTACATTTGTCCTCTAGCCATCGCTGCTTAGCCATTTTGCACCAACGATTAGTGAAATATAATGATGGTTGCTCAAAGCGTTGCAAGGACTGTGATGTGACGTTTTATGCCTCTTATTAAGTGTGTGCTTCGCTCCTTAATAGTATTGTTCTTACTTCAGCTGGCAAGTGCCTAAAACGCGAGCGCAGCCTTACCGATCGATCTATATTCCGTGTCTAAAGACTGCCGTGTGGTACCTTACAGGCCCACTTAAGGTGCTCCATATGATGCTTGGGTTTCAATGAGCCAGTTCCGCTTGCATTATTCGGTACGTGGTTCTGCTTAAAGGAATGAAATCAGTTTTACTATTGTCAAGTTTATCGAAGTAGTTTTCTGTATAAGTTTGAGTATTAAGGTGAAGGAAAGGTTCTTTGGTTCCCTGTTGTCGCTTCTGATTTATGTTTCAGAGATCGGAAGCGGTGGGCCACCGAAGTGCAGAGCCTCCCCTTCTAATTTACTAGCGGGCGTACGGGCGGTGGACTTCGCCTGAGCTCGCGTGTGCTGTTTGGTTCCGATTTCGGTGTTCTGAACGGGGTGGAAGTACAAACGGAGTCCGCATCTTAATTCGAAGATAGGTACTCAGTCGCCTCCACCGATCGTGGCCAAGTCGCGGCCTCACAATCTCGGGCCTCAGTTATTGTACAAGCAGCAGTTTTCTAAAACTTGTGGTGGCTCTGCAAGGTTGCCCGGGTTAAATGTTTTGTCTTAAGAATTTTGAGGGATTTCTAGAAGAATGTGTCTTAATTGAAATCACTTTTTTAAAAAAAAAAATAGCGGTGCAATTCAGCCTTATTGGCGTAAGCCAATTTTGATGGGGAAATAATTGGGTTATTACTGATCATCGGGGGGGGGGGGGGGGGGGGGCAGTGTGGTGCTTTTCAATCTATGTGGAAATAATAAGTGATTGCCTGGTCATTTTATGTAAAGTTTATTTTAATTCATATAACAAGCAGTTTGTAAAACTTGCCTGAGTGGCGTTTCTTAATGAAATTATTATCTGATTTATGATTGTAATTCTCTTAATGATTTATCTATGATGCAAATAAATATGTTGAAATGAAATTGTCATTGTATGTGCCAGGTCCTTCCATTCCCTTTATACTAAAGGTTAAGGAATTTGCAGTTCAAAAAGAAATAATGTTCCAGGCTCTGTAATTGTGTGGGGCATGTGCAGCTGCAGTGATATGGGACTCCTGATACGTCTAGATACGTTTCCGACAGGTGACACACCCTGTCTGATCATCTGCATCCATTCATGTCCATTGTGCCTTTCGACGGACTTAGGCAATTCCAGCAAGACAATGCGACACCCCACACGTCCAGAATTGCTACAGAGTAGATCCAGGAAGATTCTTCTGAGTTTAAACACTTCGCTGGCCACCGGTCGCCCCAGACATGTACATTATTGAGCATATCTGGAATGCCTGCAGCGTGCCCTTCAAAAGAGATCTACACCCCTTCGTCCTCTTACGGATTTATGGACAGCCCTGCAGCATTCATAGTGTCAATTCCGTCCAACACTACTTCAGACATTAGTCTAGCCCATGCCACGTAGGTCTGCGCCACATCTGCGATATTAGGCAGCTGCACCTGTTTCTTTGGGTTTTCCGTGTACATTCACTCATATTTTGTACTTTGCCGCATAGTTAAGTTACATTGTTAACATAGGTTTCGTAAACCGTTCATCCTAAATCGTTTTACAGATCAGACAGCTGCCAACGATTATGTTTAAAAGTGAGTCTAAGACGTAAACATACAGTGGAATGTCTCACATACACAATTAGTAACGTAGATGAACGTCTGTTGTCCTCAGAAGAGGTGTCCATTGTTACACTTTCTGACAGTGCAGGAAAGGAATGAGAGCGTAGGAAGTTATGGAGTGGGAGGAAGTCACGCTGATGTCACGTCTCTCGGCAAACCGCGTACGGCAAACCCGGTGCCGTGCCTTAAGCTGATCAGCGGTGCGTGGGGTGCCGGAAAATGCGTTTCGCGGAGCCAGAGGCGGGCGGAGGTGAAAAATAAAGGCGCGGAAAACTAATTCGTCGAGGAGGACTGCTGGGAGGGAGGGAGGGAGGGAGGAGGCACCGCACGTCTGTCCCTGGAGACGCCTCGCCAGGAATCCAATATTCGCGGCCCGGCGGCCAGGCCCCCTCGTATGCCACAGCGGAAATGCGGCACATCACAAGGCGCCCACTGCTGCCGAGAGGCAACGCTGCCGCCATCGGCTAACCGTCGTTTAATGGCGGTAACATTTATGCAAGTAATATGAACAGTTCTGTACGAGCGATCCTAATGCCACTTTTCTTACAAAGGAAAGGAAATTTCTCTATCGTTACAGTACACTGCAGGTCATTAGAATAGCGTCATGATGATGACGGCGTACAACAAACATCAAATTGACATTGAGACGCGTCTCGTCTTCGCCTCCACTCGTTTTATTCATATGTTGACGTGGCACCAGCTTATATTGTCCAAAGAAACACGCATGCAGACACGCTGGTGTCGACAGTGTACCAGTGCACTGTCTTGCGTAGCTCATTGACATCACCGGATGCGCGATATCTCTCTCGGGGAAGGTCTTTGGTTAGTGGTTGCCAATCAGAGAGCTTGCCTTGAGATATCCTTCTGAACTCGGAATTGGACGGCTCTAGCTGGTAGTGAGTTTGCTCTTGGCTGCTCCACTTCATGCTGCTGCTAAGCTGTTGGTGAAGCCATTGCATGCTATTCGCTTAAGCAACGCACTGAAAATGTCATCACCTCCATTCATTAGGACGCTATTACTAGGCGCTACGATTGAAAACGAAAGCTAGGGTTTATCTCTTTCTTGAGTCTGGCCTTTGGCCTACGGTTTTAGATTGGGGTTTTGAGTGTGTCTCTTTGTGGTTGGCTCTTCCGTTCTTTGTTACCATGGTCGGTCAACCATTGTAACACTCTGTGTGAGCTGTACTGCGGCTCGCGTTGGTGCCGTTGCTATGTTGGCATCATTTAGTTGGTATAGTTATGGTTGTCGTCATTTTTCCTGCCTAGTGGCCGCTAATGCCCCAGTTACCTGCCCTGGAGCTTAGTGTATATTAGAGCAGTGTACCCCTCCTCGACTTGCCGCTGCTGTCCGATAAGGTGTGTAGTTCGACAGCTTCCTTGATTTGTGGACCAGGTGGTGTTTTTTTTTTTTTCCTACTCTGGTAGTAGTGGTGCCTTTCAGCTTCGGGATGCTCTAAACACCGGAGTCTGAAGTAGTGCTGACCGCCGGTTCCGGCTTGGGTGTGTTATTCCGGCGTTGCATTGGTCTTTGGACGTTAGGTAGATTCAGCAAATGATTATTGGTCATGCGTTTAAACTGCCACTAGTCTGAGATACCATCTCGTGAAGTGAATGGAATGCAACTCTTGGCTGCCCGTCTCATCGCTTCCGAAGTCTTGAGGGATTTTTCCCAGGTCGATCCTTGGAGCAATGTCTGCGACCCCCCTCTCCATTGGTTTAGTAAGATTTGATGATTGCTTTTTAAAATATATATATATATATATATATATATATATATATATATATATATTAATAACTGTAATTTCAAATTTGAAGATGTTTAACTGATTCTTAAAAGATTGCTATTCAGATCTTCAGCCGTGAAAAGGTTTTTAAATTATTACTATTGGGGCCTTCAGCCGAGAAATGGTTTTGAATTTGTTGTCATTAAGGCCTTCCGGTTAACCAGCGCTGACCTGTTTACGAATGTGAGGCATTGGTCGTCTTTTTCGCGCTGTAGAAGTACCGGTTTTATCTCGAACATAGAGTATTTCAGCTAGAGACTGACAATTAGGCCTTAAGCTGGGTGCTAGCCAGACCGCGTAAAACCGGCCGTATCGTGAGGTGGGCGGTACGTATTTCGGCGTTTCAGTTCCAGGTTAAATACATTAGGGGCACTGAGAATGTGCTCGCGGACGTCCTCAGCCGTATGTTTAGTGAACATCCATCTAGTGAGGGCGCCCAAGAAACTGAAAAGGGCAACCTTAGTTGTGTCGTGTTAGACGGTATTCCTCATTTGCTTAGTGACATTGCCGACCATCAGGATCAAGACCCCACTTGGGTACCCGTTAAGAAACGGCTTTCCGCGGGACAACTTTTGGATGAATACGTTATCAGCAAAGGCATTTTGTGTAAAAGGATGGGACGTGCCAGGGAGATTAAGATCTCTCTACCAGCCACCCTAGTACGCCCGGTTTTCCATTACTTTCACAACTCTTTGATTGGTGGGCATTTAGGAACCTATAAGATATTGCAAAAGAGTAAGGAGCATCTGACTTGGCCGTCTATGGATCGAGACGTTAGAGAGATTGTTTCTCGGTGTCAGTTGTGTCATGTGGTCAAACCGAAGAACGCTCTTCAACAGATCTTCCTGGGTTCTGAGCGCGAATCCTGACGCATGGTCAAGCTCTATATTGATTATACGGGGTCCTCACCTCGCACCTGTGGAGTCCATCGGTACGTATTAGTTACTATTGACACGTTTCCGAGGTTTACCTGGCTTCTTCCGAGTCGTAATGTGACTATTGCTACCACCATTGCGCATTTAACTAACGTATTTAGTGTTTTTGGACCCTCCAAGCAAATCGTTAGTGATAATGCGCCGGCCTTTCTTTCGGCCCTCTTCAGTGCTTTCTGTTTCCAAAGCGGTGTGAAACACGTGACTACCACTCTGTGTTACCAGCAGGGCTCCTTCGCGGAAAGGTTCAATCGTAACCTTAAATCCGCAATGATTATCTTTCATCAGAAGTCTCCCAGTAAGTGGAATTCTAGTCTGCCTTGGCTTAGCTTTGCCTTCAGTACCACCAGCCACGGGGCTTTGAAGGCTACTCCGGTTTCCTTGGTGGCTTATCCTGTTAATTCCCCCTTTCGAACGTATGGGGGATTCAAGACCTAATTCCTGCGGAGATCACCCCTCAGGTCGTCAAACTGGAGTCGTGCCAGGCGCAATATTCTCAGGGCCCACAACAAACAAGCTGATCGTTATAACCGTAATCGGCGAGCCTTCAGGGGTAAGTCGGGAGAGTAGGTTTTTTCCCGGGAGGGAAGTGCGTGTTGGTAACGTTGGTAAAACGTGTTTCCGTGTCACGTGAGTCGGCAGTCCGGTTGGGGACGAGCGAGCAGCCAGGTCCAAGCAGCGCGAAAACATGCCCGGACCGCTGGCAGCACGCATGCACTTCCAGAATGAAGGACTATAGTCACGAGGGCTACAACCACGTTGTCAACCGGACCCAGGAGGCTTGAGTAGACCCTAATTCAAGTAGTGAAACCTCCATCATTGTGAGAACTCGCCATTTGCTTACGAGTTGCTGCTCGCAGTGTCGCCGAGGCTAAGGGCAGCGAGTGGAGCTTCTGGGGAAGGCGAACCTAATTAGTCTTCCTCCACTCCTTTATATTAATTGTAGCATTCTATGTGTTATAAATGGAAGAACCCTGGAGATACTAAAAGGTATCAGATAGATTATATAATGGTAAGACAGAGATTTAGGAACCAGGTTTTAAATTGTAAGACATTTCCAGGGGCAGATGTGGACTCTGACCACAATCTATTGGTTATGACCTGTAGATTAAAACTGAAGAAACTGCAAAAAGGTGGGAATTTAAGGAGATGGGACCTGGATAAGCTAAAAGAACCAGAGGTTGTACAGAGATTCAGGGAGAGCATAAGGGAGCAATTGACAGGAATGGGGGAAATAAATACAGTAGAAGAAGAATGGGTAGCTTTGAGGGATGAAGTAGTGAAGGCAGCAGAGGACCAAGTAGGTAAAAAGAAGAGGGCTAGTAGAAATCCTTGGGTAACAGAAGAAATATTGAATTTAATTGATGAAAGGAGAAAATATAAAAATGCAGTAAGTGAAACAGGCAAAAAGGAATACAAACGTCTCAAAAATGAGATCGACAGGAAGTGCAAAATGGCTAAGCAGGGATGGCTAGAGGACAAATGTAAGGATGTAGAGGCCTATCTCACTTGGGGTAAGATAGATACCGCCTACAGGAAAATTAAAGAGACCTTTGGAGATAAGAGAACGACTTGTATGAATATCAAGAGCTCAGATGGAAACCCAGTTCTAAGCAAAGAAGGGAAAGCAGAATGGTGGAAGGAGTATACAGAGGGTCTATACAAGGGCGATGTACTTGAGGACAATATTATGGAAATGGAAGAGGATGTAGATGAAGATGAAATGGGAGATATGATACTGCGTGAAGAGTTTGACAGAGCACTGAAAGACCTGAGTCGAAACAAGGCCCCCGGAGTAGACAATATTCCATTGGAACTACTGACGGCCGTGGGAGAGCCAGTCCTGACAAAACTCTACCATCTGGTAAGCAAGATGTATGAAACAGGCGAAATACCCTCAGACTTCAAGAAGAATATAATAATTCCAATCCCAAAGAAAGCAGGTGTTGACAGATGTGAAAATTACCGAACTATCAGCTTAATAAGTCACAGCTGCAAAATACTAACACGAATTCTTTACAGACGAATGGAAAAACTAGTAGAAGCCAACCTCGGGGAAGATCAGTTTGGATTCTGTAGAAACACTGGAACACGTGAGGCAGTACTGACCTTACGACTTATCTTAGAAGAAAGATTAAGGAAAGACAAACCTACGTTTCTAGCATTTGTAGACTTAGAGAAAGCTTTTGACAATGTTGACTGGAATACTCTCTTTCAAATTCTAAAGGTGGCAGGGGTAAAATACAGGGAGCGAAAGGCTATTTGCAATTTGTACAGAAACCAGATGACAGTTATAAGAGTCGAGGGACATGAAAGGGAAGCAGTGGTTGGGAAGGGAGTAAGACAGGGTTGTAGCCTCTCCCCGATGTTGTTCAATCTGTATATTGAGCAAGCAGTAAAGGAAACAAAAGAAAAATTCGGAGTAGGTATTAAAATTCATGGAGAAGAAATAAAAACTTTGAGGTTCGCCGATGACATTGTAATTCTGTCAGAGACAGCAAAGGACTTGGAAGAGCAGTTGAATGGAATGGACAGTGTCTTGAAAGGAGGATATAAGATGAACATCAACAAAAGCAAAACAAGGATAATGGAATGTAGTCTAATTAAGTCGGGTGATGCTGAGGGAATTAGATTAGGAAATGAGGCACTTAAAGTAGTAAAGGAGTTTTGCTATTTGGGGAGCAAAATAACTGATGATGGTCGAAGTAGAGAGGATATAAAATGTAGGCTGGCAATGGCAAGGAAAGCGTTTCTGAAGAAGAGAAATTTGTTAACATCCGGTATTGATTTAAGTGTCAGGAAGTCATTTCTGAAAGTATTCGTATGGAGTGTAGCCATGTATGGAAGTGAAACATGGACGATAAGTAGTTTGGACAAGAAGAGAATAGAAGCTTTCGAAATGTGGTGCTACAGAAGAATGCTGAAGATTAGATGGGTAGATCACATAACTAATGAGGAAGTACTGAATAGGATTGGGGAGAAGAGAAGTTTGTGGCACAACTTGACCAGAAGAAGGGATCGGTTGGTAGGACATGTTCTGAGGCATCAAGGGATCACCAATTTAGCATTGGAGGGCAGCGTGGAGGGTAAAAATCTTAGAGGGAGACCAAGAGATGAATACACTAAGCAGATTCAGAAGGATGTAGGTTGCAGTAGGTACTGGGAGATGAAAAAGCTTGCACAGGATAGAGTAGCATGGAGAGCTGCATCAAACCAGTCTCAGGACTGAAGACCACAACAACAACAACATGTGTTATTATTTGTGAGGTTCAATCAGTGTTGTTTTTCGTGTCTAATGGCCGCTAACGCACCAGTTACCCGCCTTGGAGCTTGGTGTATGTTACAGCAGTGTACTTTTCCTCTCCTTGTCGCTGCTGTCCGGTAAGGCGAGTAGTTTGAGAGCTTCCTTGATTTGTGGGCCGGGTGGTGCTTTTTTTTCCTACTGTGGTAGTAGTGGTTCCTTTCTGCTTACGGATGCTGATGCGATGCGCGAGTTGCGGTGGCAGTCACTGAAACAAATGCGGTTTTCCTTGTGCCGAGATCTACTTACTAAATTTCAATCGCCAACTTTCTCTTCCGAATACGAAAATATTTTGTTGACACCCACCTACGTAGGTATAAATGATCATCGTAATAAAATAAGAGAAATCAGGGCTCAAACGGATAGATTTAGGTGTTCTTTTACCCACGCGCCATTCTAGAGTGGAATGGTAGAGAAGTAGTATGAAAATGGTTCGATGAACCCTCTGCCAGGCACTTAAGTGTGAATTGCAGAGTAACCATGTAGATGTAGATGAAACACCAGAGTCTGAAGACGCAGTGCTGACAGCACGTTCCGGCTTGGGCGTGTTATTCCAGCGTTGCATTGGTCATCGGACGTTAGGTAGATACGGCAATTGATTATTGCTCATGCGTTTAAACTGCCACTAGTCTGAGTTACCATCTCGTGAAGTGAATGCAACTCTTGGCTGCCTGTCTCACCGCTTGCGAAATTTTGAGGGACTTTTCCCAGGTAGATCCTTGGAGCAATGTCTGTGGACCACCCTCTCCCTTCGTTTGGTCAGATTTGATGATTTTTTTTAAAAAAAAATTAATAACTGTAATTTCAAGTTTGAAAATCTTTAACTGGTTCTTAAAAGATTGTTATTCAGGTCTTCAGCCATGAAACAGTTATAAATTATTACTTTGGGTGCCTTCAACAGAGAAATAGTTGAATTTGTTGTCATTAAGGCCTTCAGCGGTGAGTGTTACTTGTCTTAAAATTTTAATTATACAATTGTATTATAGTAGTGAGAGTTGACGATTGTTCTTTTAAACGTATTTTAATAATTGTAATTGCAAGCTGAAGAAGATTACTAGTTCTTAAAACATTGCTATTCAGGCGTTCAGCCGTGATATAGTTTTTAAATTATTACTTTTGGGGCCTTCAGCTGAGAAATAGTTGAATTTGTTGTCGTTAAGGCCTGGAATGTAGTCAAATTAAATCGGGTGATGCTGAGGGGATTAGATTAGGAAATGAGACACCTAAAGTAGTAAAGGAGTTTTGCTATTTAGGGAGTAAAATAACTGATGATGGTCGAAGTAGAGAGGATATAAAACGTAGACTGGCAATGGCAAGGAAATCGTTTCTGAAGAAGAGAAATTTGTGAACATCGAGTATAGATTTAAGTGTCAGGAAGCCGTTTCTGAAAGTATTTTTATGGAGTGTAGCCATGTATGGAAGTGAAACATGGACGATAACCAGTTTGGATAAGAAGAGAATAGATGCTTTCGAAATGTGGTGCTACAGAAGAATGCTGAAGATAAGGTGGGTGGATCACGTAACTAATGAGGAGGTATTGAATAGGATTGGGGAGAAGAGAAGTTTGTGGCACAACTTGACTAGAAGAAGGGATCGGTTGGTAGGACATGTTTTGAGGCATCAAGGGATCACAAATTTAGCATTGGAGGGCAGCGTGGAGGGTAAAAATCGTAGAGGGGACCAAGAGATCAATACACTAAGCAGATTCAGAAGGATGTAGGTTGCAGTAAGTACTGGGAGATGAAGAAGCTTGCACGGGATAGAGTAGCATGGAGAGCTGGATCAAACCAGTCTCAGGACTGAAGACCACAACAACAACAAGGCCTTCAGCCGTGGGTGTTACTTGTCTAAAAATTTTAATTAGACAGTTGTATTCTAGCAGTGAGATTTTGATGATTGTTCTTTTAAAAATATTTTAATAACTGTAATTGAAGGTTGAAGTAGTTTAACTGGTTCTTAAGATTGCTATTCAGGCTTTCAGCTGAGAAATAGTTTTGAATTTGTTGTCATTAAGGCCTTCAGCGGTGGAACGTTTCTTAATTTATTGTCACCCTTTATTTGTTGTTCTGTCCAAATAACGTGTACGTGATTGAAAAATAAACTAACCAACAGTAACTGATTACGGCCCCATCCACATTCGTAACCCATTCCTGCCTTCCTTGGTACCAGGTCTCACCGTGTTCTTTTACTTCCTCTTTTCTGGTCTTCGTCTATGGCTTTCTTGTTCTGTGTCGTCCCTTGTATTCTCCGTTGCTTGTTTTTCTTCCTTGTGGGTGTTTCGTGATCCCTGAATAAGGGACCGATGGTCTTTGTAGTCTGGTCCCTTCAACCCCCACAAACCAACCAACCAACCACAAGCTTTCCAACTGCCATCGGATGCAGCCTACCAACGTTTCCTGCAGGCCGCTCTACATATATGCAGAGAGGGTCAGTGCCACTGTCTCGATAATGATTATTTTTATTCATTGCATAAGCTGAGCGACCGGAGGAACAGCAATGATTGTGTCACGAGTTGGTGCAACACTAGAAGTGCTTACCAAGTGCAAACTCAGAGAAGGGTCGACACCTGCGGGACTCCCTAGTGGAAAAGGTTTGTGTACGCACTGCTCCAATAAGCTGGAAACTTCCCTTAGCGAATGATGGTCGTTTGTCGCTCTTCTATTCTTCATCATGCTCCAATGTCCACTTCTGTATTGCAGCCGAAACTCTAGCCCCAGATGAGGTGATGGTATCATTGCTGGGATAATCACTGAGAACTTTCGTGGCTTCCGCGACCGATGAGTATAGTTGCTGCTGGTCTGCCGTCGAATGACGGACGGCTGCCGGCAAATGGTCCGGGTAGCCCCTTCCCACTGGGTCCGGCTGACCATATTTACACTGCTGGCCACCGTAAATGCAACACCATGAAGGAAGCATCCGAATCAAGTGAAATTTACACCATGAGTTTGCAGCGATGAGATATGCAACTGATTAGAATTTCAGCGCAGACGCACATCACGCGCGCCTGTGGCGCCACCTCATAGCGCCATTTAAGGCTTGGCGATTTCGACGAGTGTACGTTCGGCACGTGTCTTTACCTTGTGATTGTTTTACAAGACGATCAGTTATGCTTCGTAGACAACAGCGAACATCTTTTGATCAAGTATCCGAGTTCGACAGAGGAAGGATAGTGGCTTACCGAGATTGTGGATTATCATACAGAGAAATCGCTAGTCGTGTTGGACAAAACCAAACAACTGTAATGCGGATATGTGACCGTTGGATGCAGGAGGGTACGACGGACCAACGTGGTCGATCGCATTCACCTCGGTGCACCACTGCACGTGCTGATAGGCAAATTGTGCGCATGGCAGTGACGGATTGCTCAGTGACATCCCGAACCATAGCACAGCACATTGTGTCTGTAACGCATCATCCAGTGTCTGCGCGTACCATTCGACGCCGTTTACAGCAGAATGGTCTGTCCGCAAGACGTCCATTGCTTTGTCTACCATTGATTCAGAACCACAGACGTCTCCGTCGCCAATGGTGTGATGACAGACGGATGTGGACGGCAGAATGGAATGACGTTGTCTTTACTGACGAGGCACGCTTCTGTCTGCAGCACCACGATGGTCGGATTCGAGTGTGGAGACACCGTGGAGAGAGGATGCTGGACAGCTGCATTATGCACCGCCACACTGGTCTTGCACCGGGTATTATGGTATGGGGCGGTATTGGATATTACTCTCGCATGCCTCTAGTACGCATTGCCGGTACTTTAAATAGCCGGCGCTACATATCCGAGGTGCTGGAGCCAGTTGTCCTTCCTTACCTTCAGGGCTCGGCCACAGCCATATTTCAACAGGATAATGCGCGACAACACGTGGCACGTATTGTCCAAAGGTTCTTCGTCAATAACCAGATTGAAGTGCTTCCCTAGCCGGCTCGCTCTCCGGATCTTTCGCCGATAGAAAACATGTGGTCCATGGTTGCTCAACGAGTGACCCAGATTACATCCCCAACTGCCACACCAAATGATCTTTGGCAACGTGTGGAAGCTGCTTGGGCTGCTGAACCCCAGGAACACATCCAACGTCTCTTTGACTCAATGCCGAGACGTGTGGCAGCGGTGATCTCCAACAATGGCGGCTACTCTGGCTACTGATTCTGGCAGGAACCACATGTCACAGACGTCTGTAAATGTAATCATTTGATACTTGGTCAACATGTTATCTACAAAATAAATTTTGTTGTGCTACCTCTTGTATTTCTTGGTGTTGCATTTACGGTGGCCAGCAGTGTAGAAAAACTTTCCGTGACTCCTGTACTAACAGATTCACTCTATTAGCGTGTCACAACAAGAAGAACAGACGTAGCACGAACCCAAATGACTGAGTTACACTAGATATACAAATCCAAGTAAACGGCGGCGAGCTGTACCCCGCGCCTTTTTCGCGTTCTGTAATGATGACGCGACTGGTGTAACAGACAGTCGGGCCGGCATGATGTCAAGGGGAGCAGCACACATTAGTCTCCTCACGACGCCACACCAAGCACCTGCAGAGCTCAAGGGCCATCTCCCAAGTAGGGCACCATCGCAGCGCAACACGGCGCACCACTGACGTCAATGCCCGTGGCCTACAGAGGCTGCCGGCCTCCGCAGCGCCACGTGTCAGCCCAGCAGCGCCAGGAGGGAGCCGCCGTCAGTTCACTGTCCCAGTCAGGGTCAGCGAGGGGAGGCATGCCTTCCTCACTACGTCATGTACCAAGATCAATAAAGCACCCTGTCATTCCAGAATGACATTTTCACTCTGCAGCGGAGTGTGCGCTGATATGAAACTTCCTGGCAGATTAAAACTGCGTGCCGGACCGAGACTCGAACTCGGCACCTTTGCCTTTCGTGGGCAAGTGCTCTGCCATCTGAGCTACCCAAGCACGACTCACGCCCCGTCCTCATAGCTTTACTTCTGCCAGTACCTCGTCTCCTATCTTCCAAACTTTACAGAAGCTCTCCTGCGAACCTTGCAGAACTAGCACTCCTGAAAGGATATTCGGAGACGAGGTACTGGCAGGAGTAAAGCTGTGAGGACGGGGCGTGAGGCGTGCTTGGGTAGCTCAGATGGTAGATCACGTTCCCGCGAAAGGCAACGGTCCCGAGTTCGAGTCTCGGTCCGGCACACAGTTTTAATCTGCCAAGAAGTTTCACCCTGCCATTGGTAACAGTGTTTGCCCTGGCCCCACGGTGTTCACTCAATCCCCAAAGTGCCCAGCATGCTACGTTTCCAAATTTAACCTCTTAGTGAATATGCATTTTGTAAAATGGTCCTCAATAATCTTGCAAATTTTATGCACATTATTACATGACTTCAGTAAAATATCGCGAACATGTGATCCTTAATTTTGACCCAATAAATAATCCTTAAGGCTGTCTGGTTTCTTAAACGTACTCAAGTGTAGGGGATCCTCATATAGTTCTAGAGAAAGAAATGGCTTCCTGGATGGTTATTTGAATGAATTTAAGGTCACAGTTACATATCGAAGTTTCATAATCTCGGTTGACGTGCAATTGACGTTCCTTGCCTGTAGACCAAATGCTGTGAGAATGTAAGGCCAGCCTGAACCCCAATATCTGCTCTCACAAGAACATCAAGTATAATAATTACGGTGAACACAATCTGGTAAACAGCAAGCATGATCGGTGTCTTTGCAACACAATTTATCTGGTGATCAGTAAATGCCTGCAAAACACTGAAAAACGCTTCTCCTGATTGCAGCTTTGCTTCATACTGATTAACATTTCTGCTTAATGCAGCTTTCACAATAAAGCTGGTACTCAAATGCAATACAAATTCAAGAGTGAATAGAAAAACATGTGTAAACGCAAGTTTTAACATGGTTTCTGTTAAGTCAATGGGAAAGGAAAATGAATCGTAGGTATTTCAGTTAAATTCTTAAATTCTTAATTACTGAGACTATTTTAAAGAGTGATAACAAATGTAAGGTTACGCATGTCTTGCGATAGACCACGTGGTATATATGGCCACTATATGCGAGAACCTGATCGAAGAAAAATTGTAGACACAATGCTAGATCATGAACGTAATTAAAAAAATGGTTCAAATGGCTCTGAGCACTATGGGACTCAACTGCTGAGGTCATTAGTCCCCTAGAACTTAGAACTAGTTAAACCTAACTAACCTAAGGACATCACAAACATCCATGCCCGAGGCAGGATTCGAACCTGCGACCGTAGCGGTCTTGCGGTTCCAGACTGCAGCGCCTTTAACCGCACGGCCACTTCGGCCGGCCGAACGTAATTAAATTAAGAGGCTTGTGATGTGGCCATACCATACGTATGAACGAGTGATAAAGCAAATGGTTCAAACGGCTCTGAGCACTATGGGACTTAACTGCTGAGGTAATCAGTCCCCTAGAACTCAGAACTACTTAAACCTAACGAACCTAAGGACAACACACACATCCATGCCCGAGGCAGGATTCGAACCTGCGACCGTAGCGGTCGCGCGGTTCCAGACTGTAGCGCCTAGAACAGCTCGGCTACTCCAGCCGGCGAGAGATAAAGCGCCACATGCGTGGACGACGATGTACCTCTTAGAACAACGGAAAGTGGAACACGAGAGAACGCACATTTAAAGACCTGAAAATGCTGCAAAGTATTACGTCGAGGTGTAAGTGCAAGCGGTCGCCTTAGTATAATTCTCGTAGCTCGTTGCTTGAAAGTGACCAGTCAAAAAGTGACCTCAATGCCAATACCCAACATCCATAAGCAACTAACCATACCAGTCGACTGTAGCAAAACGTGCCAGCGGTGGTACGAGCTAAAGGCCAAGCGTAGGATAAAAAACCAGAATCAGAATGCTCTGTCCGCCATTCAGCGGGGCTCAAAACACGTGATATGGCTGCATAACCCACTTCGTACTGTGTCTGGGAGTCACGTATTACCTCCAAAATGTAGGCTAGCAGCAGTCTTTAATCTGTTACAGACTATCGTTGCAGCAGAGTGACTGCGCTCGGCGCTATTGTATAAACTACGTTGGAGAATGGTTGCTTGTACATTTTATGTGTCTTGTGCAAGATCAGAAGATGCCCAATGTAAGGCCAAGTCACATTTCAGAAACGCTGTGGGAGCGACATACCTGGGCAGAGCAGAGTTAATGGAGCACTACGCAGACCCCGTGCCATCGTCCTAACAGCATCGACAACCTCGAAGACGGTTCACATTAGATTAAATTAGAACTTTTGTAGTGCATACCCTGTGAATTTAAATGAAAGTTTATAAGTGAGTAGCAACACCAATCAGGTAAAATTCTAACCAGAGTTATTGTCCTTAACCTCAGTCACTGTTACTTTAGAGTACGTGCATACACCTCCTACGTCATAATAGAAACGATTGCCATTAATGAATACCTAAGCCATCATTTAAGGAATGAATATATTCCAAAATTGTGCCAATTTTGTTTTGTCGGAAAAGAGTCACACATTTCAAGTGACGGAAAATACTCATAATTTATATGCCGAAATACCGGATATAAAGTTCTTTTCAAACTTTTCAATCCATGTTTGGTTTTGTGAAAAATTTTATGTAGCTTGCTTGATGTTTCTTATTTCGGCTTTGCACCTGCAATGAATTTCTGATTATTATTATTTCATGCAAAGACTTCTAAATTACTTAGAACCGTGAAATCGCATAATCTTCGCTTATGAAGTTAATAGTTTTGTCTGTGTAGGTAAATGTTACGGTGAGGTGACGAAATTTTTATTGTAATAGAGAGAATTCACAGTTTGACGTAACGGTTATTTCATTTTTCCGAAATTATTTCATTTTATTTTCTTCAGTATTTTAAAAATGTAGTTGATACTTTTTTCTATTACCTTGTGAAGTGGTTCTCTCGATTTTCGTATACGAACTATTTACTCAGCACACGCTTGTTCGGATAAATTACGTAGTGGTTTTCTGTTCTGACAACCAAATAGTTAACGAACATAGCTTTTGCGATTTGGGTGGCGGCCGAATTTAAAACTAACTTAAATGATTTTCAGTGGGTCAGTCAGAATTTCTTTGCAATTTTCGTTGTCTTCGTTGTGCTAACTTTGCACTAGTTTATAACGGCCAATTAAAACTTAATGTTAGAAGAAACATTGGCGTAAGTTATTTGCGGAAGAAACTTTTAAATTTCCGAGCTAATCACTTACTTTTCTGAAATGTTTGCCTTTATTTTCTGGTCCTATTAGACTCGTGTGATCACTGTCTTCTTAGTAGATTACAGTGAGAAAGGACAGAGGGCATAAAATATTACGTAAAATGAGGAGGCCCTGCGCAGAATCGGAGAGGAAAGGAATATGCGGAAAACACTGACTAGGAGAAGGGCAAGATGACAGGACATCTGTTAAGACATCAGGGAACGACTTCCATGGTGCTAGAGGGATACGTAGAGGGCGAAATTGTAAAGGAAGACAGAGATTGGAATGCATCCAGCAAATAACTGAGGGCATAGGCTGCAATTGCTACCCTGAGATGAACTGAAAGTGGTTGGCACAGGAGAGGATTTTGTGGCGGGCTGCACCAAACCAATCAGAAGGCCACTGTCTCTCTCTCTCTCTCTCTCTCTCTCTCTCTCTCTCTCTCTCATTCAAAAAAAAAAAACTAGGCACTATCAAACACCATCAGAACACTCGTCGCTTTGGTGTATAATTGGTACCGGTGGTTGTACGACCCTCCATCGCTGACGTAAGCGGTGTGTATGTGCCAGTCGGTTGCAGCACAGTGAGATTGGCCAATGTGGAGACATACCTTAATGTTAGAAAGGAGCTTTCGCGTTTGAGCCTATCCATGACTACTTCGTGAATGAAGTTGCCTGATTTGTTGGTCCAACACAGACTATTCAACGTGTCTTCAAAGAATCGTTTACCACGCATAACCACATAAAGCTGTTTAAGGACAGTGGTTGTAAAGGAGAACATAAACGACAGGGTCTGGAAATGAGTACCGCTACTTGTCAGCAATAATCGATTCAAAACCATTCAGAAAGTGCTGTTCTCGGTGACGGCAGGTAATATCAACCAGTTTCAGAGAAATCTCTGCGAAGGGACCTGCCTGTAGTGGTCGCTTGGAGTCGGATACGTCGCAAAGGCATGTAAAGCTATCGTCTTCAAAGGACCAAACGACACAGAAACTTGACAGTAGCTGACTGGGTAGGTATTGTGTCTGTCTTTTTAAATGAGGCAGAGCTTCGAGTGGACCAGTGGTCCAGTGAGGTATTTAACCTGCAATTTTTCGAGGGTAGTTCAGAACGTAGGTGGCTCTGCGATGTTGTATGAGTGCTTTCCGTATCATGCATTGGGCCCTCTCATTCAGGTTTTCGTGAACACGAACCGGAATGTGAGTTTTATCACTCTCTCTGTTGATCAGATGTTCTCCTTTCTTCTTTCATCATTCTGTGTGACCAGCTGCTGCCCTTTCTTCTAAGTCTTCGTGATGAGTACGCAGTGGACACTTCAGCGTCCAAGACGACTACAGCTGTGCTCACAGGGTTGGACGCATACGTTCCTACTTTGACAAATACTAAACTGTACTATCCTCCGTTCTTAATCCCACAGAAAATGTCTGGACTAACTGGAACAACGTGTGAAGCGTAACAAACAACAACCCCGAAATGTCATAGCTCTACCGATTCTAATCCATCAGCTGGATACCGCACACCAGAGCAAACTTGTCGACTCTCTTGCTCCATTATCAAGGACAGAGGCGGTGTTACACTTTAAGGGTGATTTATTGTTTGGCCGGTGTGCTTAATAAGCACATCATGGTAACCTCTGCTAAGGGATCTGACTGTAGTGAACATTGGAGTCAGGTACCTCTCAAAGGCGTGTAAACGCTGTCACAGGCGAGAGGTGAACACCTAACACATGCGTACGTTAGTCTACGTCACCACGGTGAATACATAGTACGGTTGTAGCAACATGAAACCGTAGTGAAATATAGCTTTGAAAAATGCTGATTTTAAAGTCGTACTGATTATGACAGTCCATAATGCCTCTGTCCAAGATGCATGTTTTGCTGTATTCACAACTGGAATGTTCTGGGAGCGAGGAAACTTTCATTGTCCACATCTGAAATATATCTCTGGTCTCCAGTGAGTATTCCACCTTAGACTGGACATCACACATGGTAAGTGCTAGCTTCGGTCCACGGTCATTTCACTGGGGTACCTTGGAGACTTTTACTATTGCGTCACAATGTTGCCAGGGTACATTTTAGTACTCAAACTATTGCTATGCACGTGCCTGTAACTTTCGGAAATGATGGTAGCAGCCTAAAGACAGCATCTTACAAACCATTTGATTCTTGTACTAAAGCAACCGTGCTACAGGTAACGCAAGTTCGCCGGTACCCGAGTCAGTCGCAGCTGTTTTTTGTATTACTTAGCATCAATAACACTGACCTACATAACACAGATTTGTAATGATTGTACCTTGCCATGCATTGTGGAGTAATTAAATTTTGATCTGAATAAGGATTTCACAACACTTTGGATTTCAGTTACAGGTTTGTCTGTTTTAAACCCTGGGTAGGGAGCAGAGACGGACCGTTCTAATAGAAACTGGAATAATTCCAGTAATTTTTGCTCTCGATGTGTCAGGCAGATAACGAAAGTACATGTTACCGATGGCAGCGAATAATTATCACGTGGCGGTTCCGTTCAAGCTCTCAGAGCTACATCCTTTAAATGAACAGTCCCTTTCGAAAAGGTGGTCTTTCCTACTAATCAACTAGGCTAGTTTTGTGGGTGTTTTAAGCCGGCCGGAGTGGCCGAGCGGTTCTAGGCGCTACAGTCTGGAACCGCGCGACCGCTATGGTCGCAGGTTCGAATCCTGCCTCGGGCATGGATGTGTTTGATGTTCTAAGGTTAGTTAGGTTTGAGTAGTTCTAAGTTCTAGGGGACTGATGACCTTAGAAGTCCCAAAGCGCTCAGAGCCATTTGAACAATTTCTTTTCGTGGGTGTTTTCCTTGAAGAGAGGGAGGAAACGCTGATGAGATTCGTTGTTTTAGGCCTGCATAATCTGTTTCACTCTTGCTTTGTTGGTCTGGAAGGCCTAGCACGTTTAGCAAACGGCTGTGAAGTATCGGTGAGGTGAATCACACAGAACTTCGGCTTCAGTAACCGCCAAGTTCGAGTGATGCTGCCCGCTTTTTGACGAGACAGATTTGCAAACAGCATCAACTGATGTGGCTCCAGACGGAATATTGGCACAGTTTATCGCAGCGTACACAGAAGTCACAGGCGAGAGATGAACTTCACCTACCGCACGCTTATGTTAATCTGCATTACCACGGTGAATACACAGTATGGTTGTTTCAAGCCTGAAGGCTCTCACCGTGCCTGCCTCCATCTCCCTCTCTCCAGAACTCACCTCGCTCCTGCTGTTGGAATATTGTTATCATTATCACATGACCGCACAGCAGTAATCACGCTTGTCCCGGAGTGAAATGCGTTACATCGCTGGGAATGCTGTTTCATTTTGCGAAATCAGTTTAAACATTGTTTACTGCTGACAATTTCGATCGTGCTCTTCCCGCTCGTGGGTGTTGTTGATTATTTCAATCTAGGTGTCAGTGTTCGTCGTTTAAAGCGCAATTTCGATTGCAGTGACTGTGAAGCTAGTCTCTGTACGTTAATATAACATTTCGGTTACACAAGTATTACAGAACTCATAGTGGGGTAAACTCTCCCTTTGTTTGTGATCAGTCTCCGGTTCGTCATTACATAAGACAAAACATTTTGCTCTCACCACTGTATACATATTCCTTAATAGTAACTAGATTCGAACGATTCGGTTCATTTTCGCGCCACTGACTGAGTTGTTATCACGTAAATGTAAAACAATTCGAGTGTAATTCGGAAAATTTTATTCTGTTCTGTATAGTATACATCCACACTATCTGCCTAGCACAATTGACTCCCACACACAACGTCGCGTTTGCTATGTGACATTTGCAAAGCTGACCTAGTATATTCAACTCAGTTACGCGAGGGACAGACAGTTCATATTTAAATGAATACTTGAAGAACAGAACAAAAGTTTCATATATTACGCTGATATTGTCTTACAGTCACATGACAACGACACAAGCAACGAGAAAGAACTCGTTGTAAAGTATCACCACTAAGGAATATGAATGTCCCAGCTGTGACAGGAAAACGAAAAAAAAAAAAAAAAAATTGTAGTTCCTGATCTTTAGTAGCAGCGCAATCGCAATGTTAGAACTGCACAAACTTCTCTCTCCGCGAAAGTTGCTCTCGCAAATACAAATTTTGCAGTTCCTTTTACTGCAGAGTCTTATCACGGAATTCCGAAGACCTAGTGTAGGTGTTTTCGTTCTTTCTTTTGTCGGTTATTTCTACAAAATCCTTATATGATTTCAGTTTCATCGATATCATTTGACATTGTTGATTTCTTCTGGAAGACTTATGTAACGTAAGAACCTAAAGCAGCTTCAGCAGACAGCATCAGAACAGATCAAAAATAAGTTTCATGAATAAAGAAAGTTGACGGAAAGGATTGTTTATTTCACACTACATTAGGCAAAGGATGCTTTCTGTTATTTAAATAAAGAAATCACTTATTAAATTTAATTTATTCGCACTCATTGATAAGTATAACAGTTTCATAATGTAGAAAAAACTTCACTTTATTTATTCAATAAATGTATCCCACAATGTGATAGTGTGTTTGCACAAACTTGTAACGGATAGAAAAATCACAGATATCACGAAATCGTGGCTGCTCGCAGGTTTAGTTGGCGCTACATTTACAACTTCGCTCCCTTTACTGTAGCCATGTTTGTGCCCGTGTATCTTGTCGGAGATGCGTGCAGTGAAAGCTTCCACAGGAGGTCTGCAGCGCGTGTATAGCTCCAGGACATGGCGAGAGATAGCATCAGCACGCACCGTCCGCGGCAGATGACTCTAGGCATGATTAAAGCGAGGCAGGCCATGTAGAGACTCAGTACTGGGGGGCTTCTGACGTCACAGCTCCTCCTTTAGACCGAGAGAGCTGGCTGTACCACAGTGCCATTGACCCGATAAAAAAGCTTTCTCGCAATTCCATAAGGCAGTATTTAAGGTTTAAAAGAAATATGCGAGAGGGCTCGCACGAATTAGTAATTCTTTAATGTGATTTACTATCGTCGTCCTCTGTTGAAAGGAATGAACATTCAGCTGAACACAGAATATGTATTGCGAGCCAATCAAGGAAAGACGAAAGTGTTAGGCAGTACCAAAAATGAAATTGGTAATAAACACCTACAAACGAATCCATGTAGTGGACACGAAGGAGGAATTATGCAGCTCTGGAAGCAAAAGTGGACGAAGTAAGGAAACTGTAAGAGTCAAAAATGGTTCAAATGGCTCTGAGCACTATGGGACTCAACTGCTGTGGTCATAAGTCCCCTAGAACTTAGAACTACTTAAACCTAACTAACCTAAGGACATCACACACATCCATGCCCGAGGCAGGATTCGAACCTGAGACCGTAGCGGTCGTGCGGTTCTAGACTGAAGCGCCTTTAACCGGCGGCCACTCCGGCCGGCTGTAAGAGTCACACTACAACAGGCGAAGAGAGTATTCCTCCCGGAAAGAAGTCTACCATGTCATTAGCCATAATCATTAGCCGTAATTAGAGGTAGAACTTTCGAAGAATTATGGACTACGGGAAAGCTGTAAAATATGAGAATGGAAGCGTTTCAGATGTGGCTTTATAGAATAGTGCTGAAAACTTAGTGGACTAACAAGATGAGGAATGAGGAGAATCGGCGAGGTAAGAAATACATGCGAAAGAAAGGAGAACAATTGAGGTCATGCGCTAACACGTCAGAGAATACTTTCGGTGGAACTAGAATTACAGAGAGGCGTAGAAGTTAAAAATTTTAGTGGCCGAAGGAGAGTAAAACAAATAACTGAAGACATTTTATACTCTGAGCTGATACACTGGACAGGATCTACTCTCAATCGAAATTCCGTCCTAATTAGAACTTTCATTCCATTGAACAGATCCGGTAGTTGATTTTAATTTTCATTGACAAATGATGTGCATGACATCGAACGCTGAGGACCCCACAAAAACATGGTTATAATGTAAATCGCTCATCCCAAAAACAATAGTGTGAGCAACCCGCAGTTAAAGCCAGGCGTCTTGCCACTACAGACATTTGAACGATTACCTGTTCAGGGTCTAAGAAAAGATCTTTGGTAACGCAAACAAAAACATAATATCGATATAACGGAACCAAAAACACACATATTTCAATGTCGTGTCTTATTGGTATACTTCTCTCTTGTTCAAATATTTGCGCTCTCTGAACAACAAACTTTTTCTGCTCACCTGATAGACTTCAAAGTGCAAGTATTTGATTTCTATGGAGTGGTGAATGCAAAGTGGAACAGAATATTTGATAACATTGACTAAATTTACTTTCCCACATTCAGTATCACTTCTGCATTCAAGCAGTGCAATATCAAACGCCACACTAATTAAATTTTCAATTGTGGTGTTCTGTGGCCTCGCTAACAATCAAAAGGTAGCACTAATATTGTTAACGACCATTACTTTACGAGAACCTCTCGTGCATTCACCTCATGCCAGCAGGGATGAACTTACCTGTAACATATACACAGAATTTTAGCACGTTTCATAAGTTTCCAAACTCCATTTACCTCGGAAAATTTCATGGGATTTTAGAGGCTCCACAATTGGTCTTATTTATATCATTTTGTAACCTTTTGTGAGAGGAAATTTTACGTATAAATTCTACGTATAAGTTTTGCCGCTCCGTAACAAATAATGAGTTTGCGCCCTCCTTCTGTCCATAGAATCCTGAGATTTGATTTTTTATCGTTCTATTAGATCTCCAACAGCTTAAACTAGTTATCAACGAAATTCTCATATCATCTGTGAAAATAAATAAGGATTATTGGTATAACTTTCTCCAAAATTCTCGCTTACGGCAAATTCACGCTGTACAGGTGATGTCCTACAGCTCGCGGTGTATAAAGAAAGCTACCAAATTAGATAATCAGTTCACCTTCAGGTATCATACAGTTACTTACTTCATCATGAATGACAGCTTTCTTGCTGCGGAATCAAATAAAAGAAAAACCATCCTGGTTTATTGCCATCAAAAGTGAAATTAGGGTAAACTCCAACTCTGCAGAGAAAATTTCGGAGGTTGTTCACTGATGTTTTCTTAGTACTTTGGTATAAAAGACACGTAGTCTGCGGTGGTTTGTTGAAGAATAAAATGTAATTATGATTTGTAGGCTTTGATACTCCAGTTACCTTTGTTTATGTGAAAATACTTTCACAACAGTGAAAAATCATGTTATGCATTATGAAATCACTAAGACGTATAGCACAGACCATAGAGGGAGGCTCCGGGTTGTCGTAGGAGGCTATACATACATGGGAAACTCCAGTGACGTGGCTGCCATCGCTGCGGGAACACCACAGCCTACCGTCACTGTGCCGCTCTTCCGTTGCATTCAGTGAACCCACACATGATGTGCATATCGGCCAACGCTTCATCAGTAAGCCTAGCAGTACCGCCGTGTATCACTGTCGATGTACAACGAATACTGCCGGGAAAGCAAACCCGAGACACACTCGAGCATTAGCGAATGCAAACTCGAGGGCGAATAGTAAAGAGGGAATTACAGTTGTCAACAAGAGGTACCTGAGCGAATGGTTGTAGTTTGTTTCCAAAACAAGACACACAGCACTGTTTTCAGATATTTTAAGCGCAATTCAGTGGTGGAAAGGATTAATGCAAAATGCAGTGACTCTGTAACGTGCCACAAGAGAACGTGGGACTTTTGCACCGAAATACTAAGAAATTAAGCGGGAGCAGCCCACAAAATTTTGTCTGTGAAGTTTAGGTTCACCCTTTACTATTATGAGAACGAACTTTCTCGCGACGAAATTCTTGTATAAAGCATTCTGGGATTTCTTGCTGCTTCGAACTTGGATTAAACATCGAGCTTCCGACTGTTACCATCATCCTCTTTTGAGGAGCAGCTGACTGTTCCGAATGCTCCCCTGATGACCTGATATTGTCCATGGACGATTTCTAATTATCCGGTGTCCGTTATCATTACGTCTTGTTGCCATACATGGCTTCATTGTCTGCACTGGCAACGCCACAGCTCTCAGCACTGATACCAGGTTTTCACACACGACGAACAAGGAACCCTTTCAATGTGAAGCTGCAAGTTCAGTCTTTAGTAAGGCTCATTTGAAACTGTTGTGTTAAAAGTTACGACAGGAAAAATATTAGCTGCTAATGACACATAGTCCCCCATTCGGATCTCCGGGCGAGGACTACTCAGGTTGGTTCAAATGGCTCTGTGCACTATGGCACTTAACATCTCAGGTCATCAGTCCCCTAGAACTTTGAACTACTTAAACCTAACTAATCTAAAGACATCACACACATCCATGCCCGAGGCAGGTTTCGACCCTGCGACCGTAGCGGTCGCGCGGTTCCAGACTGAAGCGCCTAGAACCGCTCGGCCAGAGTCGGTCGGCGACTACTCAGGAGGACGTTGTTATCAGGAGAAAGAGGTCGGAGCATGGAATGTCAGATCCCTTAATCGGGAAGGTAGGTCAGAAAATTTGAAAAGGGGAATGGATAGGTTAAAGTTAGATTTAGTGCGAATTAGTGAAGTTCGGTGGCAGGAGGAACAAGACTTCTGGTCAGATGAATACAGGGTTATAAATACAAAATCGAATAGGAGTATTGCAGGAGTAGGTTTAATAATGAATAAAAAAAATAGGAATGCGGGTAAGCTACTGCAAACAGCATAGTGAACGCATTATTGTGGCCAGGATAAATACGAAGCCCACGCCTACCACAGTAGTACAACCTTATACGCCGACTAGCTCCGCAGATAACGAAGAGATTGATGAAATGTATGATGAGATAAAACAAATTATTCAGATAGTGAAGAGAGACGAAAATTTAATAGTCATGGGTGACTGGAATTCGATAGCAGGAAAAGGAAGTGTGGTAGGGGAATTTGGAATGGGGGTAAGGAATGAAAGAGGAAGCCTCCTGGTAGAATTTTGCACAGAGCATAACTCAATCATAGCTAACACTTGGTTCAAGAATCATAAAAGACGGTTGTATACATGGAAGAAGCCTGGAGATACTGACAGGTTTCAGACAGATTATGTAATGGTAATGGAAATGAGCGTTTGGCGTCATTGGCCGGGAGGCCCTTCGCGGGGCAGGTCCGGCCGCCATATCGCAGGTCTTATTACATTCGGCGCCACATTGGGCGACCTGCACGCCGGATGGGGATGAAATGATGATGAACACAACACAACACCCAGTCCCTGAGCGGAGAAAATCTCCGACCCAGCCGGGAATCGAACCCGGGCCCAGAGGACGGCAATCCGTCACGCTGACCACTCAGCTACTGGGGCGGACTATGTAATGGTAAGACAGAGATTAGGAACCAGGTTTTAAATTGGAAGACATTTCCAGGGCAGATGTGGACTATGACCACTATCTATTGGTTACGAACTGCAGAGTAAAACTAAAGAAACAGCAACATTTAAGGAGATGGGACATGCATAAACTGACAGAACCAGAG
The DNA here is from genome assembly GCF_021461385.2 of Schistocerca piceifrons. Lineage (NCBI taxonomy): Eukaryota > Metazoa > Arthropoda > Insecta > Orthoptera > Acrididae > Schistocerca > Schistocerca piceifrons. Next base: position 114,649,866 of record NC_060144.1, on the reverse strand, counting down.
GCTGTAGAGAGTTTCAGGGAGAGCATTAGGGAACGATTGACAAGAATGGGGGAAAGAAATACAGTAGGTGAAGAGATATCATATAGTGAAGGCAGCAGAGGATCAAGTAGGTAAAAACACGAGGGCGAATAGAAATCCTTGAGTAACAGAAGAGATACTGAATTTAATTGATGAAAGGAGAAAATACAAAAATGCAGTAAATTGAAGCAGCTAAAAGGAATACAAACGACTCAAATATGAAATGGAAAGGAAGGGCAAAATGGCTAAGCAGGGATGGCTAGAGAACTAATGTAAGGATGTAGAGGCGTATATCACTAGGGGTAAGATGGATACTGCCGACAGGAAAAATAAAGAGACCTTTGGAGATATGAGAACGACTTGCATGAATATCAAGAACTCAGATGGAAACCCATTTCTAAGCAAAGAAGGGAATGTAGAAAGGTGGAAGGAGTATATAGATGGTCTATACAAGGGCGATGTGCTTGAAGACAATATTATGGAAATGGAAGAGGATGTAGATGAAGATGAAATGGGAGATATGATACTGCGTGAAGAGTTTGTCAGAGTACTGAAAGACCTAAGTCGAAACAAGGCTCCGGGAGTAGACAGCATTCCATTAGAACTACTGACAGCCTTGGGAGAGCCAGCCCTGACAAAACTCTACTACCTGGTGAGCAAGATGTATGAGACAGGCGAAATACCCTCTGACTTCAAGGAGAATATAATGATTCCAATCCCAAATAAAGCAGGGGTTGACACATGTGAAAATTATCGAACTATCAGTTTCATAAACCACGGCTGCAAAATACTAACACAAATTCTTTACAGACGAATGGAAAAACTGGTAGAAGCTGACCTCGGGAAGATCAATTTGGATTCCGTAGAAATGTGGGAACACGTGAGGCAATACTGGCCCTACTACTTTTCCTAGAAAATAGATTAAGGAAAGGCAAATCTACGATTCTAGCATTTGTAGACTTAGAGAAAGCTTTTGGCAATGTTGACTGGAATATCCTCTTTCAAATTCTGGAGATGGCAAGGGTAAAATACAGGGAACTAAAGGCTATTTACAATTTGTACAGAAACCAGATGACAGTTATAAGAGTCGATGGGCATGAAAGGGAAGCAGTGGTTGGGAAGGGAGTGAGACGGGGTTGTAGCCTAACCCCGATGTTATTCAATCTGTATATTGAGCAAGCAGTATAGGAAACAAAAGAAAAATTCCGAGTAGCAATTAAAATCCATGGAGAAGAAATTAAAACTTCGAGGTTCGCCGATGACATTGTAATTCTGTCAGAGACAGCAAATGACTTGGAAGAGCAGCTGAACGGAATGGACAATGCCTTGAAAGGACGATATAAGATAAACGTCAACAAAAGCAAAACAAGGATAATTGAATGTAGTCGAATTAAATCGGGTGATTCTGAGGGAATTAGATTGTGAAATGAGACACTTAAAGTAGTAAATGAGTTTTGCTGCCGGCCGGGGTGGCTGAGCGGTTCTAGGCGCTACAGTCTGGAACCGCACGACCGCTACGGTCGCAGATTCGAATCCTGCCTCGGGTATGGATGTGTGTGATGTCCTTAGGTTGGTTAGATTTAAGTAGTTCCAAGTTCTAGGGAAATGATGACCTCAGAATTTAAGTCCCACAGTGCTCACAGCCTTTTTTTTTTTTTTTTGATTGTTTGTTTTGTTTTGCTATTTGGGGAGCAAAATAAGTGATGATGCTCGAAGTAGAGAGGATATAAAATGTAGACTGGCAATGGCAAGGAAAGCGTTTCTGAATAAGAGAAATTTGTTAACATCGAGTACTGATTTAAGTGTCAGGACGTATTTTCTGAAAGTATTTGTGCGGAGTGCAGCCACGTATGGAAGTGAAACGTGAACGATAAATAGTTTAAACAAAAAGAGAATAGAAGCTTTCGAAATGTGGCGCTACAGAAGGATGCTGAAGATTAGTTGGGTAGACCACATAACTAATGAGGAGGTATTGAACAGAATTGGGGAGAAGAGAAATTTATGGCACAACTTGACTAGAAGAAGGGATCGGTTGGTAGGACATATTCTGAAGCATCAAGGGATCACCAGTTTAGTATTGGAGGGCAGCGCGGAGGGTAAAAATCGTAGAGGGAGACCAAGAGATGAATACACTAAGGATGTAGGTTGCAGTAGGTACTGGGAGATGATGAAGCTTGCACAGGTTAGAGTATCATGGAGAGCTGCACAAACCAGTCTCTGGACTGAAGACGACAACAACAACAACAATGACTCACCATGTGCATCAGGCGGGCGATAGAAAATGAGTGTCCTGGAAATGCAGCGATCAACCTTCTATAGCACGTATGTGTTACACTTCACATGATGTACATCTTCAACATTCAAGAAATATTCAAAACAAACAGTCAACTAGCACCACGAACACCGAATGAAAAATAGCGCGCCACAGTGATAACAGAAGTTGGCGCCGTACAAACCGTGCAGGACGTTCAGCTGGATATCAACTCTACATCTACATCTACGTAGATACTCCGCAAACTACTGTACGGTGCGTGGCGGAGGGTACCCTGTACTACTACCAGCGATTCCCTATCCTGTTTCACTCTCAAAGAGAACCAGGAAAACCGATTGTCTATATGCCTCCGTATGAACCCTAATTTCTCGTGTCTTGTCTTCGTGGTCTTCACGCGCAAAATATGTTGGCGGCAGTTTCAAATGCTGGTTCTCTAAATTTTCTTAGTAGTGTTTCTCGATAAGAAAGTCGTCTTCTTTTCAGAGATTTATATTTGAGTTACCGAAGCGTTTCCGTAACGCTTTCTCGTACGTGTTGTTCAAAACTACCGGTAAGAAATCTAGCAACCAGCCTCTGAACTGCTTCTATGTCTTCCTTCCATCCGACGTGGTACGGATCCCAAACACTCGAGCAGTACTCAAGAACAGGTCGCGCCAGCATCCTGTATGCGGTCTGCTTTCCTAAAATCTTCCCAATAAACTGCAGTCGACCTTCCACCTTTCCTACCACAGTTCTTACATGCTCGCTCCATCTCATATCGCAACGTAACGCCCAGATATTTGAACGACTTGAATGTATCAACCAGGACTCTAGTAATACCGTATCCCAACATTACAGGTTTGATATTCCTACTCATCCGCATTAGTTTACATTTTTCCACATTTAGGGCTAGCTGCCCTTCCTCATACCAACTTGAAATTTTTTCTAAATCGTCTTGTATCTCCCTATAGTCACTCAACGTCGACACTTACCATACACCACGGCATCATCAACAAACAACCGCAGATGGCTGCTAACCCTGTCCGCCAAATCATTTATGTATGTAGAGAACAATAGCGGGCCTATCACACATCCATGGGGCACTCCTAACGATACCCTAGTCTCTGATGAACACTGGCTATCTGTTATTTAAGGAATGCATGTAGAACCGTGCTGCTGTTATGAGGGGATGAAAATTGATGGAATGTGACGCTATGCAACCGAATGCGAACAGTCTGTCGTGAAGCTTATCATGGAACTGGCTGTTCAGTAGGCGTAGCTGCAGATAATGCTATAAAATGTTTCATAGCGCCGGAGAAACAAACACCCAGAGGCTGAATTTGTCCAGCGCTTCCAGGTGGTATGAATTGCAATGTCACACAATTTTCAGGAGTAATAGTTTGCTCTAAAGGAGTGTGATTTTTATACGCAGTTCAGAAATCAAACAAAAGTAAGTTATTCTGACCAGCTATTGGCCAAAAGCAGTTCTCATACCATACTTGTAGTTCTCTTATGCCCATTTTCCCACTCTTGTTTGCTTGCTCCCGCAATATCAAGCACATGAGCAGGAATTGTAGAGCGGCAGAGCATCCTCAGTTTCTAGCAGCCCAATAAATAAATTTCCAGCCAACTTACCATCCAAATTAAAAGGTGACATAATGGTATACGAATGCTTTAAGACATTGATGTTTGTTGAGCTTGACGCAGCTGAGTTCCTTTCGTATGCATTTCCTCTTGAAATTCCTATTGACCGGATATGAGAACTGATTCCTTACTGCCGGCCGGTTGTGGCCGTGCGGTTCTAGGCACTACAGTCTGGAACCGAGCGACCGCTACGGTCGCAGGTTCGAATCCTGCCTCGGGCATGGATGTGTGTGATGTCCTTAGATTAGTTCGGTTTAATTAGTTCTAAGTTCTAGGCGACTGATGACCTCAGAAGTTAAGTCGCATAGTGCTCAGAGCCATTTTAACCATTTAATTCCTTACTGAACGATGGTATAAATTTACCTCTTTTAAAAATTTTTGGCCCGGTTCAGCAGTTTGCTGTGCATCGTAAAGTTGATGCTTTATTTGAAATATCGTTTTCTCACAACTTTCAGATTTGTAGCGCTGTTTGAAGTTATGGGACTATCTATTATTTCCCTTGAAATCATTGTAATCTATGCCGCACGAAATGTGATGTGCGTAAAGTAAGACGTAACTATCAAGCACATCCAATAAAATGCATCGAGCATCAAAATGGTTCAAATGGCTCTGAGCAATATGGGACTTAACTTCTGAGGTCAGCAGTCCCCTAGAACTTAGAACTACTTGAACCTAACTAACCTAAGGACCTCACATACAACCATGCCCGAGGCAGGATTCGAACCTGCGACCGTAGCGGTCGCGCGGTTCCAGACTGTAGCGCCTAGAACCGCTCGGCCACTTCGGCCGGCGCATCGAGCATCACTGAAACGAGCAGACACAAGGTTTTGTAACAAATGCTCTTGTCCTCCCGTTAATAGTCATCGTTTTTCTTACACAATGCACGGTCATATTGCTGCAGACTTATTCTACATCTGTCATTATTGTTTTTTTTTACTATGGTGCGGATGATCTTCCACGTACCTAATTAAGTTTAGTAGCCCCTCGTTGCACAACGATTGTCCTTTATTACATTTCATTGGAGACTACGTTTATGGCTCCCTGTCCAACAAGGATGATGAATTATATGTCTCCACCCCGGTTTCAGTATCACTTTCTCTTTTTAGGCACGTAACGTCGTCATTGTACTCTTCACGTATGTTGTCGGAACTGTTAAGTGTATACATCACACATTCCATTGACTCATCTTGAAAAACGCTAATATTTCATCTGACATTCCTTTCTCATACTGCGAATTTTCTTATGTTTCTTTCTGACAAAATGTCAACTTCGACAGCTGTTACTGTAGCTGTAATGCAATGTTGGTTTTGTTTATCGTTGCCCTTGCTCTGCGTTGTATCAACACCAGCAACACTGTAGCAACGCTGTGAGTTACTCGTCAGCTAAGCAGCTGAACTACGCGCCGTAGTCTCATGCTGTGCTTACCATTCGATACCTCCAGTCCTGACCCCATTTTCCATTAGACGTAAATATTGTAGTTGCATGATAGGCAATATGTGGGGTGTCGACTACCGTAAACATCATTGGCCTTTTGCGGGTTCCTTGGAAGAGTATATCTGCTGTCCCTCGTTGAACCTGTTCGCGCAATTTTTAATTTCTACAACCTCTTCAATCACAAAATCCGAATATGAGGAAACTGGGACAAAAGTTTTGTTTCATCAAACCGCCTTTGAGGTTTATTTGTGAGACTGTGTTCAACCACTGCTCATTTCTAAAGTTCCATATTTTCACCATTTTTTTCCTTCCTTATTTGGCCAGCTACAGACCGCCTAGAAGTTAATCCTTCTTGACCGTTCTTTCCCTCTGTTCCGAGAGCCTCTTCATACTTTCACTTCCTTTCTTTCTCTTCTGCTCGGAAATGTTACGTATGGACATCATTTATTAGTTTCTATCCAAATGATTTTACGCGGTAGACTCTGAATCTGAATTCTTCTCTGTTTTGCATCGTCTCCAGTGTAATACGAGTATCTTGTGCATATCATTTTATCTTCGCGCAAATGGCTCTGAGCACTATGGGACTTAACTGCTAAAGTCATCAGTCCCCTAGAACTTAGAACTACTTACACCTAGCTAACCTAGGGACATCACACACATCCATGCCCGAGGCAGAATTCGAACCTGCTACCGTAGCGGTCGCGCGGTTCCAGACTGTAGTGCCTAGAACCGTATCATTTTATCTCTTTTGGACTTTAATGATGGGATAGAATTGAAAATTCTGCTGAGTCACTTTTCCTCCATTCCAACTAGGTACCAATCAAATCTCAAAAGTCGTTATCCGCTGTGTATCCGTGTTCTTTTCGGTATATCTGCACAATCTCATCATAGTGTCACTTTTTATCTTAAATACTACACTCCGGAGCATAGAGTTCTTCTGGTCTTATAACTCAATTACAGTGCCTTGTTTTTCCGTTGGTAGTATATCAGCCGTCTGTTGTACCCGCGCTGTGTTAGTTTACAAGCAAGGTCTAATGTTCTGGCTCTTCCACTGACTCTTATCTAGTCCACTGGGTCTGATCCATTCTGCAAGTATTTGAATCACTCTTTCCTTTTTTTCTTCCTATATTTTACCTGCAAGTATTTCTTCCCGTGGTGTCTTTGTTCCATCTATTCTGTCTTTTCACAAGAGACGTTAAACCAATTTTAATTATTTACTATAGACGATTTTTATTATTAACAGCAGTGACACAGGAAACTTTTTATTTTATTATCGCCACGGTAGTAATATTTCCGTGGATGCAGTGGTTAGTAATTTAATGACACTCGAAAATGATCAGATGATTGAAACCGTTAGTTAACAAAGATTTGTTCCGTTAGCAGCTCTTGTCGCTTTTAGAAGGTGACCTTTTCCTTTTTCTTCGTTAACGAATTCAGTCCCAAGCTAACACATCTGTTGGAGTTATTGGACATTTCAAAGACGGTCACGTACTGGGAACAGTGGCTCATCTGATAAGACGTCTCAGCAGTTGTTCTCAACGCAAAGGGAGTTTCTATGTAACAAGCTGCACATCCAAGAGATCATTTTTGAATGTGTTCTGCAGACAGTGCCCCGCTAGGAGAATGTGCTCCTGGGAGCAGTGGACGGATGTGAAAGTAAGTTCCGAGTGTTCCAGGAAAGAGATGTCGGATAGGGGAGACGCGCCCAGTGGGGTGTTGATGCAGTTGAGGGGGAGCAGGAGCAATTCCCCGTCTGAGACATTCGCCGCTTTCCGAATTTGCCAGCGGGAAACGACACTATATAGAGTAACGTTTAAGATCGAAATCAGAAAAACTAATTCCGGAGGAGATTGCCTGCAGGGAGTGGGCATCCCTCGAGGCGCCCCCGGCGCCACTGCGACAAGTGGATTCCACGTGTCTAGGCGCACCCCGACTGCTCCCAAGTCGGCGCCCGAGGCCGGCGCCGTACGGCCAAAGTGAATTACGATCCTCTTTCCGACCCATAAAGCAAACGGCCTTTTACTACAAACGAACTCAGCAAGCTACCCTTGTTTTTCTCAAACCAATACATACTAAAAGACCCATGTGTAGATGTTGAAAACACTAGGGACATTCTATTTGAGAATGCAGGTTTTCTCGGTGAATTCCATTGATGAAATCTTCTCGGTTTACCAGCCGAGTAGCAGCGTAGTGTTGTCGCAACGTTTCGGCGAGTGTCTATTGTATAATAAAAAATAACAAATGTTTAGATGTATGAAAACAATGAAATTAATTTTTCGGCTTGTCGGACAAGCACAACAAGCTGAGCTATGCCTGTAAATAACTAAAGAGTCTTTTCATATTAGTTCCACATCAAAGAAATAGTCTTTCCCTTGTTGTAGATTATGCTTACCAATTAATAACACTACTTCCGATCGCCGTATCCACCTACAAAATATTGACCGTGTTCATCGTTCCTTTTGTAATCGGATCTTCGTAATAACTCCGAAGGCTTCTTGAACTTTTATATATTACGGTACTACTTCGAATAATAACTCAATTTTTCACTAGTGAAATACTACTGTATTCTTTCTTCTACGCACATAAAAAATACGGACTTCTTACTTATTCTCAGAACCAAAATGGCTACTGCCGCTTTCGCTCTAAAATAACGTACGTCAACCTTCGTTCAATAACAGAGAGCAAGTCCTTCCTCTTACCGAGGAACAGGAAAAACATCTTAAGTTTTTTAACAAAAAAAATGGTTCAAATGGCTCTGAGCACTATGGGACTCAACTTCTGAGGTCATTAATTCCCTAGAACTTAGAACTAGTTCAACCTAACTAACCTAATGACATCACAAACATCCATGCCCGAGGCAGGATTCGAACCTGCGACCGTAGCGGTCTTGCGGTTCCAGACTGCAGCACCGTTAACCGCACGGCCACTTCGGCCGGCCGTTTTTTAACATTTGAAAATCAAAAATACATGACGGTAGGCGCAGGCTCTACGCTGGGCTACCGCTTCACATTTTCTCTTTGCCTTTGAAGAAAACGAAATGCAAAAGGTACAGCACATTTCGTATTCGTCGTCTCCAGGCATCTTAGAAAACATCCAAAGTTGCGACAACATGACGTCACGACTCGGATGATAACCCGACAATATATCTTCACGGGACATTCCCCTTACTACTAGCTCACGTAATGGTTAAAAACACATGATAGTCACCACTGACAGTAGAAATTATTTATTTTCACTATTCGAATTTCGGCTCAGCTTCAGCAGATGGTGTACTGTGAGAGACGGTGCTTTTAGCATTTGTCAAACTTAAAAAACTTCTGAATTGTGTGCATGTCATCATATGTATATGAGTCTTTTAAGATATGTAATATAAATCACGACAAATCAATGCTCTTACACTGTCCACAAGAACAGTTGTTTCTTGGAATTTATGTTATAGATGGTGACATTGTTAAAAGGCTCCGCATTATGATGGCATGTGTACATGGCAGAAAATTTTTCCCAGTTTTGCATGACCACTTGATAATAGCCTAAAGATCGAATGGTGCAAATACATAACATCGACAATCACTGGCGCCTATGATCACTTCTGGATAGTATTACACGCCTGGGAACTCCAACCATAAGAAGTTGATCAGCTCATCCTGTGATCGAGGTGAAAATTTACTCAGTGTCAGTCATGACCTCTTTGCCTTGTATTTACCAATATGTCTGTGAGAACCGATTAAGACTTTAAGATTTAGAAGAACAGTCCCAGTTCAATTGTCACACTAGTGGAAAGATGACTGACACATTTCTCAGTGTCTACGGCGTTCAGAAAAAGCTGAAATAGTTAAAACTGTGCAGGGTTCCAGGGCTTGATGGAATTCTTGTCTGATTCTATAGAAATTTTGGACCGGTGCTTCATGGTGTAACACTTCCCATTCCATTCAGTGTACGTCAAGAGCATAAGAGCAAAAATGAACTCCAGTATGTCTTGTCGCACTCGACAGGTCGTGGTTCCACCATATTGATGTAAATTTGTGGCCTGAGTTGTTGCTACACAACGAAAATTAAACTTTTATCCACCGCTCATCTCTATTCGATTTACATCCGTCTCCATATACCAACGGCCATCACGATTAACCAAATGAAATGGAACGCCTTGATGTTTGCTACCCTAGCTGTCATCTCTCTCACGCATGAGTACTGTCCTTTTATCCCACGTTCTCACTTCCGCATATATAGCTGAATGCTGTGTATGAACGGTACATGTAGATAACAGCATCTGTGGTTCCCTTAATGTAGTTCAATGCAGCTGTATTCTGCTAACGACAAGCTTCGAATCTTTGTTCCGGGCCAAATATCTCACGAAATAAGTGTCAAATGAAAAAACTACAAAGAACGAAACTTGTCTGGCTTAAAGGGGGAAACCAGATGCCGCTATGGTTGGCCCGCTAGATGGCCCTGCCATAGGTCCAACGGATATAAACTGCGTTTTTTTAAATAGGAACCTCCATTTTTATTACATATTCTTGTAGTACGTAAACAAATATGAATGTTTTAGTTGGACCACATTTTCGCTTTGTGATAGATGGCGCTGTAATAGTCACAAACACATGGTTCACAATTTTAGACGACTAGTTGGTAACAGGCAAGTTTTTAAAATTAAAATACAGAAAGTAGGTACGTTTGAACATTTTATTTCGGTTGTTCCAGTGTGATACATGTACCTTTTCTGAAAACGCAAGCTGTTACAGCGTGATTACGTGCAAATACCACATTAATGCAATAAATGCTCAAAATGATGTCCGCCAACCTCATTGCATTTGGCAATACGTCTAACGACATTCCTCTCAACAGCGAGTAGTTCGCCTTCCGTAATGGTCGCACATGCATTGACAATGCGCTGACGCATGTTGTCAGGCGTTGTCGGTGGATCACGATAACAAATATTCTTCATCTTTCCCCACAGAAAGAAATCCCGGACGTCAGATCCGGTGAACGTGCGGGCCATGGTATGGTGCTTCGACGACCAGTCCACCTGCCATGAAATATGCTATTCAATACCACTTCAACCGCATGCGAGCTATGTGCCGGACATCCATCATGTTGGAAGTACATCGCCATTCTGTAATGTAGTGAAACATTTTGTAGTAACATCGGTAGAACATTACGTAGCAAATCAGCATACTTTGTACCATTTAGAGTGCCATCGATAAAATGGGGGGCAATTATCCTTCCTCCCACAATGCCGCACCATACATTAACCCGCCAATGCCGCTGATGTTCCACTTGTCGCAGCCATCGTGGATTTTCCGTTGCCCAATAGTGCATATTATGCCGGTTTACGTTACCGCTGTTGGTGAATGACGCTTCGTCGCTAAATAGAAAGCGTGCAAAAAATCAGTAATCGTCCCGTAATTTGTCTTCTGCCCAGTGGCAGATCTGTACACGACGTTCAAAGTCGTTGCCATGCAATTTCTGGTGCATAGAAATATGGTACAAGTGCAATTGAGGTTGATGTAGCATTCTCAACACGGATGTTTATGAGATTCCCGATTCTCGCGCAGTTTGTCTGCTACTTATGTGCGGATTAGCAAAGACAGCAGCTACGACACCTACTTGGGCATCATCATTTGTTGCAGGTCGTGGTTGACGTTTCACATGTGGCTGAACACTTCCTGTTTCCTTAAATAACGTAACCATCCGGCGAACGGTCCGGACACTTGAATGGTGTCGTCGAGGATACCGAGCAGCATGCATAGCACACGCCCGTTGGGCATTTCGATCACAATAGCCATACATCAACACGATATCGACCTTTTCCGTAATTGGTTCAAAATGGTTCAAATGGCTCTGAGCACTATGGGATTTAACATCTATGGTCATCAGTCCCCTAGAACTTAGAACTACTTACACCTAACTAACCTAAAGACAGCACACAACACCCAGTCATCACGAGGTGGAGAAAATCCCTGACCCCGCCGGGAATCGAACCCGGGAACCCGGGCGTGGGAAGCGAGAACGTTACCGCACGACCACGAGCTGCGGACTCCGTAATTGGAAAACGGTCCATTTTAACACGGGTAATGTATCACGAAGCAGATACCGTCCTCACTGGCGGAATGTTACGTGATACCACGTACTTATACGTTTGTGACTATTACAGCGTCATCTATCACAAAGCGAAAAAAGTAGTGCAATTAAAACATTGATATTTCTTTTGGTACTACACGAATGTGTAATAAACATGGGCGTTCCTATTTGAAAAAAATGCAGTTGATATCCGTTTGACCTATGGCAGCGCCATCTAGCGGGCCTACCATAGCGCCATCTGGTTTCCCCCTTGAAGCTAGACGAGTTTCGTTCTTTGTAGTTTTTTCGTTTAATGCTTATTTCGTGAGGTATTTCCCCGGTCACTATCAATGGACCAAGTTATTTTGATATTGATGTTCGTATATTTAGATAAGAACACTACTAAGTTCATATTTCCCAAAATTTAATGAGTAAATAATCTAAAAATACGAACATCAATATGAAAATAACGTAACTATGTTGTTCGCGAATTCTGCTACAAAATATTCCTAGCGGCAGTTGTAGCATCATCTGTCAACCTAATAAAGAACTAATATCAGAAACACGTCAAGAGACCATAACAAGAGTGGTGACCAGTTAAATCGGCTGATTTATTTTGAACACTAAGAAAAGGTAGTTGGGCTAAATACCAAAAATATTTAGTTATCAATGTCGACTGTCGGTGAATTTCAAAAGAACTCCAGTGGAGGGTTTTCATCCGAGTCATCCTTTGCTACATCGTTTATAGCAGTAACTTTACAAGCAGTTGTTAACCACAGTAATATCGTTGAACTTGTAGTGGACCTCTGTTCGAGTATTGAACTCTTATAAGCCGCTTATCGGTTTAATTCCGTTTTGTCGACAACTGGGAGAAGAGGAGATTACGACTTTGTTTAGAGGAAAACACGATTCCGATATTTCACTACTGTACGAACTCCTTCAGTTATTTGTTTGTTTGTACGTTGACTACTGTCATAACGGAAATAGGTGCCACGGATATATATCTCTTACAATTTTAACATCTCTGTGTGGATCGAGGTATCGGATGCGTATCGGAAAGGAGTGAAGCTGATATGATGTTGGACATATTGCATGAAGGAATAACCCTAAATATGTATCAAATGATTGATATTAAAGAGTCCAGACCGCACTGTATTGTTTCGAAGTTTATATTTTACACTGTCAGTAACCAGTTCCGTTGCAATGAAGAAATAGTGTCACTGAAGGAAGTACCAAGGCAGCTCTGAACGTAACATACCCATCGGACAGCGACGTTACTGGCAAGTCATAACATGTGGACTCGAGCAGCACGAGGCAGGAAACTGGCTGTAGCCGTTTCACAGGAACTTTTCTGACCATCCGGTTGACGTTAGGGAAAATATGAAAACTTGAATCTGGAAAAATATACGGCAACTTGAAACCATTACCTGTGAGACATACTGTTTCGTGTAATGCTATTCGTCTTTAGCTACTTAGAGAAGCACTGCAAAGCAAGAACGAAAATGGGCACATAGTCTAAAAGAAACTATGTCGTCTATATAGAATCAGAAATGGGGTCAGTTACTACGCAACTCTAAGGAGCCTCATTTACACAAACACTAATTTTGAGACTAGCCCAAATATGTGTTTTACGGTATAATCAACCTATTGGCTCCAGATCAACATTTTAGTCGGTGAAGAACATTTTAGAATATATTCTACAGCTTTTTTTGTTGCATTCAATAAGAGAAAATCTTCTGAAATCTGTAAAATCAGTTACTTCAGATATCCCCATTTTAATCACCGGGTATTTAACACATTATGTTTTTGAAAGTAGGTATAAGTACTAAAGTACCAGGAGAAATTTTATTATCTGTATGCTATAGAGTGAGTACACATCCAGGAAATGGGACATACAATGCATGTGCTAAAGTTTGTTTACGAGACTGGTCTCTTATATTGGTACGAAACGTGTGTCATAACTTTTTTGACGTCTTGTATTAAGTCATCTTTGATTGAGATCTTTCCATTTCACGTTGACACCGAGGAAGAATCACGTGTTTTTGTATTGGCAAACGTAGGGCCGAAATGTGCTTCACAAGTCGTCTAATTGAACGAGAGGTGGTCACCACATATGGCTTGCTTGAGTCGTAGATGAATTCTAAATAACTAATAGGACGACTGAAACAATGGGCATTCCAGGTTGGACTATCAAAACTACAAGGAAAAGGATAGATTGCGGCACACTATAAAGTTGAAACGTTGGGTTGTTAACAGGCACAACGAAAAGACCGTTACACATTTAGATTTCAGCCAAAGCCTTCGTCAGAAAATGAAACATATAAATACATTCATTCACACAAGCAAGCACATCTCACGCACACATCATGTAACGGCTGGATAAAGATTTATGACTGAAGAGTCGATGTTGTTATTTGCATTATTTATATAAGTAAGGGAACGTGAGGCCTTGAATTATTTACAAATAATTCGAAAGCCAAGATCGCTTAAATACTGCTTATTGGATAACCGATTTCAACACAGTAAAGGTGCTATCATCGGATCTGAATGTAGATCCGATGATGGCACCTTTAGTGTGTTGAAACCGGTTATCCAGTAAACATTATTTAAGCGATCTTGGCTTTTGAATTATTTCTAAAACAGAGTGATCGCCCCACTACGCACTATGTGTTCATTGCAAAACTTGAATTATTTTTTGGAAGAGCCAGGAGAAGCCTGACTGTTTGCGTTTGTCTTTCCTCTTCCGGCCATTAGAATGTGGGGCTGTAATTATCATTGATTCCTAATATACTAACTGACTGTGAGTTAGCAGCGTTTTGTATCTTTAATTCACCATATCATGTCTTTATGCCGTTATTAGTTGTGTACCACACTTCGATGTCGCACTGATCCCCCACTGGCGAGACTTTATTTGTAATCTGAAATGTTCATTTTTGCTTGTTGCACAAACAGAGCCTACAGTCATTCAGAGAAGAAGATCGAGATTTTCTTATTCAATCTACAGCATAGACCAGTTATCAAATCGCAATATGCAAGTCACATTTTCTAAAATTACATCGATCCATATCCTTTGTTGCGCCGCTCCCAGCACACAGACTTCATTGTGGTAAAATTATTAAATATTTTAGTTGGTGGAGGCTAAAGTCAACTCAGAATTACGGCCACCTCCGGCAACTTGGAACAGAATGCATTCCAGTACGTGTGGTGCGTCTGGTCGAGTGAATGAATGTGTGTGTGTTTGACGTTCTGAAGAATGCTTTGGCCGTAAATTAGGTATATAAAAGACTTTTCATTGTGCCTGTCAGCAGGCCAAAGTGTCATCTTTACGGTGAGTAGCAGTCTACCCTTTTCTTTACATCGTTAACAGGAGTCAATGATACCTTAGATTAATGTCCCATTTTTCTTCCTGGGCATACCATGGAGGGCACACTTTTCTCGTAGAAGTTCAGCCACCAGCTTTCAAAATTTGATTCCCTTCCTATTCATCATGATGATAAAAATTTTTTGCTATGAAAACACAGAAAAAGTACCATTTCTGATAAACTGCAATTTTTTCTGCACGAGAAAGGTCATTTCAGAAATGAATGAATATAATGTTAACTTCCTATGACATTACTAATGCTGAGAGAGACATATTTGTTGTAGTATGATTCATCAACCCTTGGGGAACCACAAACAGCAATAATACGTTTTCACCAGTAAAAGAGTGCAAAATTCTTTTTAGGAATGACGGACTCTATTAGGTTTTTATGGCATATCAGTCTGTAAGAAAGAAAACAAAAACGCTTACATATGTACGTACATACTTTGCAAGCCAGTGACAAATATATGTCACAGGGTACATAGAGTCGTACGACATGTTAGGGTTTCTTCCCGATGCATTCGCATATCGAGCGCGGAGACCATATCTGTTAAGCCTCGGTGCACACTGTAATTAGTCTAGTCCGTGCTTTCACTACCGGATTGATTCTCCATATGATCTTACCTTCTTTGTTAAGCATTAGTGTTGTACTCAGTTTAACGCTTTCGGAAGTAAAGAAACGTTGCATCTATTTCACTGGCTTCATCTAGAGCTTTGCGAATGTCATGTGACATTAGAGTAAGTTGGCTTTCGCATAATCGATATTTCCGGGATCATTGCTGGAGGTTGTTCCATTTGAGATTCCTCGTTACGTTGAACTTCTACACAGTTTTCACCATTTGTTTCGTTTAAGCTTCCTTGCTGTTCCTGTTTGTTTCATTCGTAAGTGACACACTGCAGTATTTTTGTCTTTCTTTTTTCAGCGATCAACTGAATTACACACATAAAAAAGAGTTCTGCATCACCTCGGTTCCGAGAGTTCCGGAACCTGTACAGAAAATTGGAACAGAGATCAACGTAAACATCACTTCCACCCTTTTTATTGCTCATGAAAACCGCACATAGCATGTTGTACCACCATACAGCGAGACCTTCAAAGGTGGTGGGTTACTGTGTGCTGTACACACCGGTACCTCTAATACCCAGTAGCAAGTCCTCTTGCATTGATGCATGCCTGCATTCGTCGCGGCATACTATCCACAAGTTCATCATGGCACTGTTGGTCCAGATTGTCCCACTCCTCAACGGTGATTCGGCGTAGATACCTCAGAGTGGTTGGTGGGTCACGTCGTCCATAAACAGCTCTTTGCAGTCTATCCCAGACATGTTCGATAGGGTTCATTTCTGCAGAAAATGTTGGCCACTCTAGTCCAGCGATGTCGTTATCCTGACGGGCACGATATGGGCGCGAATTGTCGTCCATGAAGACGAATGCCTCGCCAATATACTGCCGATATGGTTTCACTATCGATCGGAGGATGGCATTCGCGTATCGTACAGCCGTTACGGCGCCTTCCATGACCACCAGCGGCGTACGTTGGCCCCACATAATGCCACCCCAAAACAGCAGGGAACCTCTACCTTGCTCCACGCGCACGTACCCTTAGCGCTAGGATTTCACCCGGAACAGGTCCCGCCCATTCACCCCCCTCCATGCCCATCCATAGTGTAAGGCCCTCCTCTAAACAGCCGCAGCTCCGCAAACTGGAAGCTACAACAAAGTTGTTATCGTCACAGTCCAACACATGTTACACTGTCATGAAATTTAGTAATGATAGAAATTTAAGTTTTTCTGGATAGTAATATAACATGAATTTGCATTATTAAAGAAAAAAAAATATTTATAGAGGATTGAAAGCATCGCCAGCAATAGAAAACAAAAAATAACGCGATGTTATTTAAGGGCAATAAGGACAAATTTTCATCAACTAATTCACTTATTATAATACGTTTATTTGAGGGAAACAGAAGAGCAAACATACAATACGAAAACAATGGTCTTGAATCTGTTATGTCGGTAGTAAAGCCACGGATGCAGTCGACTAACTCTGTTGTCTAAAATCAACGTTATGTAGAAATATGTGAAAGTCGTTTTGTTTATGTAGGCCCTCATAGTAACTCACGAAAATTAAAGAATATAAAAATGCCATAAAGTAGAAATGCCTAATGAAAGCAGCAAGATATTAACTTATATGACATATTTCGTTAGTATTTGCATGGGTAATGGGTGAATTTTAACTTGTAAATTCTTCCAATGCCATGCCTGCGCATTATAAACGAGGTCATAAAGACCTGTGGCTGTTTCTGTGTGATTAATGTACTATATGCTGTTGCAAACGTCTCAGGGAAATAATCTGTCGTTATTCTTTGTCCTGTCTATTTTTAACCAAAACGTTTATTAATTTCATAAATGTCATTCAAACCATTTTTTAAAAATAATAATGATGATGTGTATGTTTGTCACAGAGCAGTTATGGAGGAAATAAATGCTGCAGTGTTTCATGGCTTTAAAACGTGATAGCTCTTCTTCCACCCCTAAAATTTTTCACCACAACTATTCAGTGAATAACATGCGAAAACAGCCTGGGTGGATTTACCAAGAACAAAGTAATTTTGATGCCCTCTGGAATTATAGTGAACACTGGTGCCTGTTTCGCGTACACTGTCTGAGTTCTGAAACTCGAGTGTCGAGTATACCGTGGTTCCTCTTTCTCTGAGCAAATTATTCTTCGAGGGTAGCTTTTTCCTGTTGTAGCTTTGGGTGCTTTTTCTCACACAGAAGTATGTTTCTTCATAGGCTATTCATCTGAATACTGAGTTCTCGTATTTAAAGAATTCAGTGCTAAATTCTTTTCTCTTATGTTTGCTGTAGAAGTACCTGGCACAGCTGAGGCCAACTGTGCACGTTTTTTGTAACGTGTCTTTTAACTATGTGGCAAAATTTAAGACCTAGCAAGATATTAATTTAACATTCACTCCGAGCGAGTGCAGCGGAACGTGGTAAACCACATGGGTCAACTGAAACGATGCCCAGGCGCCGAACAAAGACCGAGGAAACCGGGGGTGAGTGGGCGGGACTTGTTCCGGGTGAAATCCTGGCGCTAACGATTCCTTCCACGCGCTGAACAGTATGTCGAAGGCGTTCAGCCTGACCAGGTTGCCTCCAAACATGTCTCCGACGATATTATGGTTGAACGTATATGCGGCACTCGTCGATGAAGAGAAAGTGATGCCAGTCCTGAGCGGTACATTTGGCATGTTTTTGGGTACATCGGTACTGCGCTGCATGGTATCGTGGTTGCAAAGATGGACCTCGCCATGGACGTCGGGAGTGAAGTTGCGCGTCATGCAGCCTATTGCGCACACCTTGAGTGATAACACGACGTCCTGTGGCTGCACGAAAAGCATTATTCAACGTAGTGGCGTTGCTGTCAGGGTTCCTCCGCGCCATAATCCGTAAGTAGCGGTCATCCATTGCAGTATTAGCCCTTGGGCGGCCTGAGCGAGGCATGACATCGACAGTTCCTGTTCCTCTGTATCTCCACCATGTCCTAAAACATCGCTTTGGTTCACTCCGAGACGCCTGGACACTTCCCGTGTTGAGAGCCCTTCCTGGCACAAGGTAACAATGCAGATGCGAACGAACCGCGGTATTGACCGTCTAGGCATGGTTGAACTACAGACGACACGAGGCGTGTACCACCTTTCTGGTGGAATTGGAACTGATCGGCTGTCCGACCCCCTTCCTCTAATGGGAGCTGCTCACGCAGGGTTGTTTGCATCTTTGGGCGGTTTTAGTGACATCTATGAACTGTCAAACGGACTGTGTTTGTGACACAATATACACAGTCAACGTCTACCTTCAGGATTTCTGGGAACCTAGGTGACGCAAAACTTTTATCGGTGTGTGTATTTCTCCTAGTACCCTATGTTCTTTCGCATTTACCTTACTTGAATATATGCAGGGTGATTCGGCTGCCACTACCAAATTCGTTTTTTGCCACCCGCTATTCTAGATCTGTTCTTCAAAAACCACGCGCGAGCTTTTCATATTGTCTCGCTCGCAACCGCGAACTGTTAGTCCTACAGAAAAAAACTGAACACAACCTTTTTGTAGCTAAGGATGACAGCGAGACTTATTCGCCCCGGTTCCTGGTTTGTACGAGAGCTGATGGGGAGGCTTTCATGACGATGAGGCTTCAGTTCTTTGTACAGCATTTAGAGGATAAGTTTGGGGGGGGATGGAGGCTATCCAAAATGCGCTCTGGGGCAGTTTTGATGAAAACAGCATCCTCTGCCCAGTCACGGGCATTACTCGCTTGTGAAAGGTTGGGGGATCTTTCTGCTACCATCACGCCCGAGAAGAGCTTAAATATGGTCCAGACGAATCAACCTTTCCCCAAGGAAGTGTTATAGGCCCTGATCTATATTAACGACATAGTAGACAATCTTAGCCCTCTTAGATTGTTTGCAGATGATGCTGTCATTTACCGACTTGTGAAGACATCAAGTGACCTAAACGAATTGCAAAATAATTGAGATAAGATATCTGCACGGTGAGAAAAGTAGTAATTGACTCTGAATAAAGAAAAGTGTGAAGTTATTCAAATGAGTACTAAAACAAATCCACTAAATTTCGATCACGCGATAAGTCACACAAATCTGAAGGCTGTAAATTCAACTAAATACTTACAGATTACAGTTACAAATAGCCTAAATTGGAACAATCATAGATAAATTTGTGGGTAGCGCAAACCAAACACTGTGATTCATTGGTAGAACACTTAGAAGGTGCAGCTTGTCTACTAAAGAGACTGCTTACACCACGCTTGTTCGCCCTATTCTAGAGTACTGCTGTGGGACTGACAGATGACATGGAAAAAGTACAAAGAAGAGCAGCTCGTTTTGTATTATCGCGTAATAGGGGAGATAATGCCACAGACATGATACACAAATTGATTGTTTGGTTGCAGTGGGGGTTGAAGGGACCAGACTACAGTGGCCATCACTCCCTTTTTCCACGGCCATGAAACACCCACAAAGAAGAAAAAACAAGCAATGTATACGACAAGGGATGACACAGAACAAGAAAGACATAGACAAAGAGCAGAAAAGAGGAATTAAAAAACACGAGGAGTGTTACGGTGGCTGGCCGGCCACGGGAACAAACAAGAAGGAAAAGCCAACCACCAAGAAACATACTATAAACCCCAATCTAAAACCGTAGGCCAGACACAAACCCTCAGATCGAGCGATAAAAGCCCCCTGCGCGATTAAAACGCAAAACTAAGCCTGGCATTGCAGCGTCATCTGTTAAAAAGTGCAGCTAGCATATCAGGCATCGCAAACGACTGCCTGAGTGCAGTTAAAAGCGGACAGTCCAACAAAATGTGGACCGCTGTCAATGCTGAACCACAGCGACAGAGAGGTGGGTCCTCGCAGCGCAATAGATAACCATGTATCAGCCAGGTGTGGCCAATGTGTAGCCGGCAGAGTACAACGGAGTCCTAGGGAGAGGCCCTCAAGGAGTATTTAGTTGAATTTACAGCCTTCACATGTATGTGACTTATCACGTAATCGAAATCTAGTGGATTTCTTTTGGTACTCATTTGAATAACTTCACACTTTTCTTTATTCAGAGTCAATTACCACTTTTCTTACCGTACAGATATCTTGTCTGAATTATTTCGCAATTCGTTTAAGTCACAAGCCGTTAAATGACAGCTTCATCTGCAAACAATCTAAGAGGGCTAAGATTGTCTCCTATGTCGTTAATATAGATCAGGGCCTATAACAGTTCCTTGAGGAAGGGTTGATTCGACTGGGGGTGTCAGCATTGGTAAAGGTTCTCAAGGATGTGATGCTGTTGCTCATCGCACTGCAAACTGTCGTTCCTGACCGCGGTAGATGTGGGAATCAATGCCTCAAGGGAAGGGGTGGCTTCATTGCACCCCTTGTGCCACTCTGCCAAAGCTATTCTGAGCGTAGGTGTGTTTGAAATGTTTTCTTCGGCCACCCATAAAAAAACCCTGTGCTCTCAACACTGGGCGTCGTGGCTCTGACCTCCATTGCAGAAACATCAAAGGAAACTGTGAAATGCGAGTAAGAGTGGATGTGGCGAGCGTCTCATCGTGTGACACGTCTTTGGTGGCATTGGGAAGATTTGTGGTGACATTTCTTGTAATGTGACACTTGATAGCTCACATCAACTTCTGAACTCTGGCTTTTTATCCGCATATATGGACACCACACTTTTGGAAGGGTCACCGAGCACGAGACTGGCGTAGCAAGGTGCCACGGACGAGAAAGAGGGGAAGTTTAGTTTCCTTTGAGCCAGATTTCAAACTTACGCGTCGCTGTGGGAGACTATTATACCGTTTCGAAAGTTGGTGCTATACTAGTGTCTCGCAGTGTTTATTTTCGCTGTCGGTGCAGTCATGACACTTTAATTTGCTGCTCCTTTATCACTAACTCTATAGGTGACAGCATTCACATATTCCACTGATTGTACCGTCAAAACTGTATCATTGTACAACACAGCGGTCAGGAAATACGATAGCAGAAATACTGAGATGCTTGAAAAACTGCCGCATCATGTCCGACATGAAGAGCCAACGGAAAGCAGCGCTCTTCGTTACAGTATCATTTAGTAATCGCGAAAACGTTACGGAAATGATAGATAAACTACAGTGGAAGACTCGCTCAGTAGATCGGGACGGGCTTTTGTTAAAATTTCTAGAACATACCTTCACCGAGGAGTCAAGCAGTATATTGCTCCCTCCTACGTATATCTCGCGAAGAGACCATAAGGATAAAATCAGAGAGATTAGTGCCCACACAGAGGCATACCGACATACAAAACGAGACTGGAATAGAAGGGAGAACCAATAGAGGTACTCAAGGTACCCTCCGCCACACACCGTCTGGTGGCTTGCAGAATATGGATGTAGATGTAGATTTCACTTTATTACCTCTTAGGTTCTAACTCTATTCGTAACACATTTCGCAGACCGTAGAGACATATGCCATTCGATGTACCTGCAAAAGTACACGATTTTGCAGCATCAAATTCAGCTGCTGCTGCTTGAAAACTAAACTACACCTCGTAATCTCCTATAGATGCAGATACAATATGTGTACTAATATGTGTGTAATACGTTAAATACACTGAAGAGACAAAGAAAATAGTACATCTTCCTAATATAGTGTAGGCCCCCATGTGCGCGCAGAAGTGCTGCGACACGACGTGGCATGGACTCGTCTAATGTCTGAAGAAGCGCTGGAGGGAAATGACGTAATGATTCCTACGACACGGTGGAGATCTCTTCTCAACAGCATGTTGCAAGCCATCCCAGATATGCTCAGTTATGTTCATGTCTGGGAAGTCTGATGGGCAGCGGAATTCTTTAAGGTCAGAGGAGTGTTCCTGAAATCACTCTGTAGTAATTCTGGACGTGTGAGATTTTGCGTAGTCCTGCTGGAATTGCCCACTCCGTCGGAATGCACAATGGTCATGAATGGATGCAGGTGATCAGAGAGGAAGTTTACAACGTGTCACCTGTCAGAGTCATACCTAGATGTATCAGGGGTTATCTATCACTTCAGCTGCGTACACCCCTCACCATTGCAGAGTCTCCACCAGCTTGAAGAGTCCCCCGCTGACATGTAGGGTTCATGGAGTCATGAGGTTGTCGCTATACGTGTACACGTATATATGCTCCATACAATTTGAAACGAGACTCATCCGACCAGGCAACATGTTTCCAGTCGTCAATAGTCCACTGTCTGTGTTGACGGGCCCAGGCGAGAAATAGAGCTGTGTATCATGCAGCCATCAAGAGCACACGAGTGTTCCGTCGCTCGTGCGCCGACTATAACATCACATTCTGACTCACTTAAATCTTGATAACCTGCCATTGTAGCAGTAGTAGCATATCAAACAACTGCGCAAGATACTTGTTGTCTTATATAGGCGTTGCCGACCGCAGCACCATATTCTGCCTGTTTACATATCTCTGTATTTGAATACACATGCCTATACCAGTTTCATTGGCGCTTCAGTGTATATGTGAAATATAAATGACATGTGCGTATATGGATGATGCCTCAAGTAAAAAGCTCCTCCTAAATACTTGATCGATTTCAGCCAAGCTTGGTAGACATACTATTTTCTTTCTGGAAAGAAATACTGTAGGGGTGAGAACCACCAACCTCTTGTTGAGATGGGGGAGACAGACAAAGATAGGTGAAGGGCAAGGAGCTGGAGATACGGAGGGTTGGAAGGAGGAGATAAACACAGATGGAAGCAGGAGATGGGCTGTGTGAGGCAGACGAGGAGATGGAAGGTTAGGACGAGATGGATGGAGAGAGGGGGGTTAGATAGGCTAGGTGAAGGAGGACGTGGACAGAGTGATGAGAGAGAAAGAGACTGACAGAGAGTGGAGATTAGGAGATGGACAGGTGAGAGGGGGAGATGGACAGAGAGAGGAGCAGGAGTTGTTAAATAGGGTGTGGGGAGCTGAGGAGGTTAACAGTGACAGGGAGGAGGGGAGATGGATAGAGAGAGAGGCGAAGATGGGCAGGGGAGGAGGAATATACAGGGAGAGGAAGAGTGAGGAGGTGGATTAAAAATGCATACCCAGGCAACGCCATGTAGTCAGCTAAGAATACTACTAAACGACATGTAATGCTAATGACTAGATGCATTCAGAAGCTATAGTTATGTATAAACATCACTAATTGGTCGCAGATCGTCGAAAAACATTGTGGATGTACATGTGGGTGATACAGATAATGCTTGTACATTATTTGTGTCATAAACGGTACAAAAAAGAAGATTAAATTGTTCGCCAGTTGCTGACGATCCTTGAGATGCCATCCTGGAGGTCTTCATTTGATAGTGCCCTGGTCGTGCGGTGCGCGGCCTTCTCTCCACTGCACCTTCGCTCGCCACCTCCCGTTCACTCCCCCCCCCCCCCCCCCCTCCCGCCCCATCACCATCCTGACAGGGGAGCGATGCGATTGGCAGCCGCCCTTTACGGCCGGCGGGCGTCAGACTGCCCTGCGTCACTTACGGCCGCCCCTGCTTTGCCCGTCAGGGATTTCCTAACAAGTCGAGGCCGCCCGTCGTAAACGTGTTTGCCGTTATTGCCACATACTGTTACGATGGGACTTCCGGGAAGTACTCTCACTTCCTGATTCACAGCACGTTCCTCTAGACACTCAGATTCTCAGAAGAATGGTTTTTCCTTCTTGTTTTCTTATTTCTAACCCCCTGCCGTAAATTACTAAACGTGCAGACATGATTAGCTACGGACAACACATTTACTGAACTCATCTGCTTGTTTTCTGTGTAATTATTTTTATATTCAATTGTTTACAGCATTAAAATAAAACAAACTTTCGTAAGACGTTATATGTCATCTTGCCTATGGAGATCCTTGATGATTTGTCTTAATGTTCGTAATACTTCAGTGGCAAGATGACACGAGGTTTTGATTTATGGACGAACCAGAAGGTCACAGTGTACGATGATTCAGCAAAATATGATTACATGAAATCAGGCCCCGCGGGGTAGCCGCGCGGTAAACGGCGCCTTCACACTGTGCGCGCGGCTCCCCCTGTCGGAGGTACGAGTCCTCCCTCAGGCATGGCTGTGTGTGTTGTCCTTGCTTTAACAAATAAAAATAAAATATAATAATAATATATATTAATAATAATTTGTAATAATACTAATTATTGTTGTTTGGATAAGTAATTGAGAGATTAAAGTTTGTTTCGCCTTTAAGATTGGAATTGATTTTCTTAAGGTTTCATAAAATCATACGTAGCATTGTTCATTGAGCTCACACAATAAAGTAAATGCAATTTACGCCGTGAATTTATCGAGCTTCGTACGTCCGAAGATGAACGGAGCGTAGCCAGGGCTCATTATATATATTTTTTGTAGACAAAGTCTGATATCTGAACTCAGCTTCAATCATGACAATGGGTTGGTTAAAACTACTAAAACAGAGAAAAGCATACGATTAAATAAAACATATATTCATTTCAATATATACATTACGATATGAATGACACTCACGTAAAATTCTATGTAAATAATTGCAGATAATTCACAAATGAGAGCGACGTATTCATTCTGCGACTCTTTTCTGCAAATAAGTATCAATATGGCTAACTTTGGAGCCACACAAAATATTACGTCCTTCTAGGACAACGAATGACATAAGAGTGTGCTGATGTCTACTGGCTGCGACAAGAGAGCGTTGTTAATTTCTTTGTTTTGCTTTCTCTAGTCTTAAAAAACCGATTCATATAATCTAAGTTCAGTAAATTAAATATTGTCTGTGCTCGAGTGTAAATGGTTCCTTAAACTGCCCCCCAAATTGCGAACGCAATGGTGTGTCACTTGCAGCTGAGCAATTTGTTGACGTATTTTCTTCATTTGTCATGTCATGAATCATAAGTTACTACATATCATGTTTCACATATTCAACATACATAAAATATCATAAAATGTCATAAATCCATACACATACATAAATAATATTTACATACAAGTTAAGTGAAAGTGAAAAGAAAAAAGAAAAGTATTTGATTCTATGCAGAACTGAACACCCGAACTTGGGTTCCAGTGTCCAGTATGGTAACACGTAGTTTTCTTTTCTTTTTTAATCTCATATTTGGGCGTTCGTTGCATCTGCTCGGGGCGGACGTCGTAAGACATCCTTTGAAGTTCGTTGTTGATCGGTTACCTCAGTTTTTGTATTACAGAGGGCAGCTAACCATCTGACCGAACACGCTGAGCTACCGTGCCGTCAAGTTATTGGTGCTTGCATCAACAAGTCTTTCGATAACACATATACATAGACTGTAACATTCATTTCATAGTTCGTATTCACTTGGGCTTCGTCACTTTGTAAAAAATTGTTGGGTATATAGTCCATTGTTCTCTTTCACTTCAAAATGTTATTGCACATTTTCATTCAATAAATAAAATTAATTAATGTTTTTTGTGCATATTCAGAGATATGTGAACGTATTCTCTGTAAAATGTCACTTGTTAGAAATGGTTTATACTGTGCTAAAGTCTTTGCACTTTAAAATAAATATCACGTGTCACATGTTTAGTTTACGTTGAGACGAAAGTTCTTGAAGAAATAAGTTGGAGATCAACAATCCCGCAATGAAGCGTGCTTTAGAAAACGTAGTTAAAATGTAGTTTCGTTTTGGCAGGAATACATGGTGTCAGTGGTTCAGTACTGACCAGTCCGTGTTACATCTACTCAATAACCTCCATATTTCGTCTTTCGAAAGGCGTATGTCGTCTCCTGGATATTGTGCCGTCGTTTCGTCGAAAAGTGTGCCGTGCTTTTGCGACTATAGTGTCCCATCATGAGCGCAGTGAACCGTTTTTTAACAATTTGCACACCGCCTTTTCATACATTGTTCGTTGCAAAACAAAATGTTCGTTCACAACACAGAGCACAAAACATAACAAATATCACTTCACATTGAGTACAGTGTTTTATCACATATCTACATAGATACAAAAACATTTCTGTGAAACATCTACCTATACATTTACATTACATTGTTTGGTAATACATATACATATTTCACATTTTTCAATTGCATTAAACTAGATATTTACAAATACATATGGGTCAGACATAGAAAAAGTTATGTTTTCCTTTCAAGTATATTTTCCTTTACATCAGTACTACACAATAAGTATTCTTCCTCATTAAATGTTTCCTGTAACATAAACTTTTATAGTACATTATAAAACATCTTGGAGATGATCTGTTCTGAAAAGTCATGATTACAATAAGACACGACACGTCACATCCACAATCAATTCCGAATTAGTACATGCACAGAGTATCATTTACAAATAAAATAAAGTATATAGCCTTGCTCAATTAATCTCACTTGTCATTTCCTGTAGAGTGTTTTTTGTGCATGTTGTGTTCATGTGGGTTGTGGTGTGAGTGTGAATAGCAAATCAAGTGTCTATCATGCCAATATATATCAGGTTCAGGGCAGAAATTGTCTCCGGTCATTTAGTCTGTCAGCTTGTCTGCAGGGTATTAGTAAATATAATTAGTAGCTGTGCCCTGCATGAGAATTGTTAGTTCTTCCTGTGTTTTATCTTCTTCCTGCTGCTGTTATTGCTGGTGCTGTAAAATGTAGATACTTAAGATTATAGCTTATATCTTCTTCTTCTTCCAGCTTGAAGTACCAGATGCGACTTACCTTGTTGTTGTATCAGCATACTCTGCTAAGGGCTAAAAGTTTTCAAAGCTTTGTGAGGGTACAAACCTAAAATTCTCTTATTCTTGGGGTTTTGTAGAAGATACGCTCCAGGGTGTGGTATATCAATGATTGTGTAAGGACCTTCATATAATGGACGCCACTTAACATTACGTTTTAGAGGTGATGACGATTTGTAGTGGGTCTTAAGTAAAACTTGCATGCCTATTGTAAAGTTTTGCCTTATTCTTAAGTAAAATATGTTTAAGCTGGGATCTCTCCTCTTCATTAATAGCATCACATGCTGATAACTTAGAGTTAATTTGTGTAAGTACATCATTCACTAACTCACTGTGTGATACAGGTTGTTGTGTGGAATCTACACCAGTCTCTTGTATAATCTGTATCTTGTAACCAGAACAGTGCTTGTTATGGTCTACTAGTCGAGTGTCCATGTTCAAAACTATGTCTCTGCCTTTATACTTAAAATAACAGATGCCTTTGGAGAAGTCTATTGCGCAGTCCTTTTCGCAAAGAAAATCAATGCCCAATATACAATTGGCAGCAGTGTTTTGGTCAGCAAGGAAAGGCCATTGTACGATTCCATTTCCCATATTAACAGTCACAAATACCTGCTTATCAACCCGACTTGACTTATTACCTAATGCAGTTAATATTAAACAGTTTTGAACTGGGAACTCTGGTATCTTAGAAGTTTTCTTCATCATAGTATAAAAATTGTGAGAAATCACACTGACAGCAGCTCCTGTATCAATAATTATGTTAGTAGGTATACCTTCTACAATGCCTGAGGTGGAAGACAGTACAAATCTTTTCTTTACTTTGTGGCATTGTGTGTTGTCATTTATCAGATCATCAGCTAAGTTTCCACTTTCATTAAGTCTTAAGATTAGTGCAGGCAACTCTTGTCGTGTAAATGTTAATTTTTCTTGTTTCACAGTTTCACTAGCAAGTGTGTATTCAAACATAGTTTCTAAATTGAAGTTGCCCCCCACATGTTCCTCAGTCACGACCTGGGGCTCAGTAATGACTCGTACTAGTTTACCTGGTTTGTCTGGTTATTGGCAAGTGTAGTTGTAGTTTCATTAGCTACCTCAATAATATTTACATTAGGATATTGTCTTTGCCAATCGCCTGTCTGTTTTGTTTTTGGTTTGTGTTGCTTGTTTGTGCAAAATTTCCTTGTGGCATCTGAATATGATTTTGTGGTGGCGGTTGCTGTGGTCGCCACAGTCTCCCATAATACTGGTTGTTGTTCTGGTTAAAGTGCGGTGTAGGTGTTCCATTTCTTGTGTAATCTATGTTGTTGTTTCTTTGCCAGTGTTTCTGTTTGGCTTTGTGTCCGTTGTTGTTTCCGTTATTCCTTCTTGAATTAAAATGGTCGTTTCTTCGTTTTTTTGTACGGGTTATCTCCCTGTGTATAGTCACAGTTGTTGTTTGTGTGCAGCTGTGAGTTTTGGTGATTGTTTTGCATGTTTACTGTGTGTTGTGAATTTTGCGGCGTGTTTGGTAATGTAGCAATGTAGACATGTTGATTCCTACTGCGTGAGTTGTGTGCTGGTTCTTGTTCTTCATACAGTAAATCAACAGCGTCTAACTTTTCCAAAATATATTCAGGATCGTCGTCCGTTAAGTACAGTAATTTCTCTTTAATATTAAAAGGAAGTCTTGCTTTCAGTGATCGGATCACATCTTTAGGTTGCACTGATTCATTAAGGAAGTGTATCATGTTTAAGTACTTCTCGAAATATCGGCGCAGATTGCCGTTTTTAGGATTGAAATCTTCGGGTTCAGTGACTTGTTTGCGAATATGTTCCTGCACAGCGGGTGACCAAAATTTATTCAAGAAGGCGCGTTCAAACTGCTCGTACTTTACACATCTGTCGCTTTCATGGTAAGCCCAGACAGCAGCGTCCCCTTGAATGTAATCCACAACGTGTGCAATGCGTTTGTGGTCGCTCCACGAACGTGGGAATGCGTTCCTAAAAGCTTTTAAGAAGATGACAGGGTGTACAGTGTTTTTTCTTGGTATAAAAGGTTGGAATTTACGGTGCTTGAATAGACTTTCTTCTTCTTTGTTACGTGTTCGTCTGTTTCTTTCCGTGTAATCTTTGAATTCTTCCCTGTGTGTACATGGTTCTTCATCAAAATGATAATTGTATTGTATTTCAGGTGGTGGGCATCTGTTGCTATGCGTGTCAGTGTATTGTGTATTTGAGTGTTGAAATTCGTATGTGTACATGTGTTCATTTCCGAATCGAGATTTTCTTCTGTGTGTGTTAAAATGTGTAGTGGGTGTACTATTCTGTTGTGCTTGGCATTGAGTTGTCTTTGTTTGCATATCGTCATCGATTACTTGCCTATTGCACAATATGTGGCAATTTCTTTTGTATACATTCTTCAAAAATTTTGTCTTTGTGCGCTGTCCATTCTTTAAATTGTGAATTAATGACAGAGAAATGGGGTTCAACCTCTCCCTGTATTGTTGTGTGAATCTGTTTGTGAATGTCACCTACGTTTGTTTCTATTGTATTCACCTTTAAATTAATTTCGACACATGCGTCTTCGATTCTAATTTGCAATTAATAGTTTCACAGGTTTTTATCAATTCATGGATGTTATTGGCATTGTCGCTTTGTTGTAAATCTAAATTTTCAATTTTTTCCGTAAGATCGTCAACCTGTTTGGAAAGACGTGTATTAATTTCATCTACCATTTGAGTCAGTGTGGCGAAGTCTGATTTTATCTCATTTCTAAAAGCTGCATTGTCTGTCATTTATTGTGTGAATTTCTCGTCATTATCTTGCTTAATATTGAATATGCCTTCTAAAATTGAATTCAGTATAGTGAAAAAATTTTGATTGCAAAATGAACTTGCCCCCCTCCGCGTCATTAGACGTGACGTGGTCTCTAAGGTTTGGTTCTGAATTGCTCCTTCCGGCGTTTGGGTGTGTGTGTAGCGGGTTATTTTGATGTGTTCGCGTGTCTGTATTAATTTCTGTGTCTGAATGTGTCTGTGTATCCATGTTTGCATTACTTGATTGTTGTTCCATTGTGTACTGGTGTCGAGTTTTTACCATATCGTGAATAAATTGTGTGCAAGATAAAAATTGTTTAAACGCGCAGTGTGAAAATGCACTGCCTATGTATGTGTGTTTAAATGACTGAGAATGATTGAGTGATGACCTTAAAGATCGAAAGTAGCATACGTGTTAATGGTGACTAGCCATGTTGCTTGAATCTTGTACAATGTCGGCCATATTGTGCAATGTAACTTGCGTATCGTTGGATCGGAATGTAATCGTCTGAATAATGAGATTTCGCGGAATTTTAAAAAAATTACTGAATGGAAACTGAATATTGAATTTAATGCTGAGAAAAATAATTTTGAATGAAAAATGTGCTTGGAATTAATTGTGGATGCGCGAGTGCTGCGTCTTACCGTACATGTCGTCTTGATGCGAAGATTGCATTTTCAGTCCAAATTGTCCCCAGATTTTATTCTTTTTCTTCAATATTCTCGTCACATGAGTTGTTGCCGGTCAGGATGTATATGGAAAAGAACAATTAGTTGTAATACAGATACAATAATGAGTCCTGGCACACAGTCGCCAGTTTAACAAATTAAAAGTAAAATAAAATAATAATAATAATAATTTGTGATAATAATAATAATAATTGTTGTTGTTTGTTTGTTTGGATTAGTAATTGAGAGATTAAAGTTTATTTCGCCTTTAAGATTGGAATTGATTTTCTTAAGGTTTCATAAAATCTTACGTAGCATTGTTCATTGAGGTCACACAATAAAGTAAATGCAATTTACGCCGTGAATTTATCGAGCTTCGTACGTCCGAAGATGTACGGAACGTAGCCAGGGCTCATTATATATATTTTTTGTAGACAAAGTCTGATATCTGACCTCAGCTTCAATCGTGATAATGGGGTGGTTAAAACTACTAAAACAGAGAAAAGCATACGATTAAGTAAAACATATATTCATTTCAACATATACATTACGATATGAATGACACTTACTTTAAATTCTATGTAAATAATTGCAGATAATTCACAAATGAGAGCGACTTATTAATTCTGCGACTCTTTTCTGCAAATAAGTATCAATATGGTTAACTGTGGAGCCACAGAAAATATTACGTCCTTCTAGGACAACGAATGACATAAGAGTGTGCTGATGTCTACTGGCTGCGAAAAGAGAGCGTTGTTAATTCCTTTATTTTGCTTTCTCTAGTCTTAAAGAACCGATACATATAATCTAAGATCAGTAAATTAAATATCGTCTGTGCTCGAGTGCAAATCGTTCCTTAAATTGCGTAAGTTAGTTTAATTAGTGTAGAGGCCTAGGGACCGATGTTGTCAGCAGTTTCATCCCATAGAACTTTACCACAAATTTCCAAATAAAACACAAAATGAAATTAAGGAAGCATGAAAAGCACAAATTATTCTTATTAAAAGTGAATATAATTTGAGTGCATTTCGTTAAATGAGTGTAATGAATGCACATAACCAGGATTATAGGCCGTGTAAAGAGAAAATAGACAGAAATGGTTCTTCTAATACAAAGAACACATTATGTTAAACTCTTTTTCTGTCCTCGTTATTACTGCTACTCGAATTAAGTTGTTCGACATTTCGGAAAGCCAAAGCGAAACTTCTGTTTGCTAATAATCTCGAAAAGAATCTGCTGTTTCACTTACATTCATCATCCACAGAATTCTGTTTCATCTCCGCTATACACCTACATATTGCCGAGCTACATTAGGGCCGAACGCTGTTCAAAATTACTTCAGAGTTGACACTTCGGCAGGAGGATGTGGAAGCCAGGAGCTGGGATTGGACATCATTCACGGAGCACATACTTAATCTCACATTTCATTCAACTCATTGAATCTCACAAACTGTTCAGTGTGCAAAAATGCAACTGACATCAGTGTGTTCTCGAAGCTCTGCGCTACTTTTTCACTTTACTTTTATTTAAAACAGATTTTAAGTTGTCCCACAAAAAATTTACAAAGTTGCCTTTTTTTCAGGGCATTAGTGAGTTTTCGACATGCGTAAAACATTTTTGTTATGAAGTTATACAAACGAAATCTTAAGAACCTAAAAGCCCATCACCCTTGATACTTTAAAGAATCGAAATCCCACATATAGGAAGAACCAGCTCCCATATAATGATGTCATTTTGCAGGTACATTAAGTAGTATGTGTATGTACTGTCTGCAAAATGTGTTGCAAATATAGTTAGTAGTAAATTAAAATGTCATGGCTGATTCTTAAGTTTTGCTCTAGAAACAGAGAAAATGTAATAAGCGATAACGTTTTCTTCCTTTCAATACTTTGGATGGGGTCGGGGTCTCAGTAAGAATATGTTTCAGAATGGTTTGAAATTATGTGTGTGCTCTCATTCTCAAATACCGAATGCATACAACCTGAGAAACGTGCGCGCTGTGACATACCCTGCCTCGATGAATATACACAGTTTCCAACGGTAATAACTGACTTATTCCATTAAAAATTTAATGTACGATCATATATCTCACGGAATAGAATGTGACAGCGTTTTAAATGTTTAAATTCGATCTATAATTAAATGAAATATTGAAAACCAAATTTTTGTTCCCCTGTTCGATAGGCAACCTGTTACTGAGATCTTTCACCGTTTCGGCAATACAGTAATACAGACAATCGATATTTTCATCTGCGCCAGACCAGAAATCTGTCAATCTTTTCTAAGGCGGGATACGTTTAGGTCAGGTTCGTCCCTAGCGTACCATACTACACGCCAATACCGTGTGATGGTCACGTGCGAGCCGGGGTTGAGACTGTCTCGCCTTTGCTCGGTACTTCTCGTAAGTACTGGGTGCAGCACGAAATTTCATTTAGCTTTGCTGGGCACCAATTTTCGGTTGGCACGACTTTCTTCCCTTCAACAAAAACCGGGTGGCAGCACTGTTTACCCTTCTCTATTTCTTTGTGGTATAAAAGAAGTTCACATATGTAATGATTATTAGCCACAAAAAAAAAGCAGTCTAGCGATCCATCGGCTTAAGCCTTTCAAAATGAATGGAAATGACAGAAGAGAAAATAAGGATTGTCAATATGTATTATGCAATAATCGACATGAACCGCGAATTTGGTATGGACAGACATTACAACACCATGAAGAAAGAATTTAAATATGTAACTTGTAATGTTGTAACTTTAATTTTGCTAGCTGCTGTGTAATGATGTAACTTAATTTGTTATGCTGATATCGGTGCTAATTGACAATGAAAGTGGGTTAAAAGCCGTGATCTGTCTGGGGACGTTAACCGTGGATTACTGGGTAACTGTTTCATCAGATATTTAGTCTAGGTTTACCAAGCAGACTAACATTAATGATAATCTTTTAATAGTCATACAAAACCGGTAATATATATATATATATATATATATATATATATATATATATATATATATATAAAGAGAATTTAAATAAAAAGAAAGAAATCAGTTTATATTTGGAAATTTATTTTAAGATTGTTCATTGAAATTTCAGCATATTATACGTGAGTTATAACTGAGCTGGTGCCTTATTTACGATTGAAAAATGTGAGATTGTAATCTTACGGAACACATAAAATATGGAGCCAAGATTGGGAGACTGCATACGACACTGCATTCATAAAATAACTCACGAAGAACATTGAAACATAAGCAAGAAGAAATTAACCACAACCAACAGATTCAGTTTTTATACCCAAAGAAATTACGTTCATACCACAATCCTGTCCGTCATGTAATTACCACACACTGGTATACTAAATTCATATTAACTCTTTGTGAAGTCTTCGCAAAAAGAATAGCTGAGGGCTACTTTGATGATTACACCACATGCTCCACGTGGTCAATTTGGTTTACACAAAGCGTACAACTCCACAATAATTTTGATAATTAAAATACATTAGATCGAAAAGCAATTGACAAAAGCAAAACCTTGAACTGGTTACTAACGTCTTACTATTAACCTGATGGGTCAAACAGTTATATAAGCACGTGGTACTGGTCTCGCAAAGTACACTCCACGTGGGTTGAACATAAAGAAAAGCATAAAGAAAAGTTGCTATATTGTAAAATATTGTCCAGACGAGACGTTATAATCACACAAGCATTCACATTTAAGATTGATGAACTTAGTTAGAGTTACTGATCAACACGTGGTTCCACTTTACTCGCAAAGTAATGACAAACCAACTACCTCAAAATAATCTGAACTTCACACGAGAATTACACTACGCTGCAATTTAAGATAACCTTAGATATTTTAGAGCTAAACCCGAGATAAAGATGATTAAATTTTCAGTTAGGCTGAACTTAACAAATCCATTGTCCTATGGACTTAGCAGACACGCGCTTAGCCGGAGATCTTACCACTTCAGACGCTCGCCACCGCCAGACTGCAACTGCCTACCGCCCAGCGTGCTTCCTGCAGGGTGGCTCACAAAGACCAACGGAAGTGGCCAGAGGGGCAGCTTCCTATACCAACATGACAACGGACGGACAGGACCATACTAAGGATAGAAACCCTTTGCTTTTAGGAAGCGTAGCTACCTGTTCCGACGTTGGTCCTACTGTTCTCTAGCAGACAGCCTTGTCTGCTACCCTCAAGCATGCAACTACAAACACATTTGATCATTCATCCTCTCACACAGAAGGGAAGGGGGATGACAGTATCTTATCATATACAGTATATAACAGAAAGCGGATGTAGGTTCCGTATGAGACTGTGTGACATGAATTACATATAAACTGTGTTTTAAAGTGTAGTAGTGTGTCAGATCGTTCTTGTTTACGTGTAAAAGTAACACGTTCCACTACTCAGTCTTCTCCCAGATAGTCAGAAACGCCACAGTAAATTTAGAAGAGGAATTTATTCCATAAATGACAACAGATTTAAGAAATCAAACATGAAAGGAATCCAACAGAGACCTTTCATAACCCCAACGCTCCGGGAAAAGACTGTGCAGGGAATTTTCTGGCCATGCTAGGACATTCCCAAGCAGGCTTCTCACACCCTACTTAAACCAAATGTGTAAAGAAAAGGCAAAAGGTCACCAGCTACTTGCTAAAACACAATAATTTCAACAAATCTTTAAAATCTACTAATTTCAAACAAACAAAAAAAAAAAAACACAATCTGTGACACCTATTTAAAAGATAGTGTAGACCTAATTCGGTCAGCAAGTAAAAACAATGGTTCCTGTGTCATTAATATGAAAACAATTTCTGGTTGTTACCCTTATGGAGTTCACCAGTATTTGCTCATTGCAAGAGCCAACTGATCACAGGCAAATTTATGACTGTTTATTAACAAGCAAAATTTATGAAAATAGCAAAGGTGCCACAGCAATTAAAAAAGAACATGAAATAACATCAGTATTATAAAGCAGAACATTACAATGCACAATCCGCAAAAGCAAAAATTGATAAGAAAAAAACCATGTTTTACAAAGTCGTTATCGCAAAAAAAAATTCTATATCTTATAAAACTAATAATTTGTAGAATTAACATAACTATGTGGCATTATTTAATCACTCTCCTATATTTCAATTAGCTAGCAAACAATGAGCACTGTGTCATTAGACTGAAACTTCAATAATTATGTGATTGTTACCCTTAAGGGGTTCCTCACAGTAAATATGCCCCATGCAAAGGCTAATCGATCACAGTTCAATGAGAATAAAAAGCTATCTGACTGATAAACGAAGTAATGCCACAGCAATGAATTTACGAAACAAAATATCACAAATCTAATACATCACACAAAAACAAACATTGATAAATAAAACAGTACAATAGTCAACATCTAAAAAAAAACCAATAAATAAAACACCTTGCAAAATACAAGAGTCTAAGTCTAAAAAGAACAATAAATAGAACACCTGCAAAATACGAGAGTCAAAGTCTAAAAAAAATAATAAATAGAACACCTGCAAAACACAAAAGTCAAAGTCTAAAAAAAAGCAAAAATAGAACACCTGCAAAATACAAGAGTCAGTCTAATAAACACCAATAAATCGAATCCCTGCAAAACACACGAGTCAAAGTTTCTGTGACAGAAACACACGTATATGCATTGAACTAAGAACCGTATAATCACTGTTCACTGATACACTCACTAGTTCCACTGTTCCAAGGCACAATATAAGGGGAGGGGAAGGGGGTGCGTCGCCGCAGCTGTCAGTAGGGATTTTTTTGTCCATCTGTTGCGTGCAATCCCGCCGTCTCTGCCCTCTCATGAAGTTTCTCTTGGTGGTCTGTGTCACGTACATCTCGATTTGGTTCCATGTTTGTGTTGTCAAATTCGTGCAGTATCCTCGATTGACACGCCAGGTTGATATTCCTGGGCAAGGATGGCACTTAGTGGCTCTTCTTTTGTGCCACCCTTAGCGACCAGAGAACATCGAACCATGATTTACTGTCGCTTGACAGTAGGCATCCATCAGGAAATGTTGATAGGCGTCGTTGAAGTCTGCCAGTTTCTCTGGACAGTACCTGTCAAAAGGCTCCACGCCCCTTGTGTTGTTTCTCCGCGGCCGTCTCGTCACGGTCGCGTGCGTGTGGTGCGTTGCCAGCAGATGGATTTCCGCGCGGTGGACCGCTCGCCCATCTCAGGTCGTCGCCTTCAGGAAGGGTCGCCCGGGGCGGCCGCCCATTAGCTCCAGGTACAAGGGAAAGTGTTTGCCGCGTACCTTCTTTTGTTGTCGGCCGCGCTCCCGAAGTGGCCTGGTTGACAGCGTGTCCTGCTGGGAAACCCGCCAGTTTACAACTAGTCCGGCTGCTCCCGCTGTCTCTTAAGAGTTTTGCCGGTTCGCTTTCACGTTCTCAACTGCATTCACAGAAATTTTTCATCATCCTTATGTGATTACACAATGTCATACATAATACCACTTAGTATTGTCTTTCACAATTTTTAAGAACAAAGTGAGACTTAATTTTTTTTTTATAAAAATAATTAGATGAATCGACAATATAAAATAAAATTTAAATGACTTGACAATGTAAAAAAAATAAAAGTGAAATGACTTTACAATGTAAAAAAATAAAAAATTAAATTAACTGACAATATAATATTTAAATCCACATCACTAATGTGGTTCACTTACGTTTTAATAAATCCAATGCTACTTATTAATTCACTAAAATGAATAGGATTATGCCTTGTGCAAGTATAGGTCAGGACAGCATAGGGTTCACATGTTATTTACACACACATACATGCACACCTATTGTCTATTCTACAAACTAACTACCCATAAACATGCATTACTCAATATTCTACTTCTATCCACTACTAGTTAAGCCAATAAGCTACTTCAATGCTATTTCAACACCGTGTATATACCACTACAACATTGTTCTAATTCGTCCTCTTCTTGACGCTCGCGGCATACGTCTTGTCACATGATAAATATGGAGAAACTTTCCTTAAACATACACAGTAAAAAAACAATGGTTATTTACACACCAAAACATTTATACCAGTTCGCACACCTGAAAGACTCGCAATTATACATTTATCATACTCATAAAACAGTAAGAAAATTTCATCTAAAATTACGTTATCACAAGAATTAATCACACAGATGGCTCTGAGAACGGTAAAAATGTCTGCACTATACATACTACATTTTCTTACCCATTTTGCTGCGATTTCGTTCCTTCTTTAAGTTACCTCTCGCTTCCAAATCAGTCATTTCGCCTGTGGTGGTTATTCTGGATTCATTTCTCATGAATGGCAAAATTGTGGTCACCTCTATTCTGTAAAACAGTATCATCTTAACATATTGAACTTACAACAGACACAAAAGATCCGAATCCTCCTGCAGTTTAAATGACAAATGTTTTGCTTCATCCTTATTACCTTAAACCAAGCTCTCCTTCGTTCCCATAATCAAAATTATTTAATCATCCTCTACTTCAAGAGGGAAATTTCCTCAGTACAAATCATATAGGCTGCAGTGCATCCCGCACCAGCGAAAACGGTAAGCTGTAATGCTCACAGCATCAGCAAAAATACATAAACGTCGCTTTTCTAGGACAAGTATTAACGCAGAATAACTTTTTTAGGCTCTGGCTCAACATCAGTGAAGACTACAAAAAGGATCCATATTTCTGTTCCATTCTCCATTTGCTGGAAAACTGCTCGTATTTGACTGCCACAATAATATTTCAGGGCGACGTAAATTACACAAACCACAATTCTTCTTTCACCTTGAAGGGAATCAATCTACTTACGAAATCCACAGACAGCACTTTCCGTACTCAACTATAAAGAACAAAAAAGACATATATCATCAATATTAACATATCATCGCATATTGGGAAGCCAATGGTTAAACAATCGTATTATCGCGTCCTGTTTTCAAGATTCCAGATTTACTCATTCCTTTCTCAGAGTTCTCCTGTCTTAAAATATTCATACAGCACGCATACTATAGTAAGAGATCCTCATTTATACTGACAGATATAGAATAGTAATAGATAGATAGTAGCACTGAAAGCAGAAAATCGGAAACAAGGCTACTAACAGCTGGGGACCTGGGTTTGCCAGACCCATAATACCCACAGATCGGATATTCCCCTGAGTTTTGCATTAATTCAACACAGATCTTGCTTCTCTCAGGAGCGGCTCTTTTCAATTTACACACACAAAAAAAACAGCATTTCACTCGTTCACAAGGAAACCTTTTATCTTTACGTTTGAATCAAACTAAATCCTAATTGCACAAGGAAAGAAAACAAATTAACAACATCACTTCAATCAATCACATAAAAACATCATTATCATTAATTTTTACCAACATATTATTCAAAATGCATGTCACAAATTTAAACTAATCAATTCATTCTCTTCACCGTCCTCTCTACTCCCCACTGCCCTTTCTACTCAATGTATGGTTTTACGTTTGA
Source organism: Schistocerca piceifrons (assembly GCF_021461385.2). Classification (NCBI taxonomy): domain Eukaryota; kingdom Metazoa; phylum Arthropoda; class Insecta; order Orthoptera; family Acrididae; genus Schistocerca; species Schistocerca piceifrons. The sequence goes on along the minus strand of NC_060144.1, from coordinate 114,610,851 downwards.
CACATGGTGTAGCCCTTTTGATTTCTTCGATCGAAGAGTTTCCACTTCTATGGCGTTTTCATGGGGAATCTTCCTTATCCGATACGGGCCGTTAAAGAGATTAAAAAATTTCTTGCAGACACCTGACCGTTTGTTAGACAGCTTGTGTGATCTGATAAGAACTTTTTGTCCTACATGAAACACTGTTTTTCTCACGTGTTTCTTATACGCCTTGACTCTGGCTTCTGCTGCACGTTCCGGCGTAGTCTCGGCTCTAGTGGCCAAGGCACCACCTCTTTGATTTTGCTTGGGGGCTCCTTGTTTTTTAGCACAGTGATTGGCGGAAGCTTTGTTGACGTATTAGGCAACTCATTAATTATGTTCTGAAATCCTTTTAGGTGTATGTCCCACGATCGGTGATCACGACTGCAGTATAACCTACATAATTTTCCTAATTCACGCATAATGCGCTAGCTGGGGTTCGAGCTGGGGTGAAAGAGATATATATATATAGGTTTAATTCTTTTTCTTCGAAGCATCCGCTGCCAGTATTGCGATCTAAATTGTGGTCCATTATCCGAGATAACCCTTTTCACGCTCCCAACTTCATGCAGAAACTGCTTTGTAAATGCAGTTGCCACTGCCCTTCCTGTGGCTCGCTTCAACGGAGTCAGACACACAAACTTGGAGGTTAGCTCTACCGCTACGAAAACATATGCAAAACCTGCTTTAGATCGTATTAGTGGCCCAAATAGATCCACGGCCGCGAGGTCACAAAGTTTGCTTGGTATTATCGGGTGCAATGATGCAGCATAAGTCACTGTGGCCGCCTTTGCTCGCTGACAAGGTCCGCACACTCTAAGTACACCACGAATACGCCGTAGCATGTTATTAAAATAGCATGTCTCTTTCAGTTTTTCACAACATTTCTGTGCTCCAAAGTGACCATAACTCAAATGTATGTACCATATAATTTTGTTTACGAGTTCCTCCGGAATCACCAACACCCATCTGGAGTCGTCCGGGGCTCGTTTCTTGAATAATATTCTATTGCGCACTAAGTAGTACTGGCGTATTCCTACATTCTCCTTGTCCTCCCACTTCTTCTTTATATCTTTCAATACTGCGTCCTTATCCTGTTCGTCCGCTATACTTCCTAAAGAGGTGGTAACAAAATTCTCGAACGCTACATTCTGTAAGTATAGGATGCTAAAATTATTTTCACCGAGTTCCCTTTCTTCTGTGTGAACCAAACCTATAGGAATGCGCGATAAAGCGTCAGCAATTACATTTTTCTGTCCAGGAATGTATTCTACAGTGAAGTTATATTCCTGTAGGTATAGTGCCCAGCGTCCTAGTCTCCCATGCGTGATTTTTGTGCTCATCAGAAATTGGAGTGCACGATGGTCAGTGTACACCTTGGTGGTCCTCCCAAATAAAAAATACCTAAATTTTGAGAATGCCCAAACTATTGCGAGTGCTTCGAGTTCCGTCACGGAATAATTTTTTTCACATCGAGAGAGCACCCTGCTCCCAAACGAGATTGTATTCCAAGTTGTAATATCATCATTTCCTTCCGTTTGAAACAGTACCGCACCTAATCCTGACAAGGAACTGTCCGTCATTAAACAGAATTCTTGTGTCAGGTCGGGATGCACGAGGATGGGAGCCTCTACCAATGCCTTTTTCAATTTATAAAATTCATCCTGTGCCTCTTGATCCCAGACCCACAAAGCGTTCTTCCCTGTTAGACCACATAGACGGGGTGTACCAAGTACACTAAAATTTATAAATCGCTTGTAAAAATTACACAGGCCTAAGAATGCTCGCAACTGTTTTTTATTTGTCGGCATTGCACACTCCGCTATCGCCGCAATTTTCTCCGGGTCAGGTTGTATTCCATTTGCTGAGACAATATGGCCTAAGAATTTTATGTTCTCTCGTCCGAACTGTGACTTATCTAAGTTGACTGTTACACCTGCCTTCTCAAAAACATCCAGTAGTCTGTTCAGAACGTCATTATGGTCCTCCCACGACTTTTCCGCAATTAATATGTCATCCACGTAAATTGTCACTCGCTGTTTCAGATCATCAGGTAAGATGCTATTTAATCCCCTTATAAAAGCAGCTGATGAGACGTTTAGTCCGAACGGGAGACGCCGGAATTGGAAACAATTTCCGTAACACAGGAACGCTGTATATAATCTGCAAGATGGGTGTAGCACGATTTGCCAAAAACTCGAACGGAGGTCGACAGATGATAGTACCTTTACCCCGTGGAAACGTTGTAAGAGTTCCTCAAGGCTCTCAGGCCTGTCCGTTTCCGACATAATAATTGTGTTTATCTGTCTCGAGTCTAGCACCAAACGAACTGAGTTGTCGCGTTTTGGCACGACAAGCAAGGGTGAGTTGTACGAGCTTACTGCCCGCTCAATTATTCCTTGTTCTAACATCTTGTTTATTTCCTTCTCCACCTGGGCTTTATACGCCGCGGGAATAGGGTATGGTCTAACAGAAAACTTCTGATGGCCACGTACTATGAATTGGTACGTAAAACCCTTAATAGCCCCCGGAGTCTCAGAAAATACCCGTTCATGATTCCTAAGTAGACAATACAATTTCTCCTTTTCCCTGTCCGTGGTTCTGACACCCGCGATGCTCTTTTTCAGTGCATCAGCAAACGCAACATCTTTCCCCTGCTCACCAGACGGAGAGCACGACTCACTTATATAGTTCACGAGTAGCTCCAGTCTGGGTTGCGACTCGGTTTGAGCTTGAAATTTTAGGCAACTAATTTCTGACTCGGCACGTAATATGCATTCATCAAATTCTAAACAAATTGGCTGATCCCCAACTTGAACTGTCATTACTCCTCCACCCATGTCAATTACTGCATGGTGGGCATTCATGAAGTCATTTCCTAAAATCATTGCCACAATCAGCATTGGGAGCACAAAGAAGTTGTACTCAAACTCTCTTCCCTGACAGGTGAAATTAAGCCGAGTTTGCCTTCGGATTTCTATGCTCTTACCGTAGATTGCGCCCTTCACCTTAATTCCTCGCACTTGAAAAACGGGCCAAGTGCCAGTCCCTTCACATTTTTGAAATGCTGCCTCGCTCACTATCGAGAAAGGGCTTCCAGTGTCAATGACACACTTAAAACATATTTCGTTTACTGCAACTGTCACGACTGGATTTACTCCCGAAATTTTAGTACTCGTAGTTTCTTGCAACAAATCCTCTCTAATATCTTCCCTCTCTATATACCGTATGCACTCCTTTGCCATGTCGTTCATTGTTTCCGATTGGGCGCCTTCTGCGCTGATCGTTTGTCATTGCCGGTTTTGTTCATTTCCATTTGCTGGATTATGTCTAGGGTTAGCTGGCCGAATTTCAACATCATGAGGTGCTCCGCCTATAGTCCTATTCCCACCGTGTTCACCGTAGTATCGATTCTGGTTGCCGTACCTGTAGCGTTCACGATTCTGTCCACGTCCTCGATCATTTCCGTTGTTCCACCTGTGTTCGCGACTGTTACCCCAGTTTCTATACGGCCGGTCCCGATTATTGTTTCGTTCCCGTCGCGACGACCAGTCACGCCGTTGATTAGTAATACGGCCACGACTGCGGTCGCGCTGCTGTGCCCCGTAATAACTTTGTGCCTGATTAGGCGGGCATTCTGCTGTATTGTATTCCAACTCTTGGAGAAGCGTCTTAAACGTTTCCACGTCCTCTTTGCATCGTCCCGCAAGAATGACGTGCCGCAAGTGCATCGGCAATTTGGTGATGCATATCCTAATTAGTTCCGCAGGCCCGTATGGGTCGTATAAAAATTGATTTGCCTGCAGCATGTGGTCGAATAGGAGTGCAGGGCTGCCGAAACCAGACTGGTTCAAATTTGGCAGCATAATTATGCCATGTTTGACCCTATCTTGTGCCGCTTCCGACCAATAGGCGGAGAGAAAGGCTTGTCGAAACTCCCGAGTGGAGTTGCAGTGACGCGCTGCCGACCTCATGCGAATCGCCGGTTCGCCTTCCAGATAGCCACACATATATTCTATCTTATGTGAACTTGCCCAGTCGGGAGGAAGACAGAACTCAAATTGCTCGAGCCATGCTCGTGGATGTATTCCTTTTTGCGAATTTCGGAATATCTCAAACTTTCTTACCGTAAGGAAATGTTTGAAATCAAATCCCCGCATTTCCTCCTGTTGAGGCCCTTGAATGTTTCTATTTTTCTCATGTCTGCCCCTCAAATTACATTCTTCCCTGTCGTCAAAATCTCCCTCGTGGCCGGAGTCCCTCTCTGCACTGTTCGTACGGCTATTTTTAGTGCTATTGGCGAGTTCGGAATCACACGCCATGCGGTTTTCCAGATGCGCCACGCGTTCTTGTAATTCGCCTGTTACAGCCCTGTGTTGCCTGTTCACTTCGAATTGTCCCTTCTGAAATCTCAGAAGCGAACGCACTTCTTCGGTCTCTGCGGCCGCTACCGGTGTAGTATTGTTCTCGCTTTCCGTCAGCTTCATCGTGCCTACAATGTCCGCTAATGCCGCAATCTTATCATCTATTTGTCTCTTGTCCTCCGCCCCAGTCTGCTTCAATTGTTCTACTTGCTGTTCCAACGCGTGGATCGCTAAACTGTTGTCCGCTATTGTGTTGCTAACGGACGTGGGACAATGCGTTTCTGCCTCTTGGACCCTCGAGAGTACCTGCTGGTGCTCCCTTTGGCATTCTTCCCTCAGCTCTTGGAAATTCCTAAGTAGCCGTTCTTCGCTTTCTTTAGATTCGGCATCGCCCCTCCGCTTGCTCTGTTCTAAGGCTTGCAGATGATCATCGATTTGTTCAAATGTACGGCCTAATTCTTTCATAATATCACTTTTTATCTCACTTGCCAGATTGTTTATTCTTTGTGAGATATCATCGGACACTCTCTGCATCGACTTGTCGACTTTATTTGTCTGCTGGATTAATTTTTCGTCTATTTGTTCGGCTAGCTCTCGGATCGATTTTTCGGATGATTCTTTTTGTTCTCGGAACGATTTTTCTGATTTCTGCGTCATTTGTTCGAACGATTTTTCTGATTTCTACGTCATTTGTTCGAACGATTTTTCTGATTTCTGCGTCATTTGTTCCCCTAGCTCGCGGATCGATTTCTCTGTGTTTTCTTTATTTTGTTGCAATAAGGCTTTCATGAGTTCTGCTAAATCAATTTGGTTAGTTGGAGGCAAATTAATTTCTGGCTCTGCTGTGAGCCCGTTCGTGCTGTTTTGCATTTCGTCTGAAGTATTCCCCATTGCATTTTCGGAACCGCCCGACGCGTTAATATTGGAAATCAAATTATCCCCTTGGTCCATGTTGCTTAAGTTGTTGGACCGCTTACTTTTAGCTTGGTTACGTGTTTGCATTAGTGCAATTTATACTCAGTACGCAACACACTAATCACAATAAATGTGTCCCCCAAAAATTACGACAGTCACACGAAAGATATCCAACCTAGTACACACTTTTTCACACGCAAAACAAATTTTTATCTTTGATCGAAACAGTGGAATTTACAAGCGAGAATAAAAAACACACAGACATATAACACACACAAATATAAAAAACAAAACAAGACAAACAACGCAACGCCGATCAACAACGCCGCGAATCTTTTGAAAGTCTGCTCGGAAACAACACAGAAGTTGTTTGAGCGCTGTAGGAAAAAAAATTAAGATTATAACACGCTCGCAATCTAACGTTTCAGAGATTCCAGAGTCTAGCGGAATCACAGAACAGGGTCGCCATGTGTAATGTTGTAACTTTAATTTTGCTAGCTGCTGTGTAATGATGTAACTTAATTTGTTATGCTGATATCGGTGCTAATTGACAATGAAAGTGGGTTAAAAGCCGTGATCTGTCTGGGGACGTTAACCGTGGATTACTGGGTAACTGTTTCATCAGATATTTAGTCTAGGTTTACCAAGCAGACTAACATTAATGATAATCTTTTAAGAGTCATACAAAACCGGTAATATATATATATATATATATATATATATATATATATATATATATATATATAAAAAGAGAATTTAAATAAAAAGAAAGAAATCAGTTTATATTTGGAAATTTATTTTAAGATTGTTCATTGAAATTTCAGCATATTATACGTGAGTTATAACTGAGCTGGTGCCTTATTTACGATTGAAAAATGTGAGATTGTAATCTTACGGAACACATAAAATATGGAGCCAAGATTGGGAGACTGCATACGACACTGCATTCATAAAATAACTCACGAAGAACATTGAAACATAAGCAAGAAGAAATTAACCACAACCAACAGATTCAGTTTTTATACCCAAAGAAATTACGTTCATACCACAATCCTGTCCGTCATGTAATTACCACACACTGGTATACTAAATTCATATTAACTCTTTGTGAAGTCTTCGCAAAAAGAATAGCTGAGGGCTACTTTGATGATTACACCACATGCTCCACGTGGTCAATTTGGTTTACACAAAGCGTACAACTCCACAATAATTTTGATAATTAAAATACATTAGATCGAAAAGCAATTGACAAAAGCAAAACCTTGAACTGGTTACTAACGTCTTACTATTAACCTGATGGGTCAAACAGTTATATAAGCACGTGGTACTGGTCTCGCAAAGTACACTCCACGTGGGTTGAACATAAAGAAAAGCATAAAGAAAAGTTGCTATATTGTAAAATATTGTCCAGACGAGACGTTATAATCACACAAGCATTCACATTTAAGATTGATGAACTTAGTTAGAGCTACTGATCAACACGTGGTTCCACTTTACTCGCAAAGTAATGACAAACCAACTACCCCAAAATAATCTGAACTTCACACGAGAATTACACTACGCTGCAATTTAAGATAACCTTAGATATTTTAGAGCTAAACCCGAGATAAAGATGATTAAATTTTCAGTTAGGCTGAACTTAACAAATCCATTGTCCTATGGACTTAGCAGACACGCGCTTAGCAGGAGATCTTACCACTTCAGACGCTCGCCACCGCCAGACTGCAACTGCCTACCGCCCAGCGTGCTTCCTGCAGGGTGGCTCACAAAGACCAACGGAAGTGGCCAGAGGGGCATCTTCCTATACCAACATGACAACGGACGGACAGGACCATACTAAGGATAGAAACCCTTTGCTTTTAGGAAGCGTAGCTACCTGTTCCGACGTTGGTCCTACTGTTCTCTAGCAGACAGCCTTGTCTGCTACCCTCAAGCATGCAACTACAAACACATTTGATCATTCATCCTCTCACACAGAAGGGAAGGGGGATGACAGTATCTTATCATATACAGTATATAACAGAAAGCGGATGTAGGTTCCGTATGAGACTGTGTGACATGAATTACATATAAACTGTGTTTTAAAGTGTAGTAGTGTGTCAGATCGTTCTTGTTTACGTGTAAAAGTAACACGTTCCACTACTCAGTCTTCTCCCAGATAGTCAGAAACGCCACAGTAAATTTAGAAGAGGAATTTATTCCATAAATGACAACAGATTTAAGAAATCAAACATGAAAGGAATCCAACAGAGACCTTTCAAACTGACGTTGAAAGAATGAAAAATTAGAATGATCGACAGATGGGACTCATTAGTTTGTACTTTAAGAAGCACTTAGTGTTAAATTTGCAAGCGTAGGTCACGTTATGAAATTGATGGTACGAATAGCAAATTTTCTGCAGTCCCACTGATTACTCCACTGTCAGTTATAACATTCGATGGAACTCAGTGAACGGTATTGGGGACATTATAACAGTATATTATTGCGAAGTATTTTGGTTAAGTCAAGGAACATACCAAGAACGATTTTTCGATTTAAAATCCTCTATTTTTTAAACTGTGAAGGAACGAAAATTAGATCATTCGGAATGGATTTTCCGACCTCTCAGTTTAAGTGGGCTAGGCTGTCTGCTGCCCACATTAAGACATTGCAAGGTGGGAAACATTTCTGATTTGAAGAGAATGCATTTAAAAAGGTAACCGCATTTTGAAAGGGACAAATTCTGAGAAAAGAACACTGTCCATTTGCCTAGGCACGAGAGGTTTGAAGAATTCTTGTATTCTTAAAAGAATTACAAACATATTCTTCTAACCGTTTTGAGAAAACAGTCATCCTTACATCTGCTTTCGAGACAGTTTTCCGTTTCGGCTAACAGCAGCCTTGTCTGCGTGCATGTGAAACTGACTGATCCGCAGTGTAACTCCCGATTAAAAGATAAATCCTTCTACTTCAGAACCGTCCACGAGGTTTACGTTGTTTTCCTTGGGAAGAGTCTCCACATCTCCATAAAGAGGTTGCAAATGTTACGAAATATTTCCATCAACATATGTGTGTGAAAGGTTTCTTCGCATATGGAAGTTACTATTAAGTGGCAGCTTGACTGTGAAAATTTGTAAATTATCTGCGTATTTCTGTGTGCCAACAGTTTGTATCAGAAAAAAATTATATAATCTCTTTATCAAGCACAAGATTATTAAACAGTACTGAAAATTGGTGTTGTTTATGAGCTGTTTTGTTGAGAAACATGAAGTATGAAGTCAAGTTGAATTCAGTGCAACTGCATTGTCATTTAAGTGTGGCACGTTCGCAGTTTCCCTCTCCTCACATTCAGACAGCATGCCACGGTCACCAGGGAAGTTTGCAACCATGTGAGAGAGCTGTGTCGTGCGAGCAACGATGGCCACATGCTGAATTTTCGGCCATCCCTGGTTTAGCTGAATGTCACACAAAACACTCCACTCGCCTGCAGATCAAGAACTAAGCAGTAGGCTGATCGATTTCAGTATGAGAAACAGATTGCTGTGCTAATAATTACCATATCATTACGTTTTATGATCAGTCACACACACACACACACACACACACACACACACACACACACACACACACACACACACACACACACACAAATGCTCAACTGAGCCGGCCGGAATGGCCGAGCGGTTCTAGGCGCTACAGTCAGGAACCGCGCGACCGCTATGGTCCTGCCTCTGGCATTGATGTGTGTGATGTCCTTAGGTTAGTTAGGTTTAAGTAGTTCTTAGGGGACTGACGACCTCAGAAGTTAAGTCCCATAGTGCCCAGAGCCATTTGAACCATTTTGCTCAAGTGATTATGGCCAGAGAACGGTCGACAGTGACGGCTCACGTCGTGCAGAACTGCCTTCCCTGATAAAACATAAACATAACGATGTACCTCTTCCTCAGCAAAAAATCCATATAGATAAACTTCTTATCCACATAGCGTTTACCACTCTGCGTTTTCAGCTTCAATGATTTTCCAATTTCCTATCCCTTCCGGATCAATTCCTTTAAATCTTTACAATTCTTTCAGTCACTTCAGTAAGAGGGTCTTCATTTATTTATGAACCGTATCGTCTTCATCTTTGCCTAGGTGTGGCGTGTCGCCTTCCGGAGTCTTGGCTTGCTCTGCCGCGATTGGTCCGTTTGCTTTTAAATTTCGGAGGACGCTGCGTTCTGTAGAGAGACCTGCTAACGACGACAGTATCGAGTGCTGCTGCCGGTGAGACGGGGAGTTTAGTTTCCGGTTGTGTGGCAGCGCAATGTTGCGGGAAAGGTGGTATAACTTCCTGTGAACGGACGTGATTGCTACGAGCGTGTGTACTCGGGACGGCGGCAGCCGTTCTGGACGGGCTGTGTGATAAGGAAGCTCGGCGTGGCAACTGTTGACGCGGCGTGTCCGCGTTGCTATGGCGGAACTGGGGCGATTGACATAACTCGAGTTGGTGCTGGTTGCAACCTGTCGTCGAATTCTTGTATGCCTTCTGGACTAACGGTGAGAATTTCTTCACTTGATGTGTCTCACTCAATTTCTGCCCGTGTCGTTGGGTGTGTTTTGCTCTAAGGTCGTGTGCCATGGTGTTTCGCAATTTTAGTAGGCTCAGGCGTGCCCGAAATCCCGATTCAGTGATCTGCTGTTCTACTTTCAAGTATTACTATCAATAGAAAAGAGTGTTAACTCTCTGTGCCTTAATAACTGAACCTAAAATATTATCTGTGGTTGAAATTTTATTCTGACCCAAGTGAAATAACGATCTTGTATTTTACAATTTGTTGAGTGATATTATTATTTAGTACTGGCCGTCACATTTACTAAGGGGAAGATTTACGAAGGCCAGTGGGCGTCATTAACAGTTCCTGCCTAGATAGGCGTTATATTTTGAACCATATGTTTCAATGTTTAGTAAATTTTATTTTATGTGTTATAGAGAGTCATGCTCTATGTGGACGATTCGGCACGTTGGTGAAGTTTCTAGTTGTTCTATTGGTCTGTGCCATATTACTAAAGAAGGCAGTCCTAGCACAGCTGATTGCAAATTTTTCCTAGTGGTGGGGAGCACAGGCTGGTTTTAAGTGCTAGCTCACTAACTTCAACCATTCTCAAATATTTATTACTACTGATATTCAGGCCCTTCAGGCCGAGTGGTGACGTCACTACCCCTTTTGGTTATTAATTTTATCTTGTTAGCTTCTTTAATTAAAAAAAAACCTTTGGTATGTGAATTGGTCTTTTGGTCCTTACTGCTCCTTTGGACGAAGTAAATTGACTGTTGGTTTTGCATTCTGGTAGCATTATCAAAACAGCATTTACGGTTATATTTGATTGGTCCTTCTGGCCGAATAATTAAAGACATTCCTTTCAGTACCTTATTGTATTGGTCAATAATTAAACAAAGATGTTGGGTCCTTCAGACCGTGATTATCTCCTTATGATGAATCTTAAGGTCGTCATTCTGACATTACAGCTGTGAATGTTCAGCGGCCCTTCAGGCCTGGAGTTCAAAAATTTTATTATGTTGACGAAGTGTTTTTTAATGTTTAATAAAATTAAATTGTGTTTGAAACTGTAGCCTCATTTGGGTCTACGCTTTCACTCCCTGCAGCCTTTGAGCTCTGCTTACGTTTTGGTTAAGTTTTCCCATACCACGACGTATCAATTTTTCTTGAAGTATATGCGTAATACGAAATTCTTTCTCTCGACTATCGAGTGACAACGAACACCAATTGCCTGACCAAGAGATCGACGTCCAAAGTTTCCACGATAACATTTGACGAACTTGCTTCTGATATTCTTCTGTATCACAGAACAACTAAAATATCAGCTCACACCTTTACGAGAAATGAAAAAAAAATTCATGGAGTGGAACGAACCATCAGACTGGACGCCAATCTGCCTGAAACTGCAGCAGAGTGGAAAAAAGAAATGTTGTAAGGATGAGGGTTTGACAACCGCAGGCTGTTGTTTCGGCTATAGGTGGAGCTCTAGTGTCTGAGCACATGCTGTGCCTTCCACGCGTCTCGACTCAGTACCTTCTTTGAAGCTGTCAATCCTACAGTAATTTGGAAAAGAACATAGTTCCATATCGATTGTGGCCTTGAATATCTTTTTCAAGCAGTGACTGCGTATGGGAAAGCAACCTCTGGCCAGTGCTCTACAGATATAACATGGTCACGCTGACTATTGACACCTTCTAGTTCTGTCTGCGTTTGTCGATAAACTGGTAACTATCTGTTCGTTTGCAACTCGTGCTGTTGCTTCGGATCACACCTGGTGTACTTCGGCATGGTTTGTGATGAAAATGGCCTACTTCTCATCTCCTGATTCTGAGTTCACAAACACATCAAAAAAGTTTGCATCACTTCGGGTCCAAGAGTTCCGGAACCTGTATAGAAAATTGGAACAGAGATCAACATAACCATCATTTCCGCCCTTTTTATTGTTCATGAAAACCACACATTGTATGTTGTACCACCGTACAGCGAGACATGTGATGGTCCAGGTTGCTGTACACACCCAATAGCAAATCCTCTTGCATCCATGCATGCCTGTATTCGTCGTGCTTTACTATCCACAAGGCACTGTTGGTCCAGATAGTCCCACTCCTCAATGGCGATTTGGGGTAGATCCCTCGGAGTGGTTGGTGGATCACGTCGTCCGTAAACAGCCCTTTTCAATCTACCCCCAGGTATGTTCGATAGGGCTCATGTCTAGAGAACATGCCGGCCACTATAGTCGATCGATGCCGTTATCCTAAAGGAAATCATTCACAAGATGTGCACGACGGGGCCGCAAATTGCCGTCCATGAAGACGAATGACTCGCAAATATGTTGCCGATATGGATGCACTATCGGTCGGAGGATGCCATTCACATGTCGTACAGCCGTTACGGCGCCTTCAATGACCACCAGCGGCGTGCGTCGGCCCCACATAATGCCACCCCAAAACAGCAGGGAAAGTCCACCTTGCTGTACTCGCTGGACAGAGTGTCTAAGGCGTTCATCCTGATCGGGTTGCCTCAAAATACGTCTCCGACGATTGTCGGATTGAAGGCACATGCGACACTCATCAGTCAAGATAACGTGATGCCAATCTTGAGCGGCCCGTTCTGCATGTTTTTGGCCCGATTTGTGCCGCGCTGTATGGTGCCGTGGTTGTAAAGATGGACGTCGCCATGGACGTCGGGAGTGAAGTTGCACATCATGCAGCCTATTGCGCACAGTTTGAATAGTAACACGACGTTCTGCGGCTGCACGAAAAGCATTATTCAACATGGTGGCGTTGCTGTCGGGGTTCTTCAGAGCGATAATCCCTTGAGCAGCCTGAGCGAGGCGTGGTCGTGGTTGACGTTTCACATGTGGCTGAACACTTCCTGTTTCCTTAAATAACGTAACTATCCGGCGAACGGTCCGGACACTTGGATGATGTCGTCCAGGATACCGAGCAGCATACATAGCAAACGCCCGTTGGGCATATGGATCACAATAGCCATACATTAACACGATATAGACCTCTTCCGCAACAGTCCTTTTTAACACGGGTAATGTATCACGAAGCAAATACCGTCTCCACTGGCGGAATGTCACCTGATACCACGCACTTATATGTTTGTGACTATTACAACGCCATCTATCACAAAGTGAAAAAAGTGGTCCAACTGAAACATTCATATTTCTTTACGCACTACACGAATATGTAATAAAAAATGGGGTTCAAAAATGGTTCAAATGGCTCTGAGCACTATGGGACATAACTTCTGAGGTCATCAGTCCCCTAGAACTTAGAACTACTTAAACCTAACTAAGCTAAGGACATTACACACATTCATGCCCGAGGCAGGATTCGAACCTGGGACCGTAGCGGTCACGCGGTTCCAGACTGTAGCGCCTAGAACCGCTCGGCCACTTAGGCCGGCTAAAAAATGGGGTCTACTATTTAAAAAACGCAGTTGATATCCGTTTGACCTATGGGAGTGAGCTAGACGAGTTTCGTTCTTTGTGGTTTTCTCGTTTTATGCTTATTTCGTGAGATATATTGGCAGAGTAACTATATATATATATATATATATATATATATATATATATTGGTTTTTTTCGTTTGATGCTTTTTTGTGAGATATATTGGCGGAGTCAATATATGGGCATGTGTGTGTGTGTGTGTGTGTGTGTGTGTGTGTGTGTGTGTGCATGAGTAAACAGAAGAGGTTATAGGATATCATGATATTTCTTGGTTGCCACTTCTCTCTAGTGCCTGTGATAGAAAATTCCACATAAAAGCATGAAAATTAAAAGAAAACAAGATCGTTCAATGGATAATGGCGTAGCTAATGAAATTGCCAGGGGTGGTCCAATTAAGCACGAGAGTATGGGTTCTTCATCTTACACGGGCATTTTGATAATGTATTGCATCAGAATATAAAAGAAAACTATGGGTCACTATAATAACCCAATTTATTGCTACAAGACACCACAAATATTATATCCGCTGAATCAAGATTACAACCAATTATTAAGCGAACAAGGGATTCAAAGCAGTTAAGGTAGCCTTGGCACAGGTAGTGTAACAACAACGACGCTGTATTATTGTACATATAAGTAATTTTTTTCCATCTGATTTTTCGATAAACTTGAGTAATTGATGTTCTGATTTCAATTTTTTTTGTTTCACGCCATTGTGTTAAGAAAAATGTAAATAAGTTTCAATGTGAATATTAATGTTGGTGTCAAATGTCAAGTAATATTGTAATAGAATTGAAATGTAACGAATGTTGAGACTGTTGTAAGATGTTTAAAAATTGTAACTGTGCGTCTGGTCCATACGTAGGCAATGTGTTAGGGTATGTAGAATGCAAAACCTCGGGTGAATGCCCTGTCTGTAAGGGAGCGGTAAAATGTGGATGGCAGGCGAGCGCGGGAAAATGCGCGCGGGCACTGCACGACACAACGGGAACAGTTGTTGTTGGAGTTTGGCACTGGTTTGAGCTACACCTTCTGGAGCGAGGAGGCTCTCCTGGAAGACATAACTTCACTGAGCCTCGGGTATGCCGCTCCATCGCCCACACAGCATGGCAAAATTCCATAGACACTAAATGGGAAAGTTCTGCGACGCTAAGAAGAATTATAGAGTCGATACATCAAGAGCCATAACTGTGGTTGTATGTGTGCTCTGTGCCTCGCCATCTCGCCGCCCGCCAACCGCCGCATCGGTACTAGCAGGTTGAAACTTTCAGTACTGTAATCGTGAGGATCAGAGAGTGAACTGTGTTTGTTTGGTGCAATAATAACCTAAATTTTACCAGAACTTCCCCATCATTTAATTATCCTCACAACTAACCTAGACAGGGTCCTTTCCAAATATTGTCCAATCCGAGTGTCCCGAAATGAAAATTAAAATTTGTGTTAATAAAAATTATTTGCAGAACTAGCTATTTTAGAATGGTGTTTAAAGAAATGCTTTGTTAATGAACCAGTAAATGAATAACGAAGGTCTAACGAAGTTGAAAGATAACTTTAGTATTGATATAGTAATGAAGTTTATTATTTCGAGACAGATTTAAAGGCATTTAAATGAGCAGTAAATAAGATGAAAACAGTAGTGACTTATATACTGGAAATCTTGAACGCATAATAAACTCAGTAATCAATTTTTTAAATACAGCGATCATAACAGTTTCAGGGTCCCCTTTCATTCATTTGAATTCTGAAGTGTTGTAAATTGGTTTGACCAGCAAAAGTTAGTCAATATAAAAGTCAAAATTTGTCAGTGTTTTATCTTTATCAAAATTGACATTTTGTGTGTGGCACGAAAGTGCAATTTCTAGGGTAGCCTATGCCCGATTTTAATCAGATTAATAGACACTCTATAAAGTTTTGTAGTATACATTATAGTATAGTGTTATGTATTCATCCACATCAGTACAGAACGTGAAACTATCAGTTCAATAGATTTTCTGGTTCTAAAATTCGACGATATGATGCAGTGTTACAACTTGTTGTTTTGCATGAATATATACCAACTTGTATAGGGAAGAAACTCAGTTAATGCCTAATTAGGCTGGCGACCGTATTATTATCTAATTGGTAGCATCTTCTGGGTTGCTTTTGATCCATCCTGACGTGTAATTGCATTTCGAACTTACTTGACGGATCTTTGTTATTACAGAGTGGGTGTAAGTCTGATTTGCCACCATTCAAGTACACGCGGTCGATGTCTATACGAAAATCCTGCCTCATAAGGTGAATCCCGCTCACTTACCATAGCTCAGGCTTTAACGAGTACTGTGTCAGGGATTACAGTAGGAGGATACAAGATAGAAATATATGAAAATGTGTCATGAATATTAACAATATTTGGAGAAAAAGTCAATGGGTTAAGGAAAGGCTTGAGAAAAGCGTGAACAAGCACCAGTACCTTGGCCTAAGCACATAGCATGCAGAGCTAGTTGGCGGAGAAAGTGACATTAACAAAACTAAACCCTCATGCAAGATATTGCACCTCATGCTTACAACTCTACCGATATACGATAGCAGAAGATGGGTGCTGTAATGACTGAAGTTTCTAAGTTTACCTACAGTATCTGAGCTCCGCTCTAAGTTGGAAGCACCTCGCTCTGCAGCTCTATGATGTCCCAAGAAGAAGTTTTCCGTCAGGTGTCCTCACAGCAGGTGCTTTCTTAAGCTCTCTACAAAACTCAACTGGTTCTGTCAGCACAAGAATTTCGCTTCACAGTTGCAAGAGAACTTGCGAGCTCAGACTACCGAAATGTGCATGGCGAAGGGCGCCTTGTACCACTACCAGTCATTTTCTGTTCCACTCGGAGGTAGTGAGAGAGAAAAGTAACTGTCTACATGTGAGTTCTAATGTGTCTTATCTTATCTACGTGCTCCTTATGCAAAATGTTTGTTGCCGGCAATACAATCGTACTGCAGTCAACTTCAAATGCCATTACTTTTATCAGTGTTTCGTGAAAACAATGTCGTCCTTCCTCCAGGGGTTTCCCATGTGAGTTCACGAAGCATCTGAGTAACACTCACAAGTTGATCGAACTTACTGATAGCAAATCTAGTTGCCTGTCTTCGCTTAGATGTGTTCTTTCAATCCGGCCTGATGGGGATCAGAAATACTCGAACATTACTCAGGAATGTGTCGCACTAGAAGCTATACACCGTCTCCTTTACACACAAACCATGCTTTCCTAAAACTCTCACAACAAACTGAAGTCAACAATTTTTAGTACCTTTCCTACAGCTGTCGACACATGCTCGATCCATTTCATAACGCGTTACAACACTATGTCTGGATATTATTCGACGTAGCTGGTTCAAGTGGCATACTACTATCGCTGTATTCGAACAATACTGGAATGTTTATCGCACTCATCCGCATTTCTATATTTACAGATAGCTGCCGCACATTACATCAACTAGAAAATTTGTCTAAGTCACCTTCTCCTACAGTTTCTCAACGATGTCAACATCCCGTACACAACAGCACCATCACCAAATAGCGCAGATTGCCGCTCATCCACTCAGTCAGACGATTTATGTATGTACACAATAACAGTGGTCTTGTCACACTTTCGAGGGGAACATCTCACGATACTAATGTATCTGCTGAACACTTCCCGTCGAGAACAACGTGCTGGGTGCTTCTTAAGAAGTCTTGGATCTACTTCCATACGTGGGAACCTATTCCATATGCTCACACCCTTGCTAAGAGTCTGCAGTGGGGCACGACGTCAAATGCTTTCCAGAAACCTAGAAATATGGACTCTGCCTGTAGCCCGTCATCCATAGTTCGCAGGATACTGTGCGGAGAAGGGGAAGTTGAGTTTTGCACAAGTGAAGCTTTCTTAACCCGTGCTGAATTGTGGACCGAAGTGCCGGCTGTGGTGGCCGTGCGGTTCTAGGCTCTTCAGTCCGGAACCACGCGACTGCTACGGTCACAGGTTCGAATCCTGCCTCGGGCATGGATGTGTGTGATGTCCTTAGGTTAGTTAGGTTTAAGTAGTTCTAAGTCTAGGGCACTAATGACTTCAGATGTTATGTCCCATAGCGCTTAGAACCATTTGAACCATTTGACTAGGGAGGATTAACAAGTCTTTGTGTAGGAAAATTAATGCAGTCGATTTTTATTTTTTGGATACATCCTCATTAGAGGCCATAATTTTCAAAATATTCAAGAAAAGCATACGAAAGTGTCCTTTTTCTTGGGTAACTCGAAAATTGTGGAATCCAGCGAAAACGTGTCCGAGTACTAAATTTCACTGCATTACAGCTCCTGTTCATTTTTTTCTGTAAGATAATACACTACTGTCTATTAAGATTGCTACACTAAGAAGAAATGCAGATGATAAAGGGGTATTCATTGGACAAATATATTATACTAGAACTGACATGTGATTACAGTTTCACACAATTTGGGTGCATAGATCCTGAGAAATCTGTACCCAGAAGAACCACCTCTGGCCGTAATAACGGCCTTGATACTCCTGGATCAATAGAGTCAAACAGAGCTTGGATGGCGTGTACAGGTACAGCTGCCCATGCAGCTTCAACACGATACCACAGTTCGAGTAGTGACTGGCGTATTGTGTCGAGCCAGTTGCTCGGCCACCATTGACCAGACGTTTTCAATTGGTGAGAGATCTGGAGAATGTGCTGGCCAGGCCAGCAGTCTAACATTTTCTGTATCCAGAAAGGTCCGTACAGGACCTGCAACATGCGGTCGTGCATTATCCTGCTGAAATGTAGGGTTTCGCAGGGATAGAATGAAGGGCAGAGCCACGGGTCGTAACACATCTGAAATGTAACGTCCACTGTTCAAAGTGCTGTCAATGCGAACAAGAGGTGACCGAGACGTGTAACCAATGACACCCCATATCGTCACGAAGGGTGATCCGCCAGTATGGCGATGACGAATACACGCTTCCAATGTGCGTTCACCGCGATGTCGCCAAACACGGATGCGACCATCATGATGCTGAAAATAAACCTGGATTCATCCGAAAAAATGACGTTTTGTCATTCGTGAACCCAGGTTCGTCGTTGAGTACGCCATCGCAGGCGCTCATGTCTGTGATGCAGCGTCAAAGGTAACCGTAGCCATGGTCTCCGAGCTGATAGTCCATGCTGCTGCAAACGTCGTCGAACTGTTCTTGCAGATGGTTGTTGTCTTGCAAACGTCCCCATCTGTTGACTTAGGGATCGAGACATGGCTGCACGATCCGTTACAGCCATGCGGATAAGATGCCTGTCGTCTCGACTGCTAGTGATACGAGGCCGTTGGGATCCAGCACGGCGTTCCGTATTACCCTCCTGAACCCACCGATTACATATTTTGCTAACAATCATTGGATCTCGACCAACGCGAGCAGCGATGTTGCGATACGATAAACCGCAATCGCGATAGCCAAGTATCCGACCTTTATCAAAATCGGAAACGTGATGGTACGCATTTCTCCTCCTTACGCGCCGGCCGGTGTGGCCGTGCGGTTCTAGGCGCTTCAGTCTGGAACCGCGTGACCGCTACGGTCATAGGTTCGAATCCTGCCTCGGGCATGCATGTGTGTGATGTCCTTGGGTTAGTTAGGTTTAAGTAGTTCTGTCTATGTGACTGATGACCTCAGATGTTAAGTCCCATAGTGCTCAGAGGCATTTGAACCATTTGACTAGGCAGGATTAAACAATCTTTGTGTAGGAAATTAATGTAGCCAAATTTTGTATTGAGATGGACCCTCATTAGAGGCCATAATTTTCGAAATATTCAAGAAAAGCATTCGAAAGTGTCCTTTTTCTTGGGTAACTCGAAAATTGTGGACTCCAGCGAAAACGTATCGGAGTACTAAATTTCACTGCATTACATTTGCTGCATAAAGCTCCTATTCATTTTTTTCTGTAAGAGAATAGTCTGAGTGTAGCGGGCGAAATAATACGAAAATCTTGAGTTTGGTATTTGAAGGTGTTGCATAAAACCCATAGGGAGGTACTGCTGAAGATTTTTGGACAAGATGGTTGTGGAGATGAAGCAGCGATTAGTAAGATTAATCAATTATTCAAAAACAGTCTTAATCGGATTTATTATCATTATACCGCCAACCGGTATCAACCCGACGTAGGAGTCATCTTCTGGGCGTTTACACCATTGATCGACTGCTGGTGGTGTCACTCCGTCTGCATAACGGCAGGAAACTATCCACAGTGACACCACCAGCAGTCGACCAATGGTGTTAACGCCCAGAAGATGACCCCTACGTCGGGTTGAAACCGGTTGACGGTATAATAATAATAAATGCGATTAAATCTGTTTTTGAATGACTGCTGAATAGCCCTATGTATCGCTTTGTTGCGTGGTGTTGTATAGGAAGCTGACATAATCAGTGGGGTTAAGAGATAGTAGAGTGGTGCCGTGGGTGCTCTTAAGAGCTGCGCCAGCTGGAGATACAGTCGTCAACGGCGCGCGACCGCTCGCGCCACAGCTGGCCGACCCACACACAAACACACGTCCGAGGGCAGAGCAGGAGGCGGAGGGTGCTTTTTTCTGGCCGTAAAGCAGGAAATATGGGCGCGGCCTCGCGGCTGCCACAGCTCAGCCCGCACACGCCCACACACACACACACACACACACACCCACACACACACACACACACACGCGCGCGCTCGCGGAAGGAGATGGCTCTGGGAGACGCCCTGCGCTCGTAAATTAGGGCGGGAGAGGGCCGCGACGGCGGCGGCAGTAGTGGGGCCCCGGCAGCTAACGCCTTTCCAGGTGGCGGAAGGCCGGCCGCGGCCGTACCTCACGGTTACACCGCGGCTTCCCGCTGATGGATGCCCGTCCGCCTGCCTTTTATAATACGCGCGTCTGAGACAAACGAGGCGCCGCCGTGTACGGCTGAAAGGAGGCGCAGCGCCTCGTGGAGACCACAGTGTCGGAACTGTAGCCCACCTATTCACAAATACTCATCCTGTCTGAACGGTCACTGCATGGCCCGATACATATGCGGCAATTTCTTTCTCTTTATTCCTCTGCGAAACAATGATGAGTAAGAAGTCTGTCCCAAAATTAATAAAACCACTGGGCCCAATAAGACAGCGGTCTACCAACAACTCATCTTCGTTCAAGTTGTGGCTGTTCTGAATATTGTACTGAGCAATTAACTTTATGTCTAAAAAAATGGTTCAAATGGCTCGGAGCACTACGGAACTTAAATTCTAAGGTCATCAGTAGAACTTAGAACTACTTAAACCTCACTAACCTAAGGACATCACACACATCCATGCCCGAGGCAGGATTCGAACCTGCGACCGTAGCGGTCACGCGGTTCCAGACTGTAGCGCCTAGAACAGGTCGGCTGAATTTATGTAAGTCTGCAGGCTTTCGTGGCCGTTGTCACTGAAGTTAAAATATTCTGCATTATTAGGCCGCGTCATGTTTCTTCTAAAATGTTCGACGTTTAGAGCCATCTGCTGCGATCTTCCTCAGGATATTTTGGTGTCCGCTACTGCTAGAACACTGTCAGAGACGAGTGTTGCGTCCACTTATAAAGGGGGAGTTTTCTGGCGTTCGTGCTGGAGAAATGATAGTACTAGTTAAAGTTCATATGGCTACCATTGATGGACCATAGTCATAGGCTAATATTCCCGCTCTGATGCAGAAGAAGGGGCGTTGGTAGCTCATCTCCTGTGGATACCATTGGCGGCCCATCGTCATTGGATAGAAAGGCACTATTCCACACTTATGCTAGAGAGGGGTTATTGGTTGAAATGCCTGCTACCGCTGTTCGTTGCTCGTCATCAGTGGGTAGATTCGAAACGGACAGAGCTAGAGAGGGGGAACGTTTACCCAAAATATTATTGTGACTTGCAGCGCGTTGTTTATGAAGCTCACACGCCGCGGCCGGGTATTTACTTCCTTGATGGCGGGGAGCTACGATGCCGGAAGCCTATAGCCGTCCTCTCTATTGAAATTAGATGCATTCTTAGAAATTGCAACCGCTTCTCGGACCTTCCTTATATAAATGTTTGTTTCTTTAGCCACAGTTCTCATGATGTTCCGCTACTGCCGATTTTTCACTTTGCTTTAGCCGCATGTGCCGCTTGTGTGCCTTAATGCGTTCTTTAACAGTTCTTCCCGTTTCGCCTATATACACTTTGCCGCAGCCACATGACACTTGATAGACGCCTGCATTGTGGAGGTAATCAGGTGCATCCTCTTTACAAAATTCGATTCCAAGTTGTCTTCGCTGATACGGAAGGCACGTGAAGACAGAGTGTTGAGTAGTGCTTGCTTCTGGGCTGGGTGGCGGTACGAAGTGGCATCTAAATACCTGTTTTAGTCGGCTTTCTGTACACTCTGTGACCTAGAGTGTTATCAAATCTTCTGTATACCAACACATCTAGGAACGGGAGACCGACCTCACTCTCAACCCCCAAGGTGAATGGCTCCCCGCCATCAAGAAAGCAAACACGCGGCCGCGGTGTGTGAGCGGCATAAACAACGCGCTGCAAGTCACCTCGGCGGACAATAATATTTTGGGTAAACATTCCCCCTCTCTTGCTCTGTCCGTTTCGAATCTAGCCACCGATGACGACCAACGAACAGCAGTAGCAGGCATTTCAACCAATGACCCCTCTCTAGCATAAGTGTGGAATAATGCCTTTCTATCCAATGACGTTGGCCCGCGAATGGTATCCACAGAAGATGGGCTGCCAACGCCCCTTTTTCTGCATCAGAGCGGGAATATTAGCTTATGACTATGGTCCATCAATGGTAGCCATGTGAACTTTAACCAGTACTATCATTTCTCCAGCACGAACGCCAGAAAACTCCCCATTTATAGATGGACGCGACACTCGTCTCTGACAGTGTTCTAGCAGTAGTGGACACCAAAAGATCCTGAGCAAGATCCCAGCAGAGGTGTCGAACATTTTAGGAGAAACATGAGGCGGCCTAATAACCCATAAGATTTTAACTTCAATTCAGTTTAATTATAAAAATTCCAACCACAAGTTTCTGAACGTATCGAAAACGTTTAAAAAGTTCTTAATGTTTTGTTCCTTGTACATATAAGGGCCGTACTCGTAAATTCCATTATACTGCAGCTTCACGTTGATAGCTCAACTTACTTCGACAGTTATTTGAAAGAAAGAAATATCCCACTCTCTCCGTTTCTCTTGTCTCTTGCCTTTATATGATTGGACTGTTACGTAGCGCTGCTACGGTCATGAAACGATTAAGAGCAGTACTGCGCCACAATTATAAGAATAATTAACTCTCAGAACACGGTTCAGAAGTTCCTGAACAAAATGAAAACCGCACTGCACTCCATAAAAACTAAATATGACCTACTCAACTATAAACGCTCACTATGAAAAAACAAGAACGTCTGAACAAATAAATTCTCTAAGAATTCTGATAGCGTAAATGAGGCGACAGAAGTCATGGGATACAGATGTGCACGTATGCAGGTTGCGGCAGTGTCGCATTCACAAAGTACAGCAGAGCAGTGCATTGGCGGAGCTGTCAATTGTACACGTATGATTCACGGGAAAAGGGCCCGACGTGATTATGACCACACGACGGAAATTAACAGAGCTTGAACGCGGAATGGTAGTAGGAGCTATTCGGAAGGACATTCCATTTTGGAAATCGTTAGGGAATTCCGTACTCCGAGACCCACAATGTCAAATGTGTGCCGAAAATATCAAATTTCAGGCATTATCTATCACCACGAACAGCTCATTGGCCGACGGTCTTCACTTAGCGACAGAGGGTAGTGGTGTTGGCGCAGAGTTTTGAGTGCTAACGGACAATCAACGCCGCATGAAATAACAGCAGAAATCGATGTGGGACGTACGACGGACGTGCCCGTTAGGGCTGTGCGGCGAAAGTCAGTGTTAAGTGACTATGGCAGCAGATGACCGACGCGACTGCCTTTCTAACAGCACGACATCGCCTGCATTGCCTCTCCTAGACTACCGACCATATCGGTTGGACCCTAGACGACTGAGAAAACGTGGCCGCGTCTCGATTTTCGTTCGTAAGAGCTGATTTTAGGTTTCGAACGCGGTGCAGACTCCACGAGGCAATGGACCCACGTTGTCAACAAGGCACTGTGCAAGTTGGTGTTGGCTCCATAATGATGTGGGACTTGTTTACAAGGACTGGACTGGGTCCTATTCGCGTCCGGGTACTTGGAGACTACTTGCAGCTATTCGTGGACGTCATGCTTCCAAACAAGACTGGAATTTTTATGCATGGCAATGTGCCATGCCACAGGGCCACAATTGATCGCGAGTTGTTTGAAGAACATTGTGGACAATTAGAGCGCTTGTTTGGCCACGCAGATCGCACGACATGAATCCTATCGAACATTTCTGGGAAATAATCGGAAGGTCAGTTCGTGCATAAAGCCTGCACTGGCAGCTCCTTCGCTATTATGGGCTGCTACAGAAGCAGCATCACCCAATACTTCTGCTGCGGACTATGTCAGGAGCTACCCCATAAATTTGGTCACTTCATTGTTCAGTCACCGCATCTTCTCGTAATAAAAAGAAAATCATTAAGTATTAACCTCAGTTGTTGTCATTTACCATGGCACGGAGCAAATAAAATAATATGTCAGTACCGAGCGAGGTGGCGCAGTGGTTAGCACACTGGACTCGCATTCGGGAGACCGACGGTTCAATCTCGTCTCCGGCCGTCCTGATTTAGATTTTCTGTGATTTCCCTAAATCGTTTCAGGCAAATGCCGGGATGGTTCCTTTGAAAGGGCACGGCCGATTTCCTTCCCAATCCTTCCCTAACCCGAGCTTGCGCTCCGTCTCTAATGACCTCGTTGTCGACGGGACGTTAAACACCAACCACCACCACCACCAATACGTCAGTCATGAAAGAACAGAAAAAAACGTCTCGTGAGTAGTTTGCACAAAATCTGGTTTTCGAGCCGCAACAGCATGTGTAAGCTCCGTGCTGTCTAGCTAATTGTCCCTCGCATCTACCACGAACGCATCCTCCTTCCAGGTACTTCTTTCCCTGGAGTGTGAATCTGTGTGGCGACCCAAACTTCCATTACATGTAACATATCCTCCAGAAAACAATCAATAAAAGGATTGTCCCCCCACTGAGGAGACATTTTCAATACAGCAATTTAGTTCCAAGTTTTAATACTTCGCCGGGGAATAAAAAGGCAAATGTAAACAGAACGTTACGAAATATACAAACGCATCAGCACCGAGATTATGCCGCACCAGTTACCCAAACGGTGATCTATTGAACATGTTTTCGGAAGATATGGTCCTCTTAACCAAGTTCTTTAAACAAGGAAAGTATGACTCATTTCCTGCTGGCATACAGATTTTTGATACCTGTTTGTGTTGTTCATATCCACCGTTAAAGTGTTGTCATCTCATACAGCAACGAACTGCAAGCTACAAAATCCCTTTCTCAAACGCATGCTACTAGACTCTCCACTTCATATGCAACGTGTTATTACCGTAGCAACCACCGGTGACACTTGACGCCAAATTCTGTTCCCAAATTAACTGAAATACACTGTCAATCACCTACCATAGTATATAACAGCCCGTTTTCTATAAAATAGTCCGATACAACGATACAGTTATCGACTCAAAGTCCTATAAGCACCATTATGGCATATAATCGACGAAATTTGTACTGATGCGAAGCTTAAAGGGTGTTTACGCTTTTTATCCCTCCTCTGTTCCTGTGTGTGGTTATGTGACATGGAAACACAAGTGATAAAACGCAAAGGATCCCTTTAAGACCTACACTTCGGGAACACCCACGGTGTCACCTGCGCACGTTTGTTTTCAACTTCAAACACATGTCTATACAGGGACAGCCATCTACCGACCTCTGCCCACCGGCCAGACAAGCAACCCTTTAGAAATCCCTCTTATTTCCCGTACGGCCAACAGGCGATAGTGTGGAGCGGACTGCCTGTCCTGCCTGTGGGAGGGATCGGTGAATCGGTATCTCTGTACAGGGACATTTTCAAAGTGCCTTGCGAAGGTACTCGAACGGTACCAAGGTTGTGTCAAACTTTGGGCGAGGGGGTGGGAGTTTCAGAGCTATCCTTGCCATTCCATTCACGTGTGAGTCAATGTCATACCTCTCCACGCACACGCCACAGGAGGGCGCGAAGAAGGAGACATGAATAAGCATAAACAAACTTTTCTGCTTCGGATCACGTCCAGATTTCGTCGAATGATTTTGAAAGGTCTGTGGTGGATCCACCCTGTACACCGAAGCAAAACTTGCATCCACTCTACACTCCAAAGGGGTGAGATCATATCCGATGTGGTTTCAGTCCCTCAAAGTCCTTAGAAAACATTCAATCATATGTGGATGACAGCAATGGCAATTTTTTTCAATAGCGTCGATTGTTGCTCATCGCATTGCGAACTGTCGTTTTCGACTACGAAATGTGTGGGAATCAACATCACAAGGAAAGTCGTGGTTTCATGGATGCCCTTTATGTCACTCCCTGAGGCATTTTGGTTCGATTCTGAGGGGCGGTGAGTTTGAAATGCTTTCCCCTGCCACCCTTAAGGACATAATAAACCCGCACGATTTCAACGCTTTGCGTCGCGTTTCTGACCTCCACCGCAAGACGTGTCAAATTAAGGGGTGAAATGCTGGTAAGAAGGGGCTTGGCTATCCCGTGACACATCCACGATGGCACTTGGCAGAATTTTGGTGAAATTTTTTGCTAATGTGACATCATTAATACATCTTACACCTCACATGAACTTTTGAACTATGGTCTTTTATTCGCATGTATCGACGCCTTTTGCACGATTACAGAAGAAGGTTGTAGGCACCTCTCCTCTAAATTTCAAATACCTGGGTCACCATGGGAGACAGTTTCAGGGTTTCAAATAAGTGACGCCTTTAATAATGTTCAGGAGTGTCTCTCACAATGCTTTTCATGTACTGAGATTTGGTGGGATATTATAATATTCACTGGTATACAAACATAACCTTTCGTAACTAACTGAACCACTATGGTTCACTCGCTATCTGCAACTCACCTGCACCCTAATGGTATAATATTTTTATGGAACGTATACTACATGGACAACACAGACAGGTATCTAACATGTGTATGTTGGCGGTGAAATGACGTCAAATAATGTCAAGTTTTCCTTGTTTATTGAAATTGACGTAAGGGGACCATGTCTTCCCGAAATGTGCTGCGTTATCACACTGATGACACATTTGGACGACTGGTGCGTCATAGTTTACGTGTTCACGTCGTGATGCAGCTGCACTATGGCTGCACAACAGATATAAAAGTACACTAGCCACTTCTCATATCTACCTTATGGATGTTTTAATATTTCCATTCAGACGTGGTACTGAGGGAAAGGCAAGATTCGGTGTGGCGGGGGCCGTAATCAGTTACCGTTAGTTACTCAGTTTTCTTTTTTTTTAAAAAAAAGTCACGTACACTTTATTAGAAACAATAAAGTTGACAACAAGGAACAATTATCAAATTTGACTGCTAAGACACAACGTCTAATTAAAAAAATTCCTAAGCAAGTTGCACTTACGACTGATGGCCTTATTGACGAGAAATTCACATTATTTGTCGGCTGAAGGCCCCAATAGTAATAGCTCAAAAAAACAATTTTTGCGGCTAAAGGCCTGGATAGCAAATTTTTGAGAGGCAATTAAACTTCTTCGAGAGATATTTAAAGAACAATCATCAACATTTCAGTATTAAGATATTTTGTCTAATTAAAATTTCTTAAGACAAGTTACACTCATGGCGGAAGGCCTTATTAACAAGAAATCCAAACTCTTTGTCAGCTGAAGGCTCAAATAGTAATAATTCAAAATTAATTTTTTTTAAAAAGAAAACAGTCATCACAATCTGATCAAGAGAGAAGTGGGCCTCCGACAGGGCTCTACATCTACATTCATACTCCGCAAGACACCCAACGGTGTGTGGCGGAGGGCACTTTACGTGAATCTGACCTGGGAAAGTCGCTCAACTTCGCAAATGATGAGACAGGCAGCCAAGAGTTGTATTCACTTAACCGGATGGCAACTCAAACCAGTGACAGTTTAAGTGCAGACCAACACACTTGCAAAATCTACATAACATCTGATAACCAATACAACGATGGAATAACCCACGCAAGGCGGAACTGGCGGACAGCACTGCCTCTTCAGAATCCAGTGTTTAGAACATCCAGAAGCAGAAAGAACAACTACGACCTAAGTAGTCCAAAAAAAAAATCCGAACCACAATCAAGGAGGCTGTCGAACTACACGCCTTACTGGACAGTAGCGGCAAGGCGAGGAAAGGTACATACGCTACCGCGGAAATACGCTAACCTATAGCGCAGGTAACTGGGGCAGAAAAATACTGCTGGTTGAACTTCACCAATAATAACACAAGGAATTCAATGATTAATATATAAGGAGGACAGCTAATTAATTTCGTCAACTCCAAACACTCCACTCATTACTCCTCGTCTCATTGACCCTGCAAGCAGCAATGCGCGAAAAAACAGCGTGATCCAAAAATAGTGAAGGTTTCACTACTGGGTTAATGTTCACTCAAATGTCCTGGGTCTGGTGGACAACAAAGTTGCGGCTCTCGAAACTGCAGCCCTTGATCCGGCAGTGCCTACGTGCTGCCAGCGGTCCCGGCATGTCCTCATGCTGTTGGACCTCCTCGCTGCTCCATCCCAACCGAACTCTGCGACACACTACGACCTGGAAAACACTTGACGTCCCCCCAAAAATAGTACCACCGTACTAGATATCGATAACCGCTGCTGCTGACACTCACAGACAGACAACACTAGCAAACGTAGTGGCGGCAGTAAACACAAGAAGAAAACGAGAGGCCAGTATCCCTTTTGCACGATGCCAACCTAACAACGGCACCAACGCGAGGCGCACCACGGCTCATCCGTACTTCCAAGTCTACGTAATTATGGTACCAAACATTTTGTATAATCTGTTTTTCACATTCGACATGATCGATCGCTTATACAATATTGACCATTTATTATTTAGATACAGTGCGTATGAAACTACAGCGATTGCAGCGTCTTTAATACAAAAAAAAAAAAAAAAAAAAAAAAAAAAAAAAAAAAAAAAAAAAAACAGTCTCAAGTGTGTTTATTTACCCGGGAATAGACCACCATCAGGCAGCCTTTAATGTAAAAAATGATCATAAGTAACATCATAACAACCGCATAATGCAATGAAAAGTAAAAAAGCAACTTAATGTGTGTTATATTTATGGCAGCGGCAACAAAGGTTGTGAAGCAATTCCAATAGCTGTCGGTATGTCTGGTGCTGAACAGAGGCCTAGTGAGTGAGCAGCAGATTTCTGACAGTGATATAGACTAAGCTGCTCACTCTAAGGCTCACTCTAA
Source organism: Schistocerca piceifrons (assembly GCF_021461385.2). Lineage (NCBI taxonomy): Eukaryota > Metazoa > Arthropoda > Insecta > Orthoptera > Acrididae > Schistocerca > Schistocerca piceifrons. The sequence goes on along the minus strand of NC_060144.1, from coordinate 114,582,112 downwards.
CCTAATTTATTTTTTTAAAGATGTACACAGTACAAACAAAACAGTACAGAAACATCCTGACACGTTTTGCTATTTCAAAAGTTAAAAAGAAGTGGGAATAAGTTATCACAGGTGTAACTTCGAAAAAAAAGTTCCAAAACGTCACACATTGCTCGTATAAGCAGCATATCTTACCCTCAGCAACAGTTACACAGAATGTCGTCTAGTGATCCCTATACCGACGCCAGTCGATAATGGAGTAAGCAAAAGATCGTTGCTATACTGGCTGTAGTGAGGATGGACGCCACCATTCCAGTGGTGATGCGCATCGATTGTAATTGTCTATGTTGCGTACATAACTTGATCGTTAAATAAACATAACTGAGATTCCTTCTTAAGAAAAAGAAAAAAAGAAAGAAACATTAAAATTATGGCACCAGTTCAACCAACAAGAGATGATTCTAAGGGCAAAAGAGTGTTGACTATATGTTAATTTGTTGTCCAACTGTACCCTAAGAAATTCTACTTGTGGATAGAGTGTTTCACAAAGTACGTTACCATTAAGTCTACTTATGATGTGAACAGGTTTTCCTTGCTCGAGTAAAATCACGTGATATGAGTCTTTGTGAGCTTAATACTTATAATATTAACTGTTAAGCATTTGTAACCCTGTTCGGCTACCGTCTCAGTTGTGTCTGCTAAGTTTGGATTTGGACTCAATATAATGTGTCATCGTCAGTTAAAATTATTGGAACATCATTTGGTTAGATTAAGAACTATAGTGGGCTCTGCACCGATTCCTGAGGGACTCTAAATGCTATATTCCCCCATTCTGTAGTTTCATGTATGGGAAACATATCAGTTGGGTCCTCTGCTTTCTGTTGTGAAGATAGGACTTCATTCATGGAAGAGAGATGCCAGCGATGCGATTTATCTGTCACTCCCTCCACAAAGTATTTAAGAACAAAAATCTCTTTTATATTCCACAAAATGTTTGCAATATCTTTCGTGACACATGAAATCGACATTGCCTTTCTTTTCTTTTTCACTATACTCCCACCCGCTCCTTCCACTGAGATTTTTATGGCGTGAAATAATCGAACCTTGTCTCATACTCTACTTAGCATGATATAATGGTTATTTTATACCGTTACCCGTTCACATTTTGTCTTAGCACTTGTTGATGGAAAAGAGTACATGTCAGCGCGTATGTACTCGGGAGTATATAATCAGAGTGTACCAGAGCATTAAGTGGAAGGGCTGTAGGTGAGGAGGTAGGCGTAATACAACAGGTTCTAAATATAATTTTATTGTAACTAAGCAGCCAGTAAAATTCACTGATACTCTTAAAACCAAACTTTTAAAAACAACACGAAATAATTGATTTAAAACAATATGTTAAAAAAAATTTACAATACAATGTTTAATTTAATTCAATGTGGTACCTTGGCCAAGAAAAACTTTACAACCACATGCGCTCATCCTAGCAAAATTACTGCAGTTCCTCATTCATCTATCTTTGCTCAACGTAGACAGTTACAAAATAAAACACAACTATCAGAATTTGTCTATGGAAGGGACACGAAAATAACCATCTGAATACAGTGCATATGAGTAGCATGAAAATTTTTCATACTCCCCCTTCCGCAGAGTTATCCTAGTTAAATATACACCATAGCTGAGCCACACAAAACACGCCCGGTATTCAGGCCCCTGGGCGACGACCGTTCCAATCACCACATCTCACTATAACTCAAAAAAGTTAATGATCGATACTATCCACGGTGTCACCGATACCGACCAAAAGCATTCTGTCCGGAACACATCGTGTAGCAGGTTGATGCAGTCCGGGGCTGTGCTCTCCCGTCTCGCTCCCTGGTTGCAACCGTTCTCCACATGGCTGGCTCCGGCCGTAGGTCATGGCAGTTGGCAGCGTGAGACACCTGAGTGACGCTGGTCGCGCCACACTGTAGTACCAGCGTGGGAAGTTCACGCACAGCATTCAAAGGCATCGGACATGTGTCGATGATACCATTGGCACACAGAGTAAGCAAGATTTTGATGTAAATAACGATAAAATTACCGACGTTGTCATTATAAATTATCATCATTTTCGGCTGTGATGGCTGTGCCCCATCTTCGAGGTTTCCGTGACGTTGAAAGTTGTATATTTGATGAAAGTTGTATGCTAAATATGTATGTAGCCGAATTTCTTATTAACAGGCTGAAAACTGTCTGACTTCTAAGTTACAATTGCAGACTCTGGTCTAGAACCGACATAGCTACCCTACTTTTTCATATGAAGCTATTTATGAAAACTATTTTTTAGGAATGTGATTATCCTTAATCTGAAATGTATCTGACCCTCTGTAAATTGGAGTGAATCACAAGAATGCTCAGAATGACTAGCCACATTATAGAAAATGCTTGAGTTGAATTTGCATGAAATTTCACTAATAGAAATCTTTTCCTAATATTTTGTCAAAATATTCATTTAGGCCCTAAAGCAAATTCTTACCTTGCAACAGATAATTTGACACTGCTCTGGCTGTACTGCGAGGATGATGAAATAAATCACGGTACGGCAATCTGCCTTCTTAGTACTATTTTTTTAGCAAATCAGATGTCGATCCTCTTTTAAAAACTTATTATTTATTGTTCACACAAAAGTGCAAGGGATGAAACTGCATATTTTACCGAACACATTTTTCATGGAACAGTGTGGATATGTTTTATAAATGAGAGGAAAAAGTACTCTGAATTTATTTCTAACTTGTGCATCAAACAAAAGTAAACTCAAACTAATATGATCAGTCAGCACTGTCCTTCTTTACATTGCCATACACCATAATCTCTGTTTCTACGAAATGCTTCTGTTACAAAACTTGTTTTCTTGGAAACCTGATGCACCACTGTAAGGTGGCAGAATAAATGGTTACATTCACACCTTATATGAGAGCTTTATACATCGCAACGGGAAGGTGAATATGACACCCAACTTAATTCGGCAGTTATGAGCAAATTTGCCTATCAGTGCGTAATGCTAAAAGGGATGACACTCAACCGACGGTAATTAACACACCGTTCCTATAATGCATGTTTGAGCGGAATGTGAAACTAGCAGCGAGAGGCGTTTTAGTTTGGAATTTAAGACGGGCTAGCAGACGCAAAGTCGCGCTACAGAGGGTACCACAGAAACCATTTAAAGAGGTGTCCCAGGCGGAAAGTCAACGACCGACCATCTGACTCAGATGGGGAGAGCGAGTATAATGGCCCATCTGAGGGAGGACAGGAAAGAAAGCTTTTAGAAAACTGCGTTTCGGAATTCCAAGTGGAAATGAAACAAGACCAGTGACGCATTTTCGATCACGTGTCCAGCGAGTGATACACACATGAGGTAGTCAATGTACGCATTTAGGCGCCTGGAACGGGCACAAGACGTCCTATTGGCGGAAACGCGCTAGGAAGGAGAAAAGAGCCAAAGTTTCGACGCAGTTCAATGGTAGGGACCTTGCGATTGGTAGAGAGAGTTTCCACAAAATTAGAGGAACGCTCCTATTGGTCGAAAAAAGCCGTGATATGAAGAACGAAAGAATCCAGGTGGGGAGACAGTTTGACTATGAGTAAGATAAGACGGAAATTTTGGGGAACTCTTCTCTGAACTGCCGTCAAGTGCAGAATGGAGCACATAACACTCTGTACGACGCAGAGGAATAAATTGTATGAGCGCTGCTTTCACAGCAGCTGATATCCAGCTAGAAATTAGCTGTAGCATCGTTTAGCTCCAACTGTGGAGAAGCGAACCAGCCAATTAGTTAATTGTTCTTCTGAGAACTGGGAGGGTTTTATATTATGCACGCTTCTCCAACAATGCGCGTGTATATCGCCACATTCTAAGACTAGGGATAGGTATATGGGCCGGCCGATGTGGCCGAGCAGTTCTAGGCACTTCAGTCTGAAACCGCGCGACCGCTACGTTCACAGGTTCGAATCCTGCCTCGGGCATGGATGTGTGTGTTGTCCTTAGGTTCGTTAGGTTTAAGTAGTTCTAAGTTCTAGGGGACTGATAACCTCAGGTGTTGAGTCCCATAGTGCTCAGAGCCATTTGAACCATTTTTAATGATTACATGTTCTCTCGCATAATAAGAAACATAGGGAAAGTTTCTGCTGGAAAATTCAGCAAAGGTGTTATTAGTTTTATAGGATTTTTAGCGGAAGAGAATGGCCTAGCAGACGACAGCAGCTTAAGGTAAATGCTGCGTGCAGAGGTGTAAACTTGTTGGTTCACTAGCTTGCGCCCACTGCAAACTCGGACGACGTTGGGTAAGCTTTTGCTCAATTTATAACATAACTAACCGTCCACCGTAGACTTGATTGTCATCCTAAAAATAGTACCTAACTCTGAACTGGAATCGGACGATTTTTTAATACTGACTAACATCATAACGTAAGTGTAGGAACAATTTTGTAAAGAAACTTCTAGTTAAACTTTAATATTGTAGTGTTTAGGGAAATTTAACCTTCTGAGAGTTAATATTTAATATTGCTTGTTTACGATTATTTCGCTTTTTGATGTTGATGAGATGCGTTATCCTGAGCACTGTTTTTTTTTTTTTTTGTCAGGTTGAAAACTGTGAAAAAGCGTGTATTTTTGTGCTAATATTGCGACATTAAACATGTCATTTCAACTTACACAGTTGTCTTCAATCCTAGAACAAAAAACCACAAAAAATATTGAATCTTACGACACTAATTAACTAACCAAAATCTGAGAAAGGAAAAAAGAATAGTTAACACGTGACTGATTATAAACAGGAAGATACTACCAGACACAATAATATATTCGAGAAACAATAATTACTGAATTCGCGCTTGCACCTAACAAACTCAAAATAATACCTATTTTCTGAAGTGCTGTTCTTTATACAATCATCTTAAAATTCATCCTTCACTCTCAGGTTGTAGTGATACATCCCAATCCTTGAATGAGAGGTATCACGTCCTTAAATGAGTACGTCAGAGAGCAGATGTTCACGACTTAGAGTAGTCGGTAAGTGGTGAGCAGGCCACTGTTGTGAGGTATTTTAAATCATAGAGCTAACGATCCAGTGACCGTACGGGAATGGGTAGTACTCCGACAAACCTAGTGTTGAGGTGGAGATAGGAGTTCCGTGCAACGGGCGGTGTGGAAGAAAGAGCTCCATGAAATCTGTGAACGTGAAATGTCAAAGATAATAAAGGTATAGTAATTGTTAATTATCAAGTTGATTATAAGATCTGTTACGTACGTAGAACAAAGAGGCAGTATACAAATTGGTAGCTGTCCTCATTTATCATGTACTGAGTTGTAATTTTGAAGATGATATAAGAAGGTGAATTGCGTCTCACTTCTTATTTATGTGGTAGAGTGAACGAGAACGAAACAAAAAGTTAATTTTCCGCACCTTTATGCGCAGTCTGTACGGAGACGAAGTCTGAGCCAAAGTGCAGGAAGAAGGCAAACGGATTCAGGGCACACACTACCTGGACCCTGATTAATAATGTTTCACGGCGACCGAATATTCAATAACCAACATTCATGGTATATAAAAGGAGTGTTCAGGTGGCAACTTATTTACGTGTCTGCCACGCGAGGTGAAGCATAACAAACCATCACGCAGCGCAAGCAAAACCTGAAACACTTCACTATTACACACCATCTCAAACAGAAATCTGTGAGTAGAACATCTACTATCCAAGCGGCTCATTCTGCCATGACACAACACCCTCTCTCCATGACTCAACTGCTGCTACTGCCCAAGGCTGAGACTCGAATGATACCTATTTGCTAACCGGCGCTCTACTCAATAACACTACATCTGAAAAACAGAAGCTGTGTATCGTTCATATGTTTAGCATTCCAAGATGTTTAAGGTGGCAGTAATCCGAATAAATAGACAATATTCAGTGTGTTATAAGACGCGCTAAGTGGTAACATGCCAAAGAAACTGCGATTTACTGCCAGTTCACTTATTCTATAAACCTTTGGGCATTACATGCCTACAAGAGACAACAAGGCTACATATTGCCCGTGATGTTCTCACCTACCTTGATATAGGCTATTGTCCTGCCTGGCAAGTTCCTGAGATCTCTCACTCACTAAAATCATTTGAACACGCCACCACTCGACCGCGCGAGGTGGCCGCGTGGTCTAGGGCCCCTTGGCACAGTTCGAGCGGCTCCTCCCGTCGGGGGTTCGAGTCCTCCCCCGGGTATGGGTATGTGTGTTGTACTTCGCATAAGTTAGTTTAAATTAGATTATGCAGTATGTAAGCCAAGGGACCGATAACCTCAGCAGTTTGGTCCCATAGGAACTTACCACAAATTTACAAATTTCCTGCCACCCTCGCTAACTACCATGACATATAACCTTGTATAGAGATGTAGGAATATGAGTTGACCTACCAGCACCTGCCATCCAAGCTCAGCTATACTTCTTGTCCAGTGGGGAAAGCGCCACTATCTCTGCCTCAAGTGGCACCATTAAATTTCACGCTGCGGTATTACGAATATTTATGTCCACACCACTAAGCTTGACGTGTGATACTCAAGCAATGTTCGTTATTTGTGGGTATACATTTTTAAACTATCAATGATGCGAGCCAGGAGGATAACAGAGAAACAGCATGGCACACATTAGCGACACGTGTCCATGGCCGCTTGATGGGAGAACATGGTACGATGGTCGCTTCTTGGGATGGGAGATGAGAGAAAGGCCGTTAAATGCAAACTTGGTGAAGAACACACAGATAATGTCAGTTTCATACCTCGTGCAAAATCGACCTTCCACAAAAACTGAGACAGAAATTCTTCTGTCATTCGTGTGATACAAGCAATGGACTGGCAACATCACATGAGCCGTTGAAGGAGATTCTCTGAAACCAGGCACTGATGAAGAGTCCAAGGTTTTCGAGACATAGTGAGAGATTTATATGATAATTATTACCTTACGATCGCTGAGTTGTACGAAAAAAATATTCATATTACCAGTTTCGGAAAGTAGTTACCATCTTCACATATGCATAATCAACCAAAAATGTTTGTGCAGGTCTATACATAAATATGAAATAAACATACATAGGCGATCAAAAAATTTCCGTTTGAGGTCGTAATGCAGCGGATATGCAACGTAGCCTTACTCCTATGCGAGTATATTAGCAGTGACATTTGGGCAAGGGATTACTGCGGCATTCGTGTCTTTCCGACGTGCGTGGGGTAAATGCGGAGCCGTGAACTACAGCCATTTTCAATATTTTTACTGTTAGTATTTGTCTGTTTGTTTAAAGATTAGACTATTATACAATGGAATCTTTTGAAAGAATGTGGAATCAAGAAAGCCTAAAACTGCACAATTTGTAAGGAATTAAGATTTAAAATATTACGTGTACAAGTTTAAATAAAAAAGAAAATGAAATTGACTCCAGTTAAATTCGAACGCTCGTCCTTTATGTTCATAAACCGTGGACCTATGGATTTTCTATTTTTTATCTTTCTTCTATGTTTTTCTGTTATAACACAACGACAAATGCTCTGTTCTAATTCAAATGAATGGCAGTTTACCAGGATACTCTTACGACCAAAGTCTCATTAAATAAAACAAATAGTATCTGTAACACGGGCCTGCATGAAACAACAAGCATTAGCAAGATATTCTGTGGTCTGTGTGTACGTAAATTCCTGTGTTCTACCCAAGAAGTATTTCGCGACTGACGAAATAAATCTCGGGTGAACAGCCTGGTATGAGTGTGCATAGGACACAATATTTCGGCAATCGACCACGTTGCCATCATCAGGTACGCTGATGTACTGACCGGCAGTGGGCCGGCGCCATCTATATATAGGACAATCCCCCTCCCGCTCCTCCCTCAGGCGCTTCCTATGAGTCGGTGCGGTCCGCGTCCCGCGCGCGGTCCAGATGCAGCGTCCGTTCTCCCACCGTCTGGGCGCTGCGTCCTAGGTCTTCTCGTTCAGGAGGCTCTGCCGGCATCGTTCTCGTTATTCTTCCCTCCTCCCTCGAAGTCGGTACACTCTGGGAAATATCCTTTTTCTTCTTAATCCGGGTGATCGCGGGTTCCCACGCCTTGCTAAGGATGAAACCGCTGTCACGATTTAGTTGTGGCTCCCTTACTCTGATCTCTATGCCTTCTTTGATGACACAGTCCCGGTATTTGGAAGTCTGTCTGGTTTGGTCATAATCCATGCTGTGGAGTTCCGACAGGCAATGCTCAGCGATGGCAGACTTACTGGGCTGTTGCAGTCTAGTGTGCCGTTGATGTTCTCGACATCGGTCCTCAGTGGTACGAATGGTCTGCCCTATGTATACACTCCCGCATTGTCAAGGTATCTGATAAACCTCTGATTTACGTACACCAAGGTTGTCCTTGACACTACCACGAAGGGTCTCGGTTTTGCTTGGAGGACGGAAGATGGTTTTCACTTGGTGTTTGCGTAAAATGCGTCCAATTTTTCCGGATAAGGCCCCACAAAACGGAATAATAGCCAAGGCCGCCTCCTCCAGAGGTTCATCCTCAGTTTCCGCCGGTGCTGCAGGTTTTTCGCGATTATCTCAAAAATATGTAAACTGTGAGTTAAATTGAAATGAATCTCGACATATACTGTATCATCACTATTATATTGCTTCTATTTGACGATGTAAACTCCAAGCTAAAGCTCCATAGGACGCGAGAAGTTGTGAACACAGGCACTGCTGAACTTGGGCGGGACCAATGTTCTGTTCATGGACTCTACATTATTCGAGCCGGGCAATCATTTTGCTTCTCATTTTAGATTCAGCCAGATACGTTAACTGGCTTCATGACATTCAGAGTGCGTAACTATTTCTATTATCTATCAACACGAAATCTTTTTATCATGACGATATGATGCACACTACTGGCCATTAAAATTGCTACACCAAGAAGAATGCAGATGATAAACGGATATTCATGGGACAAATATATTATACTCTAGCATTCTGCGTGGTTTCTGTTTGTTCTAAGTCGTGTTTCCCTACCACTTTCGCGCAACGACGCTCTGTGCGTGTTTTTCAGGGAATTGACTAGTTTGAACCTGGGACCTGTTGCTGGTAAGGAGACGCCAGACCACTCATGACATGTAGAGTTCAGAAGAGTTCAGTGAAACTAGCGATGATATAATCAAATACTTAATGATTTCAGCGCCAGCTCCACTGCACTCCCTGTAAAAGAATCTTAATACTAACTAAATTTAGTGGAAGGGGTTCAAGGCTTTCCTATTTTTAGTTAGCTGGTAAAATAACATCGAAAAAGCAGTTAAGTTTACCATTGGAAATTTTATTCTACTCACAAAACATTGTTTATAAATTGCACTATTGATAAAAGGAAATATTTTAATACAGGACGATAAAAACCAACTGCGTTCAACAAAAATGTGAACGAATATTCCCTGACTGGGTTTCCAAGTTCTATAATGGATGCCATATCACATTTATAATCTAGATTTAAGTCAAGTTTCATAAAAGAGAAAACTATCAAAATGGTCTACAGTGACCCTCAATTACCTTTAATTACTTATCTAACTTGTCGTAAATTACAATGCCTGATGTGGCTTCTCAATAATTATATAACAGAAAAATCATCGCGTTTCAGATTTTTACTTCAAGTAGCAAATGTGAACACCAGGAGATTTAATTGACGATCGACACTAGTATTACGTAAAAAGGGGATGTAACAGATGAGACTTCAGCAGTTCTGAGTGAAGCGTTATGCGCTCAAAAATGCGGCATCACGTGCGTTCATTACCTTGTCAGTGTTTAGGCAGCGTCAGGGGGCGGTGGGCGGCGCAACTCCACACACCTCACCGTCTCGGAAGCAACTCTGTAACTTCTCCTTATTACAATTTACAGAAGTTGGTTTAAAAAAAGCTATCTCGCTGTGTTTACAACTGACCAATCAGGGTCTCAATGTTATCCTTAAGCTCCGCCTACAAAATTCTGTCTATCCAATGAGAAACGTTATACTTTTCGTTGTGGGGCAATGTTTTTAACGTGTGTGCAACGTAACAGAGACGCGAAAATGTCTCACGCTAAAACTTGCAGCTGGTGTGGCCCTTTTGGTGTTATCATAAGATCTATACTGTTCTTCTGGAGGGCTATCTTTTAACATGGCCTAGGGGGGGGGGGTGGTTTTGGCGGTCAGCCGGCGATGTGGGTGTCCGTCCCTTATCGTAGGGCCTTCTAGCTTCTTAACACGGTTTTGCACTTGGCTTCTCGTTTCTTCCCTCGGAACTGCTTCTGTTTCACGGTGGGAAGGTATGACATGCACTTAGGCGTTCTTGTGTTAGTCTGTGGTATTCCATTTGCTTACTCGTTGATCGTATTACTTTGGTTAATTTAATGTCAGGATTTATATGGAGCTATGTGACATACTGCCGGATTTGCTATCATGTCAGGGTTTTCTTGGAAGGTGTTGGATTTGCCTGACACCTTACAATACTAGAACTGACATGTGATTACATTTTCACGCAATTTGGGTGCATAGAACCTGAGAAATCAGTACCCAGAACAACCACCTCAGGCCGTAATAACGGCCTTGATACGGCTGGCCATTGAGTCAAACAGAGGTTGGATGGCGTGTACAGGTACAGCTGCTCATGCAGCTTGAACACGATAACACAGTTCATCAAGAGTAGTGACTGGCGTATTGTGACGAGCCAGTTACTTGGCCACCATTGACCAGAAGTTTTCAGTTGGTGAGAGATCTGGAGAATGTGCTGGCCAGGGCAGCAGTCGAACATTTTCTGTATCCAGAAAGGTCCGTACAAGACCGGCAACATGCGGTCGTGCATTATCCTGCTGAAATGTAGAGTTACGCAGGGATCAAATGAAAGGTAGAGCCACGGGTCGTAACAAATCTGAAATGTAACATCCACTGTTCAAAGTGCCGTCAATGCGATCAAGAGATGACCGAGACGTGTAACCAATGGCACCCCATACCATCACGCCGGGTCATACGCCAGTATGGCGATGACGAATACACGCTTCCAATGTGCGTTCACCGCGATGTCGCCAAACACGAGTGCGACCATTATGATACTGTAAACAGAACCTGGAATCATCCGAAAAAATGACGTTTTGCTATTCGTGCACCCAGGTTCGTCGATGAGTACACCATCGCAGGCGCTCCTGTCTGTGATGCAGCGTTAAGGGTAACCACAGCCATGGACTCCCAGCTGATAGTCCATGCTGCTGCAAACGTCGTCGAACTGTTCGTGCAGATGGTTGTTGTCTTGCAAACGTCCCCGTCTGTTGACTCAGGGATCGAGGAGTCGCTGCACGATCCGTTACAGCCATGCGTATAAGATGCCTGTCATCTCGGCTGCTAGTGATACGAGGCCGTTGGGATCCAGCACGGCGTTCCGTATTACCCTCCTGAACCCACCTATTGCATATTCTGCTAACAGTCATTGGATCTCGGCCAACGCGAGCAGCAATGTCGCGATACGATAAACAGAAATTGCGATAGGCTACAATTCGACCTTTATCAAAGTCGGAAATGTGATGGTACACATTTCACCTCCTTACATGAGGCATCACAACAACGTTTCACCAGGCAACACCAGTCAACCGCTGTTTGTGTATGAGAAATCGGTTGGAAACTTTCCTCATGTCAGCATGTTGCAGGTGTCGCCACCGGCGCTAGCCTTGTGTGAATGCTCTGAAAAGCTAATCATTTGCATATCAGAGTATCTTATTCCTGTCGGGTAAATTTCGCGTCCGTAGCACATCATCTTCGTGGTGTAGCAATTCTAATGCCCAGTAGTGTATATTCATTGAAATATGTTCAATGACCTCACGATGTACGAAGTACTTAACTATATTTATTTATATATCTATACAAAGTTCTTGCAGTGTTCGAGATTCATGCGGCTGAATGCAAATTCGTTGACCTTTTTTTTTTTTTTTTTTTTTTGTGCAGAGGGCAGCTAATCATCTGCCGGACAACTGAGCTACCATGCCGGCATCACTTGGGTTACTCGCGCACACTCCATGGATTGGCCCAAACCTCCCTGTGTTAACAATGCGTACATATTATATAGGTGTTGAAATGTGAGTATTGGGTAGTAGGTCTATAGCTGACACAGCTGATGCCAAGGAATTCGCAATCGGTGAATTAATTTCTAGTAGTTTGCTGCAGCTGTGTATCCTCAACATTATTTATTTATTCAACCTGTCCTGTCTTACATTCCACTGGGAAGTCGCACATACAGTACCTTTGTTTTGGCGGATCACGTAGAAGAAGGTGTAATTAGATGAATGACGAACACTAACTTCACTAAACGAAGGTTTATTCAGCACTTGCACATACAAGATCGCGGAGCGAACTGCCTCCGGCCAGATCACATACAAAGTACAGGGTGTTTCAAAAATGACCGGTATATTTGAAACGGCAATAAAAACTAAATGAGCAGCGATAGAAATACACCGTTTGTTGCAATATGCTTGGGACAACAGTACATTTTCAGGCAGACAAACTTTGGAAATTACAGTAGTTACAATTTTCAACAACATGGCGCTGCAAGTGATGTGAAAGATATAGAAGACAACGCAGTCTGTGGGTGCGCCATTCTGTGCGTCGTCTTTCTGCTGTAAGTGTGTGCTGTTCACAACGTGCAAGTGTGCTGTAGACAACATGGTTTATTCCTTAGAACAGAGGATTTTTCTGGTGTTGGAATTCCACCGCCTGGAACACAGTGTTGTTGCAACAAGACGAAGTTTTCAACGGAGGTTTAATGTAACCAAAGGACCGAAAAGCGATACAACAAAGGATCTGTTTGAAAAACTTCAACGGACTGGGAACGTGACGGATGAACGTGCTGGAAAGGTAGGGCGACCGTGTACGGCAACCACAGAGGGCAACGCGCAGCTAGTGCAGCAGGTGATCCAACAGCGGCCTCGAGTTTCCGTTCGCCGTGTTGCAGCTGCGGTCCAAATGACGCCAACGTCCACGTATCGTCTCATGCGCCAGAGCTTACACCTCTATCCATACAAAATTCAAACGCGGCAACCCCTCAGCGCCGCTACCATTGCTGCACGAGAGACATTCGCTAACGATATAGTGCACAGGATTGATGACGGCGATATGCATGTGGGCAGCATTTGGTTTACTGACGAAGCTTATTTTTACCTGGACGGCTTCGTCAATAAACAGAACTGGCGCATATGGGGAACCGAAAAGCCCCATGTTGCAGTCCCATCGTCCCTGCATCCTCAAAAAGTACTGGTCTGGGCCGCCATTTCTTCCAAAGGAATCATTGGCCCATTTTTCAGATCCGAAACGATTACTGCATCACGCTATCTGTTCTTCGTGAATTTGTGGCGGTACAAACTGCCTTAGACGACACTGCGAACACCTCGTGGTTTATGCAAGATGGTGCCCGGCCACATCGCACGACCGACGTCTTTAATTTCCTGAATGAATATTTCGATGATCGTGTGATTGCTTTGGGCTATCCGAAACATACAGGAGGCGGCGTGGATTGGCCTTCCTATTCGCCAGACATGAACCCCTGTGACTTCCTTCTGTGGGGACACTTGAAAGACCAGGTGTACCGCCAGAATCCAGAAACAATTGAACAGCTGAAGCAGTGCATCTCATCTGCATGTGAAGCCATTCCGCCAGACACGTTGTCAAAGGTTTCGGGTAATTTCATTCAGAGACTACGCCATATTATTGCTACGCATGGTGGATATGTGGAAAATATCGTACTATAGAGTCTCCCAGACCGCAGCGCCATCTGTTGTTGAAAATTGTAACTACTGTAATTTCGAAAGTTTGTCTACCTGAAAATGTACTGTTGTCCCAAGCATATTGCAACAAACGGTGTATTTCTATCGCTGCTCGTTTAGTTTTTATTGCCGTTTCAAATACACCGGTCATTTTTGAAACACCCTGTATATACAGCTACAGAACATTCCTGTACAATAATTCTTGACATTTGTGGATACTTCTAGAATGTACTCGAACCGAATATAGAAATTAAAAGTGTACAGTCCAAGTGAGTTTTGAACAGTCTAGTATCATAACCACTAAACTACGGAGCTACTCGGCTTCTGCTGCGACCTTGCTCCCTCCTTCAGCGAACAGCGTCTCGGTGTTACGTCGCCCTAGATAACTGCCGAGCTTCCTCAGCTCTCGATAACACCTGGCCGGTGAAGTCGTCGTCCACGTCTTCAGGATGTAACGGAAACACAGTGTCCATCGTCGTAGTTGCCTCACGCCCATGCACCAGGAAAAATGGCGTAAATCCTGTGGTGTCTTGTTTGGCGGTATTATAGGCAAACGTCACGAAAGTCAGCACTTCAACACAGTTGCTCTGCTCAACATTAAACAACAATGATAGCACATCGGACAAGGTCTTATTAGGGCGTTCAGTAAGCCCGTTAGTTTGCGGATGGTAGGCAGTCGTCATGTGATGAGTAATGTTTCACCGACGGTTTATCTCTGTCACAAGATTCGATTGAAAAACTTTCCCTCGATCCGTAATTAACGACCTTTGGGCACAGTGTTTCAATACAATGTCTTTTACGATGAATTTGGCTTCCTCGAATGCTTCGGCTGTTGTCACGGCTTTTGTAATGGTATAGCGCGTCAGATAATCAGTGCTAACAATGCTCCATCTATTGCCACTAGCAGACGTTGGAAATAGTCCGAGGAGATCAATCCCAACACGCTGGAAAGGCATTTCGGGTGGTGGAATTGGTATGAGTCAGCCAGATGGTTTCTGACAAGGGAACCTCCCCATCGCACCCCTCTCAGATTTAGTTATAAGTTGGCACAGTGGATAGGCCTTGATAAACTGAACACAGATCAATTGAGAAAACAAGAAGAAGTTGTGTGGAACTGTGAACTGTGAAAAAATAAGCAAAATATACAAACTGAGTAGTCCACGGGTCGCATAGGCAACATCATGGACAAAATGAGTTCAGGAGCGTCGTGGTCCTGTGGTAGCGTGAGCAGTTGCTGAGAGTCCACAAGAGCTTGGGCTGGTCGGCTATCCATGAGGATATGCACCTCGTTTCTTATCATCTCTTCGGCGGCCTCACCTCCAAGGAAGGTCGCACCCTTTAGTTTTCGAGGTTGCGGCGGCTAGGTGATCGGCTGGAGCTTCTAGACGGCGATGGAGACCTTGATCGGCGTGTTGAGGAGCGTCGTCTCCAGCGGCTAGCTTGCGTCGACGGTGACCGACGTCGTCCTGCACCCACATCTTCTCGTTCATCTTCGACGTCCCGGAGATGGTGTCGGCTATGATCGGTCTGCTGTTTTCTGGCGCGAGCGTCAAATGTCCGCCGCATTTCTCGACAATGGCGCACCGCATGTCCCGGACGTCCGCAGTGGAAACACACTGGTTGGTTATCCTGGGTCCTCCAGACGTCAGTCTTCCTTGGTGCCCAAACAGGTTCCTCACGCGGCATTGTAGGAACGTAACTCTGCCTGGCTTTCGACTTTTTCACCGTTTTAAAGGGAATTGAAGGACGAGAGATTGGGTTCAATGTCTATTCCACTTCCTCCCTTGTTACCTCTTGAAGTGTCTCCGTGTTTTGCTCGCCGTGCAATCCAAGTGCCTTCTCAACTTCCTCTCTCACTATCTGACGAAGAACACTTGTGAAATCAGTTGCTTCCTCCATCACAGACATTGATACGACGTTTGGAAGCCCTTCAATCTTCTTGCGTGTAATTCTTCTTTGATGCATTGTCTCGATATACTGGCACCATTTTATGAAGTCGTCTGCTGTCGAAACCTCCTTCAGGAGTAGGGCTTGATACATCTCCTCAGCAACATCCTTCATGAGATGTGCAACCTTATCTTCCTCCTTCATTCGAGGATCCACTATTTTACACAGCCCAAGACGTCTTGAATGTAGGATGCTGTAGTTTCTCCTGGACGCTGTGCCCTGCGCTTTAGTTTATCTTCAGCCTTGCACTTCTGTCTTTGTGTGTCGCCGAAATACTTGCGCAGTTCCGCCTGGAATACTTCCCAGCTTGTGAACCGCTACTCGTTGTTCTCATACCATTGCTTGGCAGTGCCCTCCAAGTAGAAAAATACGTTAGCAAATCCCATTTGTTAAATTTGGCTAAACGCTCATATACCTCCAGCCATTTGTTTCGATATTGGCCATCGTCGGCAGAGAACCCGGAAGGATGTCTCATGTGGTGGCACAAAGTTGCACTCATCATAACGTCCTCTTCTTCTTCTGTCTCCGATGGACTGAGATCTGTTGAATATGGCTTGAACTCAGGTTTGTCGCCACGCAAACGATGGCTCTGTCGTGGCCTGATGGGAGCCACTGTGTCGTCGATAATGTGCGGTATCACAAGTTCCAATACCCAGCGTCTCCACCAGAATAATGGCACTTAGAAGAAGGTGTAATTAGATGAATGAGGAACACTAAATTCACTTAACGATGGTTTATTCAGCACTTGCACATACAAGAGTGCGGAGCCAACTGCCTCCAGCCAGAACAAATACAGTATATATACAGCTACAGAACATTCCAATACAATAATTCTTGATATTTGTGGATACTTCTAGAATGTACTCGAAACGATTTGAACTCACGACCCCTCATGCAACAGTTTAGTATCATAATCACTACACCACGGTGCTACTCAGCTTCTTCTGCGACAGTTTCATAGATACCCAATAAATACAATTTTAATACGACAAATAGTATTAAAATGTTTTGAGTTCCTGAAGCGGCAATGTGAGTAAATAATACTAACTAATAAAGTTAATATTGGCAGTACTTGTATTACAGCAGCTGTCACTAATAGTGCTAGTAATAATAATGTAAGTAGGCTGTTCAGGTTTTTATGTTGGTAACGCCACATAGCGCTTTCTATGAAAATCACTGATTGTGCTGTGTGCAGTCTGTGGCTGGTTTGCATTGTTGGAATATTTGCTATTGCAGTGTTAGGCAGTTGGATGTGAACAGCGCGTAGCGTTGCGTAGTTGAAGGTGAGCCGCCAGCAGTGGTGAATGTGGGGGGAGAGATGGCAGAGTTTTGAGAGCGGATGATCTGGACGTGTGTCCATCAGAAAGAGTAAATTTGTAACAGTGGATATCATGAACTGATATAGATATGATGACTTTTGAACATTGTTAAGGTAAATACATTGTTGTTCTCTATCAAAATCATTCATTTGCTAACTATGCCTATCAGTAGTTAGTGTCTTCAGTAGTTAGAATCTTTTATTCAGCTGGCAGTATTGGCGAACATTGTATTGCAGGAGTTTGAGTACGAAGATTTTTGTGAGATAAGTGATTCATGAAAGGTATAGGTTATTGGTAGTCAGGGTCATTCTTTTTTAGCGATTATTGAAAGTCAGATTGCGTTGCGCTAAAAAAAATATTGTGTCAGTTTAGTAATGATCAGAATAAGTAAAGAGAGTAATGTCTGAGTACGTTCAGTTTTGCTCAGCTGTTTGAAAATCAAATAACGTAGAGGTTTTCCAGCATTGTCATTTATAAAATTTTTCTAAGGGGATGTTTCATGACAATAATAACAAGAATAATATTAATGACAGTAGCAAATCCAAAAAGAATTTACAGGTGTAGGAGACAGATGTTTCGTGATACAGCGTGTTCTGGCGAAAGGAATTTTAAGGAGACTGCACCATATAAGAATACCCGGAAAGAGGAAGATCTGGTTGGAAAGAAGAGTGTACAAGGGACACGAGTGCGTACAATTACACTGTAATCCTTATTGTTGCTTTAGTAGACACGTCATTAATTGTCTTCTGAACTTGGATATGTCATTTATTTCTCTTATATAATATTCCAGAGTCGAATTCCTGCTACTGTGAAGGACTTTGAGAAAGAGACTGAACGATGGAGTTAGACAGAAAGGATTTTGCTCTGATGGGAACGAGTGTCTCTGTCATGTTGTTCAAGTAAAGGCGTTAAGATCGAGGAGAGATATACACGGACAGTGCTCGTTGATAAACCAGTAGAAAAGACAGAGGGTGCTTTCAGGCACGCAAGTAGCTACTGGGTTGTTATAATTAAAGTGCAGCTACTCACACATGCCCAGTGTGGGCTTTAAGTATCGTATGGCAGCGAAGCTTGGTAGATATCCTAATGGGTTAATGCAGAGCCGATAAACGCAGGAAAAAACGTAGTTCCAAAATTGGCCATGAGGCTTAAATCTGTGACTGTCACTGGAACAAAGACGTATAGAAATGTTTACATATGTAATGGATCAGGAAACGGACGTTGGCAGAAAAGGGCCAACACTTGCGATAGGAAAAACATTGAGTCTATTATTAACCGATTGATTAGACAATTTGCTCAGTACGACCACCGGACCCGCTGTAGTGCTCTAAATTTGCACTCGATGGCCAAAACTGGAACTTTTTTCTTTCAGCGTAAGTCAGTTCCGTACTAATGCATATGCATAACTACATACCAAAATCACTGTCCACACTGAGTCTCCTTCAGTACACTCCGTCGTCAGGCCACGAGTGGCCTACTGGGACCATCCGACTTCCGTGTCATCCTCGACGGAGGATGCGGATAGGAGGGGCGTGGGGTCAGCACACCGCACTCCCGGTCGTAAGATGGTATTCTTGGTTCGAATGGCTGTGAGCACTATGGGACTTAACTTCTGAGGTCATCAGTCCCCTAGAACTTAGAACTACGTAAACCTAACTGTCCTAAGGACATCACACATATCCATGCCCGAGGAAGGATTCGAGCCTGCGACCGTAGCGGTCTCGCGGTTCCAGACTATAGCGCCTAGAACCGCTCGGCCACTCCGGCCGGCGTGAAATGTACAGGTTCCGGTCAGTCCGGTAAGCAAAAGCACTTAAAAGCGCTAAGTCCGAAATCCTACTACGAGTCCCATTCTGGTACAAAGTTTCATACACGACTAATAGGTAGTAGATCTATATATAATACAGCCGATGATAAGGAATTCGCATTCAGCGAAATAATTTCGAATTATTTCGTACAGCTGTGGATCGTCAGCATTGCCCGTTGTTTTGATTTGAAGTAAATTCTAAAATGACTTCTACATCAACATCTACATCTACATCCATACTCCGCAAGCCGCCTGACGGTGTGTGGCGGAGGGTACCCTGAGTACCTCTATCGGTTCTCCCTTCTATTCCAGTCTCGTATTGTTCGTGGAAAGAAGGATTGTCGGTATGCTTCTGTGTGGGCTCTAATCTCTCTGATTTTATCCTCATGGTCTCTTCGCGAGATATACGTAGGAGGGAGCAATATACTGCTTGACTCTTCGGTGAAGGTATGTTCTCGAAACTTTAACAAAAGCCGGTACCGAACCACTGACTTTCTAATTCCCTAAGTATATTGGTTTATATATACCACATTTTTAGCGGATAAAGCGCATCTGACTATGGCAACAGCTTTCTGAAATCGGTTATGTGACTATTTTTTTTATATCTAAGTGTCCTTGAGCATACTTCCAGTTGGCAACATGACAATTTTTACACATTTAGAGATCACTCATAGCGGGACAGTGTTACAGATGAGACGTGTTTTGTAGTCCGTGAAGTATGGGCCTCTGTTTCCGATGCCCAGTTAGTACACCTTGAGATCACTGTCACCGCAGCAAGCCGTGGTGCAGTACTCATGTAAAATCTCCATCCGTATCAAAGCCCTGGCACTACCATTCCTGTCATTCCTCTCAAGATAATCGGATCTCTACACAGTTCGAACATTATAACTTGTATTCTGAAGTGCATTAAGAATATGAGTGAAACGCCCGCTAAATCACGCGGGGCTAACAGGTAATTAGGGTTGTGGAATGGGCCAAGTCACTTGTGGTCTGATTCATTTCACAATTGTAATGTATTATCATTCTGTTCACAAATACACTTTTGAAAGAATTAAATTTGCTTCGCTGTTGAAGGCCTCAGAATAAGTTCAATTTTGAAAAAAACATGACACACATTTAAATTTACGAATAAGATAAATCGTATACATATGTGAGACCAGCATGCGGAGCGGCTGAAGGCCACCGGAATAAATATTCAAAATTCCAAATATACTGTGATGATTACTGAAGGCAGAAGGCCTCAATGTTTTAAGATGCTAAAAGGGCTGATGGCCCCCAAGGTGCACAGAAGGAGATAAACAAACGAAATAAGATGGCTGAAGGTCGCAAAGTTAAATTCTGAAAATTAAGGAAATATATATATTGCAACAATCGGTAAAACAATACATCAAGTTTACAAATTTCCTTTTGCAACACCAATGGCGGAAGGCCCACAATAACTTGTAAAATCTTTCAGAGGAAATTACAATAACCTTTCAAGAACAGAAGGCGATAATGTTTGGACTTAAAGGAAACTCAGAGAGCATGTTCCAGAGCTGAAGGCCCACAACTAACCTTGACAAACTAAAAATATAAAACACAGTTAAATCACGACAACATTAACACTGCCAAAAGGATAACTAAGAGAAGGGCACTCAGGAGTCTCCAGTGGGTCGGTCTGCCCTCGTTCACTTAGGTGAGTCCAACTACACTTAATTCGTGCGAACCCATCCAAGGGACAGTCACGGATCGACCGACCAACAGCTTGCTTGCCACGACGGAGTACACGAGAATTCAAGTCCCCCAAAAAAATTTACATGTATCACTATCCCCAAACAAACGCGTGAACTCAACTGCCAAAACTACACACCATGTTGGGCAGGTGAGGAAAAGACACTGCCTAAAAACTACGTTAGCGGTCACAAGGCAGAAAATCTTGCTGCTGCACTTAACTATGGATAAATTAATTTAATCAATTCCACCTGACGCCGGCTATTTGGAGCATTTCACTCGTTGTTGCTCACAGGAAAACCTCCACAACAGCAACGCCGGAACCAACAACGTAATGCTCAAAACCACTTAACATTCATATCCTGGGTCTGCGAGCGACGATGCTCGTACCGATCGGACAGCTCCAGACAAACTCCGATACTGCGCAGAGACCGCCAGTGGCCCAGTCGACTAAGCCACACGGAGAGAACAGATATATCGATACGCGCTGCTAACACCGCTCACGGTGAGGCAAAGCAGCATCTCAGTGACAGTAGTAATTTAAATTAACGTAGTACCCAGGAGCAGATATAGACTCAGATCACAATATAGTAGTGATGAAGAGTAGGCTGAAGTTCAAAACATTAGTCAGGAAGAATCAATACGCAAAGAAGTGGGATACGGAAGTACTAAGAAATGACGAGATACGTTTGATGTTCTCTAACGCTATACATACACCAATAAGGAATAGCGCAGTAGGCAGTACATTTGAAGAGGAATGGACATCTCTAAAAAGGGCCATCACAGAAGTTGGAAAGGAAAACATAGGTACAAAGAAGGTAGCTGCGAAGAAACCATGGGTAACAGAAGAAATACTTCAGTTGATTGATGAAAGGAGAAAGTACAAACATGTTCCGGGAAAATCAGGAATACAGAAGTACAAGTCGCTGAGGAATGAAATAAATAGGAAGTGCAGGGAAGCTAAGAAGAAATGGCTGCAGGAAAAATGTGAAGACATCTAAAAAGATTTGATTGTCGGAAGGACAGACTCAGCATACAGGAAAGTCAAAACAACCTTTGGTGACATTAAAAGCAACGGTGGTAACATTAAGAGTGCAACGGGAATACCACTGTTAAATGCAGAGGAGAGAGCAGATAGGTGGAAAGAATACATTGAAAGCCTCTATGAGGGTGAAGATTTGTCTAATGTGATAGAAGAAGAAACAGGAGTCGATTTAGAAGAAATAGGGGATCCAGTATTAGAATCGGAATTTAAAAGAGCTTTGGAGGACTTACGGTCAAATAAGGCAGAAGGGATAGATAACATTCCATCAGAATTTCTAAAATCATTGGGGGAAGTGGCAAAAAAACGGCTATTCACGTTGGTGTGTAGAATATATGAGTCTGGCGATATACCATCTGACTTTCGGAAAAGCATCATCCACACAATTCCGAAGACGGAAAGAGCTGACAAGTGCGAAAATTATCGCACAATCAGCTTAACAGCTCATGTATCGAAGCTGCTTACAAGAATAATATACAGAAGAATAGAAAAGAAAATTGAGAATGCGGTAGGTGACGATCAGTTTGGCTTTAGGAAAAGTAAAGGGACGAGTGAGGCAATTCTGACGTTACGGCTAATAATGGAAGCAAGACTAAAGAAAAATCAAGACACTTTCATAGGATTTGTCGACCTGGAAAAAGCGTTCGACAATATAAAATGGTGCAAGGTGTTCGAGATTCTGAAAAAAGTAGGGGTAAGCTATAGGGAGAGACGGGTCATATACAATATGGACAACAACCAACAGGGAATAATAAGAGTGGACGATCAAGAACGAAGTGCTCGTATTAAGAAGGGTGTAAGACAAGGCTGTAGCCTTTCGCCCCTACTCTTCAATCTGTACATCGAGGAAGCAATGATGGAAATAAAAGAAAGGTTCAGGAGTGGAATTAAAATACAAGGTGAAAGGATATCAATGATACGATTCGCTGATGACATTGCTATCCTAAGTGAAAGTGAATAAGAATTAAATGATCTGCTGAACGGAATGAACAGTCTAATGAGTACACAGTATGGTTTGAGAGTAAATCGGAGAAAGACGAAGGTAATGAGAAGTAGTAGAAATGAGAACAGCGAGAAACTTAACATCAGGATTAATGGTCACGAAGTCAACGAAGTTAAGGAATTCTGCTACCTAGGCAGTAAAATAACCAATGACGGACGGAGCAAAGAGGACATCAAAAGCAGACTGGCTATGGCAAAAAAGGCATTTCTGGCCAAGAGACGTCTACTAATATCAAATACCGCCTTAATTTGAGGAAGAAATTTATGAGGATGTACGTGTGGAGTACAGCATTGTACGGTAGTGAAACATGGACTGTGGGAAAACCGGAACAGAAGAGAATCGAAGCATTTGAGATGTGGTGCTATAGACGAATGTTGAAAATTAGGTGGACTGATAAGGTAAGGAATGAGGAGGTTCTATGCAGAATCGGAGAGGAAAGGAATATGTGGAAAACACTGATAAGGAGAAGGGACAGGATGATAGGACATCTGCTAAGACATTAGGGAATGACTTCCATGGTACTAGAGGGAGATGTAGAGGGCAAAAACTGTAGAGGAAGACAGAGATTGGGATACGTCAAGCAAATAATTGAGGACGTAGGTTGCAAGTGCTACTCTGAGATGAAGAGGTTAGCGCAGGAAAGGAATTCGTGGCGGGCCGCATCAAACCAGTCAGTAGACTGATGACCAAAAAAAAAAGAAGTGAGGTGGAAGTATGTTAAAAACAGGGTGTAAAATACCTGATGGCGGGAACACTAGCCACGCGCAGCTCACCCGGTTTTTAGCACAATTTCTTTCTTCATAAATTATTTTACACTACCAGCCTGAATGTTGCTACCACCACTCATTTTTCAGGTGTGGAGTCTACCCACGTTCACAATATTGTTGTACAACCCTCCAAGTAGGACTGAAACGATTCCCATTGATCCAGAGCATTTATTTTTCGAATAACGTGCGCAATTATCCTTTCAGGAAGCACTTGGAGTTGCACTAATCTAGCACATTATTCAGTTATTTCAGCCAGCCACACAGGCACTCTCATGGCTAAGAGTAATTTATCTCAGAGGAATGTCGACAGAGGAGACCAGAGCAACACACTGCATACCCCCACCCTCCACCCCGAAACCATAGACAGACTTAATCACACAGTCCAATACTCCATGTGCACAGTAAATAAAATTTCTTAATTTGCTTTCCTTTGTGGAGCCGCTGTTTTAAAGGACAGCAGTGTAATTGTGATATCGACACAGGCAAGCTAATCACTACCACCGCCACTACAATCTAGAAGTTAGCCCCCCCACATCATCTATGACAGGAACTCCATACAGGTAGTCCAGAAATTCCCGCTATCGTTTCAAAAAAGTGTAACTTCGAAACTACTAGAGACAGAATATCGTGGTTTGTTGTAAAACGATTGGGTTTTCCTATCTTTGTCGTTTGCTGCATTTTTGACTTGGAGTGTATGAAAACTGCGAGAGACTACTACTCGTGAAAATCACAATGTGTCTCTAGTAGGCTGACTAGAAATCTGTGACAACGGTAGTAAGGAATTATCGAGGCCAGTAAGGGAAGGCAGCACCTGTAAAAACAAGATTAATTATTTGCTTCAAAAACTTTAGAGAAACAGGCAACGTGCGTCCTTGTTCCTCAGGTACGTGTTGACAGACTGTAAGCTGCCTTTCAACGCGGCCCCCAGAAGTCAATTTGTCGTGCACCATGCAGTTTCAGAAAGCAGGATCAGCTGTCCATAAAGTGTTACATAAGCGATAACGCCTTTTTAGGTACAAAGCACAATTCGACATCTACATATATACTCCGCTAGCCACCAAACGGTGTGTGGCGGAGGGCACAATTCGCGCCAAAGTCATATTCCGCCCCCCCCCCCCCCCTTTGTTCCACTCGCGGATCGCGCGAGGGAAAAACACCTCAGTACGAGCTCTTATTTCCCTTATCTCTGAATCGTGAGCGTTGTGCGATCTGAAAGATGGTGGTAATAATATATGCTCTACATCCTCGGAGAAGATCGGATTTCGGAATTCAGTGAGGAGCCCCTTCTGTTTAACGCGCCGTCTATCTGCAAGTGAGCCCCACTTCAAACTTTCTATGAGATTTGTAACGCTCTCTCGATGGTTAAATGTACCAGTCACGAATCTTGCCGCTCTTCTTTGGACCTTCTCAATCTCTTGAATCAGACCCAACTGGTAAGATGAACAATACTTCAATACTGGACGAACTAACGTATTGTAAGCTATTTCCTTTGTTGAAGGAGCGCATCGCTTCAAGATTCTATCAATAAACCGCAATCTAGAGTTCCCCTTATCCGTTACTTCCACAACCTGATCATTCCATTTGAGATCATTTCGAATAATCACACCCAGATACTTGACGGACGTTACCGCTTCCAAAGACTGGGCATTTATATTGTACTCGTACTTTAATGTGGTTTTCGCCTTGTTATATGCAGTAGGTTACACTTACTAATATTGAGAGATAATTGCCAGTCATTACACCACACATTTATTTTCTGCAAATCCTCATTGATTTGTTCACGACTTTCATGTGATACTACTTTCCTGTAGACTACAGCATCATCGGAAAACAGTCTAAGACCGCGGTCAATAACATCAACTAGATCGTTTATGTAAATCGTAAAAAAGAAGAGGACCTAATACGCTGCCCTGGGGCACACCTGAAGTTACGCTCGTTTCCGTTAAGTCACCCCGTTCAGGACGACATACTGCTCCCTGTCTGTTAGGAAACTTTCTATCCAACCGCATATCTCATCGGATAGACCGCAAGCGCGCACTTTTCGTAGCAAGCGACAGTGCGGAACTGAGTCGAACGCCTTTCGAAAGTCGATAAATATGGCATCAACCTGGGAGCCGATATCTAGAGCCTGTTGTATATCATGAACAAAGAGGGCCGGGTGTGTCTCGCATGACAGCTGTTTCCTAAATCCGTGCTGGTTTCTGCAGATGAGCTTCTCATAGTCTAGAAAGGTCATTATGTCTGAACACAAAATATGTTCCATGATTCTACAGCAAATCGTCAATTGGTCCAAGCACTGCAACCAAACGACCGTCTTCTAAGGTACGCTCCTCGCGAGTTCCGTTCTGATCTCCACAGATGCTAACAATGACTGCATGAAAAAAGTTCCTGTATTCAGATGAAGCAATGAACCATGGACCTTGCCGTTGGTGGGGAATCTTGCGTGCCTCAACGGTACAGATAGCCGTACCGTAGGTGCAACCACAACGGAGGGGCATCTGTTGAGAGGCCAGACAAACGTGTGGTTCCTGAAGAGGGGCAGCAGCCTTTTCAGTAGTTGCAGGGACAACACTCTGGATGATTGACTGATCTGGCCTTGTAACACTAACCAAAATGGCCTTGCTGTTCTGGTACCGCGAAAGGGTGAAAGCTAGGGGAAACTACAGCCTTAATTTTTCCCTAGGGCATGCAGCTTTACTGTATGATTAAATGATGATGGCGTCCTCTTGGGTAAAATATTTCGGAGGTAAAATAGTCCCCCATTCGGATCTCCTGGCGGGGACTACTCAAGAAGACATCGTTATCAGGAGAAAGAATACTGGCGTTCTACGGATCGGAGCGTGGAATGTCAGATCCCTTAATCGAGCAGGTAGGTTAGAAAATTTAAAAAGGGAAATGGATAGGTTAAAGTTACATATAGTGGGAATTAGTGAAGTTAGTTGGGAGGAGGAACAAGACTTTTGGTCAGGTGAATACAGGGTTATAAATACAAAATCAAATAGGGGTAAAGCAGGAGTAGGTTTAATAATGAATAAAAAAATAGGAGTACGGGTAAGCTACTACAAACAGCATAGTGAACGCATTTTTGTGGCCAAGATAGACACGAAGCCCACGTCTACTACAGTAGTACAAGTTTATATGCCAACTAGCTCTGCAGATAACGAAGAAATTGATGAAATGTATAATGAGATAAAAGAAATTATTCAGGTAGTTAAGGAAGACGAAAATTTAATAGTCATGGGTGACTGTAATTCGATAGTAGGAAAAGGGAGAGCAGGAAACACAGTAGGTGAATAAGGATTGGGGCTAAGAAATGAAAGAGGAAGCCCCCTGGTAGAATTTTGCACAGAGCATAACTTAATCATAGCTAACACTTGGTTCCAGAATCATGAAAGAAGATTATATACATGGAAGAACCCTGGAGATACTAAAAGGTATCAGATAGATTATATAATGGTAAGACAGAGATTTAGGAACCTTTTAAATTGTAAGACATTTCCAAGGGCAGATGTGGACTCCGACCACAGGCTATTGGTTATGAACTGTAGATTAAAACTGAAGAAACTGCAAAAAGGTGGAAATTTAAGGAGATGGAACCTGGATAAATTGAAAGAACCAGAGGTTGTACAGAGTTTCAGGGAGAGCATAAGGGAACAATTGACAGGAATGGGGGAAAGAAATACAGTAGAAGAAGAATGGGTTGCTTTGAGAGATGAAATAGTGAAGGCATCAGAGGATCAAATAGGTAAAAAGACGAGGGGTAGTAGAAACCCTTGGGTAACAGAAGAAATACTGAATTTAATTGATAACAGGAGAAAACATAAAAATGCAGTAAATGAAGCAGGCAAAAAGGAATACAAACGTCTCAAAAATGATATCGACAGTAAGTGCAAAATGGCTAAGCAGGGATGGCTAGAGGACAAATGTAAGGATGTAGAGGCTTATCTCACTAGGGGTAAGATAGATACTCCCTACAGGAAAATTAAAGAGACCTTTGGAGAAAGGAAAACCACTTGCATGAATATCAAGAGCTTTGATGGAAACCCAGTTCTAAGCAAAGAAGGGAAAGCAGAAAGGTGGAAGGAGTATATAGAGGGTCTATACAAGGGCGATGCACTTGGGGACAATATTATCTAAATGGGAGAGGATGTAGATGAAGATGAAATGGGAGATATGATACTGCATGAAGAGTTTGACAGAGCACTGAAACAAGGCCCCCGGAGTAGACAACATTCCATTAGAACTACTGACAGCTTTGGGAGAGCCATTCCTGACAATACTCTACCATCTGGTGAGCAAGATGTATAAGACAGGCGAAATACCCTCAGACTTCGAGACGAATATAATAATTCCAATCCTAAAGAAAGCAGGCATTGACAGATGTGAAAATTACCGAACTATCAGTTCAATAAGTCACAGCTGCAAAATACTAATGCGAATTCTTAACAGACGAATGGAAATCTGGTAGAAGCCGACCTCGGGGAAGATCAGTTTGGATTCAGTAGAAATGTTGGAACACGTGAGGCAATACTGACCTTACGACTTATCTTAGAAGAAAGATTAAGGAAAGGAAAAACTACGTTTCTAGCATGTGTAGACTCAGAGAAAGCTTTTGACAATGTTGACTGGAATACTCTCTTTCAAATTCTGAAGGTGGCAGGGGTAAAATACAGGGAGCGAAAGGCTATTTACAATTTGTACCTAAAGGAGATGGCAGTTATGAGAGTCGAGGGGTATGAAAGGGAAGCAGTGGTTGGGAAGGGAGTGAGACAGAGTTGTAGCCTATCCCCGATGCTATCCAATCTGTATATTGGAGCAAGCAGTAAAGGAAACAAAAGAAATGTTCAGAGTAGGTATTAAAATCCATGGAGAAGAAATAAAAACTTTGAGGTTCGCCGATGACATTGTAATTCTGTCAGAGACTGCAAAGGACTTGGAAGAGCAGCTGAACGGAATGGACAGTGTCTTGAAAGGAGGGTATAAAATGAACATCAACAAAAGCAAAACGAGGATAATGGAATATAGTCGAATTAAGTCGGGTAATGCTGAGGGAATTAGATTAGGAAATGAGACACTTAAAGTAGTAAAGGAGTTTTGCTATTTGGGGGGCAAAATAACTGAAGATGGTCGAAGTAGAGAGGATATAAAATGTAGAGTGGCAATGACAAGGAAAGTGTTTCTGAAGAAGAAAAATTTGTTAACATCGAGTATAGATTTAAATATCAGGAAGTCGTTTCTGAAAGTATTTGTATGGAGTGTAGCCATGCATGGAAGTGAAACGTGGACGATAAATAGTTTAGACAAGAAGAGAATAGAAGCTTTCGAAATGTGGTGCTACAGAAGAATGCTGAAGATTAGATGGGTAGATCACATAACTAATGAGAAGATATAATAGAACTGAGGAGAAGAGGAGCTTGTGGCACAACTTGAAGAAGGGATCGGTTGGTAGGACATGTTCTGAGACATCGAGGGATTAGCAATTTAGTATTGGAGGGCAGCGTGGAGGGTAAAAATCGTAGAGGGAGACCAAGAGATGAATACACTAATCAGATTCAGAAGGATGTAGGCTGCAGTAGGTACTGGTTCAAAAAATGGTTCAAATGGCTCTGAGCACTATGGAACTTAACTGCTGAAGTCATCAGTCCCCTAGAACTTAGAACTACTTAAACCTAACTAACCTAAGGACATCACACACCTCCATGTCCGAGGCAGGATTTGAACCTGCGACTGTAGCGGTCGCGCGGTTCCAGACTGTAGTGCCCATAACTTCTCGGCCACCCCGGCTGGCGTAGTAGGTACTGGGAGATGAAGAAGTTTGCGCAGGATACAGTAGCATGGAGAGCTGCATCAAACCAGTCTCAGGACTGAAGACCACAACAACATATATATATATATATATATATATATATATATATATATATATATATATATATATATATATATATGTGTGTGTGTGTGTGTGTGTGTGTGTGTGTGTGTGTGTGTGTGTAAAATCTTATGGGACTTAATTGCTAAGGTCATCAGTCCCTAAGCTTACACACTACTTAACCTAAATTATCCTAAGGACAAACACACACACCCATGCCCGAGGGAGGACTCGAACTTCAGCCGGGTCCAGTCACAGTCCATGACTGCATCGCCTTAGACCGCTCGGGATGAAGCAACGTTTCATATTTCTGTACATATGAATCGCCACCAACATTGGGATATGAGCCTCCCAAAACCCACAAAGCATTCGTGAACACCACTGCCATAGTCTGAAGCTTAACGTTTGGTGTGGGATTATGTACTATATGGTGATAGGCATATTTTCCTTCACGAAGAAAAGCATAACGGGAAACGTTTAGCTGGACGCACTCAAAAAGTTCCTATTAGCACTAATCGAAGAGCAACAGCCGTCCTTCGTCTTCCCGCACGATGGTACACCCCCACACTGGAGTTCACACGTGTGTGATGTGCAAATTGAAACACTTTCTCAGAGATGATGATCCTATCGCCCGGCCCCCGCGCTCTCCCGATGTCACGATATTAAAAATATTTTTGTGCGATTACGCCAAGCATCGCACGTGCACAACACCAGGGACACGCTACCCTTCGTGCTTGAGTGGAAGACGTAATCAGAACTGTTGATGTTGCAATGCTGACCCATTCATGAACACATCTGGAATATAGCCTTGATCTTATACAAGCAATGAGCGGCATACATTGAAAGGGTACAGTACCGCCCGACATTGAAAACTGGTACAACATTCTTCGCTATTCTTGTCAGAACAACATATTTTTGTAATAATAACTGAGTTTCATTATTCAATAACTCAGTTACTCATTTCAGTTAATACACCGAAGCCGCATACGAGTGCAGGGAAGAAGGACAATTTATTTATTTAATTCATCACATGCGCACTTCCACAAAATAAATCACTACATCCAATTTGGTGAGATTTGTGAAATGAATGAATGTATGGTCGTCTGCCAACTGCAAATAGTGAATGTGCAATATATGATCATTTTGAGACGGTCCTTTGGTCACCTTAGATGGAACCAAAGACATGAAATTTACCTGAGCTTTGAGCACGTGAAATGTGGCTGACCAATACGGCAGCATGGTGCTCCCCCACCTCGGCGGAGGTGCGAGATGACCTGAAGAACGGCCATGTTCCAGCACTCTGGCGCTGGATCTTGTGTTGGTAAGACCTGTCTTAGATGTACTCCATAAAGACAAAACAGTGGAGAGAATGGTATGCATATGAAATACTTAAGAGTAGTTTGGAATAATTATTTCTCTATTTCAGGAACTTTTGGGGGGAGAATTAAATGACATGCAGGTAATATTAAGGGGATTGTAGTAATCTTCGGAAGTGACCAACGGTCACAATGAAACCATGTATAGCAATAAGTTGAAATACTTGCGAGTGCTAGTACTAAGTTGAAATACTTCCGAGTGCTAAAGTTAAGCTGAATTACTGGCGTGTGTACTATAAGTTGGAAATATTTAAGAAATGGCGTGTACAGGCTTGAATTTAGAGACGAGCACTTCCAAATGGTGGGTACTGTGTGAGTCTCAATCTATGTATGAGACAAAGGATAAAGAGAAGTATTCGTCCAAGGTATCAGTTGAGGACTCGCGTGTTTGACGAATATGATCTTAATATTACTTTGCATGTTATGTTTGCGTGTGACGCTAGATTCAAACTCTAATACTCTGAGAGAGAAGCAAGGTGAGTCAGCCGTCTATCCAGCATTGGCTTGCATTGCGCAGGAAGGCGTGCATATATCCTCCAGAGTTCGTAGTAGGAAAGAAAAGTTACGAAGTGGGGCAGTGTCGTGTGAAACTGGGATGAATACTAATTGAAGTAGGAAAGCTGAAAGTGAAGTGATTCTAACGTTGTGAATATTCTTTGTGATGTATTCGATGTTGTCAGTGTGATGTATTTCATGTAATTTTAGCATGTGTGGTTTGCATGGGAGAGTAGCAAGATAGGTCCAGAGGCAGTAGGTTATGCATGTTCCTTTTTTGTACCGCTGGGTCTCGAGTAAATTTTCGTGATAATGGGTGTGAGAGTCGAAGTGTGAGATATAGCAAAAGATCCGCCATTCTATCCAGAAAGTGCGCTGTAGCGTTAGGTAATTACGAGACCATAAGATAGAGAATCACCAATGTAAAGCCATGCCCATTGGGCGGAGTTCCTCATGTGTAATTGTTGTATAAAATGTAATGGTGTGTTTAGGCTATGTTTGAATCATAACAGAATTTATCGGAATAAAAAGATAGTGAAAAGAAAAAACTTGGTGGCCTTGTTCTTCGAATAGTGTGTAGTCATGATATCCAGAATTTATAATGTGTGCGCCATTCATATTCAGTGCGATGGCCACGTGTTGATCAGAGCCGTTGAGTAAGAAAGAAAATGTGGTATTGCCAGAGCATAGTGAACAATCAGAGTTGTGTAGATTCCTAATAGTCAGATGTGCGTTGTCCGTTTCCGTTGCGTAATATTCAAACAGGAGAATAATTTGTAGCTTAATTGTGGGTACTAGAGCTCATAATCAGTCATTGATGTTACTCGAGAAATAAGAATAAATCCACTCGCTTGGCAGAGCACTCATCTTGCAGGCCTGACTGCTTGATGCCACAGTATGAGCAAGGCATGTGGGTGCCTCTCAACATGTTGAAATTCTAGCAAATCAGAAAAAATACTTTGAGAGCTGCTAAACGTAATGGTTTACTGAAACGATAGCAGGACTTTATGAAGACCGTCTATATTATGCACGAGTCGGGTTTCCCCATGCTGATCAGGAGGCTGTCTCGGTCGGCCCTAATGGGGAGAGAGCGCGGCGCTGCTGGCTCGGTGAGCCACGCAGCCCCTGATCGGGCAGGTGCGGCGTATCCAGCCGCCTCTGCTCACCTCGGCTCCGCTCGCAGCCCTCAGACATCGCCCGCGGCCTGACGCGTTGCCGCAGCTGCCAGTCTGCGCCGCTTCGCCCTGGAACAGCCGTCTCCAGCTGCCAGCCATAATTAAAGCGAGTTCTGACAGTCCCCGAACAGCCACCCGTCTGCGTCTCCACATTATATCCAGAGTCCCTGTCTACCTATCACTAAATACGACATTACTTACCACCTTAATACAAAATTACTGAGCTCTTAGCCGACTGGTGTGGCCGAGCGGTTCTAGGCGCTTCAGTCTGGAACCGCACGACCGCTACGTCCGCAGGTTCGAATCCTGCCTCGGGCATGGATGTGTGTGATGTCCTTAAGTTGGATAGGTTTAAGTAGTTCTAAGTTCTAGGGGACTAATGACCTCAGATGTTAAGTCCCATAGTGCTCAGAGCCATTTGAACCATTTGAACTGAGCTCTTAGTGGCCACAAGTTCCCGTAGTGCTTGGCTTTTTTCTCCATGCCAACATTAAATTTTTCTGTGCAGTCTAGTCATTCGAGACGTGCTACTATGAGGAACAGTGAGAACATGTCCCGCAGCGTGTATTGAAAGCCGACACACGTTGATCTACCGATATCTGCAAAAACTGTCAAATCATCAGCCGAAACAGAAAAGAGAAACGACTAATACGCTCGCAACGCCTGCTACACGAATACTTGAAAAAAATTTTCTTTTTAAAATTCAATCTTGATCGCACCACGTATGCTACAAGAATATAAGTGACCGGTTTCGGTCACATCACGTGACCATCATCAGACCTGTAATTTAATTTAGAAAGTAATAGAAACCTCACTAAATTAATAATAAATTATGACAAAATGCTTATAAGGATAAAATACAATAAGACTTGTTATACCCATGACATCCTTCGAAGATGGTAGGTGGAGCACTCTTCTCAGCTGCTGTGATGTCAACTGATACCAGCAAGTGACGGGCATACGCTTAAATACTAAGGTGCTCCACCTACCTCCTCTCCCTCTATCTTACGTCAACCAATCAGTGTAAAACGGGTTCACATAATCGTCAAAACGTAAAACAACAAAGTACAATAATAACATAAAAATAGTTATGTATAAAATATCTCTTTACGACCATGGAACTACTTAAATATTGTATAAAATATCAATTAAAGGCTTTAAAATAACTGTACAGACGATGTATACTCAGTGTGCCCTCTATGGGCTAAGCTGGTACCACAATGGTTTCAAAGTCAACGATGTTGTGAAGGTCATTGGCATTGCCATGGAGGTAAGAATAGAGGGAGACGCCGTGACGTCACAGCTGTGAAGCTATGTGAAGCCGAGGGTAGCCATCTCAATCCGACCAAAACATTGCTGCTGTAAGCTTGTGTGCATAGGCTTGTCGCTCGCTTTTGGAAGGATTTTGCGCTATTATGATGACTTGTGTGGTGTTCGGATGTACGAATCGTTCTGATTGTGATGCGAAATCGAAGGGAATAACATTTCATGTGTAAGTTGTCTCGTTAAGTGTGATTTTACAACTTCATTGTGAATGAATGTGTGCTACATCGGTACTTGTACTATAGCGTGTTTTTCTCCTGTATGATTTTAGATTTCCTAAAAATGAAAGTCGGAAAGCTCTGTGGGAGAATGCCGTGAGGAGGAAGAATTGCCGTGCGTGTAAATGGAGCACTATACGTTCTCAGCATTTCCGAGAAGAGGACATAGACCGAACTTCCCTTTCAACAGTAAGGCTCCGAGAAAATACTGTACCATCAGTTTTCCCTACACACTCAAAACATTTGCAAAAGATATGTTAATTCAAAGAATTAAATTCTTAGTTTTCAAGTTCACGTTTCAGTATAATACGTACGTATCGTCGATAATCGAAGTGTTGAGTAACTCACTTTGTCTTCATCATGTACCAAATTAAAAGTTAACACTACATTAACTGGCGTAAAGTATAGGCCTAAACAGGACACTGTGTAGATTTGCCATTCTATGTACCGTATTTCAGTAAATATTGGTGGTAATGAACAGTGTTTCCTAGTAGTGTAACGTAACTGAAATGTCCCAGTACGTATTACAAACAAGATGTATTTATAGGGCTTTGGAGGGAGGGTATGGCTAACTTAGTTTTCAGTTTCTATTATTTAGTTTATGATACACGTGTATTACTGAATTAGCAAAATTGTATCGTTTACATTGAAGTCTAGCTATTCGTAATATTACATTAAAAACTATTTTTAATCAGAAGAAACGCGGAATTTCGCCTTTACGAGATTTTATTTTAAACAAAAACTTTGAAACAACCAATCTGATGACGTTACATGCGTATATGGTGCAATTAGCGACTGCAATACACGCAGCGCTATAGCACACTGGCAATGTTTTGGTCAGAGTGTCATGGCAGCGAGCCACGCCCCCATGGCTCCAAAACGTAGTACGGCTGGGATACGTAACGCCATCTCCCCTTATTCTTACCTCCATGGGCATTGCCGCATCAGATCGATATGTGAGTTGTGACTCGACTGCAAGTATACACCTATGCTAGATTCAGTCTGCCTGTCTTATATTTTCTTTATTTGCCACTGGTGATATATGTAATAATGGAATGATCAGCTGCAGAGTGCTATGATATTACATACACTTTTTAAAATGTCATGAAACTGATTTATTAAAAATGGAGTCATATTTCGTAATATTTCTAGTTGGAAGATTAGGATTGTGATATAAATGTTTACGTACTGTTCTAAGGTACATTTCTGCCATGGATACAACTGGGTCCTATGATTTTCTGAACAGAAGAGTACATACGTGTTCATAGAATTTCTTCAAACAGATCATAAAAATGTTTTTCACGAAAATCCAACTGTTCATTGAGAAGCACTGACGGTTCATCTCTATAATGGGCATATATCTAGATCTCCTCCAAGAAACTTAGTAATAAGCCTTTATTAGCGTAATGAAGGACTTGCAAATTCTGTTGTACCGTTCTTTCGGCATGCTTATTAAAATTTATGTGATGGCCGAAGTCTGATTTTGCTCTTGCGGTACCTGTACCTGATGTATGTTCTTTGTATCGTATAGTAAAGCTCCGGCCTGTTTGGCCAATGTATATTTTTCTAGTCACCACATTGGATCTTGTAAACCCCTGATCTGGGAAACCTATATTTATCATTACCTACAGTGTGTCTTAATTTATTTTGCAAAATATTGTTAGTTTCAAATGCTACTGTTATTTCGGAATTCTTAAATAAATTACTGATCCTATTTGATATGTTCAACATGTACGTCATTTTTGTGTATTTATGAGCTCCTATTAGTCGTGTACTTTGTGATTGTTGCGTTTTATTAAACATGATGTCAACTTGACGTGTATCAAAAGAATTGGTCTTCGCAATCTGTTTTAGAATAATTATTATTTTAAAGCTTTTAATTGATATTTCATACAATATTTAAGTAGTTCCATGGTTGTAAAGGGATATTTTATACATAGCTATTTTTATGTTATTATTGTCCCTTGTTTTTTGACGTTTTCACGATTATGTGAACCCTTTTTACATTGATTGGTTGACGTGAGGTAGAGGGAGAAGAGGTAGGTTTGCTGGCACCAGTTGACATCACAGCAGCTGAGAAGAGTGCTCCACCTACCATCTTCGAAGGATGTCATGAGTATAACAAAGTCTTGATGTATTTTATCCTTATAAGCATTTTGTCATATTTTATTGTCAATCTAGTAAGGTTTTTATTACTTTCTAAATTAAATTGCAGGTCTGGTGATGGTCATGTGATATGATCGAAACCGGTCACCTATATTCTTGTAGCATACGTGGTACGATCAAAACTGAATTTTAAAAAGAAATTTTTTTTAAAAATTTTTTGATCGCTGTTCCAAAAATGTTTATTAAAATTGTACGAATGCTTGAGCCGCAGCATCTCGGAACCGAGATTCATCACGTGGAATGCGCTCTGGAGAGCAAATGGGTACTCCAACAGGTGCATGAGAGGTGTCATGAAAGGTAGCACCCGACAAGGTGAAACGTCAGAAGAAGGCCTTTCTCCTACACATTTCGAGGCTCACTGACAGAATTGGCCATATATTGTGCAAATACTGTGTAAAGACTATTAACAAGCCGTAAAAAATGTTCAAAAATTGTCTCAGGCAGGAGAAGAACGAATGGGAACCACTCACAATGTCGGAAGAATTCCCCATGCCGTCTACATGTGGGAAAGTGTGTTGTAATGATTGGACGGTCCGTCAATACCAGGTTCATCGAACATTTGTGGCACAGCAAGTTGGGGCGCACGCTGTGTGAGACTGATGACTGCATAAAATTCGTCGACGCACAGGCTCTCGCTGTTTGCTTGTTCAAGGAAACAATAGAAATTCACAATCATAACAATAGTTTTAAGAAAGAAGACGAAAGACTCGAGGAGAACCACCCCTGGATTCTCGTGCTCCAGTGAACACTCGTTGCAGGAAAAAGTCGAGCATCACAACGGTAATTACCACGCAAGACCACTGAGATGTTGCCACGATAAGTAGACACAAACTGTGGTCGCGTGCTCGAATACAGTCCACCACCAGCAGTGGAAGGCGAAACATCACAAAAATAGTTACACAAATGTCTGCCGAAGATCCTGAGGTAAAAGCCAACAGGCAATGCATCACGTTAATGTTTATGTAGTTAGCTGTACGTGGAAACTATCAAAGAACACAACGTTTGTCGGCTACTCCATTTCAAATAGAACGAGAAATGAAAAAATTCACCTCGTAGTTTTTTAAAAATCATTAATACCTTCTACATGTGTCAATTAATGTAAAAGAAAACAACTTTCACAAAGTTATTCATAGTTATTTTCTATTTTTCGAGTTAAAATTTGGTAAATTTTGCATAATTTCCCGACCACGACCAATAGCGTACCGTGTAACTCAAGAACAGGATTTCAGTGACGTACGGTTCGTTCTGAAGTTTAATGCCTCTCCTTGATGGAGGTATACAACAACAACATAACATTGATTAATATGCTTTCTAATAAACTTTTTATTCATGTATGATGAATAAGCACGATTTTCATAGAGTGTATACTTACATAGGTTTGGACCTCGTTTTATTACATATTGATTAAGGTTTTAAAATTTATGGTTTCCCTTGTCTGAAACGTGGCAGAAACTTAATTACATATGAAATACATAGGCGCTCGCTGTGCTTAGGTTTCCACGGGCTACTGTGAAACGTAAGCGGCAGGCCATCGACACCAGCCCCTTCATCTACATCTAAATCTACATCTACATCGATACTCCGCAAGCCACAGAACGATGCGTGGCGGTTGGTACCGTGTACCACCACTATTCATGTCCTTTCCTGTTCCACTCAGAATAGAACGGGGAGAAAACGACTGTTTTTATGAGCCATAATTTCCCGTATCTTATCCTTTCTCCCTTAGGCAAAATATACGTTGGCGGCAGTAGAATCATTCTACAGTCAGCTTTAAATGCCAATTCTCTTAATTTGTCGATAGTGTTTCTCGAAAAGTGCGTCGCCTTCTCTCCAGAAATTCTCGCAAGACTTCGGGAAGCATCTCCGTAATACGAATACTTGAGCCAACCCACAGTTAACAGGTCTAGCACGCCGCCTCTGAATTGCTTCGATGTCTTCCTTTAATCTGACCTGGTACGGATCCCAAGCACTCGAACAACACTCAAGCATAGGCCGCATTAGCGGTCTCCTTTACAGATGAACCCCACTTTCCTAGAGTTGCCCCAATAAACCGAAGTCCATCATTCTCCTTCCCTACCGCAATCCGTACATGCTCGTTCCATTTCATATCGCTTCACAACGCTACGCTCAGATATTTAGACAACGTGACTGTGTCAAGCAAGACACTACTAATACTGTATCCGAACATTACCGGTTTGTTTTTTGTACTCATCAACATTAAATTACACTTTTCTACATTCAGAGCTAGCTGCCACTCACCACACCAACTAGAAAGTTTGTCTAACTCATCTTATATGCTCTTACAGTCACTCAACTTTGCCACTTTCCCGTACAACACAGCATCGTCAGCAAACAGCCGTAGCCTGATTCTCATCCCGTACGCTAGATCGTTTATGTGTATAGAAAATAATATCGGTCCTATTACACTTGCGTGGGGCACTGCCGATGACACCCATGTCTCTGACGAAAAGTCGCCATCGATGACAACATACCTAAGAAGTCTTCGGGCCACTCATGTATCTGTGAACCTATTCTATATGATCTTCCCCCCCCACCCCACCCAACCTTCATTATCAGTGTGCAGTGTCAAATGCTTTTCGGAAATCTGCCTGTTGCCCTTCATGCTTCATGCATAGTTCGACGTATATCATGTGAGAAAAGGGCAAGCTGAGTTTTGCACAAGCGATGCTCCGTTTCAAGGAAATTTATCACATTCGAACTCAGAATCTGTTCAAGAATTTTGCAGCAAGGTCGATGTTAAGGATACAAAAAAAAAAAAATGGTTCAAATGACTCTGAGCACTGTGGGACTATGAGCTCATCTGACCCCTAGAACGTAGAACTACTTAAACCTAACTAACCTAAGGACATCGCACGCATCCATGCCCGAGGCAGGATTCGAACCTGCGACCGTAGCGGTCACGCGGTTCCAGACTGAAGCGCCTAATACCGCTCGGCCACACCGGCCGGCTGTTAAGGATACACATCTGTAATTTTGCGGGTCCGTTCTTTTACCCTTATTGTACACAGGATTACGGGTGTTGACACTGTTTCCATTTGCTTTTTGCTTTTCCTACAGCTCTTCATTGAAGATACCAAAAAAATTTACTAATATTGTTTTAAACCAAATTGTGAACAATAAGGTACCATTTTTATTCCATTTAAAATGGTGTTTCTAGGACAAAATGGCAAAAATGATGAAAATTAACATTACATTTAAGTTGTAAAAGTACCATATCAATACCGTCTCAAATTTAGAATGTTATATACGTTTTGGATTTGATTTAAAATTTTTACTTTGAATAGTTCGTGACCTACCAGCCTCAGAATCGCGAGATTTTATTAAGTTACGTTAATTAAAAAAAACCGGCAGGACTTATTTATCACAGCTGTGAATTTCCAAGAGATATTAACTTACTCTGTACTTTAGATGACAGAAAATTGAAAATGCAAGGTTTCATACTGTCCGAAATGATATGGAACTGTCCATACCGACTTTTTCGAAAAGAAATAAGTCGATGACAGTCACACCGTCTTATCACGAAACTAATATGAAATTTCTGTAACAATAATCACAATATTTTCCGTAATTCTGTCTAAATATCGGTAGTTCGTGTTTTGGTGGGACGATCTTTGCCCTATAGCAGGGACATTTCGTAGACGCCAGCTCCAACTGAATAAATGAAGTGCTTAACACTCTCTACCTTTCACTGAGTGCCAAGTTATCTGAAGTCCCAGAAACATTAACTGTGTCTTAGACCTAGGTTCTATTGCAAAGAACACACACAACTTAAACCTAAATTCCGGTCTTCAGATCGACCGATCAGTGACTGAACTTTCCTAAATGCTTTCTTGCGTCCTTCTCTTATGGAGTGCAAGAGGTTAACTTTCACAGAAGAAAGGATGGCATGTCGGTATGTACGTTGGGGAAAAGTTTAGCGAACTAAATTGATGTTTCGAAGACATTTTTTCACAAAGTGGAGCGTACTCCTGAACTTCGTTAAACATGTATAAAATCCGAACACTTCGGTTCTCCAAAGATGAACTGTGTTATTCACTGTTATTCACAGAGGCTTGTGCTGGATCAGGGACACAACATGGACGCACATATGCTCACACTTTAAGACTCAAACATTCGCAGAATATCCGAAGGTCGAGAACATCATTTCCTAGCAAAAGCTGAGCAGATGAAAGAGGCTTGACCTAGCAGCAGAACGAAATACGAAATCCAGAACGGAAATACGTTGCATGTATAAAATCGGAACACTACAGTTCTTGCAGTTCTAGCAGAAGTTGAGTAGACAAACAGGCTTGTGCCTCGCAGCAGAGAAAAACGGAGACAGAGTAAAGAGAAAGTACTGCCACACGTAAATAGAATTAAATGATAGCAAAATTATCACTCGTGAGAATCTAACACTTCCAACAGATCATTTTCAGATTATGGAAAGTTGCTAACTCGAAAAATTGCCGTATAAGTGCACACAGAAGCCGCACATCATATATACCACAGACCACGTCAGCGAGTCTGCTACGACCAACTGACCCTGTAGGAAATCCATCCTGCGTCACCTCCGAGCACACAGCCCGTAAACTTGGAGGGGGCGAACTGACCAATCGACAGGACAGATTTTCATTGGTGCCAGAAAGAAGAGGAGACGCCTGTTTTCTCGTTTTCAAAAGTCTCCATCGGTTCAACGTCTAAAATTTGAGAGAATGCCTCCTTCGCAGATGGGTCTGAAGTTCTGTCGTGAGGTCGCCCACTACGAACACCTGCGCAAATTAGGACCCTCCAGAGCAGTACCTCCAGTCAGCTTTAAAAGCTAAACTCATCCGTTTTCAAACCTCAGCTGCAAAATGAAGCACGATGTTCCACCTGAATTCACTATGTTGCACGAGATGGCAGTTACAACCACATACATTCAGTCCAGCGATCATCTATGCTCAGTACAGACCATGGAGTACTGAACATCAGCTGTAAGGAAAATGAAAATAAAACAGACTCAGTTTCGGTTGGCAATTTGATCTTCCTCTCTGGCATCGGAAAAATATGAGAAAGCACAGGCAGAGAAAAGACACCATGCAGAACTTCATAAAAACTACGAAATTATCTGAAGGGTGGATTGACTGACGCCTTTCAAGTTTTAGGGTTTGTCCCTTCCACATGTACACTTACATATTATCTCTACAAGCTACAGTGTGGTATGTGGCGGAGAGAATTTTATACACTACTGTCACTCCACCCTTTCCTGTTCCAGCTGCGAATGGTTCACGGGAAGAATCGTTGGCGACAAGCCTCGGTGTGGGCTCGCATGTTTATACCCATGGTCTTTTCGTGAAATGTACGTTGGAGGAAGCAATACATTGGTTGGCTCTTCTAGCAATATACGCTCTCGGAATTTTAACAGTAAACCACGTCGTGATGCGCAACGCCTTTATTGTGGTGTCTGCCACTGGATTTACCTGACCAACTCCGTTGCACATCCGCACTTCCTTAATGAACCTGTAACGAAACGCGTTGGCCATCTTCGAATCTGCTCTGTTTCCTCTGTCAGTCTTAGTTGTTTCGGATCCCAAACTGGCGAGTAGTATTCCAATATTAGTCGAACGAGACTGTGCCGTGTGCTCCTGCGATTTGATTGCTCCGGTGTAGTGTGTTCGATCTCTTTCGATTCGCTTTGCCGTGCGCGGGTTGGTGCGCCCTCTGGGATGCCGTGCGGGAAACCGAAAGGGAGTCTCGGGCAGAGAGAGAGAGAGGCGAGCGGGCCTGGGCGGAGCGAAACCGGCAGATCGCGGAAGTCGCGTCGGCAAGTGGCGTGAGTGTGGCAGCTGCATTGGGGCCGGCCGAGCAGCGGAACTGGAGGTGCTGCAGTGACTCGTTGTTGTTCGTTCTGTTTACGAGTTCAACCTTCCTCACTCTGTGGCTACCGGCTGGTGCTATTCTGG
Source organism: Schistocerca piceifrons (assembly GCF_021461385.2). Lineage (NCBI taxonomy): Eukaryota > Metazoa > Arthropoda > Insecta > Orthoptera > Acrididae > Schistocerca > Schistocerca piceifrons. Next base: position 114,540,173 of record NC_060144.1, on the reverse strand, counting down.
CCATTACCTTATTAGCGGCATTTGTTAAAGGTGAGCTCTTAGTTTGGTGCATCTTCATCTAGTGGAGTTACAGCGAGACTTCTTTCTGTCGTATTCTGGCTCTCGCTGCTGAGCAGTGAGTGTTCCCACGTCGCGTGTCGAAATACTAACTTGTGCCCTGGTTGATTTACGTGTGGAGTGCCTACGTGGGCGTGTTTGCTTAAATTGTTGATGAAGTGTTTCACAATACCCTTACTTGAGTGTCTTTAAACTGCATTTCAGTTTGTTGCTGAACTTAATGTCAGTTAAGGGACGCCCAAATTGTCACGCTAGTCAAGTAAAGTTTATGTCTACTGTGACACCACTCTTCACCTGTTGGATTAAAATTAATTCAATCTTAACCACAGCTAGGACTAATTCAAGGCTAATTGTAAGTGCAGTGTGTGTTTGTTTTTTTGGTCCTTTTCTCTTACACACTACTGTTGAGTATTAAACTGTTTTGGAAACCCCTTTGACGCCATTTCACGGTGTGCTTTTAGAAAGAGTTCTGTGGGTACTGTTGTTAACGGCTCCTGTTGCAACGGGGTTTCTGGCCCACACATCTACCGCACGCCACGGGTTTAGTGCCAATCGCCAACAGTGCGGTAACTTGTTATCAATCCTTTTCGAATCACCGCCTGGCCTACGACCGTTGATGGACTTCTGTGGTAAAATTCAAATGGAGGCATTGTATTGTCAAATTGTCTGAACTGAATGTGCTTGCCTTGTAAAACAGTTCATTACTGATTCTGATTAGTTTAATCAGTGGTAGGGCACTCGTTATTCTGGACCAGACTGTACTAGGCATTAATTTCATTGTCTTGGTAAATCGGTGTGCTAAGTGAGATTATAACGCAAGCGCCATTGTGGATAATATCTACCATTTAACTACACTCCTGGAAATTGAAATAAGAACACCGTGAATTCATTGTCCCAGGAAGGGGAAACTTTATTGACACATTCCTGGGGTCAGATACATCACATGATCACACTGACAGAACCACAGGCACATAGACACAGGCAACAGAGCATGCACAATGTCGGCACTAGTACAGTGTATATCCACCTTTCGCAGCAATGCAGGCTGCTATTCTCCCAAGGAGACGATCGTAGAGATGCTGGATGTAGTCCTGTGGAACGGCTTGCCATGCCATTTCCACCTGGCGCCTCAGTTGGACCAGCGTTCGTGCTGGACGTGCAGACCGCGTGAGACGACGCTTCATCCAGTCCCAAACATGTTCAATGGGGGACAGATCCGGAGATCTTGCTGGCCAGGGTAGTTGACTTACACCTTCTAGAGCACGTTGGGTGCCACAGGATACATGCGGACGTGCATTGTCCTGTTGGAACAGCAAGTTCCCTTGCCGGTCTAGGAATGGTAGAACGATGGGTTCAATGACGGTTTGGATGTACCGTGCACTATTCAGTGTCCCCTCGACGATCACCAGTGGTGTACGGCCAGTGTAGGAGATCGCTCCCCACACCATGATGCCGGGTGTTGGCCCTGTGTGCCTCGGTCGTATGCAGTCCTGATTGTGGCGCTCACCTGCACGGCGCCAAACACGCATACGACCATCATTGGCACCAAGGCAGAAGCGACTCTCATCGTTGAAGACGACACGTCTCCATTCGTCCCTCCATTCACGCCTGTCGCGACACCACTGGAGGCGGGCTGCACGATGTTGGGGCGTGAGCGGAAGACGGCCTAACGGTGTGCGGGACCGTAGCCCAGCTTCATGGAGACGGTTGCGAATGGTCCTCGCCGATACCCCAGGAGCAACAGTGTCCCTAATTTGCTGGGAAGTGGCGGTGCGGTCCCCTACGGCACTGTGTAGGATCCTACGGTCTTGGCGTGCATCCGTGCGTCGCTGCGGTCCGGTCCCAGGTCGACGGGCACGTGCACCTTCCGCCGACCACTGGCGACAACATCGATGTACTGTGGAGACCTCACGCCCCACGTGTTGAGCAATTCGGCGGTACGTCCACCCGGCCTCCCGCATGCCCACTATACGCCCTCGCTCAAAGTCCGTCAACTGCACGTACGGTTTACGTCCACGCTGTCACGGCATGCTACCAGTGTTAATGACTGCGATGGAGCTCCGTATGCCACGGCAAACTGGCTGACACTGACGGCGGCGGTGCACAAATGCTGCGCAGCTAGCGCCATTCGACGGCCAACACCGCGGTTCCTGGTGTGTCCGCTGTGCCGTGCGTGTGATCATTGCTTGTACAGCCCTCTCGCAGTGTCCGGAGCAAGTATGGAGGGTCTGACACACCGGTGTCAATGTGTTCTTTTTTCCATTTCCAGGAGTGTATATGAATTGGTTCCGTGAATCATTGTGGCACACAAGGTAACGTAAGACAGTGCTGTAAATGTCAAATGTGTGTGAAATCTTATGGGACTTGACTGCTAAGGTCATCACTCACTGAGCTTACACACTACTTAACCTAAATTATCCTAAGGACAAACACACACAACCATGCCCGAGAGAGGACTCGAACCTCCGCCGGGACCAGCCGCACAGTCCAGACAGTGCTGTAGTGGGCAGATATTGCTATACGTCTGTGATATTATTTCCTGTAGGCCACTGTGCCCATTAGGTTATGCAAGGCTTAAATACAGTGACCAGTTTGGCCATTTTATGCGTTTCGTAACATGTTACAAGCATTAAAATTTTGCTAAAGGTTTAAATCTCATATTTGCAGATCGTTTGATGTTAGATAACTTGTTGATGATTCATGCTAAATCAGCTGATCTACATTTAAACTGAACAAGTTATATGGCACTATGTTGTTACCACTATCTTGCAAGAATTTTCTTGCGTAATAAATTAAATTTTATATTCTATCCTCAATTTGTCGCTCAGCCTTCTACTCCAGCAGCCACTGTATCCTGCTCCCAACCATATTAGAGACCTTTGTAAGCCATCTGCCTTATGAGTGGACTGCATTTCCTGACAATTCTTCCAATGAATCTCAGTGTGTCGTCTGCCTTACGGGCGATCAGTTCTGTGTGGTCGCTAGTCTTTAAATCACTCCGAATGCATACTCTCAGATATTTTGTGGATGTCACTGATCCCAGTTGTCATTCCACAACCGTTTTCTCACACAAAAATGGATCCTTCTGCGTATTTATCCACAGTACTACAGTACCTTGTATTTGTTTATGATGCCTGCATCAAGCATCTATCCTCTGCAAGACTTTCTAAATTTCACAACAATCTTCCAGCGTCTTGGAGCAGGTCGTGAGAGGTCCATGACAGGAGAGGATGGGAAAGGAAATATCACGCTTCTTTTTTGGAGGAATCATCTCTCGGCATTCTCCGGAATCCATTTCTAGAAACCACCAGATACCTAAAAGAGAATATCTGGAAAGGAATTTAAGCCTCTCGTCGCCACAGTACGAATGCATTCTACTAACCACTGTGACACCTCGCTCAGTAATTAATAAAGGATTTTGTATTCTGTCCACTTCTTCATAATATGTAGCACTTGGAAAGTGCAAGATTCCCTCGCTTCTAAACTGGTACTGTTATTACTCAGCTTAGCCGCGAGTCCGTAGAGTGTGGTACATGTGACGTACAGTACAACTGGTCAGCATTTCCACCCGGAATTTGCAAGTGTAAGTCGGACCTTCCTTGATCCGCCTTGGTGGGCCGTGTCGTCGGACTTCCTCCTACCTGTGCGCGGTGCAGCTCTCGTAAATGTCGTCCCGTGCAGATTCTTCATTGGTGCATTGGATGTCTCTGTCGGTGGAAGCTAATCATCTGAAATTGCTGTCGATCAACTTTGGGGTATCTATTTAATCGAAATTAAGGTTCAGAATGCCGTAATATCACTTTTATTCCTATTAGATCAATAATGAAACACTCATGTCACAAACTACTCGTAACCGAGACCATGGCTACCATCGAACAAGACAGGAAGAGCTCTTAACGCCGACTGCCGACTTTGGCGCGCAGTCCGTATGTCTTACTAGTTTCGTCACAGTTCGTGATTTTCGGTCAAGTTCGTACTTACTAAGATATGCATTTGTTAATGAATATATGTGAATTTTAACGAGGCAAAATTGTGATAAATAGTTTTAAACATCCAGAGGCTCCTCCTAGTATTCATGTTGCCATAAATGACTCTAATTATTAAATATAAATAAAATCGGTGACTTTGGCGCCAAGATGGCGGTACTTCCCGTCATGTACACTACTGGCCATTAAAATTGCTACACCAAGAAGAAATGCAGATTATAAACGGGTATTCATTGGACAAATATATTATACTAGAACTGACATGTGATTACATTTTCACGCAATGTGTGTGCATAGATCCTGAGGAATCAGTACCCAGAACAACCAGCTCTGGCCGTAGTAACGGCCGTGATACGCCTGGGCATTGAGTCAGACAGAGCTTGGATGGTGTGTACAGGTACAGCTGCCCATGCAGCTTCGACACGATACCACAGTTCATCAAGAGTAGTGACTGGTGTATTGTGACGAGCCAGTTGCACGGCCACCATTGACCAGACGTTTTCAATTGGTGAGAGATCTGGAGAATGTGCTGGCCAGGGCAGCAGTCGAACATTTTCTGTATCCACAAAGGCCCGTACAGGACCTGCAACATGCGGTCTTGCATTATCCTGCTGAAATGTAGGGTTTAGCAGGGATCGAATGAAGGGTAGAGCCACGGGTCGTAACACATCTGAAATGTAACCTCCACTGTTCAAAGTGTCGTCAATGCGAACAAGAGGTGACCGAGACGTGTAACCAATGGCACCCCATACCGTCACGCCTGGTGATACGCCAGTAAGGCGATGACGAATACACGCTTTCAATGTGCGTTCACTGCGATGTCGCCAAACACGGATGCGACCATCATGATGCTGTAAACAGTAATTGGCTTTATCCGAAAAAATAACATTTTACCCTTCGTGCACCCAGGTTCGTCGTTGAGTACACCATCGCAGGCACTCCTGTCTGTGATACAGCGTCTAGGGTAACCGCTGCCATGGCCTCCGAGCTGATAGTCCACGCTGCTGCAAACGTCGTCGAACTGTTCGTGCAGATGGTTGTTGTCTTGCAAATGTCCGCATCTGTTGACTCAGGGTTCGAGACGTGGCTGCACGATCCGTTACAGCCATGCGGATAAGATGCCTGTCATCTCGACTGCTAGTGATACGAGGCCGTTGGGATCCAGCACGGCGTTCCGTATTACCCTCCTGAACCCACCGACTCCATATTCTGCTAACAGTCGTTGGATCTCGACCAAGGCGAGCAGCAATGACGTGATATGATGAACCGCAATCGCGATAGGCTACAATCCGTCCTTTATCAAAGTCGGAAACGTGATGGTACGCATTTCTCCTCCTTACACGAGGCATCACAACAATGTTTCAACGGGCAACGCCGGTCAACTGGTGTTTGTGTATGAGAAATCGGTTGGAAACTTTCCTCATGTCAGCACGTTGTAGGTGTCGCCACCGGCGCCAACCTTGTGTGAATGCTCTGAAAAGCTAATCATTTGCATATCAGAGCATCTTCTTCCTGTCGGTTAAATTTCGCGTCTGTAGCACGTCATCTTCGTGGTGTAGCAATTTTAATGGCCATTAGTGTATATGTTGCTACCGTCCAGCGCCGAGCCCCACCCCACTACGCGCGACATATGGTCGCTTCGTCACCTAGCCAGCCAGCGTGGAAAATGCTCTCCGACTCATGGCCGGCTACAGACTACAGCACTTCCTAACTAACGTGAATACGTAAATAAGAGTCAATAATTTATTCAAATTGGTAAAAATGTCTTCCTCACGTAAAAGGCACCTTACAAAAACCAGCGGACTTGTAATTCGACCGCTACGAGTTTCGCTCTGCCGAATGCTGCCCTCAGCGGCGCTACACACTGGAACTTGCGGCTAACTAGAGGCTCCAGCAGGACGTTGCCTCTCGAGGCTTCTCCATCAGGGAGCGGCGAGCCACGTAACTGAATACCGCCGCTGGGACGGTGGCTTTATTAACTTAACGGACCGCGGGCGGACGAGATGGCGTGGGCCGGCAGCCTGTCCACGTGTCCCGCAGCGCGACGCCGAATTACGCGTCCGTAATGCGCGACGTTATCACGGCTTCCACAACACCTCTGACGCGCCCTTCCGCTGCTTTAAAAATGCCTGCAGTAACGCTCCGGTGCGACGGTCTCAGTTTTAAGTCCAGTGGGATTAAGGGATGTCAGCGTCCTGAAGCAGCCAACGTGAAGGGCACGCAGGGGTGTAAGGTGAAATTAGCAGCCAGCGATGTACAGATACAGGCACTCATTAGCGTCGTGTTACTTGCGAAATTAAGGGATTTGCCTGCGTACCGGTGATCCTCTGAAATTTCTGCACTGTTATATTCGTCTTTACCTCCCCTATTTGCATTCCTGAGAGCGAGCTCTGTGGAGTGCGAGGCTTGTCGGAGTAGCTCTGTTATCCGAGTTCTGACTGGTTAATGTAGCCCGTCACAGTTTCTTCTACTGCACCAATCCCTTCATCGTAGAGCAGCAACCACACTCAGTGCCCTCCATTATTTGTTGGATTTATTCCAACGTCTGTCTTCCTCTACAAAATTTGCTCTCTTGCCACTTACTCCATTAAGCTACCATGGAAGTTATTCCCATGTCTTACGACGCGATGTAGCGTCGTATCCTGCCATATAGTTAGTGTTTTCTACAGAGAGTGTCTTCATTTCTAATATTATCGGCCCACTTAAATTCAGCACCCTTCTGTAACACCACATCTTTATAGTTTCGTTTCTCGTTTACTGGTTTTCCTACATTTCGCCTTCACTTACTTGCAGTGCGACGCTCGAGACGTAAATTCTCAGATATTTGGTTCTCAATAATTGTGCTTGTATGCACCACTTTTAGTGAGAATTGCCCTCTTTCCTAGTGACTGTGTGCTTCTTAGGTTCTCCTTGATTCGACTAACATGTGATACTTTTTCTCCGAAAATGGCTGGATACTAATTCTTAATCTACTACTTCTTACGCTAGTTTCGTCCTGAGTTTGGCGTTAACCTATTTTCTGCTCGTCTTGAATTCTTCACTTCCTTTACTCTCAATCTATGTAACTGGCTGAGTAGGGAGTCCATTCTATTCAACAGCTCCTGTATCCCCTCCTTAGTTCACATAGGATAGCAATGGCAGTATTAGTATCTATCCACCCTGAATTTTACTCCTATTTTTGAAGACAGCTAAAAATAATAAAAGAATTGGGAAAATTATGTCAAAATGTGGAAGAAAGGTCAGACAATTATTTGAAATTGTGGACCAAATGATTCCTGACCATCGCGTGTTCCGCACTGTAAGAATGATCCCTCCACTTCACACTGTGCAGGTCTGCAACACCACCCTCCAGGACCTCGCATCACAGGCCACGTTCTCGCTTATCAACCCATACAACAAAAACATTCGCCAATTGCTTCCGTACTGCTGTAGTCTGAAACTGTCGGAACAAACTACGCTGCACTCTATACGCATTTTAATGCTCTGTTGCATTTAGGAAAAGTTGAAGTGGCTGTGCATACAAGACCAGGCCAGTCTCACAGGCAATAAATCAAATGCTCCCAATTGTTTTCGTTACTCTTCTCCCCCTTTTCGTTTTCCACACAATCACGCCATTCTTTCACCTCTCTTCGTTATTTGTCCTTCTATCTCTCCCACTCCTACTCTTACGTCCACTGCTCCCAGTGTGCTCTGTTGAAATCTGCCTCATGTTCCACGTCCCGTGAAATAAGCTGTCTTTTTTTTTCTACCGTAGCTACTGCTCTTCCCCCTGTTTCTGTTACTGTTATTTCCAGAAGTCGCAATGGACGTAACTGCAAATATGTAGAAAGCCTGCTTCTATGTACAGTCCCTGACAAAAAAAAGGAAGCACCCGCAAAAGGAGGAGGATGTGGAATAAAACTTTACCTGGTGAGTATGTGATGTTTCAGTGACTACATAATCGAGCCAATTTTACAAAGAACTTTGCAGCAAGAGCTATTTGTATCAGTTTGACGTCTGGGTAGTATTCATATTCATACACCAAGTTCGTTGGGAAGCCGTTCTATCCTCTCCCGAGGCAAGCTGACCCACACTTGTTGTAACTGGTCCTTGGTATCCCGGATGCAGGACTATGTCAGAGTTGACGTCCGAACTGGTCCATCTTTTGCTCTATTCGGGGCACGTATAGGGATGCTTCTGGCTACGGGAGTACCTCATCACCACACAGACGGTTCGTAGAGAAACATACCGTGTTTGGATGAGCATTGTCATGTTGAAAAATGGCACCTCGAAACTGTTTATTGAGAGGTAAGACATAAGGACACAGGATGTCTGTGACGTACCATAGTGCCATCAGTGCTCCCTCAATTACTACCAGCCGTGACCTGAAGCCATACGTGATGGCTTCGCACACAATGATATCGGATATGACACCTCTTAGCCTCTCCACCCCTGGAACAATGGGCCCCCTCCCCATATCACCGAGGTACTCGTCGACGATGATCGCCTACGTAGTGGAGAACTGCAATTCTCTGCTGCAGATATTGTGGCGTTACACACCAGCAGTCCATCCTTCAAGGTCACGGCGCCACTCCAAACGCAGCCATCTGTGTTGTGGTGTCCCACGCATGGAACGGCAGTTTCCTAGTCCAGCTGGTGCTAGTCTGCGATGAACGGTGCGGGATGAGACAGAATGTTGCAGGAAGTCCATTACTTGTTCCCGGATGGCAGTTGCAGATGTGACGGGGTCACAATGTTGCGTATAAAACAAATTTTACAGGACGTGACAGTGTTGTTGCTCCCATACTGCTCAGTCACGATCAAAGTACATTTCGGTGACAGGTGGTTGGAATCACAATTGTAGACGCCCCTCTTCCCTGCTCGGATTCTTCTCTAAAAGCGAGCTGCACGAGCTCATTCAACCAGAATTTACGATGAGATATTTTATAATCAAAACGTAGTGTGGATATATAATTTTTTGTTGTCCTGTGACGGGTTCCGACAGGTTTAGGCCATCTTCAAATGTTAAACATGAAGCTAATAATGGCTATCAGCGGCTGATGCCGATGGCATACAACCATTTCTATATGTTAGATCTGAATATAGCTTAATTCGGTCGATCCCACCCATAGGCAACGATTTGTGGGAAAGAACTTTTAGTAGTCTAAGTAGTCGAGACGCCCCTTTTGACAGGCTACCAGGCGCAACGCGCTTTATTGCGGGTAGCCTATCCATGCAAGGATGAGGCGCTGATGGCCTTCATAGCTGATGTGTATTTTGAATTCTATATAGCTCCTGTCACGTCATAGACAATAAATCTCTGAAGAAGGACTTAAAAGAGAGCAAAGATGTCGGACGAAAGCTATGGCATCTAGCGGAGAGCTGAAAGCGAGTATGCTCAAGGGCACGGGTTAGGCAAGGTCACCTATGGCCAGTATGTCTAAAGTCCGATTTGCAAGTCTTCAGCTTTCTACCGCAATTACTGTCCGTCTGGGTAGTGGCCGTGACACTAAGTAACTATAAACAATGAAAGTATGAATAAAATAAAAAGTAGAAACTTAGGTTGAGTACTAAACGCATGCAGTTTCAGCGCTGATGTCGCTCGGTGCGAACTACTAAACAGCTGTTAATGGAAGGTTCATGATAATTAATGGCATAAACTAAAACTGTTCAAAGTACACAATACCAGAAGCGGAAACACTCGGTCAACATAGGCCTTAAAATGCATACCTCAAAACCTATGAGCACAATTTCTTCTTCGACACTGTGAGAAAAATCTCTTCTAATGCAAGGTCTCTGCTTTCCTTATTTTGGAAGAAGGTAGTATGGATCAAACTAAGAAAAAAACCATCCCACAAACAAGCGTTCTAAAGCGCATATCTTAAGAGGTATGAGCACTTTTTTCAGTAGAAGAGATGTGTACCATAGTAACGAAGTCGAAGAAGTGCTCGTAAATCTTAAGGTATGCGCTTTCGAGCTCATTTTTGCTGCACATTTTTGTTGTTGTTGTTTTGGTCCATACTAACACCAGACAGAATATGGATAGCAAAGAGCATTTGTTTCACAGTATCGAAGATGGAGAAGTACTCATATCTCTCAAGATATGCATTTTAGATCCCATGTTTAATGATATTTTTTCGTTTAGTGTCGTGTACTTTCAACTGTGTATGCTTAGGCCATTAATTATGGTGCACCAAGTATACTTGTTAGTTCTGAGAATTCCATTTAGCTGCCTTTATTTATGATGTTCTTATCTAAACTATGTTACCGATTTCAGATTTACTTTACTACATTCTCAGGAGTCCATACGGCTGTCCAAACCTGTCAACCATGGAATGCATTGACCAACTCAAAATAGCGTAAACTTAGCAGTTTCGCTGCGCACGACATTCACATTGTTTTATTGACCACAGAGTCGATTGACTTGGGTGCCTTGGATGATATTATATAATTCCGAAAGTGGTAATATGAAGAAAATATTAAAATAATAATAAATACACCCAAATGGAATATTTCCTCTAGAATGCAGGAAGGTATTTCGTATAACATTTGGTATCTTCCTGCAACTTCTTGTAGTTAGTGATTTCCAAATTAACTTTTTCTGCCGATTTTGCAGGGTTCTCCTACGTTATCCACCAGTTTTCAGAATCTTTTTGTAACACCACATCTCAAAGGCATCGATTTTATTTCTTTTTCGGCTTTCCCACTGTCCACAATTCATTTGATGTGCTTAGAAGCTTATTGATCAAATTCAAGCCTATGTCTGATACTGATGGATTTCTTTTGCGTGGATTGCCCTCTTTGTCTGTCTTAACCTGCTTGTTATGTCGTTCTTGCCTCGTCTGCCATGAGTCATTTTGTTTCTCAGGTAGTGGAATTACTTTACTAAGTCTACTTCGTGGTCCCCAATTTTTCTCACTACCTTCATTTTCCCTACTCCTGCATACTTTTGCCTTCCTTGATTTTAAGCTCAGTCAGTATTTTGTGCTCAGTTGAATGTCCCGAGCACACCTATTACTAAATTCAGACGAATGCTTAAAAGGTCCAGAAGGAAAGGCAGAGCACAAGAAAAGAACAACATGTGTACGTTTATTGGTGAGTAGATCCACAGAGTCGAAGTAATTTCTGAATGATAAAACCCTTCTGACTAACAATCTAAGGCTGGCAAATTCTGTTATACAGATGTGTATTACATCATCTACATATTGCATTACTGACCATTTTCAGCCTGTGGCCATTTTTAAATGCGCACATAGGACTTGCCGAAAGGGGATTTATGTACACTGACTACCGTCAAAGAGTACCAAGCATGGGCAGACTGTCACTAGTCTTACATATCCAGATGTGTTGCAAAACTAACTAACCCCACAACTTGAAGAGGAAATGAATGTATTCATTTTCCAGCAAGACAGGTCCGCTCCACATTACCACACAGAGGTTACAGAATACCCATCTCGCACTGTACCTGTTTGCCTTGGACGAAGAGGGAACATAGCTCTCTGATCTCCTGATCAGACAACTTCTGATTTCTGTCTGTGGGGACTTGATGAAGACGAGTTGCACATCCCTCCACTTTCTTCTACTAACGGCTAGCTTCGCAAATGCATCAGTGGTGCACTTCCTCAGGTAGATGCGTGCTGTCACACATCTGGGAACAAATTTCGTACAGATGGGGTATCTGCCGTATGCCAGTTGGAAAATTTGTTGAAGGAATCTCGATTTGCTGTAAAGACAATAAATTATTTCAAGTAAGTAAATTTCATTTCCAACGGCCTTACCGTAGTAGTAACACCGGTTCCCTTGGGATCACAGAAGTTAAGCACTGTCGGACTTGGCTAGCATTTAGATGGCTGACCATGCGGATCTGCAGAGAGCTGTTGGAAAGTGTGCTGCACTCGGTCCTCGTGAGGCCATTTGATTGAGAAGTGGCGGCTCCGGTCACGAAAACTGACATTGTCTGGGAGAGCGGTGAGCTGACCACATGCCCCTCCATATCAGCAACCAGTGACGCCGCTCCGTTGAGGATAACAATGCGGTCGGTAGGTAGTGTCGAGCCTTGCAAGGCCTGTTGGAACAGAATATACAGGGTGATCCATTGACAGTGACCGGGCGAAATATCTCACGAAGTAAGCATCAATCGAAAAAACCAAAGTACGAAACTCGTCTAGCTTGAAGGGCGCTATGGTTGGCACGCTAGGTGGCGCTGTCATAGGTCAAACGGATATGAACTGCGTTTTTTTAAATAGGAACCCCCATTTTTTATTACATATTCGTGTAGTACGTAAAGAAATATGAATGTTTTAGCTGGACTACTTTTTTCGCTTTGTGATAGTTGGCGCTGTAATAGTCACAAACGTGTAAGTACGTGGTATCACGTAATATTCCGCCAGTGCAGACGGTATTTGCTTCGTGATACACAACCCGTGTTAAAATAGACCGTTTACCAATTGCGAGAAAGTCCGATATCGTGTTGATGTATGGCTATTGTGATTAAAATGTCCAACGGGCATGTGCTATGTATGCTGCTCGGTATCCTGGACGACATCATTCAAGTGTCCGGACCGTTCGCCGGATAGTTACGTTATTTAAGGAAACACGAAGTGTTCAGCCACATGTTAAACGTCAACCACGACCTGCAACACATGATAATGCCCAAGTAGGTGCTTTAGCTGCTGTCGCGGCTAATCTGCACAAAAGTAGCAGACAAACTGGGCGAGAATCGGGAATCTCAAACGTCGGTGTTGAGAATGCTACATCAACATCGATTGCACCCGTAACGTATTTTTATGCACTAGGAATTGCAAGACGACTTTGAACGACGTGTACAGTTTTGCCACTGGGCACAAGAGAAATCACGGGACGATGACAGATTTTTTGCACGCGTTCTATTTAGCGACGAAGCGTCATTCACTAACAGCGGTAACGTAAACCGGCATAATATGCACTATTGGGCAACGGTAAATCCACGATGGATGCGAGAAGTGGAACATCAGCAACATTGGCGGGTTAATGTATGGTGCGGCATTATGGGAGGAATAATTGGCCCCCATTTTATCGATGGCAATCTAAATGGTGCAATGTATGCTGATTTCTGACGTAATGTTCTACCGATGTTACTACAAGATGTTTCACTGCATGATAGAATGGCGATGTACTTCCAACATGACGGATGTCTGCCACATAGCTCGCGTGCGGTAGGAGCGGTATTGAATAGAATATTTCATGACAGGTGGATTGGTCGTCGAAGCACCATACTATGGCCAGGACGTTCACGGGAACGGACGTCCCCGGATTTCTTTCTATGGGGGAAGTTGAAGGATATTTGCTATCGTGATCCGCCGACAACGCCTGACATGCGTCAGTGCATTGTCAATGCAAGTACGAACATTACGGAAAGCGAACTACTCGCTGTTGACAGGAATGTCGTTAGACGTATTGCCAAATGCATTGAGATTGACGGACATCATTTTGAACATTTATTGCATTAGTGTGGTATTTACAGGTAATCACGCTGTAACAGCATGCGTTCTCAGAAATGATAAGTTCACAACGGTATATGTATCACACTGGAACAAGCGAAATAAAAAAGTTCAAACGTACCTACGTTCTGTATTTTAATTTAAAAAAACCTATTTGTAACTAACTGTTCGTCTAAAATTGTGAGCCATATATTTGTGACTATTACAGCGCCATGTATCGAAAAGCGAAAAAAGTAGTCCAACTAAAACATTCATATTTCTTTACGTACTACACGAATATGTAATAAAAGATGGGGGTTCCTATTTAAAAAAGCGCAGTTTATATCCGTTTGACCTATTGCAGCGCCATCTAGCCCGCCAATTATACTTCCATCTGGTTTCCCCCTTCAAGCTAGGCAAGTTTCGTCTTTGTAGTTTTTTCGTTTGACGCGTATTTCGTGAGATGCTTGGCGCGGTCACGATGAACAGATCACACTGTATGTTATATGCATGCTTCCTGCATTTCATTTGGTGAGTGCTGGTGGAAGACAATTTAGTTCTTAGCTCATCATGGTCCGACGTAAATAAATGATTTTTATTGTTGAGTGTATCTGTAGTTAACATGTACCAGAGCTATGTGAAATAAATGTCTTTCTACTAGGAACACAATACAACAGCCTGTACAGCGGCTTAAACTATGTTTCACGTACACACCACACGCAGTTTCCCGAACCGCGCAGCAGATACACAGCGTGTGGAGCGACGTTTACCGTTTGTCGTCCCACCGGAAGTTATCGGCGGTCCGACGGCGGCTTTGGTGAGGCAGTGATCCGAGAGGCCGAGCCGGCGACTCTATATACCTGCTAGTGCCGTCCCTCTTCATCTGCAGGAAGTTCCCGGACCGATAGGCCCCAGGGAGTCCGCGAGCAGATTACAGGCCGATCACTCTGCCGCTAGCCGGCCGGGCGGCGGGCGGCGGAGCGCTACCATTTGCTGAGCAAATAGTCGCCGGGCTGTGGGGACGGGGAGGGGAAGGACGGGCTGAGGGAGGTGCTCCTATAATCTTTTATGAGCTGCAGCCGGAGCCAGGGGAGGAACAAGAAGGTGGGGGCGGCAGCCAAGGAAAACCGCTTAGCGCAGTTGGGCTTACTGCCTGCGGTCGCGGTCCTACTTGCGTGCGCCGCGAAGAGGAAATAGCGCCCTAAATTATGTAGCGCTGCCGCTGCCTTCCCCGGTCACCAGCAGCGTCTGCCAAGACCGCAGGGGGCGCCTCAGATGCGGCCGCCTCACTTTATTGTGACTGCCTGCTGCGCAAGCTACAGCAGCGGCGAGGTCAATGAAGTTTATCACACGGCGTGTTCTGTTTGCTATAGCAGACGGGCAGCGAACACATCGACTCATCTCACTAACTACTTTTTTCCCCAACCTGTCTTCTGACGCTTCTGATGCGTCCCGCTACGACTTTCTGTCCTTCACCATCCTCTTCGTTTGGGACTCTCAAATCCAGTGTCCTCGACTGTTTGTTACACATACGTCTAAGAACTAAAACACTGTGGACACTGTCAGTCACGAGATGGAGGAGCACCTGGTGGAGCTGCGGGCACCTCACAAGGTAAGGAACATATATAAGGGAACAAGAGACGTATGGGGTATCAGTCTCGCTAAGACACGACCTCAAATGGAAAAACCCACCGACATTAGCGAACCTGACGAATCAAATTGTCGTGGTCCCGTGCCTGCGAACGACCATCTCGGGCATAGTAAATCTTATATAATAGTAAATCTGGTTCGCTGTTCGCGTGCCACTACCGTAAGCATTTATACACTACTGGCCATTAAAATTGCTACACCACGAAGATGACGCGCTACAGACGCGAAATTTAACCGACAGCAAGAAGATGCTCTGATATGCAAATGATTAGCTTTTCAGAGCATTCACACAAGGCTGGCGCCGTTGGCGACACCTACAACGTGCTGACATGAGGAAAGTTTCCATCCGATTTCTCATACACAAACAGCAGTTGACCGGCGTTGCCTGGTGAAACGTTGTTGTGATGCCTCGCGTAAGGCGGAGAAATGCGTACCATCAAGGTCGGATTGTCGCCTATCACGATTGCGGTTTATCGTATCGCGACTTTGCTGCTCCCGTTGGTCGAGATCCAATGACTGTTAGCAGAATATGGAACCGGTGGGTTCAGGAGGGTAATACGAAAGCCGTGCTGGATCCCAAAGGCCTCGTATCACTAGCAGTCGAGATGACAGGCATCTTATCCGCATGGCTGTAACGGATCGTGCAGCCATGTCTCGATCCCCGAGTCAACAGATGAGGACGTTTGCAAGACAACACCATCTGCACGAACAGTTCGACGACGTTTGCAGCAGCATGGACTATCAGCTCGGAGACCATGGCTGGGGTTACCTTTGACGCCGCATCACAGACAGGAGCGCCTGCGATGGTATACTCAACGTCGAACCTGGGTGCACGAATGGCAAAACGTCATTTTATCGAATGATTCCAGACATTATGATGGTCGCATCACTGTTTGGCGACATCGCGGTGAACACACATTGGAAGCGTGTATTCGTCATCGCCATACTGTCGTATTACCCGGCGTGATGGTATGGGGTGCCATTGGTTACACGTCTCGGTCACCTCTTGTACGCATTGACAGCACTTTGAACAGTGGACGTTACATTTCACATGTTTTACGATCCGTGGCTCTACCCTTCATTCGACCCCTGCGAAACCCTAAATTTCAGCAAGATAATGCACGACCGCATGTTGCAGGTTCTGTATGTGCCTTTCTGGATACAGAAAATGTTCGACTGCTGCCCTGGCCAGCACATTCTCCAGATCTCTCACCAATTGAAAACGTCTGGTCAATGGTGACCGAGCAACTGGCTCGTCACAATACGCCAGTCACTATTCTTGTTGACCTGTGGTATCGTGTTGAAGCTGCATGGGCAGCTGTACCTGTACACGCCATCCGAGCTGTTTCACTCAATGACAAGGCATATAAAGGCCGTTATTACGGCCACAGGTGGTAGTTCTGGATACTGATTTTCCAGGATCTATGCACCCAAATTGCGTGAAAATGTAATCACATGTCAGTTCTAGTATAATACATTTGTCCAATGAATTCATCATCTGCATTTCTTCTTGGTGTAGCAATTTTAATGGCCAATAGTGTAGAAAGTGGTTGAAGGACAGTAAAATCCCGAGAAAGCTACGAGGTGTTTTACGTTCACGCCTCTTCAAACGCGCCGTTCGAAGCTCTGCCCGCTCTCTGAAGCAGCGACCTGTGATCGAGTTGACGATTAAGTACAGCGCTCAAGTGTTTCGGAGCACACAGTTCAGGGCACGTTATTAAACACTGAGGTCCTCAGCAGATGACCGCTATATGTTCCCACTTTGACCCGAAGATATTTCGGTTTCGATTGCAATGGGCGCAGTATCATCCAGACTAGACCGTCAGTCAGTGGAATCGTGTCGCCTGGTCGGGTGAATAAAGTTTCTTCTTGCAGCAGGTCTATGGTATTGTCTGAATTCGTCGTCTTTCAGGCGAATGGCTTCTCGAAACATGTAACACGCCACAGAGCCAGGCCGCTGGGAGCAATGAGAGACAATCGCCTGTGCTCCCATGGAACTATGATGGTAATCCAAGTCACCGTGACAGCTGTGAACATTAAATATGAAGTCTTCAGGTGTTGTCAGCCGAGTAACGTCGTCGTCTCGTAGCAACTGTAACGTTCCCTGGCAAACTCACATTATTAAAGAACAAAAATTTATTTGTACCATATACGCCGCTCTGGGCAAGTTGTATATATCGTAATTATTGAACAAAAATATTACTGAATGTGGTGTAAAAGACATTTGTTATTCTCCTTATATTTTTTGTTGTAATATTTCTCTGTATTTAGGATAGGAATTTTTCTGTATTTATTATGTGATTGTAAAATGTGTCAGTATTTGCGATAGCAGAGATATATATAAAATGTCAGAAGAGAATAATATCGTCAATTTGCAAAGAAATGTTAATAGTCAGCAATACTATTTAAGCACAATGCATTATGTATTCTTTGGTCTTCTCTGTTCAGAAGTCATTGCGGTAGGACACTGTGAAAGAGTTTTTTACGAATGGGTAGACTTCTTTTGCCTCTGTCTGGACTTAGCCGCCATTAGACGATGCGTTACGAATTAATGTGAGTTGTATTGTTGTTTGATCTAAATATATTAGTTTATCAAAAGTGTGAATTATTTATGTAAATTAGCTTGCCCACGTCATCTATAAAATTTCTTTGAGAATTTTTCAGCATTTTTTAGCGGTGTTGCTGGGCTATGCCGCGACCAACAATAGGCGGCACATTTAAAAAATTATCAAACCCGTAAATCGGGAACAGAAGCATAAAAATCAATAGTGAATTAATAAATTGTTCTTCTTTTTCAGTGATCCTGTGGCTGATAAAATTTGAATTAATTATACGTTTGTGCATTCGTAGGCGGATAGTTAATGTTAGTTAACATTGAAATTTAAACAGTTTGGTTCTTTCAAAATATCTTAAATGTGTAATGAAGTAGGTTTGATCAGTGATAAATGTCGGCTTGGCAATAATTAAAACATTTTCTGCTAATAGAGGTAATCTTGTGTTCTATGGCTAGTGCCGGGATAAAATTCAGTAAAAATATTTAACAAAAAACCCACTGCATCTGGAAAGTGTATGCCAAGGCCGAATGATTTAAAGGACTCAATTCTCAACCTAATATTCTTAACCAGTTCATATGAGTTCACGTAAATATTATTTTTTCTTTAGATGTACGTAATTCTTAAGAAAGTAAAAATTTTTATTACCACACGAAAATAAGAGAGTGGTTCTACAACAAAGTTCGCACGAAAGAAAATTAACTTAAAAGCAAAAGATAAAATTTATTATTCTTCTTTAACGAAATTTCAAATCAATTCCATTCATTACGACGATTTCGTAAAATTGGCGCCCAACGTGGGGCTCGAATATGCAGTGGCCACTAAATACCCGTGATATAACTAGGGAATTAATATAGTCGAACTTTGTTGCAGAACATTTAATAATTTTTCTATGTATTGTATGTATTGCATAACCAATATTGTGTGGTAATACCTGTGTATGATTTTTTGCATGAGAACACTATGTACCCAGAGGCAAGCTGAAGAAGAGAGCTCATTATTTCGAAAAATTAATTACCTACCACAATATCAGGGGGCAGCTGCACCCAAGATAGATCACCAAAAGGTAAAGCTACAGTGTAGTTGTCCTGTGGGTAGTAAAGTAGCCTCAGTGCAGTGTTCTCGGATCATTAGTGGTGTGCTTGTTGTTAGTGCTTTGTTTTAAAATAACAGGACATTTAGGTAGTTAGTCATTGTAGTATATAGTAAGTGTGTATTAGTTAATGTCCATTTCTTGTGTGATTATGTCAGTGAAACCTGAGTGTTAGGATATTTAGTTCAGATTTTATTTCTTTTGTTTACTATGGTTAGATTGCGTAGTCAGAAAGATATCAACATGGATAATGAGCAACAGTCAGTAAGTAGTGATACCGAGTTGGAAAGTGGGACACAAAGTAATGTTAGTGATGAAGTTCGAGAAGTACAATATGAAAATCTGGGGGCAGAAGGGCAAGAAATGTTGCCATTGCCACCCAGTGATTCAGTTGATAGCGGAAATACTGTGCCATCCGCAAGCACTGGACACGGACCAGAGAGTGATGAGGTGTCATAAGTGCAATCATTAAGAGTTATGTTCGAGCGCATGCTCAATTTCCAAGCTGAATTTGTACGTGTGCAAGCAGAGCGTGATAGAGAACGTGATGCTAAACAAGCAGAACGCGATAGAGAACGTGATGCTGAACAAGCAGAGCGTGACCAGAGATTGGTAGCTGAATTTGCCAAACAAGCAGAGCGCGATAGAGAACGTGATGCTAAACAAGCAGAGCGTGACCGACGCCTGCATGAGAGGGACTTGCAGTTGATGCAAACTTTAGAAGTTATGCAAAGTGAGCTTGTTAGTTTGAAACAAAAATATGAAACCATACCCAAAACAGTGCATGAATTAAGCGAAAGAGTAGACAGTATTCAAGTGGCTAACGCCAATATCGTAGAGGAAATTAGTGTCCTGACTAACAGAGTCGAGCAATTGGAAATTGACACAACTCAAGTAATTGAGGACAAAGTGATCAAACAAGTGCACAAAGTAGAAAATGAAGTCATAAAAGAAATAGATCAGAAAGTGCACGCCGCAATTGAGGCCAGAGATGTGGGCTCAAGTGCGGATGTGCAGGACCTAAAAAAGATAGTGCACAAAGACATTCCGCTGTGGCAGCGGAGTGTGGACCGTCGTCTTGCCGAGATGGAGCTTAGCTTGCGGCATGACGAGGCACGGGCGTATGTCACGCCAGCCAGGTCCAACAATGATAGGCATATAAATACTGCAGTAAAAAATTGCGACTGCGAGACAGAACAGGCAACCAATGTAAGCGAAACAAATAAATGTCATTCCAAAGTAGTGATTGAAGAAAGCTTGATTAGGAACCGACAGTTTCAGATCTTTACAACGGAGAAGAAATCTGTTCACCCTGTAGTGTTTATCAAGGGATTTAGAAACATTTTGCCTAGCGTTTGGAGTCATACCCAGAAAATACAGTTCGTTATGTCCTACATACAAGGAGATGCTGCATTATGGGCAACCGAAGCAGCTGACAGTTGTGATACATATGAGCAATTTGAGAAGGCATTCTTGGCCAAATATTGGTCAACATGTATTCAGGAGAGATTACGGAAGGAGGTACATAATCCAGAGCCGTATTCTCCACGACTAGGCAATTTGCGAAAATATTTTGAGAAGTATATTAATAAGACCCGTTACTGGGACGAACAGATTTCATCCCGGGATTTGATTAGACTTTTGAAATCACACTTGCCGATACATGTAAAGGAAAAACTTATACACGTGCCCGAAAATGATATGGAACATTTCTTGTCTGTTCTGGACTCAATTGACCTGATTCAGGAGGATGTTAAGGCAGTCTCTGAACAGGCTAGAAGTAACGGAAACGGTTATAGAAATGGTCGAAATAACACGCCTCCACCAAGTAATGGAAACGGCGGAGGTAATAATAGGAGACAAGAGTATGCACGAAACGGAAATAGAGGTAGAGACCGGAACGGCAATGGTCCGCCGGTGAATAATGACCGGAAAAGGAGGTTCGATGACCGGTATGAGACAGGCCCACCAAGCAATAATAGATGGAAAAATGCCAGGGGGCCGAGCAACACTAATACTTATAATGATGCAAACCGAACTTGGCCGCAGAACCAGAGGCCCAGTCCGGACCGGCAAAACAGTGATAGGTATGACAATAACCGACCGCCACCACAAAATGCGCCAATTGCGCAACCGTGGCGGCCGACGCAACACAACGTGCACATAGTGGAGGTCAGTGACACAGAGCAGCCACGCCCATTCACTAGCAATAATTCAACAAACTAGATGCAGCCGAGATACGCTCTCCATCGTCGGCTGAGGTTTGGAGTGAGAGCAGCCCGACACAGAACAAAACACCGAACAAAATCTGTATCCTTAGGTATAATGACGGGGTACAGATGGGAGATGAATTAATAACTGAACCATCCACGTGCATAAAGGAGCACAAAGACAAAGTACAAGCGATAATAGGGGTCAAAATTAATAATATTGATGTGCAAGCGGTCGTAGATACAGGTGCTACTGTCAGTGTTATGAGTATGGACTTATTCAAAGTACTGGGGAAGGAAAGGCGTATGCTGACTTTTCCCGTGAATAACTGTAAAGTCACTGGAGCCATAAGTGCACAGCGACAAATAATTAAACTCCAAGTGCGGGTAGAGATGTATTTAGGGGATGAAGCCATAGCGTGCTCATTCCTGGTAGTAAAGGGTTTAAAAGTAGCCTGCATTTTGGGGGTAGATTTTTTAAGAGAAAGGGACGCAATAATCGACCTTTCTCGGGGAAAATTAAGCTTGATGAATGCTGGTAGGAGAATAGAATTGTCCATGCTCAGATCTGAAGAGGTACCTGTACCTAATTGTAATGCTATTAACATAAAGTGTAGGAATCAGTCGATACTACATTTAGACAATCATTGTCTAGGACAGAATCTCTATTATCCTGACGTACAAGGTGATCAATTAAAAGCAAATGTGGACGCACTTGTGAACAAAGTATCACAGTCCGAAAATTTGAACTCTATGCAACAGCAGGATTTGGTACAGTTATTATCTAATTATGCAGATGTATTTTCAGAACGACCAGGAATTGTTAAGGGATATCAGTACAATATCGAGGTGAAGCCTCACAAAACTTACTGTCGAGCCTCATACTCCATTCCTTGGCCCAAGAAGGAAAAAGTTTTTTTTTACGAACATTTGGAGAGTTAAATAAATTTTTCAGGTTATACATTGTATATAAGCACACAAGATAAGAAAAGCAGGGTGCAACCTTACCAGGTGCGCTAAAAAAGGGAAGAAAAATATAATCGACATGTGACGAATAACAAAAAATTTAGTGTTGGGGACTTGGTACTCTTACGCAATCATCCTAAGTCCTCGGCATCCTTGAAACAGAATAGCAAGTGGCAATTGGTGTACAATGGACCTTTTAGAGTAGTAAGTGTGCCACATGAGTGTAGCTATCTCTTAGCAGATCCCCACTCAGGGAGAGTACGGGGACTGTATCCGTGTAAGGATGTAAAAGCATTCCTACAGTAAAAGACTAATAGTCATATGTGGACACCATTCGTTTGTAAATAATGAACATTAATGATGTGTGATCTTTAGAGATAATGTACTAGTGTAGAAGTGTTTAGTTATAAGAATATGATTGACTTTCTCGTGTGTATGGATATTTGTGTTATGTACTCTTTTAATTTGTGTTATCTGGAACATGCTCTAAATGTTTGCACAGATAATCTGATTAGTGCAATTATTTGTAGTGTTAAGCTGTGACAGAGTTCAATCAAAAAGAACATTTTAGTAATGATTAGTTAGGGTACTACATAATTTTCTATGTGCCCAAATTTGAAATATTTCTTGGCACAATCTTTTCTATTAGGTGTATGTATGTATATATGTATAGCTGTCAGATTGACAGACTCGAACCCAGAATAATATCAATAATATGAGGCCCTGAGAACTTTATTATCTAACCAATGTTATCAGAGAGAATAATGCACCCAGTAGTGACCCGAGGGCACCATGGGAGGCAAACTTGTTGCAAATTTAAGTAGTGCAAAGTTACGCACAAAGAAGCTTCAATTGAAGCATGTGCAGATGCAAACAGTAAAAAAGAGCTAGCCAGATACAGTCCAAGTCAATTTTTGCCTACAGAGACTACACTGTAGTTACGTAGGACGTTGATAGTAAAGTGTGACATGAGTTCAAAGGAGTTATTGAACAATATGCCTGAATCCGGCTGGAATGCACAAATAAAATCTACTCGAACACGAATATAGATGACTTTTGGGCAAACTAATACCAAATTTTAATATTTTGTTACCATGTACGCAAATATCACACCTTGGTAAAGAGTTACGAATGTGCTATTACAAAAAAAAAATTGCACAGCGGACATTGTAAATAAAAATAAAGGAACTTAAACAAAAGTGCAGTATTGTGCGGCAGAGACAGACAGTGACTGTTAAACCTGCAGCAATACGTCACGGAGTAGTTGTGTATAAGTGATAAAAAACTGTATCATCGCCGTGTGTGCAAATGGACAAGGAACTAGCACGACACGAGCAGTGAACCGATAACGGACGGTCGATCAAATTAGTGTCAAACTTTAACTCTTTGTGTGTCAAGGGACGCTAGGAAAGCGCATTGACTACGAAGATACATTTTGTCCTAAGGTGAAAACTTGCGTGTGACTAATGACAAGTCATGACATGTTGAAAAATATTGTGCGCCCATAAAACGTGTTACTGTGACAACGAAATATTGTGCAAACCAGACTAGTGAAGGCCTACTGAGTAATAACTGCCACTAACTGTGTGCGTTCTTTCCCACAGCAGGAAAAATGCCTATAAGGATAGTACACTGTTTCTGAACTTGTTGCATGTTTCCTGGAGCACTGCAAGAAGACGTCGCACGGGCGAGCGGATATCCAACGCGCATCCGGCTACATCAGCTATGCAGCGGCCGCAGCAGCCCGTAGCAGACCAGACAGACAGCCACGCCCCTCCGCGCCGTAGCTGTCAACGCCGGGGGCGGTGACCTACACGGAGACAGCGCGCCGCGCCGAGCGCCGCTCAACAATCACTCCGCACCGCTCACCAAATACAGCATTATTGATTTTTTTTATGTTCACATAAACTGAATAACATGTCAATGACTTCATTTCGATAAACATTGAACATTTATTACGTAGGACAAGTGACCTTGTAGTGTATCACAAGAATAATAGTATCACACACAAAAAACTTCAGTCGAACTGTTTGTGACTGTGATATTGTGTAATTGTGTAACCGTTTGTGACGAACTGCTAATTTAATTCAAATGAATAACTGTTAAAGAGACAATATTGACCATGAACCAACTGGGATGGCTGGGCTCCGGCACAGTTTTGCCCAGGTTTTCTGTTTGCCTACGCCCAAATGGGGGAGCCATGAACTTATATAACCCTGGGACTAAATAAAAGAGCCATTCCGTAAAATATACAAGTGTAAAGAACGTTACTGGCACCATAGTGTCAAAGTGTAAAAACTCTTTGCCAAATGCTGCCAGGGGGCAATGTAACGTTCCCTGGCAAACTCACATTATTAAAGAACAAAAATTTATTTGTACCATATACGCCGCTCTGGGCAAGTTGTATATATCGTAATTATTGAACAAAAATATTACTGAATGTGGTGTAAAAGACATTTGTTATTCTCCTTATATTTTTTGTTGTAATATTTCTCTGTATTTAGAATAGGAATTTTTCTGTATTTATTATGTGATTGTAAAATGTGTCAGTATTTGCGATAGCAGAGATATATATAAAATGTCAGAAGAGAATAATATCGTCAATTTGCAAAGAAATGTTAATAGTCAGCAATACTATTTAAGCACAATGCATTATGTATTCTTTGGTCTTCTCTGTTCAGAAGTCATTGCGGTAGGACACTGTGAAAGAGTTTTTTACGAATGGGTAGACTTCTTTTGCCTCTGTCTGGACTTAGCCGCCATTAGACGATGCGTTACGAATTAATGTGAGTTGTATTGTTGTTTGATCTAAATATATTAGTTTATCAAAAGTGTGAATTATTTATGTAAATTAGCTTGCCCACGTCATCTATAAAATTTCTTTGAGAATTTTTCAGCATTTTTTAGCGGTGTTGCTGGGCTATGCCGCGACCAACAATAGGCGGCACATTTAAAAAATTATCAAACCCGTAAATCGGGAACAGAAGCATAAAAATCAATAGTGAATTAATAAATTGTTCTTCTTTTTCAGTGATCCTGTGGCTGATAAAATTTGAATTAATTATACGTTTGTGCATTCGTAGGCGGATAGTTAATGTTAGTTAACATTGAAATTTAAACAGTTTGGTTCTTTCAAAATATCTTAAATGTGTAATGAAGTAGGTTTGATCAGTGATAAATGTCGGCTTGGCAATAATTAAAACATTTTCTGCTAATAGAGGTAATCTTGTGTTCTATGGCTAGTGCCGGGATAAAATTCAGTAAAAATATTTAACAAAAAACCCACTGCATCTGGAAAGTGTATGCCAAGGCCGAATGATTTAAAGGACTCAATTCTCAACCTAATATTCTTAACCAGTTCATATGAGTTCACGTAAATATTATTTTTTCTTTAAATGTACGTAATTCTTAAGAAAGTAAAAATTTTTATTACCACACGAAAATAAGAGAGTGGTTCTACAACAAAGTTCGCACGAAAGAAAATTAACTTAAAAGCAAAAGATAAAATTTATTATTCTTCTTTAACGAAATTTCAAATCAATTCCATTCATTACGACGATTTCGTAAAATTCTCGAAACATGTAACACGCCACAGAGCCAGGCCGCTGGGAGCAATGAGAGACAATCGCCTGTGCTCCCATGGAACTATGATGGTAATCCAAGTCACCGTGACAGCTGTGAACATTAAATATGAAGTCTTCAGGTGTTGTCAGCCGAGTAACGTCGTCGTCTCGTAGCAACGCTCAAGTGTTTCGGAGCACACAGTTCAGGGCACGTTGTTAAACACTGAGGTCCTCAGCAGATGACCGCTATATGTTCCCACTTTGACCCGAAGATATTTCGGTTTCGATTGCAGTGGGCGCAGTATCATCCAGACTGGACCGTCAGTCAGTGGAATCGTGTCGCCTGGTCGGGTGAATAAAGTTTCTTCTTGCAGCAGGTCTATGGTATTGTCTGAATTCGTCGTCTTTCAGGCGAATGGCTTCTCGAAACATGTAACACGCCACAGAGCCAGGCCGCTGGGAGCAATGAGAGACAATCGCCTGTGCTCCCATGGAACTATGATGGTAATCCAAGTCACCGTGACAGCTGTGAACATTAAATATGAAGTCTTCAGGTGTTGTCAGCCGAGTAACGTCGTCGTCTCGTATCAACGCTCAAGTGTTTCGGAGCACACAGTTCAGGGCACGTTGTTAAACACTGAGGTCCTCAGCAGATGACCGCTATATGTTCCCACTTTGACCCGAAGATATTTCGGTTTCGATTGCAGTGGGCGCAGTATCATCCAGACTGGACCGTCAGTCAGTGGAATCGTGTCGCCTGGTCGGGTGAATAAAGTTTCTTCTTGCAGCAGGTCTATGGTATTGTCTGAATTCGTCGTCTTTCAGGCGAATGGCTTCTTGAAACATGTAACACGCCACAGAGCCAGGCCGCTGGGAGCAATGAGAGACAATCGCCTGTGCTCCCATGGAACTATGATGGTAATCCAAGTCACCGTGACAGCTGTGAACATTAAATATGAAGTCTTCAGGTGTTGTCAGCCGAGTAACGTCGTCGTCTCGTAGCAACGTTTCGATGGACTGTGTCTCTATCATCTTCAGGCGAAGTGTCATAACACAAGCATGTACGCTTGGGTCAGACCAACAAATCTGCTGTGGCGGAACATAGTAATGGCGAGAAGCACACCTTCGATGTCGAGGACACAAAGAAAATATGCAATACAAACGGATTTTGGGAATCGGTAATCAAAGATTCCATAGAAATACGGTTACACGACAACCTAATCAATCGCGACAGTGGCTAGCAGCACAGCCTGGGAGCCAGCAATCAGGAAAATCAGAGAAGAACGTTCCGTTCCACCAAGGGCCACGGACGGAGCAGGCAGAGACAGACGCCGGGACACGAACCCCGCACACACGTCCTCCCCCCCCCCCCCCCCCTTGTCCGCCTCACCTCCACCACCACCGGCCGCTCCAGGCGCATCGAGCGATTCCGCGGGCGCGTTATTGGCCGGCGGCGGGGAGAGCGGTCCAGCAGTGACATCCCGACACTTCACCAGATGGTGATGGAGACGCATTCCATCGAAACGTTGCTACGGGACGAGGACGCTACTCTGCTGACAACCCGTGAAGACTTCATATACGAAATTCGCCGAGAAGGCCTGCACTCACATATAATGTGAATATTGCTCGGCACAAGCTATATCCTTTCACGCTGGGTAGCTTTCCCGGCGGCGATGGCATCATTCAGCAGCATAGCTGTCCATGTCAGAATACCCAAATCGTGCAGCAGCGGTTTGAAGATCGTTTAAGCGAAAATACGTTAATCTCTTCGCCACAGAACTGGATTAATCTGAACACATCTGAGATGAAATCGGCTGCCAGCTCCGTACCCACGAACCATTGGCCCGTAATGTGACCCGTGTCTTGGTATTTGATAAATTATCCCCGTTTTTCCCTACAGCCTTTACCCTTTACAGCCAGCTCTACTACCATGGGAGTTATCCTTGATGTCTTAACACATCTACTATGAACTTGTCCTCTCTCGCCGGCCGGAATGGCAGAACGGTTCTAGACGCTAGAGTCTGGAACCAAGCGACCGCTACGGTCGCAGGTTCGAATCCTGCCTCGGGCATGGATGTGTGTGATGTCCTTAGGTTAGTTAGGTTTAAGTAGTTCTAAGCTCTAGGGGACTGATGACCTCAGACGTTGTCTCGTAGTGCTCAGAGACATTTGAACCATTTTGTCCCCTCTCTTTGTCAGATTTATCCAAGTATTCAAAAATGGTTCAAATGGCTCTGAGCACTATGGGACTTAACATCTGTGGTCATCAGTCCCCTAGAACTTAGAACTACTTAAACCTAACTAACCTAAGGACTTCACACACATCCATGCCCGAGGCAGAATTCGAACCTGCGACCGTAGCAGTCCCGCGGTTCCGGACTGAGCACCTAGAACCGCCAGACCACCGCGGCCGGCTCCAAGTATTCCCATACTCACTGACTACGGAGACAATATTTCTATTTCCTATCATTCCACTTTATCCTTCTTCAATAGAACATCTGAAACACTTCGATTTTCTTCTTTTCCGGTTTTTCCTCTCCCGATGATTCACTTCTATACAATGTTGTGCTCCAGAGGAACATTCTCAAAACTTTCTTTCTCAAGTTATGACATACGTTAGGTTCTAATTATGACTTACGTTAGATTCTAACGGACTTCATTTCGAAAAGAAAATTCCCTCTTCATGTTCAGGTACCATTGTCGATACCCTTACTAAAGATCGACATCTACAGCTCATTTGCGGTGGCTCCGATTCCGTTGATGTAGAAGTTACAGCATCGCGCCAGCGGTTGTGTAATCCCAAGTAGACTGCACGCGCTTTCGAGATGTTGGAGAGACTCTGTCCCAGAACAGCGGACACAAGAATAATTCTGACATTCAAAGCGTTTGGTGATAATTACAAGTATTTAAATCGTGACAGATGTTGAATGTTCACAGGAAATAATTTTCTGAAGGTAACTCTAAGCGTTATGTGTTATAAGTAGTCTGAACAGTACGTAGTAGATTTGTGTATGAGAGCCATTAGCAGCAGTGGTAAACTAAAATTCTTTACTGTCGACCAAGTACAAAAGTTGGATATCGGAAAAATTTTCGACTGTAGTAACCAAATATTTGAAACATTCTTAGTTGTACAAGGTGAAAGAAATTTATTTATGTGGACTGCGAGAGACAAATGAAGACACATAAACTTTCTACGTATGGAACAATAATCTGTGTTTAATGTGAGTGATTTTCATTATTGCAATACAAAAACATGAAGCGTGCAGATTGGGAGCAAAAATTGAAATAAAATTTTACAGATTGTGATGGAATGTGGTGTACTTCACTGATTACCGTATGAAGACAGAATTACAAAGAACTTGGAAGTAAGAGCCTGCTTTTCAATAGATTGTTACGCCTACTCTGGCCCGTATGAGTGCACTGTTTCTGTTGTGAAGGGTGGCACGAAACCCTTGTATCCTTTCCTGACGAAAGCTGACGCGTAAGTGTTGCAACTAGTCCTTGATATGCTGCATCCTGGCGATGCGACACAGTTGATGTTCGAACTAGTCCGATACGTTCCATTAAGTTTCGGGTGTGCAGCCGCAAGAAATCTCCTTCTTCTTCTAATATTTCGGCTGTAAAACGTTCAGCCATCTTCTGTCGGCGACGGATCTGGCGAGCTTATTGGCCACGAGAGTACCTCAACACCACGCAGGCAGTTTTTAGAGACAGGTGCCAAGAGTGGACAATCATTGTCCTCTGGAAAAGATTGCACCACGATACTGTCGCTTGAGAGGGAACACATGAGGATGCAGTATGTCCGTGACGTAAAACTGTGCTGTCAGAATTCCCTCAATCATTATCAGCCGTGACTTGAATTCGTAGCCAATGGCTCCCCACATCATCACCCCCAAGAATAACACCTATTTACCTCTTCAAAACATTGGAAGAATGGGACCTATACCAAGGTCGCCGTCGTACTCGCCGTCGATGGTGATCCGGGATATTACAAAACCGCAAGTCATCGGTGAAGACAGTGCGACGCCATTGTTCAGCAGTACGTGCTTCCCGACCACGGCAACCCTTTGAAGTGCGGTGTTAACGACAGCCCACACATGGAACAGTAATTCCCTAGCCCAGCTGCAGCTAGTTTCCGACCAATGTTACTGGATGACTCTGTTTGATGCAAGCAGTCCATTACTAGTCCTCGTATGGCAGGCACTGACGTGACGAGATTAGGAATGCGCTTAGTGCACATAGCGGCGATCCGTCGTTGTGGTGGTCAGACGTGGTCGACTGGGACCTTTGCGACGAGCATTCTGCCATCAGGTTTTCATCCAGTCCAATATTGAATCACTATTTCGTATGAATGCCCCAAATCTGGACATAGTGTGATTCGACCAACTGGCCAAATGGAGAGCCAAAGCGAGGCCTATTTCGAACTTCGTCTGGTGATGACAGTACTGTCTCACACGACAACTCCGTGTCCATCACAGTGATCACTTAGCATCCGACGCTGTTCACGTCCCTTATATACTCTACCACGGCTGGTAACAACGCTAAACATGAGCAACACTAACGAACTCTGGTGGCTGTGCTACCTGTCACAGAAGGGTTACAACTCTAATCATTTAAATACCTGCTGACGGTGTGTTCATCTGCAAAATTACATTGACGTCAGGCCATATCTTCTTCGTGCTTTTTCGTCAGGCAGTGTAGTTATCTCTACCAACGGTCTTGCCGCAGTGGTAACACCGGTTCCCGTCAGATCACCGAAGTTAAGCACTATCGAGCTTGGCTAACACTTGGATGCGAAACAATTCAGCCCTTGTAACGCCATTTGAGGAGCTACTTGACTGAAAAGGAGCAGCTTCGGTCTCGAAAACTGACAGAGTCCAAGAGAGCGGTGTGCTGACCACATGCCCCTCCATATCCGCATCCAATGACATCTCTGGGCTGAGGATGACATACAGCGATCGATTGGTACGGCCGGGCCTTCCGAAGCCTATTCGAATGGAGAGAGAGATAAAGGTTCTCACTACGTACAGGATGCACTACGCAGGATGCACTCGCCTGACTTAAGCCCTCTTCAGTTCAACTCGATTTGTAAACTGAAGGAAACACTTCACGGCATTCGCTTCAGAACTGCTACAAATTCGTCGGTCAATAGACCGCGCCGCTCGAACTGTCATCACAACTGGCACTGCTAAGATTATCCTACGACTTCCACATCGCTGGCAACGGGCTATACAGAATGCTGGTGACTACTTTGACGGTCAGTAAGACTTTCAAACACGTATCTACTTCGTACGAGCTGTAAATAAATAGTTGTCACTATTAAAGTTCCAACCCTCGTATAAACACATCATAAATGAAATGCTCAAATGAAGTGATACTATGTCAATTTATCTTCTGTTACTAGACTGCTTATTGATAATCAAGTGAAATAATATAACTGCAGCTATAGTTGGTCGTACAACAGCGTAGTGAATTCCAATAATAACATGGGAAAAATAGTGAGTCATGCTTCCATTACGCAATATGGGAATGCATATTGAAATGTTAACTATAGACCAATAGTCCTTATTAGAATGGAAATGTTGTGTCATGTATTCGACTTTGATATGTAAAGTTGAATCTACATTTATGTTAAAATTGATAATAAGGAATAATTTGTAATTTAAAACATGACAATCAACATAAATGTGTACTTCTAACCTAGCCCGTGCCGTTTCGAATTCCAGATCTTCAAAACGGTGGGAAATACACACCTTATTCCGTCGCCCCTGCCACCGTGTCCAGCTTCGTTTCCTGAAACACAATATAAACTACTGGCCATAAAAAT
Organism: Schistocerca piceifrons; assembly: GCF_021461385.2. Lineage (NCBI taxonomy): Eukaryota > Metazoa > Arthropoda > Insecta > Orthoptera > Acrididae > Schistocerca > Schistocerca piceifrons. The sequence continues at coordinate 114,508,832 of NC_060144.1, read as the reverse complement.
TGCTACACCACGAAGATGACGTGCTACAGACGCGAAATTTAACAGACGGGAAGAAGATGCTGTGATATGCAAATGATTAGCTTTTCAGAGCATTCACACAAGGTTGGCGCCGGTGGCGACACCCACAACGTGCTGACATGAGGAACGTTTCCAACCGATTTCTCATACACAAGCAGCAGAACAGCAGTTGACCGGCGTTGCCTGGTGAAACGTTGTTGTGATGCCTCGTGTAAGGAGGGGAAATGCGCACCATCACGTTTCCGACTTTGATAAAAGTCGGATTGTAGCCTATCGCGATTGCGGTTTATCGTACCGTGACATTGCTGCTCCCGTTGGTCGAGATCCAATGACTGTTAGCAGAATATGGACTCGGTGGGCTCAGAAGGGTAATACGGAACGCCGTGCTGGATCCCAACGGCCTCGTATAACTAGCAGTCGAGATGACAGGCATCTTATCCGCATGGCTGTAACGGATCGTGCAGCCACGTCTCGATCCCTGAGTCAAGAGATGGTGACGTTTACAAGACAACAACCATCTGCACGAACAGTTCGACGACGTTTGCGCCAGCATGGACTATCAGCTCGGAGACCATGCCTGCGGTTACCCTTGACGCTGCATCACAGACAGGAGCGCCTGCGATTGTGTACTCAACAACGAACCTGGGTGCACGAATGGCAAAACGTCATTTTTTCGGATGAATCCAGGTTCTGTTTACAGCATCATGATCGTCGCATCCGTGTTTGGCGACACCGCGGTGAACACACAATGGAAGCGTGTATTCGTCATCGCCATACCAGGCGTGATGGTATGGGGTGCCATTGGTTACACGTCTCGGTTCAAATGGCTCAAATGGCTCTGACCACTATGGGACTCAACTGCAGAGGTCATTAGTCCCCTAGAACTTAGAACTAGTTAAACCTAACTAACCTAAGGACATCACAAACATCCATGCCCGAGGCAGGATTCGAAACTGCGACCGTAGCGGTCTTGCGGTTCCAGACTGCAGCACCTTTAACCGCACGGCCACTCTGGACGGCACACGTCTCGGTCACCTCTTGTTCTCATTGACGGCATTTTCAACAGTGGACGTTACATTTCAGATGTGTTACGACCCGTGGCTCTACCCTTCATTCGATCCCTGCGAAACCCTATATTTCAGCAGGATAATGCACGTCTGCATGTTGCAGATTCTGTACGGGTCTTTCTGGGTACAGAGAAATTTCGACTTCTGCCCTGGCCAGCACTTTCTCCAGATCTCTCACCAATTGAAAACGTCTGGTCAATGGTGGCCGAGCAACTGGCTCGTCACAATACGCCAGTCACTACTCTTGTTGAACTGTGATATCGTGTTGAAGCTGCGTGGGCAGCTGTACCTGTACACGCCATCCAAGCTCTATTTGACTCAATGCCCAGGCGTATCAAGGCCGTTATCACGGCCATAGGTGGTTGTTCTGGGTACTGATTTCACAGGATCTATGCACCCAAATTGCGTGAAAATGTAATCATATGTCAGTTCTAGTATAATATATTTGTCCAATGAATACCCGTTTATCATCTGCATTTCTTCTTGGTGTAGCAATTTTAATGGCCAGTAGTGTACGTATACACCGGATTCTGCTACCGCAGACTACCTACACCACTTGACGCCATACCATGCAGATGTCGTCGGTGTTAAGTGGCTAAATGTTCCGTTGTTACATGTTCTCTACAAGTGCCTGATACATACGTCTAATGTTAACGACCACGTCTCAATCAGTGCCAACTCTGTGCTTATTTCCCACTGAATTCCACAAAAAGAGATAGTCGTCTTTTAAAATCAAGTACTTCTCTCCGTAAATGGTAAATACTTATGACTGAAATGGCTCTACTTTTGTGTTAAATTGTAGTCGTATCATTGAGGTCCAACCATTTGCTCTCCTCCCGACGACCACGTATTCCTTCGCAAGCTGGGGGTCAGCGGCGATAGCGTCTCCTTTTTATGGTCGACATTCCATCAGGGAGCCCCGCGACTTCGGCACTGCGGCCTTGAAGTGGCTCCGGCGATTGGCAGGGACGTCCGCTGACTGTCCCCGGGATAGCGTGGCCATCAAACAGGGACGTGCCGAGCCGCGCTGCTGCAGCGGCCTTCCCGGCTGACCAGCAGGATGGCGAGGGGGTGGAGGGGGGAGGGGGAGCAGGTGCCGACAGCGCGGCCGTTTGCGTCCCGCCCTCTCTATCCGCCGGGGATAAACAAATATCACCCCTGGGTAACAGGCTGAGGGTGCACGAACACCACCAGACCATTGCGGGGGCTGTACCGCGATAAAGGACAGTGCCAGGCATACGTGTACGAATACTGCTGATTACATTACATTTATACAGGTTGCGAAAACTGGCTTGAAAAATATTTCATGCTCTTTAATATAGGCAACGCAGCTCACATCAACCACCTCACTTGCAGATAATGTAAGTTTGATTTCATAATGTAAGATTCAAAAATGGTTCAAATGGCTCTGAGCACTATGGGACTTAACATCTCAGGTCATCAGTCCCCTAGAACTTAGAACTACTTAAACCTAACTAACCTAAAGAGATCACACACATCCATGCCCGAGGCAGGATTCGAACCTGCGACCGTAGCAGTCGCGCTGTTCCGGACTGAAGTGCCTAGAACCGCTCGGCCACCGTGGCCGGCATTTAAGGTTCAAGAAACATTTTCCGCAGCAATTTTACTTTGCACTCCCTGTAAGATGAGGTCTCCTAAAGTACACGAAACATGACAAGTGAAAATTATCGCGCCTAAAGTAGACCACCAACTAATCTTTGGAAACTAGCGACGACAGCCTAAACCCACCTCCTTTGTCCAGTGATTTAACTTCACTGTCTTACGAACATACATATCAGCAACAGTAAGGTAAAGGCACCGGTACTTGACAGAACACCAGTAGTTGACACTTTCAAATAAAAGTTCTTAAAATAAGAAAATTGCTTTATTCAGAGATAGAGTTTTGACTGTTGTTGTATATTGGTGCCATCCACAGTGTAATTTGATAACTATCATGTTTTTCTAGCAGCCTTCTTGAAGTGGGTGCTTCTGTTTGTAACAGTTTGTTTGAGTTTGTCTGCTTTCGTTGATTTTCTTCTCGAAATCGATAAGGAGGTAAGCTTCTTGATGTGGCAAAGCAAACATATTATTATTTTTTGTGTATAGTTTTTAGATGGTTCCAGTATTAAACAAAGTAAGAAAATTTGTGAAATATTTGTGAATTTAGGTTATGATATGGTCAGGGATCAGGTGTCAATTACTGGTGCTAATATTTTCCTTATTTTTAGTAGTTGACACTTCCGTCAACTACTGAGTCCAACAACTTTTTTAATACCTTTTTCATTCCCTGTATCCTCATAAGCTTGGCTCTGTGGAGTTTGTGTTAAATTTATCGTTGCATGTATAGATCCAGTAGTTGACACCCTATGTCAACCACTAACTCATACCATGTCAACTACTGGCTCCTTTGAAAAGGCACGGCCAACTTCCTTCCCTATCCTTCCTTAATCCTATGACACCGATGACCTCGCTGTTTGGTCTCTTCCCCCAAACAACCAACCAACTACTGGCATTCAAGTAATGTAAATTTCTGACATTATGTTTTATACTATTCAGGTCATTATAATGCCACCAGTGAAAGGGAAGATGCTCAGTTATTGAGAGGAACAAATGCAGCTTGCCATCGATGCAGTACTTAATGGAATGCCTGTTTCTACAGCAGCAAAAAGTTTCTCGGTTCCTCGAATTATTTTAGTGTACAAAGCCACAAGGAAGACGCCTAGAAATCGTCGCATGGGTCCTAATACAGTTCTTACCAAAGAAGAGGAGCATTTATTAGTACACTGGATTTGTACTATGGCTAAGGCCGGATTCCCCATAGCAAAACTCGAACTTCTGGACAGTGTGCAGCACCTGATTGAACAACTGAAACGAAAAATCCCTTTGTTTGTACCCGCCCAGGAAAAGTTGGTACAATGCTTTTCTGAAGCGGCATCCCAATATTGGGATTAGAATGTCACAAAATCTGACATCAAGCAAGGCAGGAGTAAAGCTGGAAGCTATAAGAAACTGGTTTGATGAGATAGATAAATATTTAACACAGAACAATTTTAAGTCAATTCTTCAAAGTACCGAAAGAGTTTTTAATTTAGATGAAACTGCTTTCTTTCTGAAACCCAAAGGAAACAGTGTTGGCCCTGAAAGGAGAAAAAAATGTGTACCAGCAAGTGAATAGTGACGAGAATGAATGTCTCTTTTGTTGACCGGAAATGCAAATGGTGATTTAGCACCTCCATTGACAGTGTTTAAATACATTAAAATACCACAGGAACAAGCAGAGAGTGTACCAAAACATTGGGGAATAGGTAAATCTCAAACGGGTTGGATGACAGGTTCATTATTATTTGAATTTATAACGAATGTTTTCCATCCTTACCTTCTAGAAAAGAAAATACCACTGCCAGTCATTGTGTTTATTGATGGCCATGCGTCACATCTCACCTTACGCACTAGTAAGTTTTGTAATGAGCATGGGATAATACTCGTAGCTTTGCTTCCAAATTCTACACATCTTCTTCAACCTATGGATGTTTCTGTCTTTCATTTGTTAAAGGAGAGTTGGAAAAACAAGGTACATCAGTGGAGATTGGAACATATGGATCAACCAGTGCTTAAGAAGATCCATTTTGCGCTCTTACTGGAACAAACTTTGGATGAGTTCATTAAACCGTCTGTCCTGCAGAATGGATGCAGGAGAACTGGACTTGTTCCATAGAATCCAGTTGCTGTAAACTACTCAAAAATTCCATCAGTGAGTGATGATATTATAATTACTGCTCACAGAACTGCCACTTCTGAAAAATTAAGTTGGATTAGAGGTTCTAGAAACATACATTGGGAAAGATAAACTTTCACGTTTTGAGTCTTCAAGTGATGTGTGGGAAGGAATGACCAGTCTTTGTTTTGGCTTTGGAAGGAAATTAAAAATGATTGTCATAATTCTATCCTTCCCCAGTCTGTTGATGACACAAACAACTGTGTGGCAAATCAAAATGTAAAAGTGGAGGAAGGAAATGTCCATCCAGATGAAAAACAAAATAATGAAGTAATCGAAAATAAAAAACAGGAAGACATGAAAAGCTCGGCAGGCAACAACCAAAACAAAGAAAGAGAGGAGACGAATGTAACAGACCAGTGTGTCACACCCAAGAATTCAATGAAAAATTCTGATGTCCCCCAGTGTGTTTCTAGTGGAAATAATAGGAAATCAGGGGACCAACTAATACCCTCCCCATTCAAACGTGCATTATTTTGGCCACAGTATACTGGTAAACAAGGGAAGGGTAGATTAAGAGAAAAACGTCCAGGTGTTGTGACATCCAACCAGTGGCAGGAATAATATCATAAGAAGGAACAACTAAAGCTTCAAAGACAAAGACTAAAAGCTGAGAGAGCAGAAGCACAAAAACTGAAGAAAGAACAGTCTGAGATTGCTAAGAAACTCAAGAAGCAAACTAATGCAGAGAATCGTAGAAAGCCAAGAGTGCACAAGAAATGAACAACTTTAGTGTCCTCAGATTCGGAAGATGAATAATGGAGTGAGTCAGGCAGCAGTATGGATGACATTAGTATGCTCCCTGATAGTGATTCGCAGACATCTGATGGCAAGTAAGACGTCGCTGATCAAACAATTATAACAGAAAGAGAAACAGCAAACAAAGCAGAAAATACGAATAAATTTTATAAAAATGTCGAAATTCTTCTTGTTTCCTTTCCTGGAAAGAAGAGATATTTCAAATATGTTTGTATTGTTCAAAGTGTGTTTGAGGATGGTGAAACAGAAATAAAGGCTCTAAAATCTTGCAACTGTCAGAAAAGAGTTTTTTATGTTAATGAAAATGATGTTAATGTTATTAGTCCATCACGGGTTATTGACAAGCTTCCTTTACCACTCTCAAATATCACTCATGAACATTTGAAATATGAATTCCAAAACAGTATTGACTGTGATGTGTAGACTAAAGTTATTTATTTAGTGTCAACTACTAAATATTTTTCCTGTCAACTACTGAAACTTTGGTGTCTCACTAGCGTCAACTATTGATTACTGCACTTATACTTTCGTTATAATTTTTATTTACCATTTAGTGTAACTTAACATAGTGAATTATAATAAAAATCAAATCACAAAAGATCAAAGAACCTGATGATTAATTGTGTTTGTGCCCAACATCCACTTGTACTCATAAATATCAAATTAAAGTAGTTTCATTTCTTCAGGTGTCAACTACTGGTGCCTTTACCTTAACCGCTACAATGGCGCAAACCAGAAAATTCGTTCACCTATTGAATCACGCTGCTCCACAGTGACTAGAATTTTTACCGCCATCCTCGTGTCACAGAATAGAACACGTTTCGCTTGGCGGCCATTTGTGCTGCACACCGATCCTCTAAGAGGAAACATCTTGTAGCGTTCTAATGTAACATTTTCATATCTTTCAGATCGACACCAGAGAAAATATTCAAGAAGAAAAGCGGTTAGTGCGGTGTCTATGAGAATGAGTGAAGCATCAGCCTAGGGGCACAATCCATCATATAACATCAGCAGGCAAACAGTCTCGCCGGTAAGGTTTCGCATCTCCCACTCAGTCGCTCATGCTTGCTCACTTCGTCCAGATTGTTAGACAGATCTCTGTAGTTGCTGCTGCACTAACTCCGCGACAGAAAAAAAAAAGTGAAAGCTCATTAGTAGTCTCTGTGTTCTCATGGGATTGCAGCCGTTAATATCATGGAGTACGTTCGTGAACAGGACCATAAAAATTCCGCACCTTAATTACATACAGTTGGCTTGTAGGCTGGTCGGTTCAGTATCTAGTAGAACGTTCTACAACTACATACACACTCTGAAAGTCACAGTACGCTACATGGCGGAGGTTGCACTGTACCACTGCAAGTCCGTCACTTTCCTGTTCCACTCGCAGATGCAGCGAAAGAAAAGCGACTGTCTGTATGTTTCCGTACGACTCCTGACTTATTTTATCTTCGCCGTCCTTCCGCGAGATACTCGTTATTAGCAGCAGAATCGTTTTGCAGTCTGTCTCAAGTTCACTATCAATAACGTTTCGCGGAAAGAATATCTTCTTCCCTCTTGATTGAACGTACCGGTAATAAATCTAACCGCACACCCCTGAACTGCTGCGATGTCTTCCTTTAATACCTAAAACTCGGGCGGTACTCATGAATGAGTTGCACAAATATTCCTGTCTTATAAATCGAAGTCGGATCATTAGCCTTCCATACTACCGACCTTACGTGCTCGTTCCATTCCATGTTGTTTTCGAAGCTTATGTCTAGATATTTAATCGACGTTACTGTCACGAACACCATATCGGTAACACTGTATTAAAACGTTACAGGATTGTTTTCCCACTTCATCTGCACTATCTTACATTCCTCCACTTTTAGAGCAATGTCTCTTCATCACATCAAACTGATATTATCTCCATGTCATCCCTGTGTGTCATCCCTGTGTCCTGCTGTAGTTAATCAGCGACGACACTACAGTGTCGTCAGCAAACAATCGAAAACTGCTGCTCACCCTATGTGTCTTTTATGTACATAGAGAATAAGAGAGATTCTGTCACACTCGCCTTGGCATTCCTAACTATACCTTTGTCTCTAATGGACACTCGCCATCAAGGATAACGTGCTGAGGTCTAATACTTAGATAGTCTTCGAGCCACTCACATATCTGAGAATGTATGCTTGGATCCTTGATAAAGAGTTTACTTTGTCACATTTTGAAACGCTTTCTGAACATCTAGAACTGTGAAATCCGCCGTTTTCCCTTTATGCATGGTTCTCAGGGTATCGTGCGGGAACAGGGTAAGCTCGTTTCGCAGGGGTGACGCCTTCTTTACATGTACTGATTTGTGGGCAGAAGCTAATCTCTCTCAAGTAAATTACTATATTCGCACTTACAATACACTGAAGAGCACTGCAGCAAACCGACGTTGAGGATACTGACCTGTAATGTTGTGGATCCGTTATGTTATCCTTCTCGTATAGGGCGGTCACCTGCCCTTTCCTCCAATAGCTTAGGCGTGTAGGGACTTTGCGCTGGGCGACAGACTCCCGATAAACGTAAGGGGCCAATACCGAAGAGTACTCTCTTTAAAATCCAATTGGCTTTCCATCCGGAACCGAAGATTTATTTGTTTTGTACTCATTCACTTGCTTCTAAACGCCTGTGATGCCTACGCCTGCGTTCTCCATACGGGATTCTGTGCGACAGTCGAACAATGTCCGTATGAATGATTTTGTAAACGTGAAATTTAAAATTTCAGCTTTACTTTTGCTGTCTCCTATTGCCACACCAGATTGGTTCACGAATGAATTCGAACAGCCCAGCGATTTTACGTAGGATATAAATTTTATAGGATTCTCAGCAAGATCTTTCTCTAACGTATAGTGGTGGGAGATGTAGGCTTCAAGCATCGCTTTTTTTCAGTTGTAGGTATTTTTACTAACTTGTGGCAGACGACTTTTATACCTCCTTCTTTGAACCGAGGGTGCAACCATCTGTGAATTCTTACCATTTTCCGAATTTCCTTGTTAACCCACAGTCGATTTTTTCTACATCTTCATCCACATACATACTCGGCAAGTGACCTCGCGATGCGTGGTGGAGGGTACTTTCCGTACCGATGTAACTCTCGTCCTTTCCTGTGCCAATCACGAATAGTTGGCGGAAAGAACGATTGCTGGTCAGCCTCCGTGTGGGCCAGAATCTCTCTTTTTTTATCTGCATGGTCTTCACGTTAGATATACGTAGAAGGAAGCAATATATTTGTTGACTCATCTATGAATGTACAGGCTCGGAATTTTAACAGTAAACACACCACGGTGCCGAACGCCTCTTTTGCAGCGTCTCGCACTGCAGGTGGTTGACCATTTCTGTGATACTTTCGTGCTTACTAAATGAATGTGTAACGAAACGCGTGACTATTCTTTGGATCTTCTTCATTTCCTCTATCAATCCTATCTGGTACGGATCCCAGACTGACGAGCAATATTCAAGCACTGATCGAACGAAAAACTCCTTTTCCTGACGATTCTTCCGATCAATGTCATTCTGGCATGTGCCTTTCCTGCGATTAGTTCTATGTGGTCGTTCCAGTTAAGTCACTCTACACTCGTACTCATAGAGATTTTGGGAACGTAACTGCTTCCAGTGAGCATTCTGATATAGTGTCCCTAGAGGAAAGGGTTTTCAGTCTATGTACACGCAACACGTTGAGGGTAAACTACCACTCCCTAATCTTCCAGCATTTCGCTACAATTTCGAAGCGTTACGACTTCCCTGTATACAATAGTATCATCCGCTAAAAGCTTCGTGGAACTTCTGATCATGTCTATATACACACGGCTTGCCGTACCTGGTTGCCTCGGGATCGGAAGAACTGGACCAAAGGGGTACTGAACATAATTCGTGGCATCGACAAATTTAGAAATATATTTACTGAACATACATCAAGCAAAGGAGTTAAAAAACCAGGTTTTGCTCCCTAATGATTGTAAGGACTGACACAGTACGGATCTCAAATATAGAATGATGAAAGTGTGTTTGACATCAAACCAAAAAACGAGTGCTTTGATTTAAAATAATTATAAAAGGAAAATTATTCAAAAGGTTAATACTTGTGTGAGAAACTAGTGTTCTTGACATCTGCTTAAGGAAATTCACTGAAAACGTTACTGGTCAAAATGAGTTAGCGAACTTAGCAACAGCAAGAACAGGAAAAATATGTGCATAAGTAAACCCTGCTTGCGAGTAAGCCACTCAGTGGCTAATAACATGCCCGTACGTCGCCTAAACATTCGGAATGTCTTAACAAACAATCACCTCCAGTACCCAGGCTCCGCTTCTCTAAGACATAAATACCAAGAGATCACATATATGAACATTTACGGCCACTGCGGGACCCGTTGCGGGGTCTAGTTAGCTTTAAGTGACAACAAGCAATGGAAGCCCAAAGGTCGCCAAGTTTTCTTAAGCTCCAGACTGGAACAAAAGAATTATTTCTGACCTTCGACTCTAAACATTTCGGGACCCGTAATGAGAGAATTAGCCTACTACTCACACATGATGATGGCATAACAATAATAACTACTTCAAAATGTAATAAATGATTAAACGAAAGGTGACTTACAGATCGGCGCCATCACAAAGGTGGGATTACGGCATTAATAATTGCCTTAAGCTTGGTGAAGGAGCTTTTCGCTCCACAATTTTAACTGCTGAAAATTGCGCTACAGGCCAGAGATCATTATTAATTCATGTCAAAGTTTACATTCTTAAATGACGACATAAGCGCTGGCCAGCCAACAAGGCAACACAAGAAAATAGTCCACTCAAAGACTTAAAGCATCTGTTAACTACCTGGTACAAATCCACGGAAGGCGGCATGAATGGTAAACAAACAGCTACAAAACTTCGGCTCTGGCATGCATTAACATAACTCGAATAGTCATATGCAACTCGCAGTTAACACCAAACCATGTTTACCAATTTCTGCAAAAATATGATTGCCACTAATGGTTCAAATGGCTCTGAGCACTATGGGACTTAACATCTGAGGTCATCAGTCCCCTAGAACTTAGAACTACTTAAACCTAACACATCCATGCCCCAGACAGATTGCCATTAACATCTCACAAAACTTAAGGTACACAGGAAACACCTATTGAGATCAAACAGCTGGGGAAAAGGCACAATCCCCGTATTAACAGTTCCTCTTTCAAAAAAGGAAACTCTAAAACTGTTGTTGTTGTTGTGGTCTTCAGTCCTGAGACTGGTTTGATGCAGCTCTCCATGCTACTCTATCCTGTGCAAACTTCTTTATCTCCCAGTACCTACCGCAACCTACATCCTTCTGAATCTGCTTAGTGCATTCATCTCTTGGTCTCCCTCTACGATTTTTACCCTCCACGCTGCCCTCCAGTAATAAATTGGTGATCCCTTGATGCCTCAGAACATGTCGTACCAACCGATCCCTTCTTCTAGTCAATTTGTGCCACAAACTTCTCTTCTCCCCAATCCTATTCCCCCTCTAAACCTAACACTCTGTAAATATGTACATCAGTACCACTTGCATTTAGGAAGCCTAAGCAATGATTGCAATTCAACCGTTAACGTTGTTACTCTCGAACTCTAGGTAACACGGAATCAAAATTTTCAAAATTAAATGTAAGACAGGCCGTGGCGATGGTACTGCAAACGACCACTTACAAAAGAATACAAGCACACAATAATGCCGTGTTAGACGATTTTTAAGCCGAATATTTACTGGGAAAGTTGCTCACCTGGCATGATGCAGAAAGATGACTGTGGAAACGAAAAAGCTTGCAGAAGCCTAACTTCCTTCCATTTTCTCAGAATTTACTGCTTTCTAAAACGATATCCTACGGAAGAATTCCGCAGGTTGACGGCGAATGTCTTCCTGCTGACCGGGCGGCTCAGCTCAATCTGTTTCTTCTGCCTTCCTATACGGCCAACAAAGCACGCCCCCCCGTACTCGGACCAAACAACACCAGGCAATGAACCCACGGACCTATAAAAGAGGCCCACACGGCCACAACTCTGAACGACTCGACCGATGCTGTCTCCGTTTAAGCCACTTTCTCCCTCTATGCGAATCATGCCAGCCACGGCCAATAATGATACGCTTGATTTTACTTTTTCGTCTGATGAATTCTCTCCATTGAGAACGGATGCTGTGTTCCGTTTTCCAGAAACTTTTCCATTCCATCCAGTCGTTGTTCTGTTTTCCAGAAACTCTTCCATTCCATCCAGTCACGCAGTTGGTCTGATTTTTCGTCGGCATGTGTTTTGTCCAGTAGGCGGCAGTGCGGAAATGTAGCGAACGCCTTACGGAAATCATTGAATACACATATTCCTGGACGCCGGTATGTTTCGCCTTCTGACGCTCGTGGACGATCAGAGTGGACTTGCTTTCACTCAATCTTTGTTTTCGGAACACATGTTGGTTCCTACAGAGGATATTTTAGGTCTCCAGAAATGTAATAATATGCGAGGATAAAACGTGTTCCAAAAGTCCACAACTGACCGACGTCATAGATAGTGTCCTATTTCTTGAAAATGGGAAGAGCTGTGTTTTTTTTCCAATCATCAGAAATGTTTTGCTCCACCAAAGGCCTAAGGTACTCTGTTTGCTAGAGGAGGGGAAAATTCTTTTGCATATTCTGTATAGAATCGTATTGGCATCCTGTGAGGGTCAATGGCCTTCAGTCTATTGAGCGATTTCAGTTGATTTTCTATTCCATGGTGTCTTCTTTCAATATCAGCTATTTTTTCGTTCATGCTACTGTTTAAATTAGACATTACAATGCGATCTTTCTCTGTGAAACAAAATAATCATTTATCACATACTTCTCCACAGTGGGATTTACTATCATTTTCATCAGTGTCCATAATTCCTCTACGTCCATCATTCTGATTCTGAATGATGTCCAGTCACTGTCTATGTAGGATGCTAACAACTACTTATCTGTTCTTTACAGCGCGGAAACTCTCCTAGTCTTCTTACCGGATTTATTAATTTAAATAACCATCGTGGAAAATCTTGGTCACTGATGTCCGATTCTGTAGTCACCATTGTCATGAAGGTGGGACCTGTCTGTGGGTTCTCGATCCCCTTCCGTTATCGCGACCATGACCCTCCCTCAGTTGATTTCATTCAGTTAGAATTGACTGTGTCATTTTACTCACTGGCGTTTATGGAGTGACCATGTGGTGGAGTTTACACCAGAACACTTTAAATGTGTTACCTCATTGCAGGATGGTCCAATCACTAAACTCTCAGGCTGATTCGTTCCAATTTTTGATCTTTACTTGTACACCGATGAAAAGGTTGATACTTCGTCGAAAATCATGCTATGCCACCGTCATCTGCTATGAAAATCTTCATTATTGCTTCCAGTTCGAATTTTTACAAATCATCAGCAGGCTCAAGAAATTGTTCCGTATATGTATATGTATATGTATCGATACGCTCATTGCGTACCGTGTCACAAACAGACTAAGTGTACAACTGGATCTCTGTGCATAAATTTTAAACTTTGTTGATTTCCCTCGCCGGCCAGTGTGGCCGAGCGGTTCTAGGCGCTTCGGTCTGGAATCGTGCGACCGCCACAGTCGCAGGTTCGAATCCTGCCTCGGCCATGGATGTGTGTGTTGTCCTTACGTTAGTTAGGTTTAACTAGTTCTAAGTTCTAGGGGACTGATGACCTCAGAAGTTAAGTCCCATAGTGCTCAGAGCCATTTGAACCACTTGATTCCCCTTTTGCAAGCCTTTGATTGGACAAGTATGACTATATGGGCCCAAACTTCTTTGATGATTACTCATCTACCTCAGTTGTTCAACTATTTATTTAATAAACTGTGTATTACTGGATCAATAAGATGGAAATTTCATCCTTAAGTGAGTTAATTTTCAGTATTTCCAGTACAGAAACGTCATATTCCTACATAACAATAACGACCAGGTGTGGCCGAGCGTTTCTAGGCGCTTCAGTCCGAAACCGCGCTCCTGCTATGGTCGCAGGTTCGAATCCTGCATCGGGCATTGATATGTGTGATGTCCTTAGGTTAGTTAGGTTTAAGTAGTTCTAAGTCTAGGGGACTGATGGCCTCAGATGTTAAGTCCCATAGTGCTCAGAGATATGTGAACCATGTGAATAACGACCTGAGTACACGCTGCAGATTGGTTGTCTCTAAGGTTACTGAACATTTCAGGTGAAGTTCGCACCGCAGCATGCCCAGAGAACATCGACGTGCAGCTTATCCGCACCTTTTGGTCTTTGAGGAAGGTCGAATCATTCTCAAGACAGAAGCACAGACAACTGCTTCTAGTACAGTGACTGCAGAACGAATGGTGACAAGATGGAATCAGGATAAAGGTATGACAAGGAGATTGGACATGAGTCCTTCCAGAAGGACTTCACCACGAGGAGATTGTAGGCCTGCACAAATCGATCTGGTTACAAGCAAACTGGTACCACAAACCATCGATAACAGACTACTGAAAGCTGCATTGAGATCTCGAATTATTGCATCTTCTACCGCTGACGCTATACCATAGACAACAGGGCCAGAGTCAACTGGGACGTTGTGTAACGTTCTGTGACGTTCAGCGACGAGTCTTTCTGTTGCTGGCAGTGAGACTGACAGGTTTAACCAATTTGGTGAATTTCTCCAAGAAGGGTTGTTGCTTCATGATGTGACACTTTCCATTTCCGTCACTATAGTTTACACACGTAATTAGATAATCTACATAATAGAAACATTCAACTCACATGAATTTCTGTTTCGATACAAAATGCTGGGGCCAAGCTTGGAATGGGTAAGTAACACAGCACGGTGGCGAGTTAAGAACGGTAACTTGAGTTTCTTTGTGGCACATGGCGTCCGCCCCCCCCCCCTCCCCCCCCCCCCCCCTGTGCCCCGTCATCTGCACGCTCTGCAGGGCCGACACCTGGGCCAGAGGGCGCTGTCGGTCCCTCACCTCCCCTGACGTCACGCTGCCGGATGAAACTTCTCTCGCTGCCGCGACCACGCGCCTTAATCTCCGCTCGAGATGAGGCAAAAATTATGAAACCTTCTTCCCGGGGAAACTCCCAGAGGCAGTAGAACTTCGGATTACCGAGGAAATGAAGCCTAAATTAACAAATGTAAATGTGCGGTAACTTTTTCCTCGTTTCCGTTTCTCAGAAGAGCAATCCAGTACGCAGGGCATCCCAAGATACCTGAGGAGAAGAGGTGAAAGGCGTTTTTCCCTTGCTGTGGTGTTTGACAAAATAATCACATATGCGTTACTGGTATGATTATCTTTCTGCACAGTTGCCCCAGATCACAAAACTGTACTCAAACACGAGGTGAATTAGAAAAGTAGGAGACATCTGCATCTACATGGATACTCTGTAAATCATACTTAAGTGCCTGGCAGGGGATTCATCAAACCACCTTCACGATAATTCTCACGCGAAAAAAAGCGATATCTTTCCATACGAGCTCTGATTTCACTTATCTTATTATGATCGTGATCATTTCTGCCTATGTAGATCGGCGTCAAAAAAATATTTTCGCACTCGAAGAAGAAAGCTGTTGATCGAAATTTCGTGAGAAGATTCTGCCGCAACGATAAACGCCATTATTTTATCTATGTCCACCCCAAATCCTGCATCATATGAGTGCCACTCTCTCCCTATTTCGCGATAGTAAACCTCGTTAGTACTATCTGGTAAGGATACCAGACCGCACAGCAATACTCCACTGTAGGCAGTCTCTCTGGTAGACCTGTTGCATTTTATACGTGCTCTGCCAATAAAACGCAGTCTTTGGTTTGCCTTCCCCGCAACATTTTCTGTGTGTTATTTCCAGTTTAAGTTGTTCGTAATTATAATTCCTAGATACTTAGTTGAATTTTTGGCCTGTAGATTTGACTGATTAATCGTGTAACCGAAGTTTAAGGAAGTTTAAAACGATTGTGTATATTCAAACGTTTGACAGCTCTGAACTAGTTTTATAGATGTAGTAGTTTTTATGAATCCTCAGGAGTTACCCTTTTTATTCGGCGAGCTTTTGACTGCGGTTGAAAGATAACGAGATCGCGGGATATGCTTGGGGCATAATATAGTCACTTATGGCACCAGTCCCGCGAGATACATTTCCGGTCGACTCCAGAAAGCCGTTGCGGGACTGACAAGCAGTTTGACTAAGTCGCTACCTTTCGAGAGAAGGGAGAATTAAGGCCTCATATTAAAGGGACACTGTGACTCGAGGTTTATTTTTTCCTTTTTTTTGTCGTCAGTCTTCTGACTGTTTTAATGCGGCCCGCCATGAATTCCTTTACTGTGCCAACCTTCTCAGAGTAGCACTTTCACACTATGTCCTCAATTAGCTGTTGGATGTATTCCATTGTCTGCCTTCCTCTACAGTTTTTGCCCTCCACAGCTTCCTCTAGCGCAATGGAAGTCATTCCCTGATATTTTAACTGATGTCCTATTACATTGTCTATTCTTCTTGTCAGTGTTTTCCAACTACTCCTTTCTTCTCCGAACCTCCTTACTGCTTACGTTACGTCCACCTAATTTTCAAAATTCGTCCTTAGCCTGACATCTCAAAGGCTTCGATTCTCTTCTGTTGTGGTTTTCCCACAGTCCGTGTTTCACTACCAAATATTTCATTGCTCCAAACGCACATTCTCAGAACTTTCTTCCTCAAATTAAGGCCTACGTTTGACACTAGTGGACTTCTCTAGGCCAGGAATGCTCCTTTTGCCTTGCTCTGTCCCTTATTTGTTATTTTGCTGACTAGATATTAGAATTCCTTAACTTCTACTTCGCGATCATCAGAACTGATGTTATGTTTCTCGCTGTTCTCATTCCTGCTATTTCTCGTTACATTCGTCTTTCTACGCTTTACTCTCAATCCATATTCTGTACTAATTAAACAGCGTTCTCCATTCGGCAGATCCTGTAATTCACCTTCACTTTTAGTGGGGGTAGCAATGTCATCAGCAAGTCTTATCGTTGATATTTGATTTCATTTGATCCTGAATTTTAATTCCACTCTCATACCTTCCTTTTATTTCTATCCTTGCTTCTTGGATGTATAGGTCGAACAGTAGGAGCAAAAGACTGCGCCGCAGCCCTACAATCTTTTTAATAAAAGAACTTCGTTCTTGGTCTTCCACTCTTATTATTCCCCCTTGGCTTTTGTACATCTAAGTTAAAATGAAGAGTCAAGATCGCAATAATATTTGTTTATTTACCGTTCTGTCAAGGAACTTAAATCTCAGTCATCCATAACGGCATCTGTTTAGATGATGTCTTAATTCTGGAAACAAACATCTCGGAAACAACGACGTTGATCAACTGTTCGCTTGCTGCTGTCATGGACATCTATGGAAAGTGGTAAAAGGACAGTGAAACCACAACCAGGCGACAAGGTACTGGACGTCCACATCTCGTTCTGAACGTGGAAGTAGGAGGCTTGCTGTACCTGAACGGCAGGATAGGCCGAGAAATGCAGCAGATCAGACGAGAGAGTGCAATGCTGATGCAGCCTCAAGTGTTTACAAGCACACCGTTCAGCGCACATTGTCCAACTAAGACTCCACGGCAAACGATCCCTACATGTTCACACGTTGATCCAACAACATGATCAGTTACAATTTTATTGGGAACGGATTCAGCCAGCTCGTATCGTGGATCGAGGAAAACGTATCGCCTGGTCGGCTGAGGCACGATTTTTGCTATATCAGGACGCTGGGCGGATCCGAATGGGCCCTCGTGCAGGCAAACGTCTGCTCGAAAAATACACCACATTACAAACACAAGCCGTGGGAGCAGTGTTGCGCTGTGATTACATTTATCCGGTCTTCCATGGGTCCTGTGGTACTGCTCTAAGGCACCATGACAGTTGTCGATTATGTGAAGATTCTTGCGACCACCTACATCCCACCACGATTGATGTCTTCCTGAATGGCGACGGCGCCTTCGAACAGGATAGCTATCCGAGCCCTGCAATGTTTGGGGTAGCACCGTAGTGAACTCATATTGATGTATTGGACAACAAATTAGTCAAATCTGAATCCGATGGAACACATACGAGGCGCTATCAAGCGGTAGCCCGGAGACCACAAACACCCGGTCCTTAATTTAGCGGAATTGCGAGACCTTGGATGAGACATCTGGTGCTACATAGCTTTAGAAACATACGAAAAACTTGCCAAATCCTTGCCAAGCAGAATCGCTGCTCCATTGCGTCCGGAAAGTGGCAGGTTACGTTATCAAGCATGTGGCCATAATGGCTATCGAAAGTATATCAACAATGTTACATATGTTTTGTAGGACACCAAACTCGTCGTTTACCAAGAAAGAGGGAACCCCATCCCGAGAATGCATTGCTTCGGCCTTATGGGGTGTCGATGTTTGAGAACAGTGAGTCGAAAAACTTGTTCGCATCGTGTTTCGTGTGGTACCCTAGATAGTTATGCAACCCACCATCCACCGCTGTAATGCGGACGAACAGACTGCGCATGCGGAACGCTCAGTGTGCTGGGCAGGTCGGTAAATCCGATCATTTTTCAACACGCAACATACGTCCGCTTATTCAGTCTTTGCGCCATGTAAGTCTACAAATTTAGAGAACGACTCGTATTTAGTGATGGTTCGGTGTTCTACACCTGGTTTAAAAAACGATGAGAATCAATGATTTTATCTTGGAACTCTTCCATTTGGTCCGTGTTTGCATAGAAAAACAGTAATATCAGAAAATTGAGTCCGCCTTGATGCAAAACATCTTGTTATTTGTTTATTTCTTGATTCTTCCAAACTGGTTTCGGCGACGAATATCACCATCATCAGTGGGTTTTTTTAATCTAAAACATGCAGAAAAATAACATGGTTATACAAACACAGCAGCACGTTATGAGATTTTTACTATTCGTTTTTTGAAATATAGTTTTCTATGGACACTTTCATACTATTTTATTTATTGTATGTTACAGTATGTTTCAAGCAATTATTGTCGCTGTCTGCGACATGTTTTCTGTGCGCTTTTTTTTCTTCTGTTGCCGTTTTTTACTTGCAGATGACATGATTTTCGATATGTAAAAAATGGCAAGAGAAAAAAAAGCGCACAGGAAATATGTCGCAAAAAGCGACAATAATTGCTTAAAACATACTGTAACATACAATAAATAAGGTAGTATAAAAGTGCTCATAGAAAACTAAATTTCAAAAAACGAATAGTAAAAATGTAATAACGTGCTACTGTGTTTGTATAACCATGCTATTTCTGCATGTTTTAAATTGAAAAACCCCGCTGATGATGTTGATATTTTTCACCGAAACTAGTTTGGGAGAATAAAGAAATATACGAATAACAAGGTGTTTTGCATCAAGGAGGACTCAATTTTCTGATATTACTGTTTTACCAATAAGAGTGTCGCACTTAGCGGCAAATTTCAAAATGGGTTCACAATTATGACTTCCCAGATTGAATACAGAGTACACAAAGGCATTTTATTGCGAAATATGTGTACTCCGTCCTGTTTTACAAATAATGAAGAGATGTGCATGTGAATTTTAGCTTTACAGAATGTTAAGGTCAGTTTTTCGATTTCTCGTAGTAGAGTTGTGAGTAAATTTGGAATTACTATTTGTATGCCCTTTGGAACTATCAGTTCTAAGCTGCAATGGGTACATAGTCTTCTGCCTCCTTAGGGAAATTTATATCTCGGTCGCTTTGATGTAATCTACGACCCCCATGGCGAGTATTTTCGTAGTTCCCTAGTGATTCTTCGTTTCTCTGTGATACCTTCAGTGCACTGACACTTAAGTGGGCTCAGAAATCGGCAAGTAAGTGTGCGCTAGGCTCCTGTTGTAATGGATCCTAAGGTTCCTTGTTAACTGCCTTTATGTGGCAGTCACCGAAGGAGACCGTGGAGAAGGCATCAGTTAGTGAAAGTCATCTAAAGGCTACAGCTAAACAGTTTACCCGAGATTCGGATACTGAGCGCTGACAGCTGGCTACACATTAATCACCATGGAGTGGCGACGCGAGTGGACCGTCACCGTTACATGCTTGTGTTTAGATAATTAATAGTTGGATCATACAGTGGTAAGATCACTTTAATTTACTTTACAATTCTCCCGAACTAAACTGCAATTAACACTGAAATTCAGGTGGTAATTCTGAAGAAGGGTTATATACTTCTGTCCTAATTTATAGCATAGATTTAGAGGAGGGTCATAAACCGCAAACCACATCCAAGTCTGGGAACAGGTGTGGGGACGGGGGGAGGGCGGAGGAACGAGGAGATGACTGTCAAATTCAAGACGAGAGGGAGGGAGAGGGGGAGTGGGGGGTAGAAGCTTAAAGGATCCCCGTCAATCTGTGGAGAGGAGTAGATTCGGTAACATAGAAGACAGACAGGTTTATTAGAATTAAATGCAATTAATGTTCAGTTCGAGGGAGTGGTGAGGAAATCTGCATGAATATTAAGCCAAGAGCAGTAAAAGGAGTGTGACGTGAGTGCTGACAGCCTTTCATCATTCAGAAGAAGTTTCCCTATATATATATTGATACTTCTGTTTTGAGTTGAGAATAATACATGAAAATTTACGCAAATGATGCTAATTACTTTAGTGGTCTCAAATAGAAAATTTAGAAAATTTTGAATTTCGTTGTTGAGATATCTTTACTGTAGGTATTTTATGGAGTGTAGTCTTGTACGGAGGTGAATCGTGGACGATAAACAGTTTAAACAGGAAGCTGAAAAGCTTCTGAATCGAAACCGGAGAAAACAGAAACTCATATCGCATCCTTTGGGCTCGAGGAATCGTCAGTGTGACAATGGAAAGAAATGTTCGGGTTAAAAATTGCAGAGGGAAACCAAGGCTTGAGTATAGCAACCAGATACAAAAAAATATATATGTTGTAGTAGCTGTACAGAGATGAAGAGGATTGCACAGAGTATACTGAGATGACAATGGTCATACGATACCTGCCAGTATCGTGTCGGGCCTCCTTTCAACCAGCATAGCGCAGCAATTCGACTTGGCAAAGCCTCAACAAATCGTTGCCTCTATAGCTGTCCACAATTCCGAAAGTGTTGCCGGTGCAGGATTTTGTGCACGAACTGATTTTTGGGCAATGTCTCATAAATGTTCGATGGATGGCCAAATCAGTCGCTCAAATTGTCCGGAATGTTCTTCAAACCAATCGCGAACAATCAGGTGACATGACGTAGTGTCATCCATAAAAATTGCGTCGTTGTTTGGGGACATGAAGTTCTTGAGTGACTGTGAACGATCTTCAAGCAGCAGAAAATATCCATTTCCAGTCAATGATGGGTTCAGTCCGACCAGAGGACCCAGATGGCTCTGAGCACTATGGGACTTAACATCTCTGGTCATCAGTCCCCTAGAACTTAGAACTACTTAAACCTAACTAACCTAAGGACACCACACAACACCCAGTCATCACGAGGCAGAGAAAATCCCTGACCCCGCCGGGAATCGAACCCGGGAACCCGGGCGCAGGACCCAGTTCGTTGCATGTAAACACAGCCCACACCGTTGTGGAGACACCAGCTGCTTGCACAGCGCCTTGATGACAACTTGGGTCCGTGGCTTCATGGGCTTTGGGCCATACTCGAACGCTACCATAAGCCCTCAAAACGGGTCTCACCTGACCAGGCCTCGGTTTTCCAGTCGTCTGAGGTCCAACCGATGTGGTCACGAGCCCAAGAGATTCTCTGCAAAGACATTGCCGTACTGTTAACAAAGATTCAGAGGACTGATTCGCAAAATACCAATCTACAAATGGATAAGACAATTGTATTTTCCCTAGAGATATGGGATATTGCCCGATATTCAGTCTTGCCTCGGGCGCTTTCGAGAAGAAGATAGAACGGAGGAACACTACCTTGCAGTACGTACAATCGATATAAGCAAATTATGATCCAAATTGTTGAGATAAATAACCTCTGTACAAAAGCATATTACACTCTGTGGAACACCTATAATGTTATAACTGTTTTGGTTATGTAGGATATTTTCGATGTTGAAAGTCTACAGCAAGTTATGTGTGATGTTCAGTGTATGTGAGACTCTGCACATGGATCACAAGAAAACTGTAGGTACAAATTCTCCTAAATTTCGCCACTAACTTCACAAAAAGATTGATAACCAACTGAAACATCGCGGTTTTCTTATATATTGCAGTAAAGTCAACGAAATGAAGCAAACTCTCACACATCGACAACATCACATAGAAATGGCACAATACATACAACAAACGCATATGTAAATGGGAATAAATTCCCGAAACGTGTCGTGTGAAAAGTAAATAAAGAAAATCTTGACTAGTAGCAGAAGAGCTCTTCAGAAAGAAATCTGTTGTTTAATTCTTCTTCATTTTCATCCTAACTTATTTCTGCAGTTTAATTCAGAAATCCCTTACTGTTTCTTCTGTAGGGTGTTTCGTACTTAGTACTTTCGCACGTCAGTATGCCACGTCATGGTATAGGTTGTGATTAGCATTGAAGAGGTGTGACATGTTGCTCCGGAGTTTTGGTAATGCCTGAAGATTCCGTCGCTAGGGGAATCTACGAGGACAGGGATTCGCTTTTTAGTGCTTTAGCGCAACTGTTCCCATCCCAGCTTCACCTCTGTTCATTATTACACAATAGATACACGGAATACTGTGTATGAAACACACACAAAATCAGCAGGAGCTAATAAAACAAGGTCGCCACCGGATCTCAACCCAGAATAAACAGAAGTAAGTCAATATAAGACTGGATTTTATTTGGTAGTCATGTCCCAAGTTGATTTGCTTTTAGGAACCACAAAGTAAATCGTGAGTTATTTATTTAAAATGTCGAAAAATGGTTCAAATGGCTCTGAGCACTATGGGACTTAACTGCTGAGGTCATCAGTCCCCTAGAACTTAGAACTACTTAAACCTAACTAACGTAAGGACAACACACACATCCATGCCCGAGGCAGGATTCGAACCTGCGACCGTAGCGGTCGCGCGGTTCTAGACTGTAGCGCTTAGAACCACTCGGCCACTCCTGCCGGCAAAATGTCCACACCGCGAACTGATCCGGGAGAGGGAACCCCAGAGCCAATCGAGCAAAGTAACTGATATACAGCTTCTCAACAACGCTAAACATCACAGCTCAGATCTGTTGATGGTGAAGTTTTGCATGTTCGCCGCTCACAAGGGTCCAGAAACTAGTGTCGTTTTCCGAGCGATATTGTCTCCTGACTGGCTTGCACAAAGAGTGTATCAAACAGTCAGGAGCCAGTATCGCCAATCACGCTACCTTCGCCTTAAATATTATTGTTATAGCACTTACAGCTTTGAAAAGTAACTAATATGCCCAGGTGACCTGTTGGGAGACAGATCTACTGTGCCTATATCGCTCGAATATTTTATTATTTATAATAAGAAGGCTGTACACATTTGAAATGCAGCGCCGTGATTCATTTCCTTGCGTATACAAGCTTTTTAGGAAGCAAGACAGCGTGTTCTGTTGCACTAGTTTTTATTGCCCCCACTGCACATGGAATTGGAACTTTGCCGAGTTGCCTTCTTTCGTCCTTTTTACAAAAGGCTTTGTTCCTCATCACTCGCGCCAAATCTCGTTAGCCACTTTCTATTGGTCTCAATCCGAGTGCAGCTT
Source organism: Schistocerca piceifrons (assembly GCF_021461385.2). NCBI lineage: Eukaryota > Metazoa > Arthropoda > Insecta > Orthoptera > Acrididae > Schistocerca > Schistocerca piceifrons. Next base: position 114,485,521 of record NC_060144.1, on the reverse strand, counting down.
TTTCACTGCAGCTGAAATGAACCTAGCTGTCACCTTACTTAATTTCTCCGTTTCATTACAGCTACTGATCTTATTTCCTTAAGTTTTACGTTTCCTGAATGCTACCACATATTTTGTACTTCAGCATGATGGTGGATTTTTCATTCGATGTGTCGATCAAGTTGACTCGGTTCCCTAAATATCGGCCACGTTTGATAATTTTGCACATTATTATTCTTTTTATGAGTTTATTAGCCTCGCGCGGATGTACGTATGTGTATGTGTGATTTTGTGTGTGTGTAATGTGTGTGTGTGTGTGTGTGTGTGTGTGTGAGTGTGTGTGTCAATTATAATGTTCCTTGAACAGTGATCATTTGCAAATATTTTGTTGATTAACATTTTTAGACGTTATCATCTGATTTTTGAATATGGCAGATTTAATACAGTTAGAATAAGTTTGAATAATTGTCACGTTCTACAATCTATGTCAATTTCGGGGTGCACCTACGGATTCTTGTTGGGTAAAACTTATGAGCAGCTAATCTTGAGCACTAGTTACAGGTCTGATCTAGAAACAGGCTCTGAGGACGAATTATATCGATAATTAATGGAAAACCTTAGAGCAGGTAGGCAGCCAGAACTATATAACAGACATCCAGCGAAATGCTTATGTTGCTAAGCCTCTAGGCTCGCATTCCGGAGGAGTCGTATTCAGATCCATGTCCAGTCATAATCTGAGAACAAACAGTTTCCAGAACTGACCGAGGATCTAAATGCAAAGGAGCAGGCAGCGATATTGAACCGACTCCTCCCAGCCAGTTGAAGTGAGACAACAAACGAGATTCACATTACGACAGAGTGAGTTCGAATCCGTGTCCGGTGCTCTTTGTTTAAGGTTCCCATAATTACACTAAATTATTGGGTACGAATTTGGGCAGTGTATGTATTACAGTCTGCACAGAGACTGGGATTGGTACACAGTGTGAGAGCTAGAGGAGGACAGGTGGGTGATCACTCCCAGGTGGAGCTTCTCCTGTGGTGTGCCTCAAGAGATTAGGAGGGTAAACAATGGCGTCAGGGGTAGCATCTGTGACAGGAGACATATGGACAGGAATGTGGATATTGTGGTCACTGTGGATATTGATAAACTAACGCCAGTGCTGTTTTTCGGAGTGTGCAGGAGTGTATTTGCGAGTAATTTATCTTCTGTACAGATCATCAACTATAGAGATTTTGATACGGGCTTCATTAATAGGAGGACTGATTCACAAGGAAGGTTTGTACATATAGTTTACAATTATAGTACTGTTGAATCTGTAATATAAGTTTTGTTATCTGTTTCGCATTTAATTGGAGTTTGGAGTGACATGTCATAGCAATCACGGGAGGTACGAACGAGTCAACTACAGAGAAGACGACATCTGATGGGAAAAGCAGTAAATTAAACAGATGTCACAACTCAGAGAGCAGCGAAATCTGACCAGAATCTATACACTTCTGTCTATGCATGCCTTCTATCACTAGGTATTATAAATAAAACCCTTTCTCTCCTCCCCTCCCCCTTCCCATCAATGCTTGGCTGTCTATATGTGAAGGCTAATCTCAACGAGCACAGTAGAGTTTTTGATACAGTTTATTGATAGATAGACTGATCCACAAGGAAAGTTTGTGTGTACAGTTTATCAATATTTCCTGCAAACTGTCTGAACTATGATGAATTAAAGTGATCCGCTGCGTTTTTCTGTTTGTATTTGAAAGCTAATCTCAGAAAATACCGAAAGAGTTATGATAGTTATGACTAATAAATAGATTGATGTAATCACTAATTTATCATCGATATGGCAGGCTAGTCGTCTGACCGTTGATACGTTAGCGCTAACCGTGCAAAGTGTCGACAGGTCCCTAATACAGTTTAGTTGACGCATTTGAAAGAGTATGTAGGAGTTCTTGACATTTTAATCGTTGTCGCACTTTAGAGTAAATAGAGAGCACGTTTAACGATAGATAGCCGAAAGAGATCAGAAAAAACTGATTCTGACGGCCACCTATGGCAGTGACGTTCAAACCACGCGATTTTGGAAACAGGGAATACGAGGTGCATTCAAGTTCTAAGGCCTCCGATTTTTTTTCTCCGGACTGGAAAGAGATAGAAACATGCGCATTGTTTTAAAATGAGGCCGCGTTCATTGTCAATACGTCCCAGAGATGGCAGCACCATACGGCAGATGGAATTTTACCGCCAGAAGCGAGCATTAGAACTGTTTTAAATACTTAAAATGGCGACGTTTTCCTTACTTGAACAGTGTGCAATCATTCGTTTTCTGAATTTGCGTGGTGTGAAACCAATTGAAATTCATCGACAGTTGAAGGAGACATGTGGTGATGGAGTTATGGATGTGTCGAAAGTGCGTTCGTGGGTGCGACAGTTTAATGAAGGCAGAACATCGTGTGACAACAAACCGAAACAACCTCGGGCTCGCACAAGCCGGTCTGACGACATGATCGAGAAAGTGGAGAGAATTGTTTTGGGGGATCGCCGAATGACTGTTGAACAGATCGCCTGCAGAGTTGGCATTTCTGTGGGTTCTGTGCACACAATCCTGCATGACGACCTGAAAATGCGAAAAGTGTCATCCAGGTGGGTGCCACGAATGCTGACGAATGGCCACATGGCTGCCCGTGTGGCATGTTGCCAAGCAATGTTGACGGGCAACGACAGCATGAATGGGACTTTCTTTTCGTCGGTTGTGACAATGGATGAGACGTGGCTGTCATTTTTCAATCCAGAAACAAAGCGCCAGTCAGCTCAATGGAAGCACACAGATTCACCGCCACCAAAAAAATTTCGGGTAACAGCCAGTGCTGAAAAAATGATGGTGTCCATGTTCTGGAACAGCGAGGGCGTAATCCTTACCCATTGCGTTCCAAAGGGCACTACGGTAACAGGTGCATCCTACGAAAATGTTTTGAAGAACAAATTCCTTCCTGCACAGCAACAAAAACGTCCAGGAAGGGCTGCGCGTGTGCTGTTTCACCAAGACAGCGCATCCGCACATCGAGCTAATGTTACGCAACAGTTTCTTCGTGATAACAATTTTAAAATGATTCCTCATGCTCCCTACTCACCTGACCTGGCTCCTAGTGACTTCTGGCTTTTTCCAACAATGAAAGACACTCTCCGTGGCCGCACATTTACCAGCCGTGCTGCTATTGCCTCAGTGATTTTCCAGTGGTCACAACAGACTCCTAAAGAAGCCTTCGCCGCTGCCATGGAATCATGGCGTCAGCGTTGTGAAAAATGTGTACGTCTGTAGGGCGATTACGTCGAGAAGTAACGCCAGTTTCATCGATTTCGAGTGAGTAGTTAATTAGAAAAAAAATCGGAGGCCTTGAATGCACCTCGTACGTATATGGAAAGGTGCCATATCCACACACAGCCAGATGTGAACGTGGACTTATATTCAAGGTGAGTGGGCTTCAAATTACCGTCGAGCTATACTCTACGATGAAACGATTTTGTGAAAAGATAAAAACATAAATTCAAGGGGATAGGCAGAGTTTTCTAACCGACTTCTCCCTATCGAATGAATTATGACAGGAGTTAAGAAACAAGAATTATTTCGGTTGGTTATAGTTCAAGTGCACCTACTTAGGGGTCTAATGTGTGCTGTAATTATCGTATGCCAGTGATACTTGGCATATATATTGTAATGTGTTATTGTGGAACCGACTTACGCTGGAGAAAAATTAGTTCCAATTTCGGCCGCCAAGTGCAAATCTCGCGTCGTGAATGCAGGACAAACATATAGAAATGTTTCCATACGTAATGAATTAGGAAAGGGACATAGCCAGAGAAGGTCAAAGAAGTGAGGCAGGCATAATTTTGATTTTATTATTAACCTCTGCATACACGATTTGTTCAATATAAGCATCGGAGATTTCGAAGAGATGCTGTACAGCGTCAGAATAGCACCTAGTGGTCAAAATTGGAACTATTTTTCACCGTGGTGAATCGGTTTCACATTAAAGCATTAGGATACCTAACAATTATAGAACAATTACAGTCCACACTGGACCTCGTTGAGTAACTGCAATTTAATTATAGGCAGCTAGTACTATGAAGCAGCGGGCTGCGAATCCCTGTCATTTTCTGATATGCACCAATGAGCCAAGACATTATGACACCGATTTGAAGCACAGTACAGCAGCGATTCTGCTTTCCATGGATTCTGCAAGTCCTTGAAATGTTTCCACAAGTATGTGGCACCAGATGTCTATTTAAAGGCCACTAAAGTCCCCTAAGTTACGGGACAGTGACTTGTGGACATGCAACTGGTGCCCGGTATGTGTTCCAGTAGGTACCGATCTGGGGTATTTGCTGACTAAGACACCAATGTGAGTTCACTATCATGGTCCTCAAACCACTACAGCACGATTATTTCCTTGTTTCACGGAGAGTTATCCTGTTGGAAGATGTCATCGCCATCGCCATCAGAAATGACTTCAATCATGAATAATTTTCACGTAGTTCACTGCTGTCACGATGTGACCGAGTAATATCTTAGGTCCCAAAGAAGCCAACTCAATCTACCCCATAGCATAATTCTGCTCTCACCGATCTGCATCTGCGGCGCGGCGCACGTTTCAAACAGCCATTCGCCTGGACGACGGCAGGTGAAGACCCAACTATCGACCTGGTGTAACAAGAAATGGGATTCACTGACAGGTGACGTGTTTCTGTTGATCCAAGGTGAAAACTCAATGATGCTGTGCCCACTGAAGTTGTAAATGACGATTTCGTTAGGTCAACACAGGAACATGTAGGGGTCGTGTGATATGGAGCTCTGTGTTCAACAATGGCCTTTGAACTGTGCGCTCCTGAACACTTGTGTCTGCACCAGCATTGTACTCTGTCGTCAGACCTGCCACAGATCGCTGCCTATCCTGGATTACACACTGGGGGATCCTCTGACCTCTATGTTTTCTGATGAGACGCGGACGTCCAGTACCATACGCCCTAGGCGGTATTCTAACATCCATCAACCACTTTCCATAGGTGCCCACGACAACAGCACTTAAACAGCTGATCAGTTTCGCCGTTTCATAGATTCTCATTTCCAGCCGCAGCGCCACTACAATGTGCACTTCGTCAAAACTGCTTATAACTGTGAATTTCCATTTGTGCTTCCCGTATCTTCCCTATAATGACTGCCCATTCGTCTGTCTTACACATACATTCTTTCCTTAATGTGTCACATGCCCGCAACACCACAAGGCGGCATTCAACCTCGCGGTGTGCAGGGGCTATAATGCTTTAGCTCATCTGTGCAAGTGTATTCTAATTTCATTAAATTCCGTCTGATGAAGACTGTATTGGCCCCTTTAGCACAATCACACGCTTTTCCTTAGCATAAAGCCGTAAAACTGAGCGGTTTTACCGTCTGTAATTGTTTCTACGTCGACGGTTAACTAAATTACGCCGTCCGTTAATTCTTTTTCGTTTCATGGCAAGTGTCCAGCCTTCTGCAGTTCTGTTGCGGCAAGGAACTAGATATTTTCCACGGTACAGTAGGATTAGACACGCTAAGTGAAAATTAAATGGCAAAATACAGGTGAGGGACGTTTCGTTCCGGTGCAAGAGTTTTCGGAGAAGTCGTTATAGCGAAAAACTATCAATGTTGGCACCTCTCCGCGTGCTGTTTTAGGTTGGACGAGCTCCAGGGCGCCCGGATCCGAGATACCTGCCTGGCTGCCAGCATGGCGAGACATGTGTGTGCGCGCGCGCGTGCGCGTGCGCGCGCGTGTGTGTGTGTGTGTGTGTGTGTGTGTGTGTGTGTGTGTGTGTGTGCGTACTTGATTTACAACGAACAGTTGTGGAAACAGCGTTAATTTAGTGTGGCATCGCGCTGAGCAGAGACCCGCTCCGGGCAGGGTGGGGGTTTTAAGGAACTGTCTGGGCAGTGCTTTATGCGTGCGCGAGAAATATGGTGACTGGGAGAACAGCTTTCATTAGCAGCGCACCGGTAAGAAGCCACGGTGTGGAGGCCCCTCGGGCTGTCGGCGGCACCTGAAATATACCCGTCCCTCCCCCCCCCCCCCCCAACCCCTCGCAGCCGTCCATCTTCGCCTTTTTGTCGTCTTCCTCCGTTTTACCTCTCGCCCGCACTGAAAGACCACATTTATCCCGCTCCATCAATCTAGAAATTTGTAAACAAACTATACCTGGAAACGGTGGGATGTAAGATATATAGAAACCAATTAGGACCTACAACAGAAATATGTCAAAACTTGAGCGTGAACGTCTCTCATATGTAGGGGATAAAAAAGAGCTGAACTAAAATAGGTAAGAGAACATTTTTTTCTTCTTGTTACATGTACTTCAGTACCCTTTCACTGCCCTGTCGCCCGTTAATTGAAACAGAAAGAGCGGGGCCTACACCTCTTTACCGAAGCGGTCGTGGCAGCCAGAGCGCAGGCTCGTATTGGCAAAGATGGGAGACGAATTTTGCCGCAGCCTTTTCAGAGAAAACAACATCTCAACATCCGCCTTAAATAATATTGAATAAATCACTGAAAACTGAAACTAACATGGCCAGAGGGAAATTCAAGCCCTGATCGGCCCTGACGGAAGTTCTGTGTAAACTGGTTTCAATGAAAACTTCTGTCAGTCGAAGTAATTCATGACTTACTAGAAACGGTTTAAGCTGTGTGCTGTGACGTCACTAAGAAGACAGCTCCAGGTCTCAACTTGAATTTAGCCGCATTCTCGAAGCAATACTGGTTTCTGCCCGAGTAGTCCTCTAATGAGTTACGCCTGCTACTTCTATGGATAATATTAAATACTTTACAACAGCATTTAATATACGTCGCAGCGAATATTTGCCATGTGTAACTTGTATAAGTAGGGGTACTAGTGCAATTTTTCATAGCAAAAGTCTGGACATACACTGGCGACCATAAACATTACTTTCTTAATAGAGTGTTGGTTCACTTTTGGAACGCAATACAGCGCCGATTCTGAGTGACGTCAATTCGTCAAGTTCTTGGTAGGTTTTGAGACGTGTATGGCAACGGGTGTCTCTGCACACGTCACACAATTCCAGTAAATTACGTGACCGTGGTTTGCGCAAGGAGCTGCCACCCGATAACGACCAGAAACGTTCCATCGGCTTCTGATCAAGACAACAACCCGAGTTCTCTATCATGCCCCTCAAACCACTGTAGAACGGTTCCAGCCTACGGACACAGCTTTTTCCAAAGCTGTTTCACAGAGGAAGACCGCACTGCAGTTCCTTCTCTAAATCCTCGCACGAACGAAAAAATGGCTGACATCGAAATAAGTGTCCATGGAATAGAAAAGCAACTGAAATCACTCAACAGAGGAAAGTCCACTGGACCTAACGGGATACCAATTCGATTCTACACAGAGTACGCGAAAGAACTTGCCCCCCTTCTAACAGCCGTGTACCGCATGTCTCTAGAGGAACGGAAGGTTCCAAATGATTGGAAAAGGGCACAAGTAGTTCCAGTTTTCAAGAAGGGACGTCCAGCAAATGCGGAAAACTATAGGCCTATATCTCTGAAAGCGATCTGTTGTAGAATCTTAGAACATGTTTTTTGCTCGCGTATCATGTCATTTCTGGAAATCCAGAATCTACTGTGTAGGAATCAACATGGATTCCGGAAACAGCGATCGTGTTAGACCCAGCTCGCTTTATTTGTTCCTGAGACCCAGAAAATATTAGATACAGGCTCCCAGGTAGATGCTATTTTCCTTGACTTCCGGAAGGCGTTCGATACAGTTCCGCACTGTCGCCTGATAAACAAAGTAAGAGCCTACGGAATATCAGACCAGCTGTGTGGCTGGATTGAAGAGTTTTTATCAAACAGAACACAGCATGTTGTTATCAATGGCGAGACGCCTACAGATGTTAAAGTAACCTCTGGCGTGCCACAGGGGAGTGTTATGAGACCATTGCTTTTCACAATATATATAAATGACCTAGTAGTGTCGGAAGTTCCATGCGGCTTTTCGCATATGATGCTGTAGTATACAGAGAAGTTGCAGCATTAGAAAATTGCAGCGAAATGCAGGATCTACAGCGGATAGACACTTGGTGCAGGGAGTGGCGACTGACCCACAACATAGACAAATGTAATGTATTGCGAATACATAGAAAGAAGGATCCTTTATTGTATGATTATATAATAGCGGAATAAACAGTGGTAGCAGTTACTTCTGTAAAATATCTGGGAGTATGCGTACGGAACAATTTGAAGTGGAATGATCATATAAAATTAATTGTTGGTAAGGCGGGTGCCAGGTTGAGATTCATTGGGAGAGTCCCAAGTCAGATTTGGTTATAATTAGTATATTAAAACTAGAGAAACTGAATAATGTAGGAAATTAAAGAGATCGGAATTGGCTAAATTGAGAAAAGAGGAGTTGATGAGAGATTCTAAGTAAGCAGTTCCCGGGAACAATCGACCAAAACAATGGAAAGGAACGCAATAGAAGATGAACAGTTAGTTTTGAGAGATGAAGTAGTGTAAGAAGCATGTGATTAAATATACAAAAAAGGCAAGGCCCAGCAGAAACTCTCGAATGATGATGATGGATGCTATTTTTACAAGGACAAAATATGAAAATGTAGTAGAGTCAGATAATTAACTGCCTTAGTTGGAAATAATTTTATTGGTTCAGAATCGTTACAACTGAAGCGGTTAATTACCGGACTCTACTGTGAAGACACAGTTGCGGATGTGTTTCTAACCACATCTTATGCAAAACTGTGACAAATGAAGTAGGTAAAAAGGAAAACAGACGTCTAAATTGAATTTCAGAAGGAATGCAAAATGGCTAAACAGATATGGCTACAGGACACATGTAGTACTGTACAGGCACGCTTGACTAGGGGAAGAAAGATACCGCCTATATCATAATTAAAGAGACCTATGAAGTAAAGAGAATGAGCTGTATGAATAACAAGACCTCACGTGGTTAGTGGCAAGCCAGTATTAAGAAAAGAAGCGAAAACTCAAAGATAGAACGAATAAATAGGACTGAAAGAGGAAAACTAACATGAAGAACAATGTTGTAGAAAGGGAAAGTAAATGAGAATGAGGTGGAAGGTATTAGAGTACGAGATAAATTTGACAGAGCACCGCCTATGAAAAAACTGGCTGCCTTGTCTCACAGTGGATAAATCTATTAAGAGTTAAGACGATTACTTTTGAAATAATGAACCGTTTACTTACTTTTTTCCATACGTCTCTTTTTCGTTTGGGTGCCTCATATATAAATGGAGAGCTGACAGCACCTTTCATCACTAACGGGCGATCAATTAAGGTTGTAGCGTTTCGGCCCCGCTTTATTATATGTATAGACAATTTACTGCGAGAAAGGAAAACCAAGTCTCGAGCAGGTATTGGAACAGACAAAGACAGTATTGTGAGTTGTGATCAATATGCAGATTTTGTCAGGATTTTAACAGAGAAAGGCCTCCAAAAAGGCATTTACCTTCTAAAATAACGAAACACTGCAGTGTGAGTATATCTACAAAGAAAATTAAACAATGGCCCCTATAACACGGGACCTCATAAGGACCAAAATAGTGTTGATCAGTAGAGTAGTAGAACAGTTACGGTATTTCAATTTTCTTTGACGTTATGTCACATACGAGTATAATGAAGATATAGACAAGAAAGTAGGAAAATTGGATTATATGTGGAATAATAAGCACGTACTTTGAAAAGAATACAAAAAGAACACGAATGAAGTTTTGTATAATAATAGCTGCTCCGATATTCAGGTCTGTATTGAAGGAAGGCGTTGTGAGGTAGTCTAGTGGCACAGGAAAGCCATTTGGGGGCACAAAGACTGACCGAAAAAAAAAAAAAAAGAAAAGAAAAGAAAAGAAAGACCAAATATGGCACAGATGTTAATAGTGCGTTGCTAGTTCACGAAACAGCTGCTTTCGATCCCAGATGAAACATTTGATCAAGAATCCCATTTGTATGTTTTATTCAAGGTGAAAATAAATCTTTGAGATCGAATATGGACGTAAGTGGACTGCCAAATTTTCCTGTCTTTTCGACAGGCTACGGCACAACTGCTACACTTGACTTTAATGACATAATCACTGTCTTCGCTTCGTTCAGAGGCGGTAAATATAAATAAAATCACAATAAAAAATTTCCTGGGTAGCCTTTAATTGGTAATTTATACACTATTAATAAATCTTTGGTTACAAATAAAATGATAAAATCTCTTCTCTGTCACACATCGTATAAAACCAACGTTCAGCAAAATTAGTAAGATACAGATTTTGTTTTTCTTTCAATATTTTCTGAAATTATATAGAGCATGTAGTTTATTTACTACAACGACACATTGAATTTGTTGAGGAAACTTTTTCATAACAATATAGTTCTCTTAAGATTTATTTCTTCGATAATTATTCATTTTTATTAGCCGCGCTGGGTAACCGCGCCGTTTAGGGCGCCTTGTCACGGTCCACGCGGCTGCCTCCGTCGGAAGTTCGAGTCCTGCCTCGGGCATGGGTGTGTGTGTTGTACTTAGCGTAAGTTAGTTTAAGTTTGATTAAGTAGTGTGTAAGCTTAGGGACCGATGATCTCAGAAGGATCTTACCACAAATTTACAAAAAAAAAACAAAAAAAAATCATTTTTATCAACCACACATACAAAATTTTGAAATTTGAGACATACGCATAGGAAAAAAATGGGGGGGGGGGGGGGACGGGGAGCGGGGACAGAGTTTCGACGATTGTACTAAACGCCATGGTACCACTCCTCCCACATTACGGAAGTGAGTTGCATATCATTTAAAAACGGAAAGAAACTAAGATCCAGGCACTTTACGTGACATTCGCTTAGGCAGCGAAGGGCTATACGAGAAAAGACGGATTAAGAAAGTGCGACATTAGGAAACAATTAAACAATTTAACGTAAGAAAAAGAAGTGTAGAAAACTGAAGAAAATGGAGTGAACATCTTGACGAAATGAGCAGTTAAAACTAGCTTACAAACCAGAAATTATAATGTGATAGTTCGAAGAAGGCCAAGGAAAAGATGTGAACTGTAATAGGTAAACGCCTAATACATGAAATATGGAAGAAGAAGATGATGATGATGATGACGAAGAAAACACTTGTCTACAGACTGTATGGAAATGCAGGAGGACCTTCGGAGGATCGATGATCAGTGCAGAGAATGGGAATTGACGCTGAGCGTGAATAAAGTAACTTAAATGATAATTAATTGAAACCCTCAGCTGCCGACAGGTGTTGTTGATATACCTCAATGGAGGCAGCTGAAAATATGTGACTCGACCGGGACTCAAACCCGGGATCTCCCGCTTACATGGCAGACACCCTACCCATCTGAGCTACCAAGGACCCAGATGAATAGCGCGACTGCAGGGACTTATCTTTTGTACACCTCCCGTGAAACCCACATTCCCATCTGTCCAAAATCTACATACATAATGTACCTAATAGATATTTGCCCATCCAACCATTACTCGCGCACACTAAGGTGACGTATCCCGTAAGAGTTCGGGCAACCTGTATACGCATTCGCACAGATGAAGGTCAATGGCTGGAAAGCCTTTAACTATACAGGGTGGTCCATTGATAGTGACCGGGACAAATATCTCACGAAATAAGCATCATACGGAAAAACTACCAAGTTCGAAACGTCTAGCTTGAAGGGGGAAACAAGATGGCGCTATGGTTGGCCCGCTAGATGGCGCTGCCGTAGGTCAAACGGATATCGACTGAGTTTTTTTTAAATAGGAACCCCCATTTTTATTACACATTCGTGTAGTACGTAAAAAAATATGAATGTTTTAGTTGGACCACTTTTTTCGCTTTGTGACAGATGACGCTGTAATAGTCACACACGTATAAATACGTGGTATCACGTAACATTCCGCCAGTGCAGACGGTATTTGCTTCGTGATATATTACACGTGTTAAAATGGACCGTTTACCAATTGCGGAAAAGGTCGATATCGTGTTTATGTACGGCTATTGTGATCAAACTGCCCAACGGGAGTGTGCTATGTATGCTGCTCGGTATCCTGGACGACATCATCCATGTGTCCGGACCGTTCGCCGGATAGTTACGTTATTTAAGGAAACAGGAAGTGTTCAGCCACTTGTGAAACGTCAACCGCGACTGCAACAGATGATGATGCCCAAGTAAGTGTTTTAGCTGCTGTCGTGGCTAATCCGCTCATCACTAGCAGACAAATTGCGGGAGAATCGGGAATCTCAAAAACGTCGGTGATGAGAGTGCTACATCAACATCGATTGCCTCCGTACCATATTTCTATGCACCAGGAATTGCATGGCCACGACTGCCACTGGACACAAGAGAAATTACGGGACGGTGACTGATTTTTGGCACGCGTTCTATTTAGCGAGAAGCGTCATTCACCGACAGCGGTAACGTAAACCGGCATAATATGCACTATTGGGCAACGGAAAATTCACGATGGCTGCGACAAGTGGAATATCAGCGACCTTGGCGGGTTAATATATGGTGTGGAATTATGGGAGGAAGGATAATTGGCCCCCATTTTATCGATGGCAATCTAAATGGTGCAGTGTATGCTGATTTCCTGCGTAATGTTCTACCGATGTTACTAGAAGATGTTTCATTGCATGACAGAATGGCGATGTACTTCCAACATGATGGATGTCCGGCACATAGCTCGCGTGCGGTTGAAGCGGTACTGAATAGCGTATTTCATGACAGGTGGATTGGTCGTCGAAGCACCATAAGATGGCCCGCACGTTCACCGGATCTGACGTCCCCGGATTTCATTCTGTGGGGAAAGTTGAAGGATATTTGCTATCGTGATCCACCGACAACGCCTGACAACATGCGTCAGCGCATTGTCAATGCAAGTGCGAACATTACGGAAAGCGAACTACTCGCTGTTGACAGTAATGCATTGAAATTGACGGACATGATTTTGAGCATTTATTGCATTAGTGTGGTATTTACGGGTAATCACGCTGTAACAGCATGCGTTATCAGAAATGTTAAGTTCACAAAGGTACATGTATCACATTCGAACAAGCGAAATAAAATGTTCAAACGTGCCTACGTTCTGTATTTTAATTTAAAAACGAACCTGTTATCAAATGTTCATCTACAATTGTGAGCCATGTTTGTGACTATTACAGCGCCATCTATCACAAAGCGAAAAAAGTGGTCCAACTAAAACATTCATATGTCTTTACGTACTACACGAATATGTAACAAAAAACGGGGGTTCCCATTTTTTTTAAAAAACGCAGTTGATATCCGTTTGACCTATGGCAGCATCATCTAGAGGGCCAACCATAGCGCCATCTGGTTTTCCCCTTCAAAAAAAAATGGTTCAAATGGCTCTGAGCACTATGGGACTCAACTGCTGAGGTCATTAGTCCCCTAGAACTTAGAACTAGTTAAACCTAACTAACCGAAGGACATCACAAACATCCATGCCCGAGGCAGGATTCGAACCTGCGACCGTAGCGTTTCCCCCTTCAAGCTAGACAAGTTTAGTTCTTTTAGATTATTTCGTGAGATATTCTGCCCGGTCACGATCAATGGCCACCCTGTATATATGAAGATAGAACTGTTCTCGAAAGAACAGGTACTACTGATGACAGAGCAGCTTTTCTAGAATAAATGATAATTAATTGTAACCCTCAGCTGCCGACAGGTGTCCCGAACTCTTACGGGAATCGTCACCTTAATGTGAGCTAGTAAGGAGTGGATGGGTAAAATATCTATTAGGAAAATTACGTATGTAGATTGTGGGCAGTTGGGAATGTGGGTGTCACGGGAGGCGTGCAAAGGATAAATGGCTCTGAGCACTATGGGACTCAACTGCTGTGGTCATTAGTCCCCTAGAACTTAGAACTACTTAAACCTAACTAACCTAAGGACAGCACACAACACCCAGCCATCACGAGGCAGAGAAAATCCCTGACCCCGCCGGGAATCGAACCCTGGAACCCGGGCGTGGGAAGCGAGAACGCTACCGCACGACCACGAGATGCGGGCGTGCAAAGGATAAGTCCCTGCAGTCGCGCTATTCATCTGGGTCCTCGGTGGCTCAGATGGATAGAGCGTCTGCCATGTAAGCAGGAGATCCCGGTTTCGAGTTCCTGTTGGGGCACACATTTTCAGCTGTCGCCATTGAGGTAGATCAACAACACCTGTCGGCAGCTGAGGGTTTCAATTAATTATCATGTATTCTAGAGAAGCTGCATGGTCATCAGTGGTATCTGTTGTTTCGAGAATACTTACTATCTTCATATAAATGTAACTTGTTGTTCGTAAAAGGGCGATGAGATTATTTACTGTTCGATTACACTGTAAGTGGAAACATCACTCTAAATATAACAGATGTAAAACAGCTAGGAGGAACTGTCTCGGAAGCCTTAAATGCGGAACAAGTACATAAAAATAATTTCAGAGAGGTAGATGCCAGGTTGAGAGTCACTGTGAGACTCTTACGTAAATGTAATTTATCAGCGAACAAATTGAATTACAAAGCACTTGCTCTACCGATTCTTGAGCACTGCTCATTAGTCTGGGACCCTTATCAAATAGATTTAACAAAAGAGAGCAAGATAAAAACCTACGAAGAGCGGCTCGCTTCGTCACGAGATCGTTTCGTAAGCACGTGAACACTCGGGGATGATCAACAAAGTCCAGTGCCAGTCGCTACAAGAGTGGCGTTTTGCATCACGTAGAGTACTATCGTTCAAATTCAGAGAGTGTAGTTCCGAAGAATAGTTGATAACTTATCACTTCCCCCCACACCTGTCTCGCGATATGACCACGACCGGAAATCGGAGTAATCACAGCTCGTACGGATGCTTATCTACAGGCATTTTTCACACGCACCATTCACGAATGGGACAGAGAAAGAGAATATGGTCGTGCAGCCAGAGGTAGCCTGTACCACACATCGCAAGGCGTCTTACGGGGTATAGATGTAGATGTAGATGAACAACTCGTCAGTCCTGGTCTGACTATAAAGAGTTAACAAACAGTGTTAAATTGTCTTTCCCCTTGATTTTCTCGCACATCGTCATAATACGGCATTATTACGTGAACATGGAGATTTGTTCTACCAATTTTTAATATTAATTATACAAGAGAGGTCAATGAAACGAACATGATTCGAAAGGTGATTTGCCATAGATGAGCAAAAAAACGCCATCGTTTGCGTATGCAAAGGAAGTAGATATACACTCTTACAGAACCATGAGTGTACCCAGGCGTGCATCTCTTCGTCCGGAGCAAATCGACGAACAAGAATGTTTTTCTTCGGGGCACCAAAAATATGGAAATCGGTTGGAGAGAAGTCAGGACTGTTTGGACGATGTGTAAGGGCTACGAGCGGGACTTCTTCAGCGTGGTTGAATCAACATCTAGGCACAACAGTAAATTAATACTCTAGAACTACTCAACCTGAGCTCTCCATTTACGATTACGAAGGTGGTCCACCAAGAAGCAACGGAAGAATCATTTAACAATATACTTTTACGTCACTCATGCAGAAGATTATTTAAAAGGCTACAGCAAAAGAAGATGGATTATCTGTTTTTGAATGTACCGTACACCACTGGAGAGACATTTGGATGCGATCACACAATCTCGCACGCTACCAGAAATACTAAACTCGCGAAATGAAATGAAAACGAACGACAGGAAAGGAATTCTGATAGTGGTACGAATGTTTAGAAAATACACAACGAATTAACACATAAGAGACACAAACTAAATTAATGTAGACACAGGTTGGCTGAAATATTCTACCATCGCGAAGTTGCGGGAGGACAAAGGTTCAAGCTATACGCCCGTTAAGTTTTGATGTACTCCTACATCCATGCATATTATGTGTATGTAATGTATCCACGCTATATTTCGGTATTCCCTTTCCTACTCCTACTCTCGTTTGCTAGAGAGAGTGCGTGAGTGTCTCTGAGTGATATTTGAAAATGCTTTGGTTCACGAGCGCAGGTTCTTGTGCTGGACGTGACAGTTTAGCCAAGTCTTGTGTAGTGTTTAAGTAGAGTTCAGCTGGGTCAAGGAGACAACAGTGGGTTACTGGTCAGCAGCTGTTGGCTAGATTGCTACAGGTAACTGGTGTATATTTTCTCTGAAGTTCCGATGCTATCGCGTGGACCCCGGTCCGCTGACGTGGGGAACTGACTGTACCATGTATAGAGACCGGATTATATGCCTTTGCATGTTGCGTATGGGTTTGCATATTTGACACTTTTCCACCAGTTATTGCAAATTTTAACTAAAACCTAGTGACAACGCATATTTTCGGTTTACGTTCATAATATTTTTAAAAATCTAGACGGGCGGTTTCTAGCTCCATCTCGTTTTGGTGTCTCAGAGACTGACCGATATCTACAGCTGCGTGAGATCGCTAACCGAGATTCTACTGGCTAGCGAACTGAAGGCAGGCGGAGTCAATGCGCCTGCCGCCAGCGCAAACCCCCCCCCCCCCCCCCCACCCAACTCTCTACCGTCCCCCCCCCCCCCCCCCGGGTTAATCCCTTCCCCTGTCATATCTCGCGCGTCGGCAACAATTAAATGAAATTACTCAAGTTGTTAGTCGCACGTCCATTGCTACAGTTCAATTCTCTTCTTATTTATACAAAGTTTAAAGTGTTTATGTGTAGTGTGTAACGTGTTGTGTACAATGACACCCGAAGAAAGAAATGTTTCGTGGATAGCTGATCATCTAGGAACATTTATATATCACGGAAATGTTGTGTATTATCTAATTTGATACAAGAAAGCTTCGTGCACGAAAAAAGAAAAAAAAATGTTTCAAATAGATCATCGTGTCAAGACAAGTTTTCATATCGCGGTGTTGCAAATGAAAGGCCCACGACAACAATCTTTTACAGTGGTAAGTAGCAGTACCAGAGATTTAACGTTCAAAGGCAACCAAAAAAATCGCTTTAACGTGGATCTATGCGAATCAATCATTGCAAGTAATATTTCTCTTCACAAACTTATGAATCCTATTCTCAAGGGTTTCCTGCCCAATTACAGCTTGAATCAAAATATACCAGATGAATGAACGTTGCGTTAAAATTACGTACCTTCAGTTTACCAAAACGTTCCGGAAGAAATACGCAATGAATTCAAGGACAGCCGACCGGTGTGGCCGAGAGGTTCTAGGCGCTTCAGTGTGGAACCGCGCGACCGCTAGTCACAGGTTCAAATCCTGCCTCGGGCATGGATAAGTGTGATGTCCTTAGGTTAGTCAGTTTTAAGTACACTACTGGCCATTAAATAGCTAAAACCACGAAGATGGTCCGCAGCTCGTGGTCGTGCGGTAGCGTTCTCGCTTCCCGCGCCCGGGTTCCCGGGTTGGATTCCCGGCAGGTTCGGGGATTTTCTCTGCCTCGTGATGACTCGATGTTGTGTGATGTCCTTAGGTTAGTTAGGTTTCAGTAGTTCTAAGTTCTAGGCGACTGATGACAACAGATGTTAGTCCCATAGTGCTCAGAGCCATTTGAACCACGAAGATGAATACGCAAATGATTAGTTTTTCAGAGCATTCACACAAGGTTGGCGCCGGTGGCGACACCTACAACGTGCTGGCATGAGGAAAGTTTGCAACCGATTTCTCAAACACAAACAGCAGTTGACTGGCGTTGCCTGGTGAAACGTTTTTGCGATGCCTCGTGTAAGGAGGAGAAATGCGTACCATCACGGACTTTGATAAAGGTCGGATTGTAGCCTATCGCGATTGCGGTTTATCGTATCGCGACATCGCTGTTCTCGTTGGTCGAGATCCAATAACGTAGCAGAATATGGAATCGGTGGGTTCAGGAGGGTAATACGGAATGCAGTGCTGGCTCCCAACTGCCTCATATCAGTAGCAGTCGAGATTACAGGCATCTTATCCGCATGGTTGTAACGGATCGTGCAGCCACGTCTCGATCCCTGAGTCAACTAATGGGGACGTTTGCAAGACAACAACCATCTACGATGTTTGCAGCTGCATGGATTATCAGCTCAGAGGTCATGCCTGCGATGATGTACTCAACGACGAACCTGGGTACACGAATGGCAAAACGTCATTTTTTCTGTTTACAGCATCATGATGGTCGCATCCGTGTTTGGCGACACCGCGATGAACGCACATTGGAAGCGTGTATTCGTCATCGTCATACTGGCGTACCACCCGGCGTGATGGTATGGGGTGCCATTGGTTACAAGTCTCGGTCACGTTTTGTTCGCATCGACGGCACTTTGAACAGTGGACGTTACATTTCAGACGTGTTACGACCCGTGGCTCTACACTTCATTCGATCCATGCGAAACCCTACATTTCAGCAGGATAATGCACGACCGCATGTTGCAGGTCCTGTACGGACCTTTCTGGATACAGAAAATGTTCGACTGCTGCCCTGGCCAGCACATTCTCCACATCTCTCACCAATTGAAAACGTCTTGTCAGTGGTGGCCGAGCAACTGGCTCGTCACAATACGCCAGTCACTACTCTTGATGAACTGTGGTATCGTGTTGAAGCTGCATGGGCAGCTGTATCTGTACACACCATCTAAGCTCTGTTTGACTCAATGCACAGGCGTATCAAGGCCGTTGTTACGGCCAGAGGTGGTTGTTCTGGATACTGATTTCTCAGGATCTATGCATCCAAATTGCGTGAAAATGTAATCACATGTCAGTTCTAGTATAATATATTTGTCCAATGAATACCCGTTTATCATCTGCATTTCTTATTGGTTTAGCAATTTTAATGGCCAGTAGTGTACTTCTACGTTCTAGGGGACTGATGACCTCAGATGTTGTCCCATAGTGCTCGGAGCCATTTGAACCAATTTTTGAACTCAAGGACAACATTATATTGATTTCAGTTGACGAAACTACTGACGCTTGTGGCAGGTATATTACAATTTTCATCGCTGGTGCGTTAAAACAAGATTCTTCTTCTACATGTTTAGTGGCCTGCATAAAACTTGAAAAGACAAAGCATTGTACAACAGCCAGATTTGTGAATCAGTGTATTAGAAAAATATTTCCAGAATCTTCTGCAGATGAAAGGGTCTTTGAGTTTCTCTCAGATTCTGCTCCCTGTATGATCAAATCAGAAAAAAGACCTCCACGTACTTTGTCCCAATTTGTTTCATGTGAGGTGCTATGCTCACGGAGTACATCGGCACGGTGGAGAAGTACAATCCAATTTGGGCATTTAAATAAACTGGTTTCATCCACAAATAGGGTGTTTTTTAAGGAACCTGCCCCCATAAGGACCTACCATAAAAAAACGACTAAATGTGTCATTATCTCTTGAACCAGTGTTAGGTTGTTGTCTTACGTGGGTTGAAGCCGTGATGTTTTATCATGAACATTTCGAGACCATCAAAGACTTCGATAGTGCAGAGGCTCTGGCAGTCTGTCCGTGCAAGGAAGCGTTTAATGATTCCAGTATTAAAAATTTAAAAAGACATTTCTATGATCAGCACTCAGTTTTCACATATACCTGCGAGCATTAAAAAGCTTGAAACTCTAGATCTGACGCTGAATGAATCTACTCACTAAATTAGTCTAGCGAACTCCTCATTGCCAGGGGTATTCCCGAGAACACTTAAAGCAAACTTTGAAAACATTTTGAAGAATAGTTCAGGGTTTGAACCCTTGTCCCAAATTGACAGTTTTGTTAATGGAACGAGTGAACTTTTGCCAGAAACAATAAGTGCCAACATTGCACCCAAATTTGGATACTGCTCAGTTACCTCAGTTGATGTAGAACGGTCCTTTTCTGCTTATAAAAATGTTTTGAGTGATAGAAGACACAATCTTACTACCAAGAATTTGGAACAGTACCTGACTGTTTATGCTTACAACAATGGCAAAATGTAAAATAATTTGTGAACAGTACTTTCGTCTGATAATATGAATTAAACGTTAACGTTATTCAAGAATTCCTGATTGTATGTTGTTCTTGAAATAAATTGTTACGGAGTTCTTGTGCATGCCTCTCTACTTGTGATAGTTGTAACTCTGCATATCGATTGTTTCGCGGCGACCAACTCGCATCGTGTTCACTTGTTAACGACAACAATAGCGAAGAAGTAACAATATTTGAGACACGGCGCGCGTCTTCTCTTTTCAGTTTTTAAAAACTAATCTCAAAAAGAACTCTTTGTAACATCTATCACGAATTATACAGATAATGAGATCAGCATTATAAATGTCCCGGCGTTTCCCGTGGTAGGCGCTCTTCCTCGCAATCGATATGCTCTTGTCCAACATCTAGATATATGGCACGCAGTAACTACTATGTTTCCATTTCCCTATTAACGTAGTATATGTAAGGTTTCTACCCTATATTTCTCCAGGAGCGAAGTAGGGATAGTGGAGGGAAGACGATATCGGTCGTTCATTAGCTCCCATACGAAATGGTCATATGGGCATCAGCGCTGTTGCCGGAACTTACATGTGCCGAGAGCAACATTACAAAAGCCTTAAGAGGGGAAAATCCAATTTGCTTTAGAGAACAAAAAGTTACCTGCAGTACGGCTGATCTTCCAATGTGAGTGGAGGAGGAATTAGTTCCCCATGTCCTGAAGATAGAAGAATTTATCTTTGGCATTACATCAAAAGAATTGTGTTTACTAGCTTTTGAGACAGCGAAGAGAAACGAGACTACACACAGATTAAGTAGGGAAAAGAGAAACGCCGGCAAAATCGGTATTATTTATGAAGTGGCACCCATAACTCAGTTTTCGTTTAGCAGAATAGACTTCGTTTGTTCGATCAAAGGACTTTAATGCAGAGAAAGTGAGCCACTTGTTTGACAAGTCAGGAAAGACCGCTGATGGAAGCTAGTTGGACACAAGCATTCAACGTTGCTTAGGCAAGTTTATCAACCGTTCAGAAGCAACCAAAAAAGGGCTTGGCCACTAAGTTAAAATGGAAGTGGGGTAAGCAGCCAGAAGCATAAGAGATACCACTCACTACTACTGCAGTTTTCTCCACAACTGCAGCTGGCCAGTACATTCCACCTCCAATGATTTACAAATGTTCACATTCGCGGGAGTTTTCGAAGATGGTATTACACCAGGAACAATTTTTGCCTACAATTCAGTTAGTGAATATATTAATAAGGATATATTTTTCCTATTGTTGAGGCATTTCATCAACACTGCCCACCCTTCGAAGCAAAATAAAGTATTGGTTCCGCTTCCTGGCTATTCAACACACTCAAAGAATCTCTATGCCCTGTATGCTACTGGAGTAAACGGTGTCAATTCAATGCCACTGGCAGGTCACACTAGCAACAGGTTACAACAAATGCATGTCTCGTTTGACTAGTTACTACACTGCTGAGGTGGAGAAATTCCTAAAGCAAACACTCAGTGAAGGCAAACCCGAATTTCTTGCGCAATTCCATATTCCACATGTTTTCGGTAAAGCACATAAACAGGATGCAATAATAGTGACCGCAGTGAGTGATTTAGCCAGAGCAGGAGTTTGGTCGGTAATGTTCCTCTAATAGAAGCACCTGTCAATTCTGCAGCCATTTAAGCCTAGGCCCAATACTATCGTCGCAGCGTATGGTGGTCAAGATACGCCAGAATCTATTGCATTTGGTGCAACAACATTCGCATCGAAAATTTCTTTGGATGAAATCTCCCCCATATGGGACAACTCTCTCTACGAACAACCTTGAATAAAACTCACATAACCATAGTTTTCACGAGCAGTCCACACAGAGACTAGAAGAAGTGGAAACCAAAATGAGGCTAAAAAGAAACAAACACATGTTCTAAACAACATCTATAGAGTCACATACCCAGGAAGTCAGCTACAGCTGAACTCAGGTTTCCTTTAGAAGTTTCAGAGATTTCTACGTCTAGGTCTTGGAAGAGGCCATAGTTTTGTGGCGTCTGTGGCAGTGACATAAAATGGCCACGATTCAGTGTTTGTTATGTAAAGAGTGTGTTCATGACAAATGGCTGATGTTGGGATGCGGACCAAAGTGCTCTATTCTGAAAACTGTAACTTAAGTCCGTGTTACGGAAGTTTAAAAATGTGAGGCTATCGAAGTTTTGTGTTGCCTAATCTTAGGACTAAGTAGACTACTATGAATAGACTACAATTTAAGTGAAGATTTTCAAACATGTTTTCTATATATCTTTTCTAATAGTTTATAAATGTTTTGGTAATAAGCAATGCGTTTTTTTACCTTCGAAGACGACATTTCTACCTTCCATCCCTTGGATGCGAGTACTCGCTATTCGGCGTCAGACGCCAACAAAAAACTCAAAAAATATATATTAAAGTATTGACACGCACTTGATGTTTGTAGTATTTAAGCACATTCATGGAAACTCTCTGGTCTAGTGAAGGAAACGAGTTCCCTTGATTGGGTCAATGACAGTTGATTTTACTTTTGAAATTATTCGTTAATAGCACATATTTGTGAATTATATAGAAATGGAAATCATAATGTTCAAGTTATACTTAACGTAAGCTATCTATTGCAATATCCGGGCATTTGACTGCATATTTTCTTTAGGAGGCCCATTGATAACTACCTTATCCTTGCCCAAGCAACAGCTGACAAAGACATTAGTGCACGCATGAATCGGGCTTGTAATGTACGATTCCAACGCTTGTAAGTTGCGTCATAGGTGTTTAGTAATTTCGTAAACGTGTTCTGTGTTCAACCGTGTTACTTCCTCCCTCCCCCTCCCTCCACTTGGTTGCCTGGCTTGGTGAGCTGGCTTCCACTTATCACTAAGTGCAGATTGCTTTATGCATGGGTCAAATTCACTTTGCGGAGGTAAATTTCCGGGCATAAAATGTGTTCATTACTTTGCAAAATGACTTGCAGCGGCAGAAAACTCACCAACAGATGCAGAAGGAACTTCTGATAGTCCTGATTCTTGATGTTCAGCGTGTTGACTGTCCTGGAGGCTGAAACCATAATTAATTAGTTACGGAAAATCAAACTCGGTTACAAGATTTAGTTCTGTTCCGACACCGAAATGCTTCAGTACCCAGGTAGAGAACAGAGGTAAAATATTGCTTCTCACTCGTCCTGTCGCATTTAGTACATTAGTGTAAATATAGTGATATCTTATTTGTTCCTATAGAAGACTGCCAAATTTTTTCGTACTTAAATGTATTTTAACTTTCGTGCACGTTTAGTTGCAAGATTTACTGTCTCCTACCAAGTTCTTAACGGTATATTGTAACTGTGGAACTGACGACCCGCCATAGTCACAAGACGTGGGATCGAATATGAATAACAAAACAGAAGTGTAGTAACAAAAATGATGTTGTACCAAACAAAGTGAGAATAGACCGAATTGTAACTTCTTGTTCTTTTTCCTTGAAACATTAAATAAAATAGTTAATTACTCTCACCTTAATAAAAATTATACAGGATGGTCCATTGATCGTGACCGGGCCAAATATCTCACGAAATAAGCGTCAAACGAAAAAACTACAAACACGAAACTTGTCTAGCTTGAAGGGGGAAACCAGATGGCGCTATGGTTGGCCTGCTATATGGCGCTACCATGGGTCAAACGGACAAACGGATATCAACTGCGTTTTTTTAAACAGGAACTTCCATTTTTAATTACATTTTTGTTTAGTACTTAAAGAAATATGACTGTTTTAGTTGGACTACTTTTTTCGCTTTGTGATAGATGGCGCTGTAATAGTCACAAACATACGGCTCACAATCTTACACGATTAGATGGTAACAGGTAGGTTTTTTAAATTAAAATACAGAACGTAGGTACGTTTGAACATTTTATTTCGGTTGTTCCAATGTGATACATGTACCTTTGTGGACTTATCATTTCTGAGAACGCATGCTGTTACAACGTGATTACCTGTAAATACCACATTAATGGAATATATGCTCAAAATGATGTCCGTCAACCTCTATGCATTTGGCAGTACGTGTAACGACATTCCTCTCAACAGTGAGTAGTTCGCCTTCCGTAATCTTCGCACAAGCATTGACAATGCGCTGACGCATGTTGTCAGGCGTTGTCGGTGGATCACGATAGCAAATATCCTTCAACATTCCCCACAGAAGGAAATCCGGGGACGTCAGGTCCGGTGAACGTGCGGGTGCTTCGACGACCAATCCACCTGTCATGAAGTATGCTATTCAGTACCGCTTCAATCGCACGCGAGCTATGTTCCGGACATCCATCATGTTGGGAGTACATCGCCATTCTGTCATTCAGTGAAACATCTTGTAGTAACATCGGTAGAACATTACGTCGGAAATCAGCATGCAATGCACCATTTAGATTGATATCGATAAAATGGGGGCCAATTATCCTTCCTCCCATAATGATACACCATACATTAACCCACCAAGGTCGCTGATGTTCAACTTGTCGCGTCCGTCGTGGATTTTCCGTTGCCCAATAGTGCATATTACGCCGGTTTACGTTACCGCTGTTGGTGAATGACGCTTCGTCGCTAAATAGAACGCGTGCAAAAAATCTGTCATCGTCCCGTAATTTCTCTTGTGCCCAGTGGCAGAACTACACGACATTCAAAGTCGTCGCCATGCAATTCCTAGAACATAGAAATATGGTACGGGTGCAATCGATGTTGATGCAGCATTCTCAAAACCGACGTTTTTGAGATTCCCGATTCTCGCGCAGCTTGTCTGCTACTGATGTGCGGATTAGCCGCGACAGCAGCTAAAACACGTACTTGGGCATCATCACTTGTTGCAGGTCGTGGTTGACGTTTCACATGTGGTTGAAGATTTCCGGTTTCCTTAAATGACGTAACTATCCGGCGAACGGTGCGGACACTTGGATGATGTCGTCCAGGATACCGAGCAGAATACATAGTACACGCCCGTTGGGCATTTTGATCACAGTAGTCATACATCAACACGATATCGACCTTTTTCCAATTGGTAAACGATCGATTTTGTCACGGGTAATGTCTCATGAAGCAAATATCGTCCACACTGGCCGAATGTTACGTGATACCACGTACTTGCACGTTTGTGACTATTACAGCGCCATCTATCACAAAGCGAAAAAAGTGGTCCAGTTAAAACATTCATATTTCTTTACGTACTACACGAATATGTAATAAAAATGGGGGTTACTGTTTAAAAAAACCACAGTTGATATCCGTTTGACCTATGGCAGCGCCATATAGCGGGCCAACCATCCGCCATCTGGTTTCCCCCTTCAAGCTTGACGAGTTTCGTTCTTTGTGGTTTTTTCGTTTGATGCTTATTTCGTGAGATATTTGGCCCGGTCACTATCAATGGACCACCTTGTATAGTGCAATCTTTCTCCTGGCAGGCAACTTAACGTGGACCATTGTCCAATCAGAATTCCTCCATCAGAGTCAGTAATAAATAACCTGGATGAGATTCTTGAAGTTTATGCATACTGGGGGTGATCAGTGTTCGTGATTATTACAGTAACTTTCATTTAAAGCAAATAACTTCATTTGGACGTATGTCCTACTCTGAATGATTGTTTTTGGACTAGTAGCATGCACGTAAGTATCTCACCCACACAACATCTTTGACGTTTTATTTTAGCCCAACATACACCGTAGTTTTCAACTTCTTTGCTCACGATGTCTTTCTGCCATTAAACTAGCCAGCTAAACGCGCAGTTTTCCGTGATAGGCTGTGAATGAATTAATGCGAGGGATTAACGAATGTATCACAGATAACGAGTGTATCACAGAGAGGCGTCGTTTAACTGTGTTTGTACACCCACTGGCGAAAATATCATACATCTACAGTAATATGTTTTCTGTAGTGGTAGTGCTGAGTGGTGCTGCTTTTACACAGGGAGGAAGGAGGGTTCGAATGTAAAATATTTTCAACAGTGAAATAGTGGTAAAGTCGATCAGGTTATGCGGACAGTGTTCCGCCTGTTTATGAAAATTGCTAAATCCCCTTATTTAATTTTTCTTCCCGAAACATGTAACGGCACATTTCTACCATCATCAATCTGGTTTTATTGTACGAGTACTTAGGTGTGAGAGTACGAAATGTTTTACGAAAAATTCGCGAGTGGAAAATTGGGCCTGACGCATTTTTAACTAGTTTTTCTTAAAACATATATTTTGAGACTTCAGTAAAATAAAGAGAACCCTGTTGAGGACACGAATATTCCAAAACGTTTTCGGGCAAGAAAACTAATACAAGAAGATTTTATGGTTTGCAGAAACTAGCGAAATTCAAGCACTCTGTTTTGTCCTGGAAACGCTGCTGTTGCTACAGCTTAAAAACGAAAAGATGATGACTAGGGTGGATCATTCATAAGACCATTCCTTTATCTGAGCTAGTTCTCTATACTTAATGATATTGACTTCAACGACCCACTGAAATATAATGTTGATTTGCAGTATATTGAAAAATCCGCCTCAGTTGCGAAAATTTTCTGGTCTTTACCGCGGTTTCGGTTAGAATGATCTAGCCTTCTTCAGAAGCATAACACTATATAACATGCCAGAGTAAGGCACAGTCAACATTAAAAATTAAAACCTATAGTACTGTGGTACCATGTCGAATTAAAACTACTGTAAGTAGGCTGTTTAGGTTTTTATGGTGGTAATGCCACGTAGCACTCTGTATGAAAATCACTGGCTGTGCTGTGTGCAGTCTGTGGCTGGGTGGCATTGTTGGAATTTGCTATTGTAGTGTTGGGCAGTTGGCTGTTAACAGCGCGTAGCGTTGCGCAGTTGGAGGTGAGCCGCCAGCAGTGGTGGATGTGGGGAGAGAGATGGTAGAATTTTAAGAGCGGATGATCTGGACGTGTTTCCGCCAGAAAGAGTAAATTTGTAATACTGGATGTCATGAACTGATATATATATATATATATATATATATATATATATATATATATATATATAACGATTGTTCCCCTTTAGGAGAGCGATTGAACTTGAATTCATAATTTCATCTTCGGATGTTTTTCTTCTTTGCTTCCCAACTTGAACTTGAATTCATAATTTCATCTTCGGATGTTTATCTTCTTTACTTCCCAAAACCTCCTCATCCTCTCAGAATGCTCCTTCTTCCGTTCCTCTGTCCATTTTTTACCAGGCTGACGCGATGTTCTTTCCCCAAACTTCACACATGTGATTTTATGCCGGCACTCGGTGCGATCTTCGAGATTTTTTATGTTGATCTGCTGTAGATCCCTCTGGACTTCTTTCAGCCATTCCGTGCCACATTTACTCCTTGTTATAATACTGAATAATTTCTTTGCTGTTCTGGAGTCTTCCATCCTGTAG
This sequence comes from Schistocerca piceifrons, assembly GCF_021461385.2. NCBI lineage: Eukaryota > Metazoa > Arthropoda > Insecta > Orthoptera > Acrididae > Schistocerca > Schistocerca piceifrons. The sequence continues at coordinate 114,458,190 of NC_060144.1, read as the reverse complement.
ATGTGTGTATAAAATTTGGCTCGGTGCTTTCTGATTTCATCTGTTACTATGTTGATCTTTCTATAGAGTTCGTTTTGTGGTCTCTTCATCCAAATGCCATTTTTGTTGATTGGACCGTAAATCTTCCTGAGAATTTTTCTTTCCTGCTTTTCTATTTCCTTAATTTTAGAATGACCATCAATCACCATTGTTTCAGCTGCATAGATTGCTTCTGGAAGAACCACTGTTGTATAGTGCCTTAATTTTGCGTCTGTCGAAATGCACTTCTTGTTGTAATGCGTCCATGTTAGCTTGTAGGCTTTCTGGAGCTTGGTGATTCTTTGTTCATTGGCAATTCGGTTTAATCCTGAGGACTGTATAGTTTCACCTAGGTATTTAAAATGGCAGACTTGTGCAATTTTACCATATTTTGTTATTAAAGGGGATTTATTTTCTGGCTGCCTTTTCATATATTGGGTTTTTTCATAAGATATCTGTAGTCCGGTCTCTTGTGAAATTTCATGTAGTTTTTCCACTGCGTGAATCGCTTCTGTTCTGTTATTGGTGATAATTGCAATATCGTCAGCGAAAGCAAGGCACTTGACTTTAATTCGGTTCTCTTTCTTGATACCAATTTGGATACCCTTTACGTGAGGTTCCCATTCCCTGATTATCTTTTCTAGAACAATATTGAAAAGGATTGGGGATAGTCCGTCCCCCTGTCGGACTCCAGATTTGATTTCGAAGGGTTCTGATACTTCGTCCATGAATTTCACTTTGGCCGTTGTTCCTGTAAGTGTCTGTTCTGCGATTTTTTGTGTCTTTCGGTCGATCCCAAATTCTTCCATGATTTTTCAACAGGGTTCCACGGTCCACTGAATCATATGCTTTCCTGAAGTCGATGAATGTAACTACTGTGTTTCTGCATTTCCTCATTTGTAATATTGTCTTTAAGCACCAGATCTGTTCCGCACATGACCGTCCTTTTCTGAATCCGGCCTGGTATTCACCAATTAGTGTATCTGCTTGGCATTCTATCCTGTTTAAAAGCGCTTTGGAAAGGATTTTGTAAGCGAGTGGGAGCAGGGAAATTCCTCTGTAATTGCTCATGTCTGTCTTGTCGCCCTTTTTGTGTAGCGGGTGAATTAGAGCGCATTTCCAGTCCTCTGGTATCTGCTCCGTTATCCATATGTCTGATATTCTATGGTGGAAATCCTGCATAATTATAGGATCGTTTAGTTTCCAGAACTCAGCAATGATCCCATCTTCTCCTGGTGCTTTGTTATTTTTCAACTGCTTGACTATCTCCATAATTTCTTCAAGATCCGGGGCATGTGAGTCTGGGTGCGTGAATACTGGAGAAGAGAAGACAAGTTTTTCTTGGGGTGGTTCGCAGTTGAGGAGGGAACTGAAATATTGGGCTAAGATTTTGCAGTTATTTTTCGTGTTGGTTTCTAAAGAGCCATCGGGTTTCTTGAAGCACAAGCTCGGCGCTTGGTATTCCTGTAAGTTTTCTCTGAAAGTATTATAAAAATTTCTTGTATTATTTTTGATGAAATCCTGCTGGATTTCAGAGAGTCTGTTGTTGTCATATCCCGGTTTTTCTTTTCTAATTATTTTTGAGGTCTGTTTTTGGGTTTTAAGAAAGTTCTCCCAGTTTTCTTCAGTTTTGTGACTGCTAAATTTTTTCCATGCAGTTATTCGGTTGTCAACTGCCTCATCACAGGTTGCATTCCACCAGCGATGTTTCCTGTTGAGATGGGGTTGTCCTAATTTGAGGGCTTCCTGAATTTTCTCTGTTAGTTTCTTCCAGTCTGTTGATTTTTCCTGATTAATTTGTATGATGATTTTTTCTTTGTTCAGTTGCAGATATTCCGGATCTGGTTTGGTACTTTTGGGTGGCCTTTTTAGCATTCTGTTGGGTTGGAATTTTGTTTTTATTTGGAGAAGATGATGATCTGATTCAAAGACACCTTTGCGGGTTCTGATGTTTTGAATTTCTTTTATGTTTTCTTTGGAAATTGCGACATGGTCTATTTGGTATTCATCCTGTCAAAGACTGGGTGATCTCCATGTGGTTAATTTATGTGCAGGTTTTTGAAACTGGGTACTCATTATTTTAAGTCCAAAGATTCTGCAGAAGTCGATTAGTTTTTCACCATTCTTGTTGGTACGTTTGTGTTTGGTGTGGGGTCCAGTGGTATCTCTGAATTTTTTTTCCTTCCCTAATTGTGCATTAAAATCGCCTACTAAGATTTTCACTTGGTGCCTAGGTACTTTATTTGTTGTTTCTTCTAGTGTTTCCCAGAAATTGTCCACTGTTTCAGGGTAGATTTTATTGTGCTGATTTATGGGGGCGTGCACATTGATCAGAGTGTATGCTTTATTAGCTGATTTTACAGATAACAGGGAGACTCTTTCATTGGGAGACGTGAAGTCAATAACTGAGTACGGAAGTGTGTACGGCGAATCCTGTTCCGAAAAGTGGTAGTTTGTCTCTTACTTTTATGGCAGGTTTGCCCTTGTAGATCCTGTAATTCTCTGTGTTAAAGTGTCCTTCATCTGTGAATCTTGTCTCTTCCAGTGCAGTGATTTTCAGGTTAAATTTTCCCATTGCGTTGGTGAGTTGCTTTAATTTGCCTGTTTTAGTAAGGGGGTTCACATTAATTGTACCAATAAAATTTTTACGTTTCGTTTTGACAGTGTGACGAGTTTTTGAGAAGCTCCGATTCTTCTCCGCATGGTGTCCCTGATCCCCCAGAACACGATGATCAGGTGAATCCAGTCTATCGACTGGTGCCTGGGGTAGTGACTCTGTGGTCGTCTTTTCCATCATGCGTTCAAGTTGAATTTTAGTTTTTGTGGTGATCTCTGTTGAGACCACAGGTATACGACTCGATTTTTGAGTTCGAGAAGATTTTGTGCAGCCGCCTCAACTAGAGGAACAGACGCTGACCACTGGCCGCCAGATGCTGAACAGACACCACTGGGTTTATTGGTTTTTGGTCCGCCCTGGGTATTTCATTTCCCCAGTACCACCTATATCTAGGAAGCTTTCCCCTATCCGCCACCCGGGGTGGCGCCCGATGGGGGTACCAACAACCCCACACGGGATATATATATATGATGACTTTTGAACACTATTAAGGTAAATACATTGTTTGTTCTCTATCAAAATCTTTCATTTGCTAACTACGCCTATCAGTAGTTAGTGCCTTCAGTAGTTAGAATCTTTTATGCAGCTGGCAGTATTGGTGCTCGCTGTATTGCAGTAGTTCGAGTAACGAAGATTTTTGTGAGGTAAGTGATTCATGAAAGGTATAGGTTATTGTTATTCAGGGCCATTCTTTTGAAGGGATTATTAAAAGTCAGATTGCGTTGCGCTAAAAATATTGTGTGTCAGTTTAAGCACAGTCATTTATAATTTTTCTAAGGGGACGTTTCACCTGTTCTTTCCCTCTCTGTCTGTGTTGGTGTGCTGGCCAGTAAGGTTGGACGTCTGTAAGGAAAGCTGCAGTTTTTATTCCTACTTCTAAATTATTTTTGTTAACCAATAGTAACTGTTTTTTACATTTCATTGAACTTTCAGGTTTTACAGGACCTGAGCACCTTTTATGTGTCTCACAATCTGCACAGGTACTTTATACGTTTCTTTTCCCATCCCACATTGTAAGATGTTGTCTTAATAGTCCACAGATTTCGACAAAACCTGACTGCCGGCAGTTCTTTCAGGACTGTGCTAAAAACGGCATGCATCCTCTGACCACACAGCTCTCTAAAAGCAGTCTCCATTGTCCCCACACAGCTTGTTTGAAAATCAAATAATGTAAGAGGTTTATCAGCACAGTAATTCAATAATCTTTCTAAGGAGACATTTCACTACTTAACTGAAGTCCATGACTTCACCACACGGTCGGTTGGCAGCGGCAATATGTTGGCACTGACCGTTGCACCCGGAATTGCACTGAGCATATAGCAACTCGTGAGTCAAGGCTGTGTATCATTGGCTGTCTGCACATTACGTGTTGGGAGTTGATAACCGCAATTGAAAACCAACTAAGCTTTATGTAGATGAAGCCCGTAAGTGTATTAACTATACGCAAATAGTATTAAATGGTAGGAAATTTACTTGGTTGGATATATAAAGTTTAAGGGTTGCCTATACGACTTTATGCACATATGGTCATCGTGTAAAGTATCCCCACCGAACATGACTAATAGCGGGCACCTTACTTGCCTCATTTATTTGAAACCTTAATCAATATCTATAATTTAATTGGGGTGTAGCTGGACGTACAACGCCTCTGTCATCACAGGAAAATATTTCCCGTCTAACGTACATCGTAGACTATATTTTAGTAAACTTGACCTATGTCAGTCAATAGCACGTAAGCGTGATGACGGAGATGTCTTACCCTCCGTCACACTTTAAGTAATACGCTTGACCTATGTCGGTCAGTACTAGTTAAGTGTGATGACAGGGGCGTTGTATGCCCAGTTACACCCTAATTAAATTATAGATAATGATTAAGGTTTTAAATAAGTGAGACAAATAAGGTGCTCGCTGTTAGGCATGTTCGGTGGGGATACTTTATACGATGACCATACGTGCTTAAAGTCGTGAAGGTTATCTTTAAACTTTATATACCCGACCATGTAAATTTCCTACCATTTAATACTATTTGCGTATAGTTAATACACTTAGGGACTTCATCTACATATTGCTTAGTTGGCTTACAATTGCAGTTATCAGATCCCAACACATGATATACAGACAGCGAATGTTATACAGCTTTGACTCTCCGTATCCGCACACGCACGAGTTGCTATGTAGTCAGTGCAATTCAGCATGCAACGGTCAGTGCTAACGTAGTTGCCGTTGCCAATCGACCGCGTGGTGAAGTCATGCCGGGGATGGAATTTAGTTAGGTAGTTTTAATTCGACGTGGTATCACGGTACTATAGGTTTTAATTTTTAATATTGACTGTGCCTTACTCTGGCATGTTATAGTACAGGGTGATTCAAAAAGAATACCACAACTTTAAAAATGTGTATTTAATGATAGAAACATAATATAACCTGCTGTTATACATCATTACAAAGAGTATTTAAAAAGGTTTTTTTCACTCAAAAACAAGTTCAGAGATGTTCAATATGGCCCGCTCCAGACACACGAGCAATATCAACCCGATACTCCAACTCGTTCCACACTCTCTGTAGCATATCAGGTGTAACAGTTTGGATAGCTGCTGTTATTTCTCGTTTCAAATCATCAATGGTGGCTGGGAGAGGTGGCCGAAACACCATATCCTTAACATACCCCCATAAGAAAAAATCGCAGGGGGTAAGATCAGGGCTTCTTGGATGAAGTGCTCTGTCACGGGCTGCCTGGCGGCCGATCCATCGCCTCGGGTAGTTGACGTTCAGGTAGTTACGGACAGATAAGTGCCAATGTGGTGGCGCTCCATCCTGCTGAAATATGAATTGTTGTGCTTCTTGTTCGAGCTGAGGGAACAGCCAATTCTCTAGCATCTCCAGACACTGTAGTCCAGTTACAGTAGCACCTTCGAAGAAAAAGGGAAATGGCGAACAAATGTACAACTAAATGAAACTTTATAGCTCCCTTAATTCCCCGACAGATAGTGCTTAGCTCTGCCTTTTGTCGTTGCAGAGTTTTAAATTCCTAAAGTTGTGGTATTCTTTTTGAATCACCCTGTAGTGTTATGCTTCTCAAGAAGGCTAGATTATTCTAGCCGAAACTTGGGTAAAGACCAGAAAATTTTCGCAGCTGAGGCGGATTTGTCAAGATATTAGTCTATCACAGTTGCTGACGGGCTGCAACATGCTAAAAATTCTTTATTTTTGCAGTTACCCAGATATAGTGAGTCGACTGTTTTGCTGGAGAGTGACTGGTTATGGAAAGTATTTAGCTGCTGTTTAACTGACAGTGTACGCCTGCCCCAGCGTTCCATTTACAGAAGATCAAGTGGTGCTGGGCTGTTAGTCGCTGCTAATCGTGAACAGTTGAGTGTAATCGTCACGAGGTTTCAGTCAGTCCGGAGACAGCAGGCATCCGAATGAGGGAAAGGAGGGACGACTAAAAATTGTCTTCCCCTACAATTTTTACCCTCTTCGTGGATTCTGCGGAGAACCTCCTCATTCCTTATCTTACTAACCAACTTAAATTTTCAACATTGTTCTTTAGCACCACATCCAAAACTTTCCAGTTCTTTTCTGTTATGTTTACTTTTTATGTCCTCCTTGCAGAGCCGTACCAAGACAAGACAATCCTGTGCTCTGAGCAGAACTACACCAAAACTGCCGCCCCCCTCTCATCCTTGGAAACCACTCTTCTGCAAGTTTTTTCTACACGTATTTATGAAATTTTGTAAGTTGTAAGGTTTGATTAATGAAAATGAAGCGTAATTGAGAAATATCACTTAAATGGCCCAAAAAAGTGAAAAATACTACTCACAACAAATTATGTATCATTGCAGGAGATGAGTTACAACTTGTACAAGTTTTCTAAAAAATTGATAGTATAACAAAACCTGTGTCCTATTGTTGATGACAGCTGCTACATTTTAGTATGATGTCTCACAAAGAACAGATTTTATTTGGTCCTTATAAAGTATTCTTCTCCTCCTCCAACCGAACAGGCCTTGGAAAATCCAACGGTACCGACCGGTCGCCGTGTCATCCTCAGACCACAGGGTCACTGGATGCGGATATGGAAGGGCATGTGGTCAGCACACAGCTCTCCCGGCCGTATGTCAGTTTATGAGACTTGAGCCACTGGTTCTCAATCAAGTAGCTCTTCAGTTTGCCTCACAAGGGCTGAGTGCACACCGCTTGCCAACAGCGCTCAGCAAACCGGATGGTCACCCATCCAAGTGCTAGACCAGCCCGACAGCACTTAACTTCGGTGATCTAAGGGGAACCGGTGTTACAACTGCGACAAGGCCGTTGGCTTATAAAGTGTTGATGTGAATAAATTATTAATTCGAAATAAAAGAAAAGCGCTATAATTAAGTGTTCAGAATATATTCCTTGCTAAGAACTGAATTTTTAATACAATTTCACTTCCATTTCCTTTTATTTGAGAGACGTAAATTCATTGATTATGACACTGCAGTCAAATTTAGTAGGTGTGCCGTATTCTATCGACAAATTAACTGAAGTTGATGGTGTGCTTCAGCTGTACTCGACATTAAGTAGCTAATTTGCTGAAACTGCGTTTACAATAAGCTGCGGTCACTGGAATTGTCATAAGTACCCTCAAAGCTATTTCGGTGTTTGGATACTCATATCACAACCCACACTTCAAAATACGCAAATGGAAAGCTGTGTTTGTGCCTCACGACTTCTTTTTACTAGAATCTGGAAGCCGCTATTTCATTAACTAGTTGAGCTGTATCGACTTTTCTGCTATATTTATCGCCAAATTCTGGTGTATATTTCGCAAAATAACACATAGAACTCTTGTTAAAGCGTCCTCGATAATAAAATAAACCGGCATGAATTAGTGTGTTACGTGTCCGATCTGTTTCCCATTTCATTTACTTTTTTATCAATTACTTTTAACCATTCTAGCTTAAACAGTTTCGCTCCAGTCGTCAGTTGGCAGAAATCGGGAGCTTTCCGTCAACTACCACATTTTCTTCAGCTCCGCGCGCAAACTTTGGTCGTTCACGTCCTACATAATTTAGCAGAGTAACTACAAATATTCCGTTGTTGTGTATGGCCCAACAGTGTAGGCAGCAGCTGTATCAACACAGCCGTTTCTTTTTTTTTTTTTCGATTGAGTGTTGAGACTTTGCAACTCGTCTGTGCCCACGCCCTTGGCGGAGGACTGTCTCCCCATAGTCTCGGTACGGCCCTGCCTCCTGCTTCGTACGACAGGTGTCGTTTTGCTTCCAGGATAGTAGAATTCCTTAACTTCATCTACTTTGTGCCATCAATTTTGATACGTTTATCGCTGGTCTCATTTCTGGTGCTCCTCATTGCTATCAGTTTTATTCAGTTAATGTACCTTAATCATTAGACTGTTTCTGACGTTCAACAGGTCTTGCATTGTTCCTCACTTTCAGTGAGGATAGCCAAATGGAATGACTACTCAACGAATATTCCGTACTCTTTATCTTCCACACTACCATGGCCCATTATGGATACGTACATAGATTCCAGTTTTACAAACTGCTTGAAGCAATAAGTAAATCCATTTAGGCAGGGGTTCAGAGATAGAAGGTAATACACTGCTAGCCATTGACATAATCGAAATCCGGATTTATGTGAATAGTAAATCAATAATTATCGATTCTGCCTACACCCTATAAATGTCACTGTATTTACCGTAGCTCCATATTTGCCTCACAACATAAAGGGTACAGGTGGTAGTAGCTTACATAATTGTTTATACAGGGTGAAAGCTGCCGACAAAATTTCGGATGTTGTTCAGGGGTATATTTTATTTTTGTATAAGTCCTCTCCGATGGCTCGATACAGGGTAATTGATTTTCCTTTGATTTCTCACACTTACTTATGTTTGCATCTGTACTGCACTGAAAATGTCGGCACAACAATGAAAATTTCTGCGGCATACACGATGCAGGCTACGTTTCTTGGAAACTCCTTTGCTCCGTTTACACACCGTAGTAGTTGTTGAAAAAATAATGCCCACCTTATTCTCCGCGTAGTAGTTGTTGAGAAAATTATGTCCACCTTATTCTCCGCCATCAAGCTTGCATTCGGTACTGCTCGGTTCAGTCTCTGGTTTGTTTTTCCAGCAGGTTTTGTTGACAGTCGCTCTACTCGCTGCCATGGTCCTGATGTTCAATATTTAGAATTATACCCGTACAGCAAAAGTTTTCAGTTTGTTACTTACTGTACTCTACATTGACAGAAGAGAATGAATACGATTCCTCGGTAGCTGTTACACTACTTCGTGTTTCATGTTGTACGTTTTTCTGACTGCATATTTAAATTACTCCAGTGTTGTGAAAATATTTGCACAGAAACAGAGGTAACTGGGATAACGAATTGAATAAATCATTATTCCGTTGTTAGTGTGTAACGAACCACTACAGACCACTGCTCGCTTATACTACAACACTAAGAATTAACCTCAGAACAACCTCTGAAATTTTGTCGCTGGCGATCGGGAGCATTATGTTCAGGAATTTGAAAATCCTGTGTTTCCACTGTCCCCCGCAGTTTGTACGGTGCACCTGCTTATTTCGTTCTTCATTTGATGCCTCACTTCGACATCTGAAAATATAAATGTGCATACGACTTTACATAAACCGACTGAAGAGTGTAAATTGCAAACGTTCTAAGTGCCATTGTTTCATGAAAGGTGCTAGCGTTCGTCCCCACTGTGATAGGCGTTATACAGGTGGCTGGCCGGAGTGGCCGAGCGGTTCTAGGCGCTACAGTCTGGAACCGCGCGACCGTTACAGTCGCAGGTTCGAATCCTGCCTCGGGCATGGCTGTGTGTGATGTTCTTAGGTTATTTAGGTTTAAGTAGTTCTAAGTTCTAGGGTACTGATGACCTCAGATGTTACGTACCATAGTGCTCAGAGCCATCTGAACCATGGAAAATGTCTTTCAACCTCGCGTCAGTAGACGGTACATCGTCTTTGTGCCTAGCTGTGCTTACATCTTTAATTGCAAAAGTTAAAAGACGAGAGAAATGGTTTTTATCGAATATACTTTTACTAGCTATAACACTTCTATTATAACAAAATATCTCATTGCTAACGACGTTATTAACTGTACCTAGTTGCAGTTTTCTTCTGTCCAAGAATCAGCTTGTTAATTTTTTTTATTAGCTCTTAGAAGTAAACAGCTGGCTGGTATGGGTCTTAGAACGTTCTTAATAAAGCATTAATATTGCAATTTTTCCTCCTTATTTACTGCGGTGATGCGGTGAGAAGTGTAATTGTGTGGTATCAGAAAAGCTTCTCATTTTTTTATACAAATCGTATACAGATACACATTTTTAATTATTCTGACAAATGTCAGGCTTGGCACTTCGTTTATTTCTGTTAACTGAGAACATCAAGCGTTTTTCAAACTTTACATTAATTTACCGTGAAAATAATGAACTTGTTGTCAGGTATTACGTTACGTAGAGGCCAGTCCAGACAAGTCGGATTCGCCGGAGGCCCAGCATGCAGTTTCAATAAGGAACGCAGAAGCATCGGCCGCCGCCCACGAGTGCCTTGTAATGTTTCTATTTACAGGCTCTTTCCGGCTACGCTCAGTTTTAATCTAGCGGACAAAACCTCATTAACATAAAAAAGCAATTCCGTACGACCTCTGCAGGCGCAGCGTGTCAGCAGGCGCATCTGACTCCTGCTGCCTTTCTCTCCCACACACACACACACACACACACACACACACACATGCGCGCGCCTGCAACCGACATGGAGCGAAGAGACGGGAGGGATTCCAGACCACTTGCATGTACGGAAGTATATTCATTTATTTAAATACGACCTTACGCATTCACGAGTGCCGCCTCCCACGTCACAGAACAAGAAGAAATTTGAATAAGCCGCGTGCGTGGCGTGCTGCGGAGTCGTTTTGCTCACCGGCGCATGCCGCCGGCTCGCCGGTTACTGCAGCCATTACAAACCACGCGCCGACCTCCCGGAGCTACGTCAAGGGAGCGCCAAGAAGTGCCTGGCTGCTGCCGCCAACTCCTCCTCGAGAGAATTTGTAGCTCGAAATTCGAGCGCAGTAAGAATTTTTGAATTATTTCCATGGAAAAAAGAGGTTAAGAACTGTGAATTACGGTTGTACAGGAGGAATACAAAAGTTAAGCATACGAATGAAGTTTGAAATGAAATGATATTAGTTGGAACAGAGTCCTAAATTAGGGAGAGGAAATAATTCTTGTAGTCGGAAAAACAAGTATATAAGCACGAGGGAATACTAGCGAGTCAGTGTAAGTTCGTCTTTACGTGGGACTCAAAAGCGCACGCGGATATGCAGTTCGTCGAGTTTTATGGCTTCACAACGTGGTATTCCGCGTTCCCGAACATTCCCAGGCGTGCAAGGCGGAATCTGGCACATTCGATTTTACCTCCGAGGAGACGAACGTGGCCAATGAGATTTAAGACTGTTTTTTACGTCTCAAGCAGAATTTAGGTGATGACACACTAGATAGCGTCGATTGCAGTTGAAGCCCATATTTGATTGTATTAAAACTTAACTGCTACTAATATATCCTACTTCAAAACACTGACACGTTAAGAGTATCTGTCTATCTACATCCATACTCAGCAAGCCACCTGACGGTGTGTGGCGGAGGATACCTTGAGTACCTCTATCGGTTCTCCCTTCTATTCCCGTCTCGTATTGTTCGTGGAAAAAAGGACTGTCGGTATGCCACTGTGTGGGCTCTAATCTCTCTGATTTTATCCTCATGGTCTCTTCGCGAGATATACGTAGGAGAGAGCAATATACTGCTTGACTCCTCTGTGAAGGTATGTTCTCGAAACTTCAACAAAAGCCTGTACCGAGCTACTGAGCGTCTCTCCTGCAGAGTCTTCCACTGGAGTTTATCTATCATCTCCGTAACGCTTTCGCGATTACTAAATGATCCTGTAACGAAGCGCGCTGCTCTCCGTTGGATCTTATCTATCTCTTCTATCAACCCTATCTGGTACGGATCCCACACTGGTGAGCAGTATTCAAGCAGTGGGCGAACAAGTGTACTGTAACCTACTTCCTCTGTTTTCGGATTGCATTTCCTTAGGATTCTTCCAATGAATCTCAGTCTGGCATCTGCTTTACCGACGATCAACTTTATATGATCATTCCATTTTAAATCACTCCTAATGCGCACTCCCAGATAATTTATGGAATTAACTACTTCCAGTTGCTGACCTACTATATTGTAGCTAAATGATAAGGGATCTTTCTTTCTATGTATTCGCAGCACATTACACTTGTCTACATTGAGATTCAATTGCCATTCCCTGCACCATGCGTCAATTCGTTGAGAACGTGTCGTTTTTGATATGATTATAATAAAATTAGGGCAAACAACATTTTGATGGATAACAGAGTTTGGTATTTGGTGCTTTTAGTATTATAGCGTTTTCTTGACATGATTTGTTGTAATTAAGTTTCAATTAATCAATTATTGGCAGTAAAAGTATTCAGGACGTCACACCATCAAGGACATAGATTGTAGCGTAGCGGACGGAAGTTCATATTTCTGAAGTGTAAGTTTGCCAGTTTCTCTTCCAGCAAATAAGTTTTTATTCAAATGGCTCTATGGGACTTAACATCTGAGGTCATCAGTCCCCTGGAACGTAGAACTACTTAGACCTAACTAACCTAAGGACATCACACACATCCATGCCCGAGGCAGGATTCTAATCTGCGACCGTAGCGGTGGCGCGGTTTCCAGACTGAAGCTCCTAGAACCGCTCGGCCACAACGGCCGGCCTATTTTTTATTCAAAATCATCTTTTGTAAAATATTAATAATGGTGATGATGATTATGGTGGTGGTGGTATTGGCTTGTGGGGCGCTCAACAGCTCGGGCTTCAGCATCCGTCCAAATTCCCAATGTTTCCACAGTCCAGTCTCACCATTTTCCCGAATGATGCTGAAATGAGGAGGACAACACAAACATCCAGTTCCCGGACGGAGAAAATCCCCAACCTGGCCACGAATCGAACCCGGCACTTCTAAAATAGTCTAGGACTTACTTATCAACTTCATAGAAGTATGTTTTGCAATATTCGACGTTGTGCATAAAAAGGAGCTCTCTTCGTTCAGGAGTGAGATTGCTCGAATTTTTTGAACGAATGAATGCGGACTAATAATACTGGAGGACGAACGCCGACATCAACAACAACTTTGTCGTGTTACTCATTGCAGACAAATGGTTACAGATGGACCTCCTTCAATGGAAAAATTTAGATACAAAAACTAAAATCACCTCAAAAAATCCTTAACGAACAAGATTAACCAGTATGAAACTTTTGCATCCAAAATCCTGGCGCCAAAGAACCGCAGAAAAGACAGAATAATAAGATATGTTCATGCTGCTGCATAAATTGTTACTCTTTTATTCGTTTAACAACGGAGTCTCTCTGTTTACTCACAACTGTTTTGTTCTTTATTATGTACAGGATGTCCCATAACAACACGGACAAACTTTACGGACAGGTTCCTTACAGCTAAACGAGAAAATAAATACAGTAAACACGGACTCTAGAGCGCATACGTTGAGAGATGGGAGCACTTGTTCATCTCCGATACTATGAAACATATATCTTCTATTGCGAAGTCATTGCTTTTCATATTTTGTTAGGACGCAGTATGTAAGAAAACAAGGAAAAAATCTCTAATAAACATGGGTTGTAAAACGGGTACCTTAAAAATTATGAATATTTGATCAGAGGAAGAGATGTGTTTCACACTGGTGAAGATGAACGAGTGCTAATAGCTCTTAAAGAATGCAGTTTAGACCCCGTTTTCACTATACATTTTGATTTCGTTTTGGTCAGTACTTCCTCCTCCCAAAATATGGCAAGCAAAGACCCTGCAGTAAAGAGATGTGTTTCACACTATCGAATATGAACAAGTGCTCATACCTCTTGAAGTATGTATTTTAGGCACCATGTTTACTACACAATTTTTAAATATTTCTGTGTAAAGAACGTGCCATAAAATCTATCAGTGTTCTTTATGGACACACTGTATGTTGTCATGAGTCTAAGAAGAATAACTCTGTCACATATGACAGTAAACATTAATTCTTTAAATATGTAGCAAATTTTTCATTTCATTTGTTTATCCTTTGTGTATCTTTTTGACGTATGTTGAGCGTATATTGTCAACGTATGAACATATCTGCCACGTGCAGTGCTCACTTACATCCGAAATATTTATTTTGCAATGTAGCGCATCTTTACTCAAAGGCAGCGATGTGGCAAAGTGTGATATCTAGCACATTGACATTTTTGGTATGCACGTTCAGTGTTTACTTACTGCGAATGAACGTGAAACCAAGTGCAGCTAAGGACTGTGTATGTGGATGTATAACCTGCAAAACGTACATTGTCAGAATGAATTTGTCGTAGACTCTATGAGGCAGTGCAGCGTAAGTATCCTAAGACATAACTATCCTTACGTTTCATAAACTTTTGTTACCGGTAACCGAATTTCCATCATATCCACTGACACCACGACACAGAGTCTAGCTGCTCATGGTCCGGAATGTAAAGTTCCTGTAACACCACCAGCTAATGATGAGCCTGCAACGGCTACAAAATACACTCCTGGAAATTGAAATAAGAACACCGTGAATTCATTGTCCCAGGAAGGGGAAACTTTATTGACGCATTCCTGGGGTCAGATACATCACATGATCACACTGACAGAACCACAGGCACATAGACACAGGCAACAGAGCATGCACAATGTCGGCACTACTACAGTGTATATCCACCTTTCGCAGCAAAGCAGGCTGCTATTCTCCCACGGAGACGATCGTAGAGATGCTGGATGTAGTCCTGTGGAACGGCTTGCCATGCCATTTCCACCTGGCGCCTCAGTTGGACCAGCGTTCGTGCTGGACGTGCAGACCGCGTGAGACGACGCTTCATCCAGTCCCAAACATGCTCAATGGGGGACAGATCCGGAGATCTTGCTGGCCAGGGTAGTTGACTTACACCTTCTAGAGCACGTTGGGTGGCACGGGATACATGCGGACGTGCATTGTCCTGTTGGAACAGCAAGTTCCCTTGCCGGTCTAGGAATGGTAGAACGATGGGTTCGATGACGGTTTGGATGTACCGTGCACTATTCAGTGTCCCCTCGACGATCACCAGTGGTGTACGGCCAGTGTAGGAGATCGCTCCCCACACCATGATGCCGGGTGTTGGCCCTGTGTGCCTCGGTCGTATGCAGTCCTGATTGTGGCGCTCACCTGCAAGGCGCCAAACACGCATACGACCATCATTGGCACCAAGGCAGAAGCGACTCTCATCGCTGAAGACGACACGTCTCCATTCGTCCCTCCATTCACGCCTGTCGCGACACCACTGGAGGCGGGCTGCACGATGTTGGGGCGTGAGCGGAAGACGGCCTAACGGTGTGCGGGACCGTAGCCCAGCTTCATGGAGACGGTTGCGAATGGTCCTCACCGATACCCCAGGAGCAACAGTGTCCCTAATTTGCTGGGAAGTGGCGGTGCGGTCCCCTACGGCACTGCGTAGAATCCTACGGTCTTGGAGTGCATCCGTGCGCCGCTGCGGTCCGGTCCCAGGTCGACGGGCACGTGCACCTTCCGCCGACCACTGGCGGCAACATCGATGTACTGTGGAGACCTCACGCCCCACGTGTTGAGCAATTCGGCGGTACGTCCACCCGGCCTCCCGCATGCCCACTATACGCCCTCGCTCAAAGTCCGTCAACTGCACATACGGTTCACGTCCACGCTGTCGCGGCATGCTACCAGTGTTAAAGACTGCGATGGAGCTCCGTATGACACGGCAAACTGGCTGACACTGACGGCGGCGGTGCACAAATGCTGCGCAGCTAGCGCCATTCGACGGCCAACACCGCGGTTCCTGGTGTGTCCGCTGTGCCGTGCGTGTGATCATTGCTTGTACAGCCCTCTCGCAGTGTCCGGAGCAAGTATGGTGGGTCTGACACACCGGTGTCAATGTGTTCTTTTTTCTATTTCCAGGAGTGTAAATGGTAACAGATTCAAAGAAGCGAATATTGTACCTACATAAATCACCAATTTAAATCACAGTCGCAGTTAACCAATCACAATCTATACAGTTAGTTAACAACAAATGAGCGTTTTACCAGATGCAGTGGAAGAGGAACCGTGTTTGTGTAATGCTGTAAGATACGATTACCATAATAAACACTGCTTGGCCGCCGAGATGTCCGGTGAAAATGTAAAACGGGTTGGACTGGAGTTAATTATTCCAAAAGGCTGACATTGTATATTTTTTTAATGTTTGTAGTAACAATTTGTTGTTCAAGCTATCGGTTCACAATCTTCTTCATGATTTTGTGCGCTCGTCGCAGGCCATAGTTAACGTACCTGACGCAGGCAACTGTTTTTACGCGCGTTCATTTTCGTACACAAACTGTGTGGTTTGTGTGTAGATATAGGTGACAACTACCACTGGAGAGCGCTGTGTTCGCAAATCACGGTGAGGATGTACCATCTCGTATCGCGTCGTGAGAAAGCCATTTTGGCGTCTTTCACGATGAGAAATACGTGCCGTTTGAGAACAGCCTAAGTAAAGATAAACGTTTTAAAACGCAATGCCCCTGGTGAATCAGACGGGACTAACAGAGTACCTCACATTCGTCTGCAAAGCAATCTTTCGTGGCTCCGGCACACCTGTGGTTAGATTGATGAAAGCTGCAGGGAAAGAGAGAAAGCTGATGTCATTCGTCCTTCGACGCTGAGATGTAATGGGGGAGCAAATGTGGACTGCAGTCTTGCTGATATGCTAATGTGCTCGATTTGCTTGTAATAACATCGGATGTCATTTTTTCTGCTAATGGAAAAATGGATTTCGTTCAGATTTGTCAATGAAATCTGAAACAGTATCCTTGATGTTTTCTGCTCATAAATCAATATGTGTGGCACAAACCGACAATAGACCTCCCACATACCTACATTTTTGTGAACAGCGACGCTAATGCCCTATCAGTTTCGGTGACATTCGCTGAAGGACAGATGTCAGTGCGGTAAAGAGAAGTTCTGTCTGCATGTGCCACTGTTCCATCGACTATTGGGTATATTAAAAGTTTTTGAACTACTTCAAAAAGTTTAGTGTACCACAGCACAGTGGCAGTTTTTGTTGAAATCACTGAAACGAATTTTATGACATTTTCGTATAACATTAATGCAACATTGTGTAAAGTCACAAATTGATTTTGATTTTTATGTAGCTTCTGATCCGGCTCATCACCGGAAGAATTCAAGCCGTTTCTTCAGGGAAAGGCTCGCGTATTGTCGCCGTAATCTTGGACCATTAGGAAAATTTTTTTTGATATAATTTCTTGCTTTCTGTTATTCTGAGAGGTTGCAGGGGTGCCATCAGATTAACGTCAAGGTGAATAGACGTTAATAGTACCCCCAAGCTGCAGGTATTCATTTATGTGCATTTAATGATATATAAACATAGTAGATTGATTTATTAAGGAGGTCAAAATTATTTCCATCAAATGATACCTTTTTTAGTACCAGAGGAGACAGCGGAATAAATTACAGAATATTTTAAACGGATGGTGACTTTTTGGGAGTATAAGAATATTTTATGTGAGAAAAGAATTTTATGGTGACTTTTTGGAACTTTGTATTCTCTTTGGTGGCCTGTGGATAATGTTTGATTTATTTGATGTCACTTCAAATTGTACAAATTAAAGACTGTCGGTATCCCTGTTCTCCTAAAACCTTTTCTTTATCGTGTGGGCAAAAAACAGAACTTTCAACAATTTTTTCAGTTAATTTCTGAGATAGAGGAAGTTGAGAATATATACAACTAAGTCACTGAACTTTTCTGCTGACGGAGATGAATTTTTGCGTGGGTTACAATACATGATCGATCTAAAACGCGAATTCACATTCGATAAAGAAACAAACGTAACACTACTATTCGGAGGCCAAATGAAGTCGTATTACAGGCTATTGGCCTGTCACGCATACTGTTAAATGTTAGTCATTCGGTTCGTTGATCAAAGGTCCGTTAACTGTCAGATCGTGTTAACGTGGTGCCCTTGTCAATGTAATAGGCACTGGGCTGGGCGCCTGTAAATATATTTAAGAGAATCTTCGATGGATTGACTGATTTTATACTGAACCTAATTCACGTCATACGCAAAACATAAATAAGAGTCAAGGAAAGATAAGCAAAGATTCTAATAGATGAAGAGTCATAGAAAAATCTTCATGTCGCTACGTGGCAACGTTCGGTAATTATGTAAGGGACCACTCCACTCCGTCTACAGGCCACAAGTGGCCCATCGGAAGCATCCGACCGCCGTGTCATCCTTAGTGGAGGATGCGGATAGGAGGGGTGTGGGGTCAGCACAGCGCACTCCCGGTCGTTATGATGGTATTCTTGACCGAAGCCGCTACTATTCAGTCGACTAGCGCCTCAATTGGCATCACGAGGCTGAGTGCACCCCGAAAAATTGCAACAGCGCATGGCGGCCTGGATGGTCACCCATCCAAGCGCCGATCACGCCCGACAGCGTTTAACTTCGGTGATCTCACGGGAACCGGTGTATCCACTGCGGCAAGGGCGTTGCAATTATGTAAGGGAGCTCTATTTATTTAAACAAATGATGAATGGTTAAGACGTGAGGCAAATGCTGATATGACAGTAACAAAATGTGCAGAAAATCGGGAATAAACCCCTGTAGACGTGTACACTCTCCAGCACGCTTTGCATTCTAGTCAAAATAACGGCACTCTGTGCAGAATGGGTAACGATGGTGACTTAAAAAATAATTATTATTATTATCGACCACTTTCAATGCGAAAGGAGGAAAATAATCATGCTGCGATATACACTCCTGGAAATTGAAATAAGAACACCGTGAATTCATTGTCCCAGGAAGGGGAAACTTTATTGACGCATTCCTGGGGTCAGATACATCACATGATCACACTGACAGAACCACAGGCACATAGACACAGGCAACAGAGCATGCACAATGTCGGCACTAGTACAGTGTATATCCACCTTTCGCAGCAATGCAGGCTGCTATTCTCCCATGGAGACGATCGTAGAGATGCTGGATGCAGTCCTGTGGAACGGCTTGCCATGCCATTTCCACCTGGCGCCTCAGTTGGACCAGCGTTCGTGCTGGACGTGCAGACCGCGTGAGACGACGCTTCATCCAGTCCCAAACATGCTCAATGGGGGACAGATCCGGAGATCTTGCTGGCCAGGGTAGTTGACTTACACCTTCTAGAGCACGTTGGGTGGCACGGGATACATGCGGACGTGCATTGTCCTGTTGGAACAGCAAGTTCCCTTGCCGGTCTAGGAATGGTAGAACGATGGGTTCGATGACGGTTTGGATGTACCGTGCACTATTCAGTGTCCCCTCGACGATCACCAGTGGTGTACGGCCAGTGTAGGAGATCGCTCCCCACACCATGATGCCGGGTGTTGGCCCTGTGTGCCTCGGTCGTATGCAGTCCTGATTGTGGCGCTCACCTGCACGGCGCCAAACACGCATACGACCATCATTGGCACCAAGGCAGAAGCGACTCTCATCGCTGAAGACGACACGTCTCCATTCGTCCCTCCATTCACGCCTGTCGCGACACCACTGGAGGCGGGCTGCACGATGTTGGGGCGTGAGCGGAAGACGGCCTAACGGTGTGCGGGACCGTAGCCCAGCTTCATGGAGACGGTTGCGAATGGTCCTCGCCGATACCCCAGGAGCAACAGTGTCCCTAATTTGCTGGGAAGTGGCGGTGCGGTCCCCTACGGCACTGCGTAGGATCCTACGGTCTTGGCGTGCAGCCCGCATCTCGTGGTCGTGCGGTAGCGTTCTCGCTTCCCACGCCCGGGTTCCCGGGTTCGATTCCCGGCGGGGTCAGGGATTTTCTCTGCCTCGTGATGGCTGGGTGTTGTGTGCTGTCCTTAGGTTAGTTAGGTTTAAGTAGTTCTAAGTTCTAGGGGACTGATGACCTAAGATGTTAAGTCCCATAGTGCTCAGAGCCATTTGAACCATCTTGGCGTGCATCCGTGCGTCGCTGCGGTCCGGTCCCAGGTCGACGGGCACGTGCACCTTCCGCCGACCACTGGCGACAACATCGATGTACTGTGGTGACATCACGCCCCACGTGTTGAGCAATTCGGCGGTACGTCCACCCGGCCTCCCGCATGCTCACTATACGCCCTCGCTCAAAGTCCGTCAACTGCACATACGGTTCACGTCCACGCTGTCGCGGCATGCTACCGGTGTTAAAGACTGCGATGGAGCTCCGTATGCCACGGCAAACTGGCTGACACTGACGGCGGCGGTGCACGAATGCTGCGCAGCTAGCGCCATTCGACGGCCAACACCGCGGTTCCTGGTGTGTCCGCTGTGCCGTGCGTGTGATCATTGCTTGTACAGCCCTCTCGCAGTGTCCGGAGCAAGTATGGTGGGTCTGACACACCGGTGTCAATGTGTTCTTTTTTCCATTTCCAGGAGTGTACTTTAACTGCAAAATAATTATTTTGAGATACAATACAGCACAGAAACACCTCGTCGTTAACGTCTGAACCACGACTGTCCTAACAGCGTCGTGTTCCAGAACTTTCGAAGTATCCAGAGAAGGAGTGAGTTGTACTATTGTACTATTGCCATATCGGACCTTCTGAAAACCGCACCACGTCCTGATGTTGAGTTTGCGTTTTTGATATAATGTAGAATGGGACTGACTGTTACGTATTTATCAACACAGACAATCTGAAGACCTTTATGTGCCCGATGATAATTTTTAACACCCGAAACTATTAGTAATAGCGAAGGTTTGTCACATAAGCTAATGGCGGCGAAATACGTTTCTCTCTACACTAGTAATGATTAAAGTGGGATTTGCAAGGCCAAAAATTATTTACAGCGTGGGAAGAAAAAAAGTCGGGAGCCACAAGAACAACAACATCCAACCGAGCGCTGTGCAAAACTTACATCTCTAGAGTCACCAGAGGAAAACCCGTCCTATACCTGTTAGCTGATAATCCTTGTGAAGAAGTGTTTCTTAAGAAAGGCAGCACTATCTCTAGACGTTATGCTGGACAGTCATTCCGGATTACAATTTTTTTAAATCTAATGGAGGCTTTGATAGAGTTCACAAGCCCTTTACGTAGCCTTGCTACACACTTAAAGTATAAGAAACATTAACAGTGTCGAAAAAGGAGAGGGGAAACCTTACAAAACTTCTGGAACCCGGTATAGTCGAAAATGAGAACCATAAACTAAGAAGCGACAAAAAAGTATATCAAAGAGTTCGCAAGCACTGAGATACAATCCGAAGAAGATGGGTCAGTTTCTTTGGAGATGTGCAGAAAGTGGAGGACATTATATCAAATCAAACAAATTTTCAAATATTTCAGTAACAAGAAGAAAAAAAATCAACGGATGAAAGATGGTCAGAATGACTTATAAGAGATAAACGTAACTGAAGGAGCTATTCGAAACAGAGGGAATGATAAAGCACTGGGGAGCAGAAAATACCAGTACCAACGTTGACGCCGTGTTCCTTGACTTCCAGAAGGCGTTTGATACTGTTCCACACTGCCATCTGGTGAACAAAACACGAGATTACAGCAAAGCGGACTAGTTGTGTGATTGGACTCTAGGAAACAGGACATAGCACGGCATTTTCAGTGGAGAGAGATCTTCGAACATAAAAGTAACTTCTGGTGTATCCCAGGGGAGTGTTATAGTAGCACTAATTTTCGCAATATAAATTGTATAGAAGGTTTAAGTGCAGATATTTTTCTTGGTGATTGAGGATAGTCTGCTGAACAACACTTCATCGGTATTTACTTCTTTTGCAAACTAATAATTATAGCTATTTTGTGTAGTATGTTTTTAAATTGGTTAGCAGCTCCAAGTACATGAGGAAAGAGCAATCCATTAATTCTTGCTTTCCCTTGGGCAGCACGACAGGTGTTTGGACGCAAAACGGTTAATCTCTACTGCAGTCGTAGTCAACTTAGTGGTGCACTTACGACAGTGCAGTAAACTACAGATAGTAAAATTAAGTGATGTGTTGGCGGGAAGACTGCTTGACGCAGAGAAAAAACGATGAACACACTAATGTTCAAATGGTTCTGAGCACTATGGGACTTAACATCTGTGGTCATCAGTCCCCTAGAACTTAGAACTACTTAAACCTAACTAACCTAAGGACATCATACACATCCATGCCCGAGGCAGGATTCGAACCTGCGACCGTAGCAGTCGCGCGGTTCCGGACTGAGCGCCTGAACCGCTAGACCACCGCGGCCGGCCACACTAATGTGTGTACATATCAAGGCACTACATATAAAAATATTTGCATTTCTACCCGTTACGCCACTTATACAGGATGTTTCAAAAACTTCTAAAAACTTTGGAAACAGGTCCCTTACACCAAAACAAGAACAAATTTTGCATAGACATAGGTCCGAAGATCCTTCGTTTTCGAATTATTAATGAAAGTTAACGTTCAGCGCCTTTACACGTACAACAGTTCCACGTATCTATGCACCCTTTTGACTCATTGAATCCCAGATGGGGCTGTGTTGCGAGGGAGACTTGTTTTCACTCAGAAATCAGCATCTCCTAAAAAAAAGAAAGCATGTGCACCGGCCAGTGACGTCATGAGCGTAGTCCGAGGCCGACAAGCCGGCTTCAGCGCAGTCCATTCGGTAAAAAATACGTGAAGAAACCGGTTTGAACTCTCTCACTATTTATGGAACGGCGACATCTCCTCTTTGAAATGACATAAATGTACTGCTCATTACATTTCAATGGTTTAGAAAGAAAATGATGTAGTATGTTTACCTGTATGATCATATACCGTCTTAAGCTTACTGTATTTTCCCATCTAAAGTTTACCGGAGTTTAAAATCAACTTTTCACCAGAAGGTGCTCTTTCATCGTATCCATTCTGTATTTGTGCTAAAGGTACTGAGTGAACTGAAAGCGCTCCATTCAAACATAGCAGGGTAGTCATTTCGTGAGCAGGCAGAGATTATTTTTATATATGATCAAGCGAATGACAATGGACACGAGTCAACACGCCTGTATCAGTCGGCGTTTCCATGCCCAGGACAGGAGTGTCATCCAGCATTTCGTGTTGTGTAGCGTCGCGTAGCCGAGACATGAGCCGTGGCACTACAGACTATTTCCTAGGAAGCCTGTGTGTTGCTCGTACGCCTGACGAGGAAGATCAGATTCTGCGGGCTGTCGAAGAAGAGGCAGTTGCCCTGACGTGTGGTACGTCTCCAAATTCAGCATGGAGGACATTTCACGAGCAGTTCGTGTATCCGTATTATCTCCAATGCGTGGAGGGCTTTACACCTGCTGACATCCACCACGGGAGAACTTTTGCTGATGGTTTGTTGCACAAACTGTAGTTGCAGAAACAGCAGTTTCGTTTACAGATGAAGCAACGTCTGAAAGAGAAGGAATAACAAATTTCCACAACCACCGCATATGGGTCAATTGCAATGCTGATGCCACGGTACAGGCTGGATATCAGCATGACTTTAAGATTACGGTGCAGGCTGGAATTGTAGGTGACTGTCCGGGACCGCGCAACCGCTACGGTCGCAGGTTCGAATCCTGCCTCGGGCATGGATGTGTGTGATGTCCTTAGGTCAGTTAGGTTTAAGGAGTTCTAAGTTCTAGGGTACTGATCATCTCAGAAGTTAAGTCCCATAGTGCTCAGAGCCATTTGAACCATTTTGTAGGTGACTGTCTGATAGGGCCATACGTTCCCCCAGCACATATTACGAGGGCAGTTCAATAAGTAATACAACACATTTTTTTCTCGGCCAATTTTGGTTGAAAAAACCGGAAATTTCTTGTGGAATATTTTCAAACATTCCCGCTTCGTCTCGTATAGTTTCATTGACTTCCGACAGGTGGCAGCGCTGTACGGAGCTGTTAAAGTGGCGTCTGTAACGGATGTGCGTTGCAAACAACGGGCAGTGATCGAGTTTCTTTTGGCGGAAAACCAGGGCATCTCAGATATTCATAGGCGCTTGCAGAATGTCTACGGTGATCTGGCAGTGGACAAAAGCACGGTGAGTCGTTGGGCAAAGCGTGTGTCATCATCGCCGCAAGGTCAAGCAAGACTGTCTGATCTCCCGCGTGCGGGCCGGCCGTGCACAGCTGTGACTCCTGCAATGGCGGAGCGTGCGAACACACTCGTTCGAGATGATCGACGGATCACCATCAAACAACTCAGTGCTCAACTTGACATCTCTGTTGATAGTGCTGTCACAATTGTTCACCAGTTGGGATATTCAAAGGTTTGTTCCTGCTGGGTCCCTCGTTGTCTAACCGAACACCATAAAGAGCAAAGGAGAACCATCTGTGCGGAATTGCTTGCTCGTCATGTGGCTGAGGGTGACAATTTCCTGTCAAAGACTGTTACAGGCGATGAAACATGGGTTCATCACTTCGAACCTGAAACAAAACGGCAATCAATGGAGTGGCGCCACACCCACTCCCCTACCAAGAAAAAGTTTAAATCCATACCCTCTGCCGGTAAAGTCATGGTTACAGTCTTCTGGGACGCTGAAGGGGTTATTCTGTTCGATGTCCTTCCCCATGGTCAAACGATCAACTCTGAAGTGTATTGTGCTACTCTTCAGAAATTGAAGAAACGACTTCAGCGTGTTCGTAGGCGCAAAAATCTGAACGAACTTCTCCTTCTTCATGACAACGCAAGACCTCACACAAGTCTTCGCACCCGAGAGGAGCTCACAAAACTTCAGTGGACTGTTCTTCCTCATGCACCCTACAGCCCCGATCTCGCACCGTCGGATTTCCATATGTTTGGCCCAATGAAGGACGCAATCCGTGGGAGGCACTACGCGGATGATGAAGAAGTTATTGATGCAGTACGACGTTGGCTCCGACATCGACCAGTGGAATGGTACCGTGCAGGCATACAGGCCCTCATTTGAAGGTGGCGTAAGGCCGTAGCATTGTATGGAGATTACGTTGAAAAATAGTGTTGTGTAGCTAAAAGATTGGGGAATAACCTGATGTGTTTCAAAGCTGAATAAAACAACCCCTGTTTCAGAAAAAAAAGTGTTGCATTACTTATTGAACTGACCTCGTACAAGTGCTACTTACGAGTACTGTATTCAGAACACCTACTGCAGCTACTGCAAGATATATCCATCCAAATAAGAAGAAACACGTGGTGTATACCTGACGGAGTTTCAACAAAGTTCAGTCTCGGTGTATAAGATGCACTGACTGGTTCATGGCAGATGGATAGGTAGAAGACGACCAGTTCCATGGTCTGCAAATTCCTCCAACCACAGTCTTTTGGATTATCATCTCTGGTGGCACCTTAAACAACTGGTCTATGCAGAAGATGACGAAATTTTTCATCGACGTATCATGGAAGTCTGCGAAAACATTAGAAATCGTCAGGGAGCATTTGACTGCGTACAACGGTCCATGATTCAACGAGTGCTTGAGTTCTTAGAAGGAAGAGCAGGACATTTCAAGCGCTTATTATGAAATGATAATTAAATGGACACGCTAGCTGCAAACAGGCGTTGATATACTTCACTGGCGACATGTTGAAAATGTAATCCCCGACCGGGACTCGAACCCGGGATCTCCTGCGTACGTGGCAGACGTTTATTATGAGTTTGTGTGCTGATGAGCTCCAGTTGCCTAAATTGTAAACTTCATTAATATTTCCGGAATATATTTATGTCACCTTTTTTCTTGATTTGGTGTACGAAACCTGTCCCCATTGTTTTTTGAAGTATTTTTAAACACCCTGTATACAAATTACCTACTGAATAACATCAGCAGTTCCATCAGGTTTTCGCAGATGACTCCGTTGTATACAGAGCACACGCAACGCTAGAAAATTGTAGCGAAATGCAGGAAGATCTGCAAATAATGCACGCTTGTTGTAAGGAGTGGTAACTGATCTTCAACATACACAAGAATAACGTATTGCGCATGAATAGGCAGAAAGGTCCATTTCGTAAGATTACACGATTGCAGAATAGTCTGTGTAACCAATTACATCCATAAACTATCTAGGACCAAGCATAAGGAGCGATTTAAAGTGGAGCTACCACTTAAAACTAATCGCAGGTAAGGCAGATGCCAGAATGAGAATCGTTGTAAAAATCGTTAGGAAGTGTGGTCCGCCCAAAAAAGAGAAAGTCCACAAAACCCTCGTTCCACCTATACTTCAGTACTGTTCATCATTCTGGGATCAGTGCCAGATAGGACTAATCGAGAAAATAGATAAGAGCGGTGCGTTTAGTTAGAGTTTGGTTTAGGAAATGCAAAATGATCATACAGATCCACAGTCCACAGCCACCTCCGGTTGCACACGCCACATCATGCTATGGCTTACAGTTGAACTTCCGAAGGTGTACGTTCATAAAAGAATCAACCAATATGTCTCGTGAAAAGAAGTTGAATTCGAGCTTAAACGCAGGCTTACCAAGAATCGTTCTTCCAGCGAGTAGTTAGCGAATGGACCAGGAAAGTGGGTAAGTGACAGTGGCGCACAAACTTCCCTCCACCACCCACACAGTAGGTCGCTTGTGAAGAATAGATTTAGACGTAGAGGATAAGAAGAAGAATCTTATTCGAAGAAACAACTCCTCTAGGTAGCTGTTTTACGTAGTCCACAGTTGAATGGTGTTGACGCAAGAAGAAGAAGAGGAATTCGATAAATCGAATAACATCCCGAGATGTTTTTGATAGAGGCAGGTTTTCTTTGCCTGGGCCTTGAACGAAAGCGTTATTCTCTGTATATGGCGAAATGGGTGGGCGGCAATCTGCGGTTTTTCGCAGATGATGTTGTGCACGGGAAGGTGCCGAAGATGTTGGTTGTAGGAGGATACAAGATGACTCAGGCACAATTTATACTGGTGTGATGAATGGCAGATGGTTGTAAATGTAGAAAAATGTAAGTTATAGCGGATGAGTAGGAAAAGCAAACCTGTAGAATTAGGAGTGTCCTGTTGGACACAGTCACGTCTTTTAAAAATTTGTGCATGAAGTTGCAAAGCGATATGAAGTGGAACAAGCATGTGAGAACCGCCCATAAGGCACCAGATTGACCTATTACTGAGTACTGCTTGAGTGTCTGGAATCCGTACCAGGACGAATTAAAGAAAGACATTGCATCAATTCGGAGGCGGCCTGCTACATTTGTTACCACTAGGTCTGAGCAACACTCAGATGTTACGGAAATGCTTCGGGAACTCAAATGGAACTCGCTGGAGACTAGGCGATGTTCTTTTTGAGGAAGACTATTGAGAAAATTTAGAGAACAGGCATTTGAAGCTGACTCCAGAAAGATTCTGTTGATTCCAAGATACAGTGCTCTTAACGACCACGAAGATAAGATACGATAAATCAGAGCTAACACAGAGTCACATAGTTGTTACTCTAGACTGAGATTTTCACTCTGCAGCGCAGTGTGCTATGATATGAAACTTCCTGGCAGATTAAAACTATGTGCCGGACCGAGACTCGAACTCGATACCTTTGCCTTTCGCGGGCAAGTGCTCTAACAACTGAGTTACCCAAGCAGGACTCACGACCCGACAGCAGAATTAAGGCTGTGAGGACGGGTTGTGAGTCGTGCTCAGTTGGTAGAGCACTTGCCAGCGAAAGGCATAGGTTCCGAGTTCGAGTTTCGGTCAGGCACACAGTTTTAACCTACCAGGAAGTTTCAGTTGTTACTCTGTTTGCATAAGGAACTGGAAAGGAAATGGATAGTAGTGATACATGGTACACTCCGCAAAGCGCCGTAAGGTGATTTCCGAAGTATCTGTGTAGATTAAATATAGAAATTTTGACTAAACATTGGGGCACACCCGAGATAAATGGTGGGCAGTGATTCACCAGTTGGGTTCCTACCGGGACGCGGTACGTGTGAGCGCACCTTGACGGCTGCCCCTACAGTCTAACAGCGTTTCCCCTCAATGCTACTCTGCCAACAACCACCCACGTTGCCACTTCCGACTTGCGAAGCATGCATATAGATGTAAATGTAAATTTAGTCTACCTATTAAGATCTCCCTCCACCCATTTATAGGCACACAAAACTCACGGAAGAATGTTGTCTCTTGTTCGTCAAGAAAACAAAAGACAGAACCTCTGCTGCTGATTGTCTCTCTACATGTTTGCCCACAACATTAGAATAAGCGGTAGAGAGCTCATCTTCCAACTCCTTTTTCATATGATTATCGCTTACTTGCTGTATTCTCACGAATCTTCCAGTCTTCGATACGTAGCATTTGAATCCACCTGATTTCGGTGAATAAGAGATGAACCATGTCAAGTCACAGGCCCTTGCCAATTCTCTCGAAATCCTATCACGTTCCGACAGCACTTTTCCATTTAGTTAGAAGGCTGTCTAGTCATCCACCCCAACTGAAAAGGTAGAGAGCTATCACAACGAGAAAAATAACACACCAACGTAAAGGACGAAAGTCACAACCATGCACAGTATATGCAGACAGCACAAATAATTTCAGAAGCATAACGCCTACAATTCATCGACCGAAGGACTGTCTATAAATATGCCCCTATACATGCCACAATCTCCTTTATCGCATTCCTATGATTACTATGCTAGAAATACGACAGTATAATGGCATCAGAGTCTTCATTGTTAACACGTTCTATCTCTCCCTCTCTCATCATTATTTTTATAATATCCAACAGAGTAAACTATGTACTAAAGAAATATGGCTAACGTCACCTGGAAGAGTACCCGATAGGATTATACCATCCTCGCTCTTCCAATATATTGAAAACCCTCTGCATGTTGGCACCGAGCATATCTGGTGATCCTATTAAATACAGACTTATTGGTACACTGGAGCAAGTGGCCAATGAACGATGGCGCTTCCACAGACCCATGTGTAGTTTTCTTGCCTTTACTGTAGGAAGACCAAATCCCACAGAGTATCATTCATGAAAGAGGATTCCTATGTTGTTCCTTCATAAGCAGTTTGATACATTGTGTTCTTTGTTGTTGTTGCTGTTCTTGTAACACATCCAAGCAGTGTATGACTACAGCTTTCTACACTGCCATACATTTTGTTTTTCTGTTATGACTTTGAGGTCTGTGTCAGGTGGTAAATCGACATTAACCCGTTTGATCCATGTGCTCTCACAGAAGGCTGGACATTGCATTGCTCCCACAACACACAACTTGGCTGAAATAAAAGACTGAGGTGGTGTTTATTATAGACAAAAATGTGGAAGACATTGCAATATTTGGAATCTGGTAGAGTTTGCAGCATTGTGTGTGTTTCCAAACAGCTCTCTGAAGATGATGACATCTCTTTATAGTCACGTTCCGCAGTTAATAGTGTTGTAGGTGCGTCAGTGTTCTGCTTGTAAAGAAACCAAGAGTATTGATTTTTTATATTGGCAGTGCATATTGCACCTAAATATATGGTCATTTTTCCTGTGTCCTAGGTGGTGGTCATCATGACCTCCAAACCTTTGAACACTGCATCTTTCATTTTTATGCCTTACAATGCCAAACTGCATGTGGAACAAGGAGGTATTTTCCAGGACTTAAGCCCATAGACCATGGATAGTATGCACCATTAGTTGTCCATCACACTGGCAGGAGAATGGAATTATTTTCATACACCCGGGCGAGTATGTAAGTACCCTTATTAATCAACATTTTTGTAGTATATATCTGAATTTTACATATTTTCTATCAATTTCCGTAATTTTACCAGGTTTTTCCATAATTTAAACGCATTTTATCCACTTACTCGAGTTCCAAACCCCACTCTCGACGACTTGTCACGTCAACAAAACGTCTCATACATCGATATTGTGATGTTAATAGCCAATGACATTGCAGCATGATTCTCAATTTATGTATCATAGCTAAACCACCCCCACTCCATTACTCTTGGAGTGCTATATACATGTTGACATATCACAGACCCTGTTACACTGCCTGCATCACATACTACAAATACTGATTCTTGGTGTAGGATATAGCCATCAGCGGAGATGAGGTGCAGAAAACTGCGTTCCTTGAACAAAACACTTTATAAAGGAGGTAAGATTTTATTACGATTACCCATCTCTCCTTACGTGGTTATTAGTCACAAAGTATTATTGCAATTTGTGGATCTTGAGCAAAACTCTAGATGATCTCTCTATGCATCGTGTAACTGTTCCTCTGTCTTCAACCAACCCTTCCTGTAACATTGTCTCTCATTTCATTTGGCACCGACCAGTAGGAGAGCACTATATACGCTATATTTGATATCTCGTGAAGGAATAAAATGAGCTGTTCAGTATAATCAATATACTTCGATATGTTACCTTCAGAAAGACCATAACAAGCGTCCCAAATTGGTACAACCCCACAGTTCTGCACTTAAACATGCTATAATGTTGAAGCAGTATGGTTTCCAATGAGTGAGTCGTGTGGAATGCAATGCTAATAATGCTCCAATGCAGGAAATATATTTCCAAAACCTGACTTACATTTTATATTCCAGTCACTATGGCGAGAAGATGATAAACCTACTACGTTCTACACCGAAGGGTGAAAAAAAAAACATAGGTTCTTTGTAATACATGCTCTATATAGCTTCCCGGAGGTGTATAACATTCACTGTCCACATCTGATTATGGTTCAGAAATGATACTACGGTGATATCATTCCTATATTTGATCGCCAGCAACGAAAAAATGTATGAATCAATGACACCTTATGAGGAAACAGACAAATACATAGCAGCGGTGTTTTTTCATGTGAAATTACACGCCATGATGCATGAACTTTGTGAATACAACACGGACTCTTCCACCCACCACATCTGCCAAGCAAAAGCTTACACAGATATTGCAGTACCTCACAACCCCCTGTCACTGATTTAGAATCACTGCAGTTATGAAAATGAATATTCCATTTATGTCCAAAATGTGGCAAGGAAGTTGAGTACTTTTCATACATCTTCGTTCATCTAGGTGATTGTGCTGAAATAGATATTTCATCCGTCGGCTGGACATCACTCATCACACATGCGATGGAAATCGTCTGCAGTCTGTGGCATGGGGAGGTTTGCTGTTAACGACTGCAGCTAGACGGCGCTTTACGTCACACACAAAACATGTAGTTGCATATGAGTCAAACGCACATTATACTGCACGACTGACACAGCCCGAGAGAACAACGGAAAAAAGGTTAAATATTCCATAAATAACCTGCCACAACATCTCCCTCGCTCTAGAATGCATCATCAGTCTACCATTAAATCCCACCTCGTTACAACCCCCCTCAACCGATTATTCCATCTACTTCCTATCACCCTTTAACGCAGGTCCAAGTCAACTTGGATCTCTTTTCTAGGGAAGCATCCAAGACAGCAGTCAACTTGCATGTATTCCTGTTACCTCAGTAGAGATGACGCTAAATGTTGTTAAAAACCATGCACCAACAGTTCTGTAAGGTATTTGTTAGGTTTTGATTGGTAGAGAATACAGAGAAGCACATTGTAAGTACTGTTTCTCAGAGTTTAAAAAACTTAGAGTCTTGCACATGCTCAAACACGCTATTGATTCGGTAGTTGTATATAGCAGCCCCAAGCTGGAAACAAATTCTCAAATTCTTTTTAGCTAAGGAGGACATAAAGTTTATTGTAGTCACATATCTGACAACTTTGCAAAAATCTATAGCGTGGTTATCGATAACTTTTGGGTCACACGTGGGCTTGTGATCAGGCACGCACAAACTTATTACTCTGCATTTGGTTATCGACCACGTTAAACACTCTGTTCCAGCAGTCATCGCTGTCCACGAAAAATTGCTGTTTCCTTGGTTCCCAATGCTTCCATGTCGACTTTTTCTTATATTCCTCTTGCTCTCACTCACTCGGTGGCATGTACCAGAATTTTTGTGCACCTGTAAGACTTGAACGTTACA
The DNA here is from genome assembly GCF_021461385.2 of Schistocerca piceifrons. Lineage (NCBI taxonomy): Eukaryota > Metazoa > Arthropoda > Insecta > Orthoptera > Acrididae > Schistocerca > Schistocerca piceifrons. The sequence continues at coordinate 114,426,511 of NC_060144.1, read as the reverse complement.
TTCTCCCTCATTTTTTCCGAATTTTGTCGTATTTTCCCTCAGTTTATACGTATTTTCCATCAATTTTCGTAATTTTGCTGATTTTACGTCACTTCCGCTCACGTGATAGTATCCACACTTCCGGCCACGATTCGAAAATCGCTTGTAACTGTGATACAGTTGCCAATACCAAGCGCAACTGCGCTATTTTTCTGTATGTGTGTGTGTATCGGTTTCACGTTGGGGCGGTGGGGGGGGGGGGGGGCACATGGCACAGGGTAGGTTCAGAATAGGGCCGAGATTGAGCCAGTAGGTAAATCTGCCACAACAGGGATAGGGTTCGAAGGTGATTCCAGCATGTGTTACGGTTGGAATAAGGTTTGAAGGTGGATGCGGCAGGTATTATGGATGGGATGGGATACTGTTTGGAGATGGATCCACCATGCGTTGCGGCCAGGACTAGGTACGGTGGTGGATCAACTACGTGTTATTGCTGGGGTAGGGTTTGGAGGTGGATCCACTACACATTATGGCCTGGAGAGTGATCGAAGGTGGCTCTACCACACGTTATGACCGGAATAGGGTTCGCAGATGGATTGCCACTCGTTACAGCCAGGATAAGGTTCGAAGATGAAGCCAGCCACGACATGTTAGGGTGGTGTCTCAACATAGGTCTCGAATAGGGTCTGGCGGCCCCACGTGAAATCAATACACATATACATTTAGAAAAAGAGAGTTGTTGCTCTAGGTGTTGCAAACTGAACTACATATACAAACAATTTTGGAATATGTGGCCGGAAGTGAGATTATGTTCACATGAGCAGAAGCGACATAAAATCGGTCAAATTACGAAAATTGATGGAAATACGTATAAATTGGGGAAAAATACATCAACAAGCGGCAAAAGTGACGGACAGTAAGAGAGTACGTAGATGGTGCAGGAAAATTCTTGTACGTGGGGACAAGTGTTTCACAGTAAGATAAATACGCGAAGAAGTCAACTTGGAAGCACTGGGAACACAGTAATTTTTCGTGCAGAGCGATAAGACAGCTGGAATAGATTGTTTAACGTGGACGACCTCAAAATTTACAGCGATAAACTGATATATGTCTGAGTACAAGCCCAGCTGTGAATTCAAAGCTAACGAAAACCACGTTACAGATTTTATTGAAGATGTCAGATATGTGACTGTGATTGACTTTATGTCCTCCTTAGCCAAAAAGCACTGTATTAGCAGCTTGGGGCTATGCAAGACGACGATCTCTTCCACATTTTTGTCAATAAAAAACAACGCCTCTGTCCTTTATTTCAACTCTCCTGTGTCCGGTAGCTGAGTGGTCAGCGCGAGAGAATGTCAATCCTATGGGCCCGGTTTCCATTCCAGGCTGGGTCGGAGATTTTCCCCGCTCAGGGACTGGGTGTTGTGTTGTCCTAATCATCATCATTTCAGCCCCATCGACACCCAAGTCACCGAAGTGGCGTCATATCGAAAGACTTGCATCCGGCGAACGGTCTACCCAGCGGGGGCCCTAGTCACACGACATTTACATTTACCCTCCTGTATGTTGTGGGAGCAGCTTACCTTACACCAGGTCATGTCCAGCTTTCTGAAAGAGCCGATGGAGTAACCGTAATAAACTTAGCTATATTACCGAATTTATACAGTGATATGCAGTATAAACCTGATATTTACAACTAATCTGTGCTGCTACCGTAAAAGACTTGGTAGGTGACGAATCATTTGGTTACTTTAAAACAGTTCGAAAGTGAGAAGGCAAACTGAGACAGATACTCTGTCATTATCCAAAAATGAGTTTAACATTTTAGTCCTGAGATGCAGGCCGTAGCATATATTAAGGTGATAAGAACAGGTTCCTCTTTAACTGATGAGGAAATATACGCTATGCGATACTGTCGTACAGGACTTTCACAACAACTAACGATACCTTAGAGATGTGAAAACGCGTGTATGCTCCAGTTCCTTCTATCTTCGAAAATAACTCGTATAAAACGAAGGAATCTACATTTCGCTTGAGAATTTCGAGGTGTATGGACAACAACACCCCTGTATCGGATTGGGAAAAGAACATTTTTTAAACTGGACAGACTCTAAGTCGAGGGTTGAATTGCAGCTAGAACTACACATTCTAGCTACACCTGCTCATCTCGCAATGAATGCGGCCAGCAGCTGACCGGTATCTGCAGCTTAGTAGCCACTTGAGACAGGGCGCAGGTGTCAGATATCAAAGGACGCTGGCGTCTGCTGCACGGCCGCTGGACTTCCCAGGTGGCGACCGTCGAGGCCTCCACTATACGAGTGAATGGCCTGACTACTGCCCAGTATGCATTTTGTTGACTTAGTGATCGCGTGGATTACGGGCAACGAGTGGAGAATTGTACTTGTGTTCTCAAACGCCTGTGCATACAAGTCCCTCGACATTTGGCAAGCGTTTCCGAAAGTTAATTACTTAATTTACTTTCGTCTGCCTACACACATGGGGATGGATGACGTCACTCTATGCGATGTGATCACCAGTCTGTAGTTCCCACCGATGTCGCTTGGAGCTCTGGGATCCGTCGTTAGCTGTCCACGGGCCTTGGCAAAGGGCTTCTGGATATCGTAGGAGGAAGATGTATTGTCGCGACTGTCCCAGAAAAGAGCAGTAAGGGAGTTATTTTTGTAGGACCATGCATCTGCTCGTAGCTATTAGCGGGTGTGTGTTTTATAGTCTATTTGCGGTATTGGTGTAAGTTGGGGTTTTCGCGATTTTTGCTGAATGTTAAGGTCGTCATTCGCGGCGGTTTTTATGTGATATGTTTTCGTATTTTACAGACTGTAAGACGCTACAGACTATAAGTCGCACTTTAATTTTCAAGCAGTTTTTTAAATAACATTTTTTCCATTTGTATTATAGGATTACAAAGCCAGACTAAAAGAAGTTGTTAGTTTATAAAACCAAACTGATCTTTAAAACACCTGAAAGTTGTCATTTGCGATCCCTTCTTATTCTTCTTGTTCTTCCTCTTCGTTGTGATTTTCATAGATAGGATGGTCCTCACTGCCATCGAAAGCCTTACTTATGCTACACTTTTTGAAAGATTTAACACTTATGTGTTCTCTCACCTTAAACCACGACTGTTTTATCCACTGACTCACTTCTTTGATTGTTGGTCGTTTTGAAGCACCCATTTGCGTGAATTCATGTTGGCTTTCATCCATCATCCGTTTGTTCCATTCCTCTCTCATGCACTTTACATGGTTTATTTATTGAGACATCGAGAAGTTGCAGTTGTAAAGTAAGTCCTCCCGGTATAACAGAAAGCTCTGTATTTCCCCGTCTCAGTTTCTCTTTAACAGAATTTTTCAAACGACTGCTAAACTGATCTAGCACAAGAAGAGATCTCTTCTTCAAGAAAGCACCTTTCCTTCTCTCTCAAACTTTGTTAAGCCATAATTTGATACCAGCCTCGTCTATCCAACCCTTGTCATGTACGTGAACAACAACACCTGGCTATATCTCCGAAATTTTTGGCATCATTTTGCGCTTTAAAGTTATTATTGGATTGAGTTTAGTACCGTCAGTAACAACAATATAGTGCACTTTTTCATGACCACTTGTGTTTATAGTTACAGTTTTAGCACCTTTCATGGCAATAGTTCAGTTACTCAGCACATAAAACATCAAGGGTACTTTGTCCGCTTTTTGGCTTAGTTCCACAGTTGTTTTCTTTCGATGTTAAATAATAAAGCGATGGAGAGATAACATTTTCTCTTCGTGCTCTTACGACATTTTCTGAGATATTTTGGGTTTGATCCGCATGCTAAGTCCATGACTCTTCATAAACGCATAGCATCAACCAACTCCACAAGTAACGTCTGTTAAGTTCCACTGTAGCACAAACTTACGAGCTCGTATTTGAACCATTTTTGAATGAATTCCAATGTCATTTTGACGGTGTACTTGAATCAATTTCAATACGTGAACTTCTAGTTTCACCAATTTCGTATTGTCCTCTATTTGTATATTTAGTATTCCTTACCTTTTTTTCCGGTTCTTCTTCACAAGCCCGCCAATGGCGAATAATTTTTTCTGCCGGTGGAGGGCCGAAATACCGTTCAGCTACTCTGTTTCCATGTTCTTCTTCATTTGCTATTCCTTTCAATTTATAGCCCGTATCAGACGAATACCTTTTATTTTTGTCGTTAAGAATCTAGTTAGTAACAAAAATATTGTACTGTTACCGATAACACAAGACACTTTTAATTGAAGTTTACTGGTGCCATTTACCGCAATGACGCATCATAGGCTAGACACTGTTCTGGGTTTGTGGCGGCGAGGCAGCAGGGGGGCAGTACTAGCAAGCCCGTGAATCCCTGTAACTCAAGTTCATCGCGTCGATGCACTGCTGCTGCCACTTGAATTCAATATTGCTAGACAGAGATAGTTTTCCCGCGGCATCGAATATATGGCCATTTTTAAGACGGTCTGGATTTTTAAATCAACACTGGCCATTTTATATCAGTTTCGAGCATAAGATGAAACTGGATTTTTGAGGCAATTTTTCAAATAAATAAGTGCGATTTCTACTAGCACTGTAGTCAGAGCAGGACATCACGTCTGATGTTTTTGGCAGAGGAAAGCTACTGCTTCCTACCACCTCTTACCTGTTGGGACACCACGCTAAATGTTGCCGTCACCTGGCGCATGTTTCAGGGGTCAGCACGACCTGCGGTCTGCGTGCCACACGAGCAAGCTCTGTGTGGGCCTCTCTTCCAGTCTGCGCACGTGGGAAAACACAAGGTGGTCGGCGGGGCTGCTGTTCTCGGCATGTCTGCCTTGCGGTCGGTGCGTAGACGTGACTGGTATGTCTCTTGCATCGGATATGGGTTGTGGTGGTGGAAGAGGGTGCTTGTGTTCTAAGACTTTGTTGCATACAAGTCCTCAGCTATATTTAGCACTACCATCTATTTGTGGCGGAAATTTAATTACATAATTTACAAAATGTTTGCATGTTATTCTCAAACATTGAAAATATATGTTACCATGAAGAAGAATCATTGTAAGGTGATGGTGATTGCTATAAGTGATCTGTTTGATTCCTGTAAATTGTTAAACAATTAATTTGATAGGGTAGTGCAAATGTACTATTTCTCACCATTTTTGATATCACAATTCTGCCAGTTCTCCCTTTGTCTGCAGTTTTCTAAGGAGGGACGAAAACCGCCCTCTGCATGTGTCAAGATAATAGTTCACACAGAAACAGGAAGTAGCCTGTTGAGAGAGACAGAGACTAGAGGCGAGTCTGGAATTTCCCAATCAGTAGAATGCTGCACCTCACGCTTTGTTCCAGGTTGCGAGACCAAAGGAGGCCAACATCTAGTCCGTGATCAGTCATATTTAGTATCATGGTCTGTAATTACGATACTGGGACGTTTTTCACCAGCATGACGGCGCCCAGACTGTAGTCATAGGTACGGGTGACCCAAAATGGTGGCTAGTATACTACATTTCATTCCTAAGTATTTACGGATACTATGTCATGTGGAGTGGGGCAGGGGGTTGCACACATCAGCTCTACCAACGAGGGGGAGCCCTCTCTCCCTCAAACTCATTAAATAGAGAATATGCTAATTAAATTGAACAATATGTTATTATGTGAATTGATTTTAATTTCATGCCATGAGATCAATTTAATTAACTATTAATTTGATGTCAGAAGTGTGCTTGTATTGGCAAAGGGACTTGGAGAGGTTTGGGTGGGGAAGAGCGAAGGGGAGGGGGACAGAGAGGGGGAGAGAGAGGGGGAGGGGGAAGGGGAGGGAGAAGGGTGGTATATATATATCAGAAGGACAGATTATCCCCAGGGTTCATAAATCAACCCCGAGGGGGTCATAGATCCATTAACAGAACAGTAGAATAGGCTCTGACTGTATGCTTGCTCCTGAATGTATGCAACCTGCACAAACAAAATGTGCCAGGACTCATTTTGCGCTACAATTCAAATGTCTCAGATTTTCTTCTTCACAAATCTGTGGAGCATCGAGTGCGCCAACAAACCACTTTTCTGACTTGACCCACGGCATGTGAAGAATGTGGCTCAGGTGTGAGGTGGCCCTACAATGTTTTGGGATTTCCTTGAACATGAAACATTACCTGTGAAAACGTAGTCTTTTTTCCTCTGCATTTTCATGGTTTATATGGTGTGGACAGTCCCACCTTCCAAGGTGTCAACACTTGTTCACTGCACTATGCACATACGTTTAATGTTTGTTGAGCACTGATATACTCTAGTGCACCTTGATTCCAAAAGCAAGTTACGTTAGTAGTATAGAAAATTCCGTCAACTAGTTAAAATAACGCTTGACATTTAGCAGACAACATCACAGCAGTCTAACAGCTCTATGGGATCAAACCATCATTATCAGTGAGCTTCAAATGAAAAATGGGGCACTGCTACCAAAGAAGTGGACTGGCTTCCTCGTCTAACTGAGGCCATTATCAAGGATAGCGATGGTGTTATCATGTTGTCTCTAAGGGAGTACGCGTTCTTATGTGCGTATTACTTTTAAAAAATTCAGATCAAGATCAGTAAATTTAACAGAGACAGCAATCACATCTTAGTGCAGTCTTGGTTTGCTCACTAAAAAGGAAGCATTCGTAAAGAATCATAATTCATATCTAGATTCCAAAAGGAGATGCTATCTGTTCTGCTTCCTCTTCGGAATTTGGACTCGTAAGGATAGTGGACTCAGCTCGCTTTGTTGTCCATTTCCTGTACTTGCACGTACAAATCCTACCACTCTACAATGAGTCAGAAGTCTGAAAGCCCACACTACCTTATGGTGCATATACGTTACTGGGAATATAACTGCACCTCCAAGAAGAATAGCAGAGAACGAAATATTACTGGCTCCGAAAGTATACAGCTAAGTGACTTGGAGATATAACGGGTGCGAAATTAACACTGTATTGCCACATTTGGCAGCAACACCGGCTCTAATCCGAATAGGCGTCAAATCGAGGTGAGCGTGGATGACAAATGTGAGTACATCATTCCTTGCTCCTTTAGGCCAGAGTTCATGCCTTGGAATCATCTGTCGACATCACCCCATCGGCGTCAAATTTCCGTCAGACGCTGATAGCGCTCACACGGGATCTATCTGAGCCAATAGTGCGTGACTACTCAACCACGCCTCAAGCGACTCTGGACTACAGTCGCCCTCTGCCACCGTAATATAGGACGGTCGGCGGCAGCCACGCAGCAGATTTTCACTTGGAGCCTCTTCGCTATGTGATGCTATGCAGACGCCGCCTACTTGCGGTTCTCACAACATCGACACCATTGTTTGTGCTTTGATTCACAAAGTCTCGTCCTTGTTGTTATTGTATCAGCTGTACTCTGTTCCTTGCTGCATTATTTGTAATGAGTTTTCGTACTCTTGCAGAAATACAAGTTGAGTATATCTTACGTTCACTGTGTTAACTTTTTCGCTAATAAACTACGACAACAGTTGCCGCACCACTTATTACTGTTGCGAAACCATATATAACACATCTCTCATAGTAGATTGATTGTCTCTCGGTAACATATGCTGTTCCCAATGGGTGACAGAACTGGAGAAAGAACTGACTAGGACACCAGTGGATAACTCTCTGTTCTGTAGTCACCTCACAATTCACGGAATACTTGTCTTCCTGCAAACAGGTCCATTTCTTGACTCAAGGTCCACGGGGTGACTGTGAGAGCCTACACTAACAAGTGAACAATGTGTATATACTTTAAGGCGATAGTCACATGGACTATCGAGTGTCTCCATTGTGTAGAGAATGCTCATCTAAACCCATCGCTTCCTTATTCATGTCACATTGTTGAAAACCCAACTGACGCGAGCAGAAATATGGTGTAACCAGCAACTGGTGTCTCGATAAGCCACGATCCTGCGACTACAGAATTCCGACACATGCTGATAAAGGTTTCTCCTTCTTAAACAAGTCACAACACTATCTTCTCACAAACAGTTAACATTTGAATGCGATTTCTGAATGTGGAAGACCCTGCTTAACATCAGTTTATGTACAGAACGTAGATGATACTACTTTCACTGACACGTCAGACGTCATTCTCAGTGAGGTGACTAATATGTGATACGACGTATTGTAATGAAGGTGATACTTCACAACCCTCATCGGTGTAGCACTCTTGTTCCCACTGGGCGGTGCAATACAGGGTGGTCCATTGATAGTGACCGGGCCAAATATCTCACGAAATAAGCATCAAACGAGAAAACTAAAAAGAACGAAACTCGTCTAGGTTCAAAGGGAAAACCAGATGACGCTATGGTTGGCACTCTAGATATCGCTGCCATAGGTCAAATGGATATCAACTGCGTTTTTTAAGTAGGAACCCCCATTTTTTTACATATTCGTGTAGTACGTAAGGAAATATGAATATTTTAGTTGGACCACTTTTTTCGTTTTGTGACAGATGGCGCTGTAATAGTCACAAACGTATAAGTACGTGGTGACACGTAACATTCCGCCAGTGCGGACGGTATTTGCTTCGTGATACATTACCCGTGTTAAAATGGACCGTTTACCAATTGCGGAAAAGGTCGATATCGTGTTGATGTATGGCTATTGTGATCAAAATGCCCAACGGGCGTCTGCTATGTATGCTGCTCGGTATCCTGGACGACATCATCCAAGTGTCCGGACCGTTCGCCGGATAGTTACGTTATTTAAGGAAACAGGAAGTGTTCAGCCTCAAGTGAAACGTCAACCACGACTTGCAACAAATGATGATGCCCAAGTAGGTGTTCTAGCTGCTGTCGCGGCTAATCCGCACATCAGTAGCAGACATATTGCACGAGAATCGGGAATCTCAAAAACGTCGGTGTTGAGAATGCTACATCAACATCGATTGCACCCGTACCATATTCCTATGCACCAGGAATTGCATGGCGACGACTTTGAACGACGTGTACAGGTCTGCCACTGGACACAAGAGAAATTACGGGACGATGACAGATTTTTTGCACGCGTTCTGTTTAGCAACGAAGCGTCATTCACCAACAGCAGTAACGTAAACCGGCATAATATGCACTATTGGGCAACGGAAAATCCACGATGGCTGCGACAAGTAGAACTTCAGCTACCTTGGCGGGTTAATGTATGGTAGGAGGAAGGATAATTGGCCCCCATTTTATCGATGGCAATCTAAATAGTGCAATGTATGCTGACTTCCTTCCTAATGTCTTACCGATATCACTACAAGATGTTTCACTGCATGACAGAATGGCGATGTACATCCAACATGATGGATGTCCGGCACATAGCTCGCGTGCGGTTGAAGCGGTATTGAATAGCATATTTCATGACAGGTGGATCGGTCGTCGAAGCACCATACCATGGCCCGCACGTTCACCGGATCTGACGTCACCGGAGTTCTTTCTGTACGGAAAGTTGAAGGATATTTGCTTTCGTGAGGTACGACAACGCGTCAGCGCATAGTCAATGCATGTGCGAACATTACGGAAGGCGAACTACTCGCTGTTGAGAGGAATGTCGTTAAACGTGAAACGTCCCCTTAGAAAAATTTATACATGACTGTGCTTAAACTGACACACAATATTTTTAGCGCAACGCAACCTGACTATCAAAGATCCCTGCAAAAGAATGGCCCTGAGTAACATTAAACTATACCTTTCAGAAATCACTTACCTCACAAAAATCTTCATTACTCGAACTACTGCAATACAGCGAGCGCCACTACTGCCAGCTAAATAAAAGATTCAAACTACAGAAGGCACTAACTACTGATAGGGATAGTTAGCAAATGAAAGATATTAATAGAGAACAAACAATGTATTTACCTTAATAGTCATAATATATATAGCAGCTCATGACAAATTACAAAACTCCGTCATCTCTCTCCCCACATCCACCACTGCTGGCGGCTCACCTCCAACTGCGCAACGCTACGCGCTGTTCACATCCAGCTGCCGCTGCCCAACACTACAATGGCAGACAACAATGCAAACTAGCCACAGACTGCACACAGCACAGCCAGTGATTTTTATACAGAGGTGGCGTTACCAATAAAAAAACCTAAGCAGCCTACTTACATAGCCCCCATGCTCCCCACAAAAAATTTTACAAATTGTTTTGGGCAGTGGCTAATAATGATTTGATAAAATTTTTCATAATTACAATAACAAAGATATCAAATGCACACACTTATTGATACAATGTTGGTCAAAAGCTAAACTTTCTCACAGTCCATAAAGACAGTCCTAATCGTTCATCACAGTAAAATAGCAGTGTTTTTCTCAAAGTCTGAGCAGTAAAAGAAAATGCACACGGAAGTAGTGGATTTCCATGCAGTCTTGAAGAAGTAGCGTTGTCCTTCCAACAGAAAGACAGTGCTGACTCTCGACATGCAGACAAGTAATGGGTCACAACAGAGCAAACCCACAGCAGAGTCATTCGAAGTTTTGAAGAATATTGGTAGGTAGGTCAACACAGAGCATACCCATTGTCGTCCTGTAGAAATTACGATATTGGTGGGCCACCAGAGGCGCAGACCCACTGTAGTCCTTGTAGAAATAATGGTATTGGTGGGTCATCAAAGATGCAGACCCACTGTAGTCCTTGTAGAGATGGCCAGCAGCCATCTGTTGTGACTGTGCAGGTGCACAATCACCATTGAAGAGTCTTGCAGAGAATATAGCAAGTCCATAAACCACCACTTGTGCACTCACAAAAAAAAATTTTTTTTTTAATTGTCCTTTGAACCAGCAATGCTGTTATCCAGTCCCTTGCTGAATTATTAACACACGTGCAAACACTAACAGTCCCTATGTCTCACATATTGTCCATATACTATGACCAACAGAAACGTGTGCAGTGAAATGGAACTTACAAGTTAATAATATGATGAACTGGTGTCAATTACAATTATATAACATAAGAATACAATTACAAAGGTACAAAATACATCATTAAAGAACATAACAATACAGATAACATTTGTAGTAACACAGGCTTTACAGAAGAATAGAAATAAACATATACATCAGTGTTACAAAAATAATGACATAAGTACATACATAAAGATCAGAATAACTTTTGAAACATCACCTTCACATATGAGCAACAAAACAGAATAAATAATGTCTCAACATCTTTACAAAGTAAATAACATAGTATTAGTAAAATTCTACAACATAGCTCTCATCAGCTAAACACATAAAGACAGGAAAAACACAAATACACAAGGGTACACAGACATATAGAGGGATGACACAAAAGGAAAGGACAGGGTTTGTTTTACTGCAGTATTTTGCATGGAGATCTCCCTTTGTTCATCATTATTCCCAAAAGTACTATCTAAGCCTGCTTTCTGTATTCTGTTCACATTCTCTTTCAAAATAGTTTTTCTCCACTGTACACTACTTTTTTTTTTTTTTTTTTTTGGCCAAACCATTTTCTTATATCTTCTCAATGCATTTCTTCCAATTCATCATAGTTAGTTTCTTATATAGTCTACCCCCTCTTAAGCTAACTTAAAACTACTGAGCTCAGATGCTAAACTAAGGGACGAGGCAATGCAGCAACAATTAATACAAACAGCAATGATAAAAAATACAAAAGGCAAAGCAAGCAGCATAAATTACAACTAATATAAGGCACTGTGCAGCAAACAAGAAAAATAAATCAGTAGTAAAACTGGCTTAACAGAGTAATACAAAGTCAAATTCAGTAACACTATACCTGGCAAGCAGCAGCAGCAAATGCTATAAACCTAAACATGACAAAGCTCAAGCAGAAAAAATAGTACACTAAAGACAACAACACAGATAAGGGAAATGTCTGTTCACATCTTAATATCTATGTCATTAAAGTGGTGCACCACAAAACTAATTCTACAAAAGATATTACCAAGTAGTCTAAAGAAAATTATGAATGCAGTTCCTGTGAAGGTAAATGTCGTTTTGTGCTCCATCATTTTTTTGAAAAAAATTATTATTTACTCGATCTGTAGACAGAAAATATTTATATTAGTACATCTATAAAATTTTATTTTAACCAATGCTGCAGTGCAGCTAGAAACTAGATATCAAATGAAATAAGCAACTATGTACAAAGCAAAGCATAAGAACATCGTTCAATAGCCATGTGGCATTTCATAAGTTAGTAGAAAAATCTCTCAACTAGAGAGACAGTAGTCATAATCAGGTGTATAGACATAAAAATATTTCTCGTCATTTCATTAGGCATTTCAGTAAATATCATATATTAAGAGCTCAACAGTGTAATATGTTTTCAAGTTCGACCATGTCGTTTTTGCGATGCTTTCTACAAAGGAACGTCAATAGCGAGGATAATGGCCTCCCTTTTTTTTCTCCACCTGTACCTCTGAAAGGGGCACACGCTAATGGCTTTTTTTTTCCAGGCGACTGTCGCCCAGCTAGGTGCCCATGACACATTACGTGCAGGTTGTCACTTAACTTTCTTACCGAAATATTTACGACACCAGTTTCTGCTACAGTGACAGTCTCATATGAAAAAAAATCACAGGTTGAGAATTTGCGTTACAAATGTGTAGAAACAAAATCCTATGAATATAACAGTGTGCAAAAAATTTCCCCTGCATTGTGATACATTCATGTATTTACACACATTTCATAACTCTTAAAGTACGATTCTTGGTTTCCAACATCCTTTTTCACAAGTCAGAGTCCCTAACCACTACTCATTATTCCTTACCTTATTACACATATACATATTCGTCGTCGTAAAAATAACATCAAAACACCTCAGTCAAATCTCAAAAACGTCGTAGCTTTATGCAATAATTTCAAAGCATAAAGAAAATTCTCTGCTCATTTCAATAGTGTCATCAACCTCAAACGTACTTTAAAAATCATGATCCCATAAGAAATACGACATTCAAAGCTCTCATAGTATCACAATGGTTCTGAAAAAATATGAACATTTCACAAAGTACAGACAAAATATAATTTCATAAGTGTGAAGGTATCCAACTGTGTAATTGTGTAAACATGTGTCACTGATGTAGTAAAAAAAATGTTTATCTCTCAGTTAAATGATCAGATAGCTGTGTAATTTGTGTGTTAGAGAAATATGGTACCGATGTGTAAATTTGTATAAGCAAATACCATATTAGCTAGGGCTCCTTGTGCTTGCCAAACACATGGTACACAAAGTAAGCGTGTACCCCCCTGAGGATTAATGTAATTATACCCTCAGGTGTTACAAATTACAGCAATGGAATGAAATGTATCACGGAAAACCTTCTTTGTAATTCAAAAACCTTTAAAAATAAATGTTTTAAGTATAAAATTAATCACTCAAATACATGTACTGTAGCACTAAACTGTGCGTCTTGTTGTAAGATAATCTCTGTGGAAGTGTCGTAGTTGTCGTCCTCTGCAAGCTAAGTTCTCCAGAAGTCAATGTACTTACCTCATCATAAACAAAAGTGAAATGCTTTGCGTATAGATATCTTAGTTATTACGCTTATTGCCGTGATGAAGAAAGCACTACGCTGTAACGTATTGTTGTGCTACAGAAAAGGCAGTCTCATTGTAGCTATACCACAAAAGTTACTACTAAAACGTGTTTTACTTTCCAGAATAATTCAGAAAAACTGTGCAGATATAAAACAGAAACACCGCAAAGACAACATTGTAAATTGTCACTCATTAGTATTGTCGTGATAAAATCGTGTAGCTGTCACATAAACTAACCTCTGTGTCATCTGGTATCTCACAGAAAGTACTTTAAATCCAGAATGTATTTTCAAGTAAACCAAAGTGTTGCATTAAAATCTCATTAGCAGTACTGGTAAATGTTCTAAGTATGTGAGCATTATAGTCGTTACGTAATCGTGCAACTAACAAGCAGGGTTGCATCTAAAGTTATTCTGTCTCCCTTGATAATAATTATTTTGGTTCCCAAATTGTCTGTTTCTCTGATTGTCTCTGTGATAGTCACTACCGCGGAGAGGTGATCTTTCCCTGTAATTATTACTACTCTGCCAACGGTTGTCATACGGGTGGTGTCTGTTTTGGTCACGATATGTGTTGTGAGAATAGCCTTGTCGTGTCCAGTTATTATTTCTTTCATCACGGAATTGTGACAGATGTGACCTGTAATTGTTGTGTTCCTGTTTTCGCGTTCCGCGATTGTCAGTGTCAATTTCTAATTCTTGTAAGAGTCCCTGAAAAGCTTCAATGTCGTCTTTGCAACGTCCTGCCAAAATAATATGTCGTAAATGTTTAGGTAATTTGATTAAGTAAATGCGGATGAGTTCTGAGGGGCTGTATGGGTTTGTCAGGTACTGATTCTTGTGCAACATGTCTTCAAAATATTTCACAAGACTGGAAAATTCAGATTCTTCGAAATGTTTCATCATTATGATGCTATGTTTTACTCGGTCTTGTGTAGCTTGAGACCAATATGCTGAGAGGAACGCGTGATAAAAATCTCCTTCATTGTGGCAGTCGTGAATGACCGATCGCATTCTTACAGCTGGTTCATTCTCCAAGTAGCCACACATAAATTCTAACCTGTGCTCCAATGACCAGTTGGGAGGAAAACAATGAGAGAATTGCTGGAGCCACACTTGTGGATGAATGTCGTTGCCAGAATTCTTAAATGTTTTGAATTTACGTGTAGTAATGAACAGCTTATAGTCAAAATCATCATGTCGGCGAGTCGCATATCGGTTATTGTTACGTCGTGTCGGCGGTTCCATCTCAAAATTCGGTGCACATTGCCAATTTCTTTCATAATTTTCGAAATGCCCTGTGTTATTATTTTGTGGCTTTTCCGTATTTCTAAGTTGCTCTTTCCGTGTTGGAGCGCGAGTGTCCTCTGAAATATGAAATTTTTGTATTACTTGTGCCAACTGATCTTGTACTTCCCGGATTTCTCTTTTGTATTGCGTATTAATTTGATTCTGATTTTGTTTGAATTTCTTAATTTGTTCATACTCTTCAGTGTCAGTGAAGGCTACAGGTCTTGTGTCATTCAGATCATCATCTACCTTTGCAGATAAGTTAGTGAACTGATCCGAAAGTTCGGCTACTTTCTCCGATAGTGTACTTATTTCCTCAGTGTGTTTTTCTGAACCAAGTTTCAGAGTGTCCATTTGTGTTGAAATCGTATCTACTGTGTCCTTTAAGTTTTCTTGAGTTTTTGCAAGTTGCGTAACTGAATCGGTAGATGCAACTGAGTCAATTTTAGCTTGCAAGGTGTCGTGATTTTCATGAACAATAGTTTGCAGTTCTTTTATGGCTGCTTCGTGATTCTGTAATGCATTTTCATGACGCGAAAAAATAGGTTGGAAATGCTCACAAATTTGTGTTTTTACGTCATTACAGACTTTTTGACATTTCGATTCAATTTTATGTAACTCAGTAGTTAAATCTTCACGTGTTTGTTCAAGCGTATGATCCACTGAGTCTAACTTTTGAAGCTTTTCTTCCATTTCGTCTAACTGTTGCTGTGTTTGTCTCTGGTGTTGTTCCATTATGTCTAACTTTTGAAGATTTTGTTCCATTGTGTCTAACTTTTGAAGCTTTTGCTGTGTTTGTCTCTGATTTTGTTCCATTGTGTCTAACTTTTGAAGCTTTTGTCCCATTTGTTGCATTAATTGTAATAACAATGCACTGGTGTCTGAAACATGTTCCTCAGTGCTTTTCGGCAGTGAATTTGCACCGGCAACATTCACATTTTGACAAGCAGAAAATGTGTCTTGACTTATTTGAGTAAACGGTGAGGACCCAAAACCTGAATCTACAGTATTTGCAAGATTGTGTCCTGTCATTTCGGATTCCTGAGGCGAGCTGTTGCCGACCGATCGATCGATAATGCTTCCCTGTTCACTACCTGTTTCACTGTCTACACCATTATTTGACGCCCGCTCCATTTCCCTATGCACAGTTACCAAATTACTACTTTGAATGTCTGTTAATTCACTACACAGTGGTGCTGATAAGCTACGCTCGTCGTCACTATTATTTCTCAGTTTACTTTGAAGCCTAGTGTTACGTTTTTCACACGCCATTATTGTCACAATATTTCACACGACAACACAGAGAAACACAATTTGAAGAGCAAAAATAGGGGAACACATTAACATAGCACTGAAAATAATATCTAGTTAATTGCAAGCGCAGCTGTGAAATACTTGCTGCAAATCTACATGCATGCCACAACTGTTTTACTGTACAACAATGAAAGACTGCAACTACAAAGGAGATCCTCTCTACAATTATGCGCTAGCAATAAACAATAGCTACACTAATTACACAAACTACAAGAAAAAAAATCAGAAGATTCCAGTGAGGTATCCTGGCAGGGTCGCCATATGAAACGTCCCCTTAGAAAAATTTATACATGACTGTGCTTAAACTGACACACAATATTTTTAGCGCAACGCAATCTGACTATCAAAGATCCCTGCAAAAGAATGGCCCTGAGTAACATTAAACTATACCTTTCAGAAATCACTTACCTCACAAAAATCTTCATTACTCGAACTACTGCAATACAGCGAGCGCCACTACTGCCACCTAAATAAAAGATTCAAACTACAGAAGGCACTAACTACTGATAGGGATAGTTAGCAAATGAAAGATATTAATAGAGAACAAACAATGTATTTACCTTAATAGTCATAATATATATAGCAGTTCATGACAAATTACAAAACTCCGTCATCTCTCTCCCCACATCCACCACTGCTGGCGGCTCACCTCCAACTGCGCAACGCTACGCACTGTTCACATCCAGCTGCCGCTGCCCAACACTACAATGGCAGACAACAATGCAAACTAGCCACAGACTGCACACAGCACAGCCAGTGATTTTTATACAGAGGTGGCGTTACCAATAAAAAAACCTAAACAGCCTACTTACAAACGTACTGCCAAATGTACTGAGGTTGACGGACATTATTTTGAGCATTTATTGCATTAATGTGGTATTTACAGATAATCACGCTGTAACAACATGCGTTCTCAGAAATGATAAGTTCATTTCATTTCATTTTCAGTTCACAAAAGTACACGTATCATATTGGAACAACCGAAATAAAATGTTCAAACCTATCTACATTCTGTATTTTAATTTAAAAAGCCTACCTGTTACCAACTGTTCGTCTAAAATTGTGAGTCATATGTTTGTGACTATTACAGCGCCATCTATTACAAAGCGAAAAAAGTGGTCCAACTAACCCAACATTCATAGTTCTTTACGTGCTAGACGGATATGTAATAAAAAATGGGGGTTCCTATTTAAAAAAACGCAGTTGTTATCCGCTTGACCTACGGCAGCGCCATCTAGCGGGCCAAGCATAGCGCCATCTGGTTTCCCCCTTCAAGCTAGACAAGTTTCGTTCTTAGTAAATTTTTCGTTTGACGCTTATTTCGTGAGATATTTGTTCAATGGACCAACCTGTATATGATGCGATACGCGATATGACACGCTGCAAGACAGCACACAACACTTTTCTATGAGCGCCGTTCAGAAAGTAACCTCTGGTTGATTTAAAAAAATACACCAAGTTAAATAAAAATATTTTAATATATACATCTTACAACTACATCTTTGCACTATTTTTCTACATAGTCTCCATAGCGATTGAGGCACTTATCGTATCTCTTCACAAGCTTTGAAATTCCCTCTGCATAAAAATCACCCGCTTGTGCCTGGAGCCAGCCTGTGACCGCATCTTTGAGCTCTTCGTCGTCATCAAACTGCTGTGACCCGAGCCATTTCTTCAAATGCATGAAGAGGTGATAATCACTTGGCGCCAGGTCTGGGCTGTAAGGTGGATGGTTGATAACGTCCCACTTGAAGGACTCAAGAAGGGCCGTTGTTCTGCGAGCAGAGTGAGGACGGGCGTTATCGTGCAAAAAAACGATACCGGAAGTCAGCATACCACGGCGTTTGTTCTGTATAGCCCGTCGTAACTTTTTTATTGTTTCACAGTACACGTCTTGATTAATGGTCGTACCACGATCCATGAATTCAACCAACAACACCCCTTTGGCATCCCAAAACACCGTTGCCATCAGTTTTCTGGCAGAAAAATCTTGCGAGGCTTTTCTTGGTTTGGTAGGCGAATTTGAATGTGCCCACATCTTTGATTGTTCTTTTGTCTCAGGGTTCACGTACTTAATCCAGGTTTCGTCACCGGTCACGATTCTGTTTAACAATGGTTCTCCTTCGTCCCCATAACGTGACAGAAAGTCTAATGCAGAGGCCATTCTTTGAGTTTTGTGGTGGTCGGTAAGAATTTTGGGCACCCATCGTGCACAGAACTTACGGTAACCCAATCTTGCTGTCACTATCTCGTACAACAGAGTCTTAGAAATCTGTGGAAAACCAGTAGACAACTCCGACATTGAGAAACGTCGATTTTCACGAACTTTTGCATCAACTGTCTGAACGAGTTCGTCAGTCACCAATGATGGTCTACCACTCCTCTCTTCATCATGAACGTTTTCTCGTCCACTTTTAAATAAACGTACCCATTCACGTACAACTCCTTCACTCATAACTCTTGGTCCGTACACGGCACAAAGCTCACGATGAATAGCTGCTGCAGAATATCCTTTGGCTGTAAAAAACCTTATGACAGCACGCACTTCACATTTGGCGGGGTTTTCTATTGCAGCACACATTTCAAACTGCCACAAAAACTAAACTAGCGCAGGTACGACGTTCACTCGACCACGGCTTGATGCCGACTGACCTGTTGAGTGCGTGAACGCACAGATGGCGTCGCTACTCCCTCCACAACCCGCACTGTGACCAATCGGAGGTTACTTTCTGAACCGCCCTCGTATTTGAGTTTCATCTGCAGTCTTGAGCTGATCTGAAGAGGACGTAAGTATCAAACACAGTCGACTGTGGTTTCTGGTGAGGTTGTTACGAAACATTTTTTTTTTTCTAGACTGTCTCATAATTTATATGAGACCCGAAAGAGAAACACAGATAAAAACAGAATAAACTAATCTCTGCCAGTAAAGGAAATACGAAATAGTACCAGTGGTTGAACTTCACACACATCTCAGTAGGAAGCCTCTATGAAAACAAGTTGCTATTGGGTGTAGGTGAGGGCGTGCACTGTGCGTCATAAAAACCAACAGGGGAAACAGCCCCCAGCAGAATAAACGGGAGACCCGCTCGCACTCGTACAAAGGGCCACAAGCAAGAGGTGTGGCTGGACAGTGCTTCGAAACAACCCGCCTTAGAGCCAGACATCCTAAAGTCACAATGCAGATCATACACTACTGGCCATTAAAATTGCTACAGAAAGAAGAAATGCAGATGATAAACGGGTATGCACTAGACAAATATATTACACCAGCACTGACATATGATTACATTTTCACGCAATTTGGGCACATAGATCCTGAGAAATCAGTACCCAGAACAACCACCTCTGGGCGTAATAACGGCCTTGATACGCCTGGGCATTGAGTCAAACACAGCTTGGATGGCGTGTACAGGTATAGCCGCCCATGCAGCTTCAACACGATACCACAGTTCATCAAGAGTAAGGACTGGCGTATTGTGACGAGCCTGTTTCTCGGCCACCATTGGTTAGACGCTTTCAATTGGTGAGACATCTGGAGAATGTGTTGACCAGGGCAGCAGTCGAACATTTGCTGTATCCAGAAAGGCCCGTACAGGACCTGCAATATGCGGTCGTGCGTTATCCTGCTGAAATGTAGGGTTTTGCATGCATCGAATGAAGGGTAGAGCCACGGGTCGTAACACATCTGAAATGTAACGTCCACTGTTCAAAGTGTCGTCAATGCGAACAACATGTGACCGAGACGTGTAACCAATGGCACCCCATACCATCACGCCGGGTGATACGCCACTATGGCGATGACGAATACACGCTTTCAATGTGCGTTCACCGCGATGTCGCCAAACACGGATGCGACCATCATGATGCTGGAAACAGAATCAAATTCATCCGAAAAAATGACGTTTTGCCATTCGTGCACCCAGGTTTGTCGTTGAGTACACCATCGCAGGTGCTGCTGTCTGTGATGCAGCGTCAAGGGTAACCGCAGCCATGGTCTCCGAGCTGATAGTCCAAGCTGCTGCAAACATCGTCGAACTGTTCGTGCAGATGGTTGTTGTCTTGCAAACGTCCCCATCTGTTGACTCAGGGATCGAGACGTCAGTGCACGATCCGTTACAGCTATGCGGATAAGGTGCCTGTCATCTCGACTGCTAGTGATACGAGGCCGATGGGATCCAGCACGGCGTTCCGTATTACCCTCCTGAACCCACCGATTCCATATTCTGCTAAACAGCCATTGGATCTCGGCCAACGCGAGCAGCAATGTCGCGATACGATAAACCGCAATCGCGATATGCTAGAGTCCGACCTTTATCAACGTCGGAAACGTGATGGTACCCATTTCTCCTCCTTACGTAAGGCACCACAACAACGTATCACGGGGCAACGCCGGTCAACTGCTGTTTGTGTATGAGGAAACGGTTGGAAATTTTCCTCGTGTCAACAAATTGTAGGTGTCGCCACCAGCGCCAAGCTAATCATTTGAATATCACAGCATCTTCTTCCTGAGCACGAACAACTGCTACAATTCCGCACTACATTGATAATGACCTGACACAGGTCGAAATCTGATCTGTGTTGTGATTATAAATGTCATATTAAAGCAATTTAATTCTACGACTGATTGCTGCTCTATCTAACCCAATAATAATAATAATTACAACTATACCACTCTTTGGATAATCGTAAAAAATGACATAATAATAACAATGACAATAATAATAACATTAATAATAATTACAACTATTTTTTTGGATGTGAGGTCCACCAGTTATGCAAAACACCGTTTTTCTCAGTACCCCTAACATGTTTGTTCAAATCAAATGTGTGTGAAATCTTATGGGACTTAACTGCTAAGGTCATCAGTCCCTAAGCTTACACACGACTTAACCTAAATTATCCTAAGGACAAACACACACACCCATGCCCGAGGGAGGACCCGAACCTCCGCCGGGAGCAGCCGCACAATCCATGACTGCAGCGCCTTTGACCGCTCAGCTAATCCCGCACGGCCAAACATGTTTCAGCACCACTGTCCCATCATCAGTGGGTTTTCGGTTTTATTTATTCTGCAATGTGAACATTTTTGTTAAATTATTATAAAATTATGTGCATTTTTAATTCAAACAACAGGTCATTTCTTTTTGTAAATACCTTTACATTTGGTGTGCATGAATTTTCTGGATCACTTTTGTGTTAATTACTACAGGTAGCTTGTCATCTGCAACCAAACGATATTGATGAGAAAGTTTTTTGCTGCGAGTTAACCTATCTTCTAGAATGTAATTTAGTTTTTCGCGATGTTTTCGCGCCTATTTTCGTATTTACTTACGTTTTCGTGTGGCAAGCACTTCCATTCTCTGAATCATGCTGAGGTGTTGTGATGCATACGTAACTATAACAAGTATTTTTCACAAATAACGTGGTAAAACACTTTCTCGCTAAACCAGAACACAGTGTGATTGTGGTTTGTTATGTGTCCCAGCCCAGTCAGTGTTCATTTTTTCACCAGAGAGTTCGGCGCCAAATTTGAAGTTTGTTTGAATTTTATCTTTTTGTGTGTATGTTTGTGTGTGTGTGTGTGTGTGTGTGTGTGTGTGTGTGTTCTGGTGTAGTTAAAAAGTGTTTTACTACGTTATTTGTGGAAAATACGTATGCATCACAACACCTCAGCATGATTCGGAGAATGGAAGTGCTTGCCACACGTAAACGTAAGTAAATACGAAAATAGGCGCGAAAACATCGCGAAAAACAAAATTGCATTCTAGAAGATAGGTTAACCCCCATCATAAAACTTTCTCATCAACATCGTTTGGTTGCAGATGACAAGCTACCTGTAGTAAGTAACTCCAAAGTGATCCAGAAAATTCATGCACACCAAATGCAAGGGTATTTACAAAAAGAAATGATCTGTTGTTTGAACTAAAAATGCACATCATTTTATAATCATTTAACAAACATGTGCACATTGTAGAATAAATAAAAACGAAAACCACTGATGATGGCAGAGTGGTGCCGAAACATGTTTGGGTACTGTGTTTTGCATAAACTGGCGGACCTCACATCCAAAAGATTTTAACTGCAAACACGGCGAATACAAGGAGCTGAATATCAAACAGATGAATATTACAACAACAGTACTGTCACTTTTTTAATAGCGATTACGGTTGCGACCGCCTCACGCCCCGCCACTGCACGCGAGACCAGGTGGAGCGGGGGCGGCCTTCCCCTCCAGGGCCTGCGTCTGCGGCTGCCAACTTCGGGCCGTCCCTCTGCGACGCTCTGGTAATGGCTCCCCACCGAGGCGCCGTGCCGAGCCGCGCCGCTCCACGTCGCCGAGAAAATTAAATCACGCTGCTCGGCGGACAGCAGAAGGCTCTTACCTCACAGGCCGAGGCTGCGCGTCGCGGCCAAAGACCAGAGCACTGAGTTAGCCGAGCAGCGTAGTCTACGTGCCAAACTACTCACAAAAGTGTTGTACGGGTTAACGTGCAACGGCTTAGATTCAAGGGGCCGCTCGAAATGAAACAAAAAAGATTAAAAATGTTAAGATATAAAATCATAGCTACACTACTGGCCATTAAAATTGCTACACCACGAAGATGACGTGCTACAGACACGAAATTCAACTGACAGGAAGAAGATGCTGTGATAGCTTTCCAGGGCATTCACACTAGGTTGGCACCGGTGGCGACACCTACAACATGCTGACATGAAGAAAGTTTCCAACCGATTTCTCATACACAAACAGCTGTTGACCGGCGTTGCCTGGTGAAACGTTGTTGTGATGCCTCGTGTAAGGAGATGAAATGCGTACCATCACGTTTCCGACTTTGATAAAGGTCGGAGTGTAGCATATAGCGATTGCGGTTTATCGCATCGCGACATTGCTGCTCGCGTTGGTCGAGATCCAATGACTGTTAGCAGAATATGGAATCGGTGGGTTCAGGAGGGTAATACGGAACGCCGTGATGGATCCCAACGGCTACGTATTACTAGTAGTCGAGATGACAGGCATCTTATCCGCATGGCTGTAACGGATCGTGCAGCCACGTCTTGATACCTGAGTCAACAAATGGGGACGTTTGCAAGACAACAACCATCTGCACGAAAAGTTCGACGACGTTTGCAGCAGTATGGACTATCAGCTCGAAGACCATGGCTGCGGCTACCCTTGACTCTGCATCACAGACAGTAGCGCGTCGATGGTGTACTCAACGACGAATCTCGGTCCACGAATGGCAAAACGTAATTTTTTCGGATCAATCCAGGTTCTGTTTACAGCATCATGATGGTCGCATCCGTGTTTGGCGTCATCGCGGTGAACGCACATTGGAAGCGTGTATTCGTCATCGCCATACTGGTGTATCACTCAGCGTGATGGCATGGGGTGCCATTGGTTACACGTCTCGGTGACATGTTGTTCGCATTGACGGCACTTTCCACAGTGGACGTTACATTTCAGATGTGTTACGACCAGTGGCTGTACCCTTCATTCGATCCCTGCGAAACCCTACATTTCAGCAAGATAATGCACGACCGCATGTTGCACGTCCTGTACGGGCCTTTCTGGATACAGAAAATGTTCGACCGCTGCCCTGACCAGGACATTCTCTAGATCTCTCACCAATTGAAAACGTCTGGTCAATGGTGGCCGAGCAACTGGCTCGTCACAATACGCCAGTCGCTACTCTTGATGAACTGTGGTATCGTGTTGAAGCTGCATGGGCAGTTGTACCTGTACACGCCATCCAAGCTCTGTTTGACTCAATAGCCAGGCGTATCACGGCCGTTATTACGCCCAGAGGTGATTGTTCTGGGTACTGATTTCTCAGGATCCTTGCACTCAAATTGCGTGAAAATGTAATCACATGTCTGTTGTAGTATAATATGTTTGTCCAATGAATTCCCGTTTATCATCTGCATTTCTTCTTGGTGTAGCAATGTTAATGGCCAGTAGTGTATAATGAAAATAAAGGAAGTCCATTAAGGTCCTGCAAAGCAAACTTACGTGACAAGTAAAATTCAGTACCACCTTGCTCGTGCCATTCACTGTAAAGTAGGAATTCCTTCGAGGGGACCCTAGGTGACGCGTTACTTCAAGACCAATTCTATATCTCGCCTACCAAGTTTTGATGTGACACATAAAACTGTTCTACAAAGTTGCTATTACCTGGAAACATATGTTACCTGACGTCTCAAGTTACAAGTTCGCTGTGTTCGTAGCATCCGCGTTAGTCAACCGCACTGAAGCAAACTCAAGAAGGGTATTAAGTCTTTGAAAACGGCAGCAGCGGCTGCGTTCTCCGTCGTAACCTGGAGTAATAGGAAAAAAGGAATAAGGAAAGAAACCAATATGGTGAAGAAGAGAAATATTTATTCGAGTTCAAGAATTCAGCAATGAATATGTTTTTGGAAACAACTAGGTCATGACGAAATTCCTTAAAAGTTTACACGAATAAATGTAGCAGATTTTAGGTGTTCCCGTATAACGTCATGCAATGATAAGAAGTACGGGTACCAATCGCCCTGAGGGGATTCAGATTGTTATAAGAGATCGTTCATCCTTGTACATGCACTGAGGCTCTGAACCTCGGGGGTCGGGACTTGACACAAGCACTGCGTAGGACACGGTCGTTCGTGGGAATGGACATGGGTTATAGAGGCGGTGGTGACTGGGAATGCCGGCCATTTGCCACGCCGGACATTTGCCTCGCTGGACATTTGCCACATTTGCCCCTTCGCCAGGTAGCGATCCCTCAGGTAAGGGACGGCCTTCCTCGTACTACTTCTGTTCCCTTGCAAACCGCCGTTTCCACATCTTACTCGACACAACCAGTGCATAAGGGACCTTCTTCTTCTACATCTTGGCGAAATACAGAACTCCTTTTCCGAAATCGAAATATTTATAACTTTTGGGAAACGAAAGCAATACCGATGATTATGTCAGTATGTAATTAGTTCTGCCAAGTATAAATATAGATCCCTCTGCCTGCACGGTAGCTTCCTTTCAAGCTTACTGATTGCGATAGAAACAGTCCATCGGCAGGGGACCAACAAGAAAGGAACGATGTAAAGAGAACGCGAATGTCCGCTAATCATTTCTTTTTGATCATTGCATTTGTGCCTACTTTAACTACTACAACTGCATGCCCAAAATACAATAGGGAAAGAAGAAATGGGAACGGGAATGTTTTAAAAGAAGAACGACATACTCCATATTAATTTACTCTCTAAAATCCGATGTCCCTTGCGGCGAAACATTATTGGGACAATGTTCAAAACATGACTGAATATACGTTCACTAAATAGTGATAAGAACATCTATGATTGACATGTCATCTAAAGGCGACGTACAATTTTAAAATATTAGAAATAAGGAAATGAAGTAATACAGAATGCTATGCTTGTAACGTACATTGTTGTTCTACATTGTTTAGCTCTGGTATTTACAGGGTCACAGAGAAAGCATCCTAGGTTTTGGAGGGAAAAGCCGTAATTGTAATGATCTGCACTACAACAGAAACAAGAAGCATAATTTAAGGACATTGAAGCAGATAGTTCCTGTGACTTGTATGGGCAGAGGTTATATTCGCTACCGGAATAAATTAATAACTGGCTTCTTTTACCGACCCCGGTCTCAAATGAAACAGTTGTTGAACAGTTTAAAGAAAACTTGACTCTCATCACAAGTAGGTACCCTACTCATACAATTATAGTTGGCAGTGACTTCAATCTACCTTCCGTATGTTGACAAAAATACATTTTCAGACCCTATTGTACATAGAAAAAAACTTCCGTAACTGTTCTAAATGTTTTTTTAAATTATTTTGAACAATTAGTTCGCGAGGCCATTCAAATTGTAAATGGTTACGGAAACACACTGGACCTCCTAGCCACAAATAATCCTGAGCATCACGACGGATACAGGGATTAGTGAACACACAGTCGAGTGAGGCTCAATTCCGTAACAAAGAAATTCACCAAAACGAAACGCAAAATGTATCTATTTATAAAAGCAGCTAAAAATTCGGTTGACCTCTTTCTAAGAGAGTCTCCAATCCTTCCAAGCTATGTATGTGACGACCATATGGGGCTTAAGTTCGAAGAAATAAGCATCAACAGCACTCGAGAGATTCATAGCAAATAAATTAATAAGAGACGGAACAGATCCCCCATGGTACACAAAACACGGCAGAAAGCTGCTGCAGGAGCACCGAAAAAGGCACGTATAATTTAGACGAACGCAAAATCTCCGAGATTGTCGAAGTTTTACTGAGGCTCCAAATTTGGTGCGGATTTCAATGCGAGATGCATTTAATAGTTTCCACAAGGAAACTCGCTCTAGAAATGTGGCGGAAATTCCAAAGAGATTCTGGTCCTATGTTAAGCAAACCAGCGGAAAGGCTCAGTATCTTTACTGCGCGACAGCGATGAGGAGGAGGAGGGGGAGACAAGGGACCCAACCCTTCGGAGCAGGTAAAATAGTTGCAAATGTCCGGCGTGGCAAATGTCCGGCGTGGCGAATGTCCGCACACCAGTGACTGGAAGTGCTTGAAGAGCCGTTGCCTGTTTACGGTAGTTCTATATTTAGTTTTATACAGGCACGGGATTGCTACACATGGTAGGCTATCGCCTCTCAATGACGTCAGTGACTGCCAGCGTGCCAGGCGCTAGGGCTGCAACCGCCGCCTTGGAGATGGCTCTCATTAGCAATGAGAAAGTTGCCATCAACGAAGCTCCTGGTAGCCTGACTAACTCGTGGACACAGTGTGCGGATAGACAGCGTTTAAACTGTAACATCCAGCACGAAGTAGGTGACGAAGACCCTCAGGCTACAGAGAAACAAGACAGGCCCAAGCCAAGGCTCTCACGTGTGGACTGGTCACCTCCTCTCGTAACTACAAACATGCAACCCACCAGGGAGTTGGTCACCGGCAGAAGAATGGTTCAAATGGCTCTGAGCACTATGCGACTTAACTTCTGAGGTCATCAGTCGCCTACAACTTTGAACTAATTAAACCTAACTAACCTAAGGACATCATACACATCCATGCCCGAGGCAGGATTCGAACCTACGACCGTAGCGGTCACGCGGTTCCAGACTGAAGCGCCTAGAACCGCACGGCCACACCGTGACCCAGTGGTGTGCAGGCACCAAATCGTCAGCGTGTGGTCCCCAGCTAAGATGGTCACCTACTGGAGATGAAGTCATCGGGAGATGACTAAATACTTTTGTCAAGGTGAGAAACGTAGGCTGTCAGGGTGTGAGCTGGCTTCTCCGTCGAAGATGGGGAATGTGGACAGCAGCAGATGCAGGTCCTGGTGAAGAAACAACAACTTAGTTTTTTACTAATCCATACATTTCAGACAGTCTTCTGATTGCACTCCATTCACTGGTGCGGTCCGGATTTCCCTCGTAATATTCCGTTGTCGTAGCTGCAGGTGTACGGATGGCAGGCAGCGTGCACAAGTTGCCTGGGAGACAGAGAAAGAGCGCATCTCCGGTATGCGAGGCGAGCTGAGGCGGCACGATGCAGTCACGATGCGGTCACGGGCAGCCACCAGCTCTTCTCCAATGCGGAAGTCACGTCGTTCCAGTGGCATGGCGATGACGTTGCCCAAAGTCTGGACCGTCGGTGAGGATCAAGGGCTGACGGATAGCACTGTTGCCTGTCCGGGCTGTGCCGAAAGGCAGAGGTCCCTCCTTCGAGGTCCGCTGATGACATACTTCACAGCGAGGATTCCCGGCTACCATACAGTAGGTGCAGTGCGTGGCGTTGGCGTGCCGAAGATCACGTACTCGGCCGGCCCAGCGATTAAATGTTGGTTTTCGGCACTGAATTCGCGCAAGGGCTCCGTGTGTGGGCCACTGCGACTCATCTAGAACATGGCAATATCCGGTGTCTGGTGTAATCGTCGACGACGCGGAAGTCAATCAAGCCGAAGTGGCTTCTCGAAGGTTGGCTCCAGGGCATCGACACCCGGTACGGTGACACGGAAGTCTTGCTGCTACTGAGGGGTGCTGGTCAAGCAGTGGTGACTGCTGGCTGCGGCCAGTATCCGTGGCTTGTGGTCTGATTTCGGCTCTCGTTTTCGACAGCACGGGAGCTAATCAAGCAGTTCAGTGACCAGCATCTGCTGTCTGGCTGTGGCGTCATTTCAGTTCTGAGCTCCGGTTTCTGCTCCAAGTTCTCCTATGGTTTTGTCTCGTTACACTTTACCTGACGCTGCAGTGGTCTTCGTCTCGACCTTAACAGCTGACGAAGACACTGGTGTTCCACGTCACATTCACACGCCGATATGATCGTGTCCAGAGAACTTTGTCGACATCTGAGAACATCTGAGAGTCTGATTTGGCGAGGTACCTGCTGGTACTTCTCCAATAGCAGCACCCCTATCCCAGAAATGCGAAGAGGCTGTATGATGCCTTCACTTGTTCAGCTTTTCTTGTTTCATCTGCTCCTACACGAATCTAGCCTGAGCTGCAGTATTGACCAACTTCACCCTTCAGAAGCTCTGGCTAGTTTCCTTCATTTCATCACCTTCATGACAAAGCGCTCTTTCGTTCTGAATACCCTTTTCTGTGAAATGACATCTCGTCTGAGGCTGACGCTTCCTTCCCTCTGACGACGCTGTTTTGTTGAGCATCGCGGGAACAGTTCATCGCCCCTGACAGATTTGTGATGGGAAAGAATCAAGTATTTCAAGAATCATCCCAGAGGTATGCATAGCTATCATACACGTTCTTCATCATTTCATACGGGTAAATAAAAAAATAGTGGCATTCCACACTGTTGAATGTTTGTAGTAGGTCATATGCAAGCAACTTTCCTCCTTCCCTAGGACATGTACCACATTTTTTGATTGTTAATTCGGTTTGCGTTCACGATGCAATGTTTTCTGTAAATTATTGACTTCCTTCTCTACTTCCAAAATTCTACAACCGGATTTCGCGCAATCCACGAACAGTCTGTAAATGGGAGCAAGTATGCGGCAACAAGAGGAATCCAGGAAAACGTTGACATCGAAAGGGAGGGAATCAGGGAAGCAGTAATTTTTTTTCCGTTGAGGTAGTATTATACCGTATGTCTATTGAGATATCAGTTATATACGCAAGTTTACTACTGTATTTGATGCTTTTCAGGAGGAAAGAACTATTCACCTCTACACGTACTTGCATCTGCACTAAAGGATAACCGAGAGTGGATGGATTGATCGATTGAGATACAGCTGTAACGAGTTTCTATTTAATGGTTGAATGATTCATTCTAGAGAAGGAGAAGTTGCTGGAGGTAAATTTTTTTTCCAGTGTTCTGTCCGGATGCATCAGTCACGTGACATAGCCCGCGTTCTACTCATATACAGCCACGTGTTCCATATTTAGTTTAAAACATTATCTACTTGCGAGTGTTAACTTTAAACCTGTCGGTCATCAGAGGACTCCCATCTCATGTGTGATAAAACTTGACACAGTCTTGTAAACGAACTTTGATTTATCTGATGTACTCCATCCCCCCTCCCCCCCCCCCCTCCCTGTCGCATCTTGGGTGGAAATTCGATACTTCAGCGTCATAACTAAGTTAGCGATAGGAGCTTGTGAGGCGCTGCAATCCCCGCATACACAACTGCCCAACAGATGTGGTGCTTAACAGTGTTAGTGACGAAATGACTTGTAATTATCACATGTAGGAAGCTGCTGCTAGGCGTTTATCTGTTTCCATGCAGGATGTATCCCCCGCTGCTAACAATCATTTTATATAGACCTTATGGAGGGATCGTATAATTTCTGAACCCTGATCGGATGTGAACAGTGGGCGCTGTGCGTCTCCGCAAAGCTATATTGAGCTCGTATCACGCAAAGCTAGGTTTTTACGGAAGTAGTTTGTTTTGCGTTTGACGGTTCGATAAGATAGTTCATCGTAGAGAAACGGGGAAGAAGGATGTATGCCATGTGCTTGAAATCTATTTCTCACAACGCGAAATTAACAGCGCTACATTCCATACGATTGATAGGTCGGAAACGTAGGCAATCTAACATTATAGCCCGTTTTAAGTGCAGGACGTTGTAGTCTTAGGAGTGTGTGTGTTTATGTTCTCTCTCTCACAAATACCTTCCAGGTACAGATCCTAGACTCTAAAACAATAGTTTATAGTTGATATCTTGGATGATTTACGTAAAAATGTGTCCAACTCCATCCGTCTGGAACTACATCGCGTATAAAAATTAATCCTTTCTTATTCTTCTTCTTAACTGTCTGCTGTTACATAATGGCACTTTGAAATCTGTTTCTATACATAGATAAGGAGTGCTAAGCTCCTCGGCATGGTCCCATCTCGAGAAAATTGGTGCACTTGGACGGGTTAGGATTCGGAAAGCTCTAGTCATTCACGAGACGTGGAGTGTAGCGATCTTCTTCTTCTGATCAGTTGCAGATTAATTCGGTAGCGGTGCTGCATGGCTGGTTGGTCAATGACAGTGTGAGGATGGTCTTTCACTCTCTAATTTTACCCTAAGACAGGGAGAATGCTATGTGACTCCCATACAAAGAGAGATGGACCGTAAATTAAGCACTATGCTCGAGGTCTTAGAAATATGTAAAGCGCTGTCTGGTATACTTTGATGATTTATGTGTTCGAGAATAAACAGTGAATGGGCGTACTGAGCAGTGATCTATCCATGTTCGCAATGATACTAGCAAAGTATAGAAGGGATGATATGATGTTTGGTTGATTGATTTGAATGGGTGCGGATCTGTAGTACTTGTATCTAGTTTGGGGACGTGGGACACTGCGCACATTTCCGTCGAATGGTCAAGACACGCTCCTGCTGCAGTAAATGTGGTCGTTCTGTTCCTATATGGAGTGCTGAATGTGTTGTATATGCGTTTCTCCGACTTCAGCTCAGTTCAGTTCCGACTTAAACTGGAGCGATCACATGCGCGAAGGTGTAGAAATGGATGCACCTGCAAGATGTGTAGGGTGTGACTAAAAATATGTTTTAATTTTACTGTAGCAGTTAGGTTCGAAGAAAGGTGACTCGTTTAGAGATATGCGAGTGCCTGAAATATGATTCACTTGTGGCTGTGAGCCTATGCAAGTATATGCTTGAATGGAAAGATCTGATTCCAAATAATGGACGTAATTTCTAACATACAGCGTAATACTAGAGATCTGAGAAGTTAGTGTACAATTTTCTTCTTACGACCTCAATCACCACACCATCTATTACTACCGTTTGTGTTACTTCTCAATGAGTCATGGCCTATAACTCAGCGAATATACCGTGGAACCTCTGATATCGTCTCGAGACAGAATGCGCTGCAAATAATAAATAATTATGTAGTTGTGGTCGGTGTGAGGGAGTCGCTAATACCTCTTACATGCCACGTTCCTTAGCGGAATCTGTTTCAAAGTCCATTGTTTTTAACCCGAGGTTGCATCATGGGCTTAAGTATTTCTATGATCACGGTCACAGTATTTGTCCCGAAAAAAGAAAATTACCTCATTCAGAGGTAACGTCGTAACACCATTTGTAAAGCGGGTATGGCTTTTAACATGGATACTTGTGTGCACCTGTAGAACCAAGAGCGCTTGTGAAAGTAACATACAGTAGTTGCTGCGATGGGGTCTTTTCTTTAACATCTGGTCGATTACATCTCTCTTTCTATGAAACGATGGTATGACTCGCAAGAAAAACGTAAGGGACATGCACACCCATCGTTGATTTTCTGTCAATATTATTTCGTATCGAAGGCAACGACTTATTGATGAGCTATTATACTTAGTAGTATCGGTGGGTGCGTGATATGTATGTACTCGTATTTGAGAATTAGGTTTATAAAATATGTGTTCGTGGAAAGGAAGGTATGGATTTGACTTGGAGTACTGTGATAGCACAGGGAAGATTATGTCCAGTTGTAAGGCGGGTACAGATATTTCCATTTCCAGAGCCACCACCTTCGGTAGGGTGTATTTACGGTACTTCGATCATTGGCGAATGACGTTCAATTGAGATCGCGATTGTAAGATGGGCAGCTTTCGTGGTCAAGTGGGAATTTGAGAAGATTGTGTATGGAGGTGCGTTTGCGCTGGACCGTTATTCCATCCCATGTAAATTCTTCCGCTGACTGCTTCTGCACATTTAGCGTCTTTATTTAGTTGACAGAAGATCAATTGTGGTGTGTGCATCTGGCATGTGGAAGATGCGTTTGCCTGTTCTCTAGGCATGGGAAAGACCTTAGTTGGATTGTAAATTTTATGGATGATTTGATGTTAGATCAGCGAGATCGGTATTCGTGGGTGGAAATATGATTTTTCATGTGTTTGTTTCTAGTTAATCAGTGGTCTAGAGCACGCTCCACGTAGCTTAAGTTTCGGGTTTGTAGATAAATGATTTCGAGTCTATATGTCGGGAATTATGATACATTAGCGATCGGTAGGACGCCGCCTAGTGCTTGATATGGAGAAGTATAACGAAAATGGTATAATATTACGGCGAAAATACGTGTGTTCTTGTAATCGCCGACTCTGGAGGCGTGCATGGAAAAGCGAGCAAGCAAGGAAGCAGAGACAATAAGGAGTTTGTGTCCAGGGGAAACGATCGCGAATTTGTAGAACAGTTCTCAGAGCAACTTCGGCCCAGTGATGTAAGAAGAGTGATTTTGTATGGCAGGGGTATGAACTGTATGTTTACTATGTCGACAGGGTAATAAGAGATATATTGCTGGGTTGGTGATCGGCTTAACGCTCCAATATTCTTGCGATTCTGGTATGTATTTGATGATCTGTAGACAATTTTTCGAGGTTTAGTTGTCGGTGCGAAATGGTGATCAGTGTAAAATAGTTTATTAGCGATGAATGTCGCTTCTGTAGAAGGAAATAAAAAGCTGATGGTGCTTCCCTAGGACTGGGGAGCATTGTAACATATAGCCGGTTTGAGTGTAGGCGTACGATAATTTTTTCGCGTGCTGTCCAGATATAAAAGATAACTGCACTGTTTGTCTAAAACGTGTATATATTGTATTGTAACGCTAGTATGGCTTAAATTGTCTAAAATCTGTATATATTTCATTGTAAAGTTAGTATTGTTTATGTTATGGCGTGACTAGAGAGGATGACTGTGTGTCCTATCGTGAGAGATGTATAGGCTGAGCACATTGATAACGATGAGGGTATGTGTGAGAGTTTTTAAGTGGAAAATTATATGCGCCATAGATACTGAAGCACAGTCGTCAAGAGGAGAGATTACCTGTACATTTAATTGGTGTCATACTGTAGCAGTAACAGTAATATTTAATTGTAGTTACAGTGGTAAATATTTTCCTGACTTGCAATATTCTGGTGAGTCTGGTATGTATTTGATAATGTGGGCACCATTTTGCGCGTTTAACTGCCAATGCAATTTAGCGATCTGTTTAAAATAACCGCTGAAAGCCCCAGAAAGAATAGGTGGATGGTGCTTCGATACCGGCGGCAGAAGTAATTCGGCTTGTAAATTCGATAAGGCCCAATCAGAATGCTCGATTCATTGGCATCATTTGTGCTGGGATATAGGGGTCTGTACATAGCAGAGGGAACGTTTGTGTATGTTGAAATCTGGAGGGGTAAGGCGTTAGGAGCGCTGGGATGAGTGCATTCGATGTTATTTTGTTAAACATAACCTGTTAGAATAAGAATTTCCGTGCATACAAGCTGAGACATCTATAAAGTTAGCGTTAACTATTTCTGGGACACTATATAATTTCCGAGAGGTCGACTTGGCTATTATTTTTTTTTACAAAGCCATGGGACGTAAGAATAACATTGGGAACGTTGTTAGATGGCGAGCTACCATGCAGACGTTTCGCCGGGAGATGCGGCGTGAGCCATGCTGGGGCTGGTACCCACAGCTGAACACGTCACGCAAGTTCCGTTACATTGAAGCAGACTATGCTATTCTTCCATCCGCGGTAAAGACAATGCTGGCCTGAGGTGCCTCGACTATGGGGGCTGCGCCTTGGAGTTCTGTGACGTCCGTATAAGGGAAACTTCATAGACGCCGCGTCAACCGCATGTGCTCGCGGCAAACCTTGGAGTGTCTGCACTCTGTATGTGAGTCTTCGCTCCCGTCCGATTGTGTCATCATCGGCGTCTAGTTGAACATGTATTTGGATAGGAATTTCTCTAGTGTCAAGTATGGAAAGGGATGTATCCGCGTCATGCCTGTGGGAAGCTGTGTGTGGTTTGACAGCTGACAGATGCGACAATTGGCTGGGCTGCTTGTGAGCGTTGATTGCATTATTTTGTGAGCAGGGCTGTAGGCTGTGCTATGCGCTATTTGGACAGTTTACGAGTACTGAGCGCGTCTACACATCATTGTGAAGCATTACTTAGGAGCAGTTTTCAGGGCTGTACTGAAATCAGGAGGTTTTTGCGTGTATTGTGTCCCCAAGCATAACATGGTGACTCAGTGTGATATATATACTCCATCCCTAAATAAAATGTTCGAAAATAAGTAGAGTGCACTCCTTCCTTACTCTCCCCAGCAGCCCAACGCAGCCTGAATCACTTTGGCACCATTCTCACCCCTACAGACCACGATCTGGGGTTAGGTCATAGGAGGGATAACAGTACGATCTGGTAGCAGTAATGTGTACTAGGTCAGTTGGACACTAAATCTCGTGGCGGAGACACCGCCTGTGTTCTGTTTTACCGCCATTTTGTCCCACCATCTTGGATGACGTCATGTGCTGTGCACGTTAGTTCATGTTAGTACAGGTTAGTGCACGTTAGTGTACGTTAGTACACGTTAGCACGCCAGCATGGGTCGGTAAGTGGACATGGTGCTGGGTTGAGGATCGTCATGGAGACTTTAACTATTTGATTCCAAGTGGGTGTGGCATTGGTGAAAATTGATTCCAAGCCCTAGGTCCTATGAAGTCGAATCACGTGACTAATGCAGTAGCTAATACGACTGCAGCATTCTAGGTGTGTGAAAGGTTCGCAGGAGAGCTTCTGTAAAGTTTGGAAGGTAGGAGACGATGTACTGGCAGAAGTAAAGCTGTGAAGACGGGACGTGAGTCGTGCTCGGGTAGCTCGGTTGGTAGAGCACTTGCCCGCGAAAGGCAAAGGTCCCGAGTTCGAGTCTCGGTCCGGCACACAGTTTTAATCTGCCAGGAAGTTTCACATCTCAAACGCCTTGATTCTCTTCTGGTTTTCCCACTGTCCATAATTTGCTACCGTACAAAAAATGGCTCTGAGCACTATGGGACTTAACATCTATGGTCATCAGTCCCCTAGAACTTAGAACTACTTAAACCTAACTAACCTAAGGACAGCACACAACACCCAGCCGTCACGAGGCAGAGAAAATCCCTGACCCCGCCGGGAATCGAACCCGGGAACCCGGGCGTGGGAAGCGAGAACGCTACCGCACGACCACGAGATGCGGGCGCTACCGTACAACATCATGCTCCAAACGCACATTCTTAGAAATCACTTCCTCATATTAAGAACTACGTTTGATACCAGTAGACTTCTCTTGACCAGGAAGGCCTTCTTTGCCTGTGCTAGTCCGCCTCTTATGTCCTTCTTGCTTCACCCATCAAGGGTTATTTTGCTTCCTAAGTAGCAGAATTCCATAACTTCTTCTGCTTTGTGACCACCAATTTTCATGTGTTTCTCACTATTCCCATTTCTGCTGCTTCGCATTATCTTCGTCTTCCTTCGGTTCACTCGCAATAGATGGTCTCTACTCATTAGACTGTTGATTCTGTTCATGGACGATAGCAATGTCATCAGCGAATCTTATCACTGACATCCTTCCACCCTGAATTTCAAAACTAGTCTTGAACCTTTCTTTTATTTCCATAACTGCTTCTTCTATACATGGATTTGATCAGGATCTCTGTCTTACCCCCTTTTTAACCTGAGCACTTCGTTCTCAGGCCTCCAATCTTATTGTTAATTTCTTGTTCTTGTGCACATTGTACATTACTCGTGCATCCCTGTCGCTTGCTCATCTTTTTTCTCAGAATTTCGAACACGTTTCATAACTATACATTCGCGAACGCATTTTCCAGGTCAAGTCCTTTGAACCCGTCTTTATTTCCTCAGTCTTGCTTTACCAGGTGCATTAAGATTGTGGTGATGGCATTCAAAGCAGGACCCATTTCGGTCCACATACATCTGCATTCGTTCCTTCCATCTACATTTACATCTGTACTCTGTAACGGCGTACAGCGAAAGTTCGTATCTTCCTGGAGTATTCGGCATTAGTGTGTGGACAAACTGACTGTAAGTATGACAACATACGAGCTCTAATTTTCCCAATGTGATCATTTGCCAAAATTTATATGAAGGAAATTAACATACAGAGCGTCTCTTCTTAGAAGGCACGCACTTAGACTTTAGTTGCACACGTGTGCGTGATGCGCAACGCCTCTCTCATACAATCTGCTACTCAAGTTAGATGAGATCTGTGTAACGCTCTCGCGGTTACTAAGCGATCTCGTTCCACTCTTTTTTTAGATGTTCTCAGTCTCTACTACGAGGTGCATTCAAGTTCTAAGGCCTCCGATTTTCTTTCTCCGGACCTGAAAGAGATAGAAACATGCGCATTGTTTTAAAATGAGGCCGCATTCATTGTCAATACGTCCCAGAGATGGCAGCACCATACGGCAGATGGAATTTTACCGCCAGCGGCGAGAATGAGAACTGTTTTAAATACTTAAAATGGCGACGTTTTCCTTACTTGAACAGTGTGCAATCATTCGTTTTCTGAATTTGCGTGGTGTGAAACCAATTGAAATTCGACAGTTGAAGGAGACATGTGGTGATGGACTTATGGATGTGTCGAAAGTGCGTTCATGGGTGCGACAGTTTAATGAAGGCAGAACATCGTGTGACAACAAACCGAAACAACCTTGGGCTCGCACAAGCCGGTCTGACGACATGATCGAGAAAGTGGAGAGAATTGTTTTGGGGGATCGCCGAATGACTGTTGAACAGATCGCATGCAGATTTGGCATTTCTGTGGGTTCTGTGCACACAATCCTGCATGACGACATGAAAATGCGAAAAGTGTCATCCAGGTGGGTGCCACGAATGCTGACGGATGACCACATGGCTGCCCGTGTGGCATGTTGCCAAGCAATGTTGACGCGCAACGACAGCATGAATGGGACTTTCTTTTCGTCGGTTGTGACAATGGATGAGACGAGGATGCCATTTTTCAATCCAGAAACAAAGCGCCAGTCAGCTCAATGGAAGCACACAGATTCACCGCCACCAAAAAAATTTCGGGTTACCGCCAGTGCTGAAAAAATGATGGTGTCCATGTTCTGGGACAGCGAGGGCGTAATCCTTACCCATTGCGTTCCAAAGGGCACTACGGTAACAGGTGCATCCTACGAAAATGTTTTGAAGAACAAATTCCTTCCTGCAATGCTACAAAAACGTCCGGGAAGGGCTGCGCGTGTGCTGTTTCACCAAGAGAGCGCACCCGTACATCGAGCTAACGTTACGCAACAGTTTCTTCGTGATAACAACTTTGAAGTGATTCCTCATGCTCCCAACTCACCTGAACTGGCTCCTAGTGACTTTTGGCTTTTTCCAACAATGAAAGACATTCTACGTGGCCGCACATTCGCCAGCCGTGCTGCTATTGCCTCAGCGATTTTCCAGTGGTCAAAACAGACTCCTAAAGAAGCCTTCGCCGCTGCCATGGAATCATGGCGTCAGCGTTGTGAAAAATGTGTACGTCTGTAGGGCGATTACGTCGAGAAGTAACGCCAGTTTCATCGATTTCGGGTGAGTAGTTAATTAGAAAAAAAATCGGAGGCCTTAGAATTTGAATGCACCTCGTATAAATCCACCCACTTCTCAAAAAATAAGTATAGTTATCCTTGAGGCAGTGCCTTCAACTTTCCGGTGGAGTGGAAGAACGAGTCAGTAACAAGCTGCTGGCCCAGTGTCACTGAGATCATTGGACATTAGGAAACTTGTCGCAGCTTAAGGATACAGTTCAAAGTCCTAGAACGGGTTGCACTGACGCTTCCCTATAACTAATTCATTAATCTCGTTCCTATTTTGTCAGTACATGTATTCCAACATCATATGTCAGCCTTTCCAAGTGCACAAAAACTTTCGGAGTAAATATTACACAAAATAATTTATTATCCTCCAACAAAGCGCTATGATTTATTCTATATCGTCCTTGAGTCTATGCCCAACAACGAACTCTTATCAAATGTCTGTCCTTGCTGCAGGATTCCAATGGAGCGTGATATTTTCACCACTGTAGGAAACAATACACATTTCATCAAGTATATAATGTCTGAAATTAAACGACGGCAGCTGTGTGCGGTCCCAACAACGTAGGTGCTTTGGGTAAATAGCCTAATTAACATTGGCTAGTTGTCGTACTTCTTTGTATAAGGAATCTGCATTTCACATACGTCTGCTTTCGTTCCTCCCATCCACATTTACATCTATACCCTGTAACGGCATACAGCCGTCCATCTTCTGCCTGCATGTCAGGTACTTGAAATGATAAATGACTCGACCATGGGGAGAAATCTATCAATGTACACATTATTTCTTGATGCACGTGTCCACAGATATACTAAAATGAAAACGTGATGAGTGTAGGATTATTGTTGAAGAGAATCACAAAACAAGTAATACTTGACAATGACAAGACAGCCAACACAGTGCAGCAGCAGATATTAACAGTACCTCTTTTTTTTACCTAGTGGAAACACGGTTGTAACATTCAATAAAATCTTAGGTGCTACGGGGGTGCAACGTGAATAAAACTATATATGTCTACATTTACATTCTACCCACGGCACCACTTGTTACGGTATCTTCCTCCGATTCATGTACAGAGAGTGGGAAGAATGACTTCGAAGTCCCTATGGGAGAAGTATTTAAGGAATTGTAGATTACTTTTACATTCCTCCTTTAACGCTTCTTCATGATGTGATGTTAGTAGTCTTTCGCGAGTAGTTCGCGTTTATCTTGAGAGTCTGCCAGTTCAAGTTTTTCAGCGTCTCAAGAACGCTCTTCCGTGAGTGAAACTTCTTGCGACCACTTATGGTGACCTTCTTTGTATATCTTTCATATTCATTAGTCTTATTTGCTGTGCGTCCGACACATTTGAGCAATATTATAGGACAGGTCACACGATTGTTTTGTAAATAAATTCGTCTGTAAAATGACTGCACTTCGCCCGTATTCTACCAAAGAACCAAAATGTGACATCCACAATACATACGACTATGTCATCTTTCGATTTCAAATTTCTACAAATAGTTACATCCTGATATATCTGTATGAGCTGACTTATTCCAAATGTGAATCAAGGTTACTATGCTTCTTCGTTTTGTGAAGAGTGCAGTTTTACATTTCTTGTCAATTAAAGCAAGTTTCCGGTATTTGCAACACTTTTAAATCTTGTCTAGCAATGACCAAGTATTTGTCTAACTTTTTCCGTGGATCCTTAGTCAAGGTCTACTGCACTCCCCATTTGGTACGTACAGTATATAGTCATTATTCTAATTCGGTCGGGAACCATTCTAACATCTTCATTCCTAGGTACACGTGCTATAAAGTGCTGAGTAAGTGTGGCACATTATGGCTTGTCATTCTGTCTGATATTCTGTAACAACTGCAGTTTGATCAGAAACACATGAAGACGGTTATGGAGTAGCCGGTGTACTGTCGTACGGGGAATTCTCAGTTGTTTTGATAGTTCACGAACAGACTTCTGTGGTGAACTCTGGAAAAAAAACTGTCGAATTCTCTCCGTATCTTCCTCTATTTCTCCTTCACCTGTCAGCATGATGCTTGAAATCCACGCTCTCTGTTTCAGTGAAGTTCCTGTGCCATTTCCTTATGGATGACGGAGAGGGTCATGGTTTTCCATATCATGTTCTGGAATTTCTTTGAAGTCGAGTGCATTGACTTCGTTTCAGTAAACCAAGCCGCACGCTGTGTCTTTTCCTCTACAGCCTCCATTCCTCGATTCACTTTTTACCACGTTGCAACTACAAAGAAATAACTTTTTCTTCTAAACTATATTTTGTTGTCATCTGGAAAGGCAGCGATTTCATTATCTGACATTAAAAAAAGTTTTTGGAGTTGTGCGTCAGAAAAAGTTTACTTTTCTTTCTCAAAGTTAATTTCAAGTCGAGTTACACGACGATGAAGTTGTGAAGTACATTTTGGGATACGATGTGCAACATGAGCAGCAGTGGTTCGATCACTGCCCGAAATGTAAGCAGTTTCAGGTGTTCCCTAGGTTCTAAATTCTGGACTCAGGCTGGCCAGTGTAGCCGATCGGTTCTAGGCGCTACAGTCTGGAACCGCGAGACCGCTATGGGCATCCTGCCTTGGGCATGGATGTGTGTGATGTCCTTAGGTTAGTTGGGTTTAAGTAGTTCTAAGTTCTAGGGCACAGATGACCTCAGAAGTTAAGTCCCATAGTGCTCAGAGCCATTTGAATCATTTGAAGTTCTCCCTTC
The DNA here is from genome assembly GCF_021461385.2 of Schistocerca piceifrons. Classification (NCBI taxonomy): domain Eukaryota; kingdom Metazoa; phylum Arthropoda; class Insecta; order Orthoptera; family Acrididae; genus Schistocerca; species Schistocerca piceifrons. The sequence continues at coordinate 114,385,882 of NC_060144.1, read as the reverse complement.
AAGAAATCCTCGACACAAATTCCGTTTGATTCCCTGTACTATTGTACTCTCGTTGAGAAACGTTGGTCCGGCTGTGAGTCAAATGCTTCTCAGTAGTAGTCACCAGTCATCTATACGACCGCCTTGATGCAAGACTTACCGGAAGTAATGTAGGGAAAGCGCGAGATGGATTTCGCATGGCCTGTGTTTTCGGAATCCGCGTGTCAGTTATTCGGCTATTCGCAGCGACGTATGGGCCTGCTACTAGCCGACTGCTTCACAGCGGCCATCCGCTGACCCGGAGTCGGCGGACCACCTCTTTCTCCAGAGCCTCAGCATGCTGGACACTGCCACAGCCGACGTGTGAGTGACGGCAGGTCCTTCGTGGCCTCGCGTCCCGTTATGACGCTCACAGCAGGAGCCCCGAGGACAAAGGCGGCGGGCCAGCTGACAGTGAGTCGAGACAAGGCGAGCTGTCAGGAGAGGTGGGGAAGGCACCAGTGCGTCACCGGACCGCAGGCCCTATGTGGCGTGAGCACGCCGCTGTGGACCTGTGCGAAGTAAACATTCATACGCCGAAAGACGCAGCGCTGAGCCCCACTCCTCATGTTCTTTACTGGCAGGCTACATGACTGCTTGTTCAGTGACGACTCGCAGACGTATTGCTACCGTTTGTACCACTTAAGGGACACCACATCGTGTCAGATTAAGTACACGGTGTTTGTACGAATGCCGGACATTTGCCACACTTGCCCCTTCGCCAGGTAGCTTGAGCACCGATCCCTCAGGTAAGGGACGCCCTTCTTCGTACTACTTCCGTCCGCTTTCAAACCGCCGTCTCCACAACCAGTACGTAAGAGACCCTCTTCTTCGACATCTTGGCGAAATACAGAGCTTCTTTTCCGAAATCGAAATATTTATAGCTTTTGGGAAACGAAAGCAATACCGACGATTATGTCAGTATGTAATTAGTTCTGCCAAGTATAAATATAGATCCCTCTGTCTGTACGGTAGCTTCCTTTCACGCTTACTGATCGCGATAGAAACAGTCCATCGGCAGGACAGCAACAAGAAAGGAACATTGTAAAGAGAATGCGAATGTACACTAATCATTTCTTTTTGATCACTGCATTTGTGCCTATTTTAATTAGTACAACTGCATGCCCAAAAGACAATAAGGAAAGAAGAAGTGGAAATGTGAATGTTTGAAAAGAAGAACGACATACTCCACATTAATTTACTCTCTAAAATACGATATCCCTTGCGGCGAAACATTAGTTAATAAAGTGTAGCGGAGCAACTTTCAAAACGTGACTGAAAATACGTTCACTAAATAGAGATAAAAACATCTATGATTGACATGTCATCTAAAGTCGACGTACAATTTTAAAATGTTAGAAATAAGGAAATGAAGTAATACAGAATGCTATGTCTGTAACGTACGTTGTTATTCTACATTGTTTAGCTCTGGTATTTACAGGGTCACAGAGAAAGCATCCTAGGTTTTGGAGGGAAAAGCCGTAATTGTAATGATCTGTGCTACAACAGAAACAAGAAGCATAATTTAAGGACATTGCTGGGTCCGAGTCGACGGTCACAAAACATTACGTTATGGCACATCGTTTTAAATGCGAGCAAACTTTGTCATTTGAAACTTAATCACCTGAAATTATATCAATTCTTTTTCGTCGTCAGTTAAGAGGGAGATAAGGATCTTGGCAGGATTCCAGGCACAGCCCAAAAATTTTCGTGTTCGGATTTGCTGATATTAATCGACTCTTTAAGACGAACGTTGCTATGATCGAGTCTCGGTCAGGCACGAAAGCTTTGCTTAGTTACAACGGCTAGAGGTGTTCGGTTTCAGTACAGCTCCTGAGCAAAAAAGTTCAAGTCGTTTAAAGTTCCAACATGTGCACTAATAATTGCTCAGTCATGAGAACAAAGAAATTACTGTTGATATGATGTTAATTTCGAGGTTTCTCTAGGGCATCTGTCGCTGTTAATCGCTTTGCTTTTAATTGGTTGGTTCAATATTGAGTTTATGAAAATTCACTGGTAATACGAACGAGGTTTCGCAGGTATCGGAAAACATTTTAAAGACCAAAAATAGTTCGAATTGCCATAGAACTTCAGGAGTCCAGATATTATCTCAAAATCTCTTGTTCATAGATATCTTATTTCCTATCGTCTGCTTCATTTGTTACATTTTCATACTTCTCTTTTCGTGAATTAAATTCAATACGTCGTAAGTCATCCACGCGCTACCCTTGGGTCTTCCTTTTCGCCGGTATGATCTTCTACTGCCTCCACTATTTCATCTGTCAAAGCTACATATTTGTCTTCTACTGTAAATCCTCTATTTCAATCAATCGGTGCTCTCTTTGAGACTCTCGAGCACCAATCGTTTTTCAATTTATCCAGGTCCCATCCCCTTAGTGTCCTACAGTCCTGCAATTTATTCAGTTCTAGTCACCAGTTCATAACCAATAACTTATTCTCAGAGTCAACATCTGCCGCTGGAATGTTTTCCAGTTTAAATACTAGGTTTCAGATATCTCTCTCACAATTACAAAATCTGTCTGAAGCCTAGGGATATCTCTACGTCACTTCCACCGACAACTTCTTTTCGTGATTCTACGTTACACAGCCAAATAAATTTCCTCCCCATCCATGAAGGTCCATAAAACAGAGGGAGTGGTGAGCAACGCGACTCGAATTCACGGAGACTGCAGTTAAAACTTCCGTTTGGTCAACCAGACTTTGGTTTCCTGCTGTTTCTGCACATCGCTCAAGTCAAATGCTGGAATAGTTCCTAAGGAAAACAGCACGTCCTGTTTCCTCCCTCGTGCCTCCCTAATCCAAGCCTGTGCTCCGTCTCCATTGACCTCGACGACAATGGGAGGTTAAACACTAATCTATCTTCCTCATTTTTCCCAGTGCTTCTTTGGGCAGCTAGATTCGTCTCATCATTTGATTAATTTTTGTCCCGCGAGCATACACATACTTCTCCAAACAGCTACGACAATTTCACGAAGTTAATCATTTACTTTCTTATTAAACTCCAGCCTGTAGGACCGCATAACGACCTTCGTGTACCAGGTAAGCTGACGAATCTTACTCAAATCAGCTGTGACACGGGGTGTGGCATTTGGAAGGATGGTAGCTTAATCCTGCACCCGCAGTCTACATTTAGGCTTTCCGTGGTTTTCCTGCATCGCTTAAGGTTAATGTTGGAATGGTTTCTTTGAAAATGTGACCGCCGGTTACCTTCCCTAGCTTTCGCCTATTGGTGCTTGTGTTCAGTTACCTCCTTAACATTTTCGTTCCAGTAAGCTTACGCTGAAGATGTGCTCCTCAGCCAGCTACCTCAGGAATAGCCCCTTTCTGGCATCTAGCATAGTTAATCACTTGCGCAATCATTACACTGAATGTGTGAATACCTAATAACCTTTATGTCATGTTACTTATTTATCTTTCTTAGTTTAATTGTTAAGTTAAGGTTCTTCTTGAGTCTTTGAAACAATTGTCCTTGCATTTTGGTGCTATTAGTTTCATAAAGAAATACATAGGAGTCCAAGAACACTACGTGTTTCATTTACTCATCCTTTAACTGTAGAAAAAAGCAACACAGATAGGGAAGCGAGGTTAGAAAATGCTGCACGAAGGCCTGAAGGCCTCGGTGCCTTACTTCGCCGTCCGTGATGCCGCTTGCTCTGTCCCCTATGGTTTTAATGTTGGCAACGCTGGCCCCTTACGGTTAGACTGACACACCCCGGAAATCGGGTCAGGGCAGGTAAGTTTCCACACCTCTGTTCCGTTCATATCTCCCTCGTTATCTTGAGTGCCTGGTGACGCCGCCCCTTAATGCCCTGTTTTTCCGTTCTTTCTTTTTTCCTTCCCAGTCCTGCTTCTCATTTTGATAACGTCGTTCTCGTTATGGCACGCTAGAAATATGAGACCACCCCTTCAGCTGACGTCTCCGCCACTCAAAGTAAACGAGTATACAGAAGCATTATATGTCGCACATCAATTACAGTCTGCCACAATCGATATTTCGTCGATTACAATGTGGTCCTTAATCTAGCCACCAGTGTCCTATTGAACATAGTCTGTGTTTTCCTTAAATTTCCGTGTACTGCAATCTTGATTCTTTCCAGCTGCCAGACGAATATCACCATTGAATCATTTCCGTCTTTTGCAGTTCTTCATAGACATATACTCTTTTTTCAGAAAAGTTCCAGGACTGGATTTTCTATTCTTTTTTATTATTAGATAGAAAATTGCATTTACCACGTAATGATCCTAGCTCCTATCAAAGTAGTCCGCTTGGCTATCTACACACAGCTTCCAACGTTTCTGGAGGTCGTGGAAGGAGGCTGAGAAATTTTCAATGGCGATGCTTGTACGCTAATTTGTCACAGCCCGTTGGATATTTGCGGTATCCCGATGGAACTTTCCTTTCGGTCGCCTTTTCACTAGCGGAAACGAGAAAAAAATCGAGAGAGGTCGGGCGAAGATGGCGGATGTGGGATGGCAATAAAAGAATGTCGGGCCAGACACTCGGTAACGTTGCACTGCGATGCAGTAAGAACCAGTCCTGAGAATGCCACAAATCAGGGAGGCGACGTCGAATTGTTTATCGCAAACGTTTCAAGACTCCGATACAAAGAATTTGGTTATCTCCTTGACCTGGAAAAACATACTCATAGTGAACTAATCTTGTACTATCAAAGAATGCGATCAACATTGTCTTTTATATCGGAGTTTGTCGTTTGACGTTTTTCGAGTTTGGTGTTCCAGTACTTCGCCAATCAGCGCTTTGACGCTTCGTGTGAGAGTTATACTGGTAGCACCAACTTTCATCCTCAGCAACAATCTTTGACATGCACGTAGGATCCCTTCTGGTTTTATCCATAGTGCAACAGAAATTTTTCCTCTTTCTATTCATCTGTTGCTGCGTGAGAGACGAGTTTTGCGTTAAGTTTCCGTTTCCATAAACCTTCGCGTAAAATCTTATGACACACATCACGATTCAAATTAAGTTCTTCTGATATCGCGCACACAGTTATATGACGATCTTACATACTGCACGTTTCCATCGGTATGTGCAGTAAGCTGGCGACTGGCTCTGGGATTGTCTTGTACTGAATCTCTGACTTCACGAGATCTTTTGTGGCACTCAAAAACACGTCTTCTTGGAAGTGCCTTATCTGCATATGCTTGCTTAATCATTCTCCACGTTTCACTAGGGGCTTACCCCTGCTTGATGCGGGACATTATGTTCAGTCTTTGCTCACAATCAGCATCCAACATGTCGCAGTACTTAATGCACCAAGAACCCAAACAGTGCTTTTCTAAGCACAGCCTAGTCACCGAGTGAGTCTGCGGGGAAACAAGGCCAAGGTCATTTCAAGGATGCACACATACGAGGTACATAAAAACACCACTTTTTCCCTTTTTAGCATTTTAAGTAATTCACGAGTTTCTTGGTGTGGCTATTCTCCGCAACAAGTACATAAATATTCGTTTTTCGGAACTGAAACTCCTTTTACTGCAGCAATCTGTATTTTTTTATTTTCCAGACGCGTTTTAGTTTTCACATCAAGGCACATTCAATGGATTTAATCACGAGTAATATAGTTCACGTCATAATAATTACACTAGTATCTACAGTTCACTAAAGTCGTGTTCCACAGTAGTTAGTTTACACAATATGAATATTACAAAACAAAAATATCGTGAAGTGAAAAGGTGTCGATAATTTATAAGTGAAGGACAGTGCAAACTATAACTTATGAACAGATGGCACGTTCCACATTTTTCAGCCGGAAAACCAAGTACCCGTAAGTTGTAACTTAGTGTCACTTTTTACATTACTATACCTCCGTCCCGTTCATATCTGCCTCGTTACGTGAAAATTATGAACTTTTTTTAATGTACAACCTTTGCGTACCACAATACAAACTGTGTAATTTCACATTAAGTGCAATGGGATGGTTAAATGTAAAAGGCGAACCGCGCCTGTAACTTAAATAAAATATACAGACTGCAGCAAGAAAAAGGTGTTTCATTTTATAAAAATGGAGATTTAAGTAAATTTATTGTTGTCGAATCTCCTCAGCACGAAGTGAACTACATCGAAATATGTAACAGTCTACGCAGCTTTAGGATAATTGCAGTTGGAAAAGTAACGGTTAATTTTGTACGTATCCTGTACTTTACTACCTAGTCATGAAGTATTCATCACTAGTTAGTTTAGCCAATAATCAGTATTATTTATGTGTCTCACATGCTGTTACGGTTGAACAGTGAGCACGCTCCTGTCGGAAACAGGTGCTCAGATCTTTAGCGCTGAAGTCAGTCACAGGACCTATTAAAAAGAGGTCATGCAATGAACATCTGACATTCAGAAACGGTCTGTGGAGTTGACACGACAGGGACAGGACTGCGATCAACGAGAAACGGTGGCTAAATATGGTAGCACTTACCTGGCCTGAACGCGGTTGCAAATTTAGAAGTGGCTGCAGGACACACACTGGCGGTACCTGTTCCGACTGCAGTAAAACTAGGGAAGTCACTCGAGGAAGCAATACAAGTAAAATCTAAACAACACACAGAGATTAGGCCTTAGGCCTATTTCGATTGGCCAACTGTTGCCTGCACGGCAGCATAGAAGTGAGCTATGATCGAGGAACAAGTGATGAGAATGTAGCCAACCCCTCAGCAGTTTGCCTGCACGGCAGTATAGAGGTGAGCTATGATCGAGGAACAAGTGATGAGAATGTAGCCAACCCCTCAGCAGCTTGCCTGCACGGCAGTATAGAGGTGAGCTATGATCGAGGAACAAGTGATGAGAATGTAGCCAACCCCTCAGCAGTTTGCCTGCACGGCAGTATAGGGGTGAGCTATGATCGAGGGACAAGTGATGAGAATGTAGCCAACCCCTCAGCAGTTTGCCTGCACGGCAGTATAGAGGTGAGCTATGATCGAGGAACAAGTGATGAGAATGTAGCCAACCCCTCAGCAGTTTGCCTGCACGGCAGTATAGAGGTGAGCTATGATCGAGGAACAAGTGATGAGAATGTAGCCAACCCCTCAGCAGTTTGCCTGCACGGCAGTATAGAGGTGAGCTATGATCGAGGAACAAGTGATGAGAATGTAGCCAACCCCTCAGCAGTTTGCCTGCACGGCAGTATAGAGGTGAGCTATGATCGAGGAACAAGTGATGAGAATGTAGCCAACCCCTCAGCAGTTTGCCTGCACGGCAGTATAGAGGTGAGCTATGATCGAGGAACAAGTGATGAGAATGTAGCCAACCCCTCAGCAGTTTGCCTGCACGGCAGTATAGAGGTGAGCTATGATCGAGGAACAAGTGATGAGAATGTAGCCAACCCCTCAGCAGTTTGCCTGCACGGCAGTATAGAGGTGAGCTATGATCGAGGAACAAGTGATGAGAATGTAGCCAACCCCTCAGCAGTTTGCCTGCACGGCAGTATAGAGGTGAGCTATGATCGAGGAACAAGTGATGAGAATGTAGCCAACCCCTCAGCAGTTTGCCTGCACGGCAGTATAGAGGTGAGCTATGATCGAGGAACAAGTGATGAGAATGTAGCCAACCCCTCAGCAGTTTGCCTGCACGGCAGTATAGAGGTGAGCTATGATCGAGGAACAAGTGATGAGAATGTAGCCAACCCCTCAGCAGTTTGCCTGCACGGCAGTATAGAGGTGAGCTATGATCGAGGAACAAGTGATGAGAATGTAGCCAACCCCTCAGCAGTTTGCCTGCACGGCAGTATAGAGGTGAGCTATGATCGAGGAACAAGTGATGAGAATGTAGCCAACCCCTCAGCAGTTTGCCTGCACGGCAGTATAGAGGTGAGCTATGATCGAGGAACAAGTGATGAGAATGTAGCCAACCCCTCAGCAGTTTGCCTGCACGGCAGTATAGAGGTGAGCTATGATCGAGGAACAAGTGATGAGAATGTAGCCAACCCCTCAGCAGTTTGCCTGCACGGCAGTATAGAGGTGAGCTATGATCGAGGAACAAGTGATGAGAATGTAGCCAACCCCTCAGCAGTTTGCCTGCACGGCAGTATAGAGGTGAGCTATGATCGAGGAACAAGTGATGAGAATGTAGCCAACCCCTCAGCAGTTTGCCTGCACGGCAGTATAGAGGTGAGCTATGATCGAGGAACAAGTGATGAGAATGTAGCCAACCCCTCAGCAGTTTGCCTGCACGGCAGTATAGAGGTGAGCTATGATCGAGGAACAAGTGATGAGAATGTAGCCAACCCCTCAGCAGTTTGCCTGCACGGCAGTATAGAGGTGAGCTATGATCGAGGAACAAGTGATGAGAATGTAGCCAACCCCTCAGCAGTTTGCCTGCACGGCAGTATAGAGGTGAGCTATGATCGAGGAACAAGTGATGAGAATGTAGCCAACCCCTCAGCAGTTTGCCTGCACGGCAGTATAGAGGTGAGCTATGATCGAGGAACAAGTGATGAGAATGTAGCCAACCCCTCAGCAGCTATCGCCAGAATATGGGTCTTGATGATGCCATTACTTCTTATCAAGCAGCTCCTCATTTGACATCACGAGGCTGAGTGGACTCCGTTCCACACCTCTCTAGCTCGGAAAAATGCGAGGGCTTACCAGAATGGAGGCCAGGTTCTTACACATCATAGTCAGCGACACTAGCTATTTTTTTCTTTCCTTACTATTTCTTTGTCGTCTTCTTCTTCAGCTCTGGGCGTATGCCACAGGACACTTCTCAAATTCCCTTCCATTACGGCCTCATTTATTATTATTTTGTCACTATTACACTACAGGCCATTAAAATTGCTACACCACGAAAATGAAATTTAACCAACAAGAGGTAGATGCTGTGATATGCAGATGATTAGCTTTTCAGACCATTCACACACGTTTGGCGCCGGTGCCGACACCTACAACGTGCTGACATGAAGAAAGTTTGCAACCGATTTGTCACACACAAACAGCAGTAGAACGGCGTTGCCTGACGAAACGTTGTTGTGATGCCTCATGTAAGGAGAAGAAATGCGTACCGTCATGTTGCCGACTTTGATAAAGGTCGGATTGTAGCCTATCGCGACTGCGGTTTATCGTATCACGACATTGCTGCTAGCAATGGTCGAGATCCAATGACTGTTAGCAGAATATGGAATCGGTGCGTTCAGGAGGGTAATACGGAACGCCGTGCTGGATCCCAACGGCCTCCTATCACTAGCAGTCGAGATGACAGGCATCTTATCCGCATGGCTGTAACGGATCGTGCAGCCACGTCTCGATCCCTGAGTCAACAGATGGGGATGTTTGCAAGACAACAACCATCTGCACGAACAGCTCGACGCCGTTTGCCGCAGCATGGACTATCAGCTCGGAGACCGTGGCTGCGATTACCCTTGATGCTGGATCACAGACAGGAGCGCCTCCGATGGTGTAGTCAACGACGAACCTGGGTGCACGAACGTCATTTTTTCGGATGAATCCCGCTTCTGTTTACAGCATCATGATGGTCGCATCCGTGTTTGGCGACATCGCGGTGAACGCACATTGGAAGCGTGTATTCGTCATCGCCATACTGCCCTAAAACCCGGCGTGATGGTATGGGGTGCCATTGGTTACACGTCTCGGTCACCTCTTGTTCGCATTGCCGACACTTTGAACAGTGGATGTTACATTTCAAATGTGTTACGACCCGTGGCTCTACCCTTCATTCGATCCCTGCGAAACCCTACATTTCAGCAGGATAATGCACGACGGCATGTTGCAGATCCTGCACGGGCCTTTCTGGATACGGAAAATGTTCTACTGCTGCCCTGGCCAGCACATTCTCTAGATCTCTCACCAATTTCAAACGTTTGGTCAATGGTGGCCGAGCAACTGGCTTGTCACAATACGCCAGTCACTACTCTTGATGAACTGTGGTATCATGTTGAAGCTGCATGGGCAGCTGTACCTGTACACGCCATCCAAGCTCTGTTTTGACTCAATGCCCAGGCGTATCTAGGCCGTTATTACGGCCAGAGGTGGTTGTTCTGGGTATTGATTTCTCAGGTTAAAATGGTTCAGATGGCTCTGAGCACTACGCGACTTAACTTCTGTGGTCATCAGTCGCCTATAACTTAGAACTAATTAAACCTAACTAACCTACGGACATCACACACATCCATGCCCGAGGCAGGATTCGAACCTGCGACCGGAGCGGTCGCACGGCTCCAGACTGTAGCGTCTAGGATTTCTCAGGATCGGTGCACCCAAATTGCGTGAAAATATAATCACATGTCAGTTCTAGCATAATATATTTGTCCAATGAATACCCGTATATCTTCTGCAGTTCTTCTTGGTGTAGCAATTTTAATGGCCAGTAGCGTATTTTTTCACAGGGTGGCCAGTTCCCTGACGGAACACACTATGCCACCGCACCAGCAACCATTCGGCTACAGAAGCGGTTTGCCGACACTGCTAGTGGACTATTGCACAAAGTGCTGTTGGCCATTACCAAAAATCACTCGTTCCCCTCTTACACAGAAATGGGCAACATAAAACTTTACCTTACGATAGACAACCAAACTTACTTTTTTTTGCACCAACGAGAATTCATGTGTAGTTTCAAATGTGACAAAGACAACCGGTCAGTAGTAGCCTTAAGGACTCTATTTTAATACCGTCAATTCCATGAAACCGCTATCTTGTTATGTGACGTAGAATGTAAATTTCTTGATAATTAGACAGGTTACACTTGTAACCGATACAATCACGTCCGTTCTGGTTCATTTGATATTTGTTGGTGGCATGATACGGTAACATATTCTACTTCTTAAAGTATTTCCTGATTTCAATTTAGTGATGAAAGCCGTGGAATAGCGATAGGACATATATAGATGGTGGCAGTATCACGTACACAAGGTATACAAGGGCAGTGCATTAGCCGAGCTGTTATTTGTACTCAGGTGATTCATGCGAGGAGTTTTTCGACGTATGGCCGCACGAATGTAATTAACAGACTTTAAACATGGAATGGTAGTTGAAGCAAGACGCTTGGTACATTCCATATTCCGAGATCCACAGTGTCAAGAGGGAGCCGAGAATACCGCATTTCAGGCGTTACGCAGTGGTCGACGGTCTTCACTTAACAACAGAGTGCAGGGGCGTTTGCGTACAGTTTTAAGTGCCAACAGACAAGCAGTAATGCGTGAAATAACCACGGAAATCAATGTGGGACGTACGACGAGAGTATCCGTTTGGATAGCGCGGCGAAATTTGGCGTTAACGAACTGTTGCAGCAGACGACCGACGCGAGTGCCTTTGTTAACAGCATGATATCAGCTGCAGCGCCTCTCCTACGCTCGTAATCATATCGTTTGGAACCTGGACGACTGAAAAATATTGGCCTGGCCAGTTGGTAGTAACTGATGGTAGTGTTCGAGTCTGACGCAGACACCACGAAGCCATCGACCCATATTGTCGACAAGGCACTGAGCAAGCTGGTGGCAGCTACATAATGGTGTGATAACAGTTTACAAAAAAAAAAAAAAAAAAAAAAAAAAAAAGTTCAAATGTGTGTGAAATCTTGTGGGACTTAACTGCTAAGGTCATCAGTCCCTAAGCTAACGCGCTACGCGCTACTTAACCTAAATAATCCTAAGGACAAACACACACACCCATGCCCGAGGGAGGACTCGAACCTCCACTGGGACCAGCCGCACAGTTCATGACTGCAACGCCTGAGACTGCTCGGCTAATCCCGCGCGGCTATCAGTTTACATAGAATGCACTGGGTCCTCTGCTCTAATTGAACCGGTCATTGACTGGAAATGGTTATGTTCGGCCACCTAAAGGTCATCTGCAGCCATTCATGGACTTCATGTTTCCAAAAGACGATGAATTTTTATGAATGGTGGGCTTCATGTAGTTCCCAAGTTGTGCAGCGACCGTAAAATATAAAATTACCAAATAAGCATCAACCAGTCACAAAATCAAGTTTTATTTATTCACTTTTGCAAATCGATTTCAACTGATTAACAGCCATCATTGGTGCTTTCAATGAATATGTGCCCTGAGTAGTAATACTGTCTTAAGCAGAGGTCTGCTACCTGTCACAGATAATTCTAACTCTAACCATTTAAATACCTTCTGATGATTTCTACATGCACGAAGTTACATTGACATGCCACATGTGTTATGAGTGTTCCACTCCTTTTTCAGGCAGTGTATTTGCTAATCAGCAAGTCAAACCAAAATATTATTGGTAAAGTTAAATTTGCAAAACAGTTGAAAGCTGGTGTTCTGAGAAACTATATCACTTGCAGCTACAGGAAATACGCAGATATGAGGTTGAATCACTCATCACATCATTAAGGAGTAAAGAATCCATCTGTATGACGAAATTTCAAATTTCATTACCAATACATTGCACCATAAATGTATTACTTCTGTAATCAGCCATCTGTACAATGTGTTGTCCAGGTATGTTAAGTTTCCTGACAGACTGAAATACTTGCTGGGGAAACCGCATTACAAACTGGGTGAAACAGATTGCTGGCCAATTCCTTTGCAATATTTTCAGAAGTTTTGTAAACAGCACTGTATAGGAGAGTTGCGGTACATCTCACTACAACTAACTGTTGTCGTAATTATAGACTGGTGTCACAAAAGCAGCGTCCACAAAGAATATTATTTTGTGACACCCCACCCTCACTTATCTGATTTTGGTGTGTGTTCACCCCAGCTAATTGACTAACAGATCAACAGAAAGTGCAAAACTGCCACAATGTCGGATAACGCAAAGAAAGTAATAAGGCCCTGTGACTCCTGATTGAACTGCGGTGGCAGTTTTGACATTAATTGGTTCAGAATTGATCCCTTTTAATTAAAAAGGGGTGCACATTGATGTTATATTCAGCTATTGAACACAGATGCAAATGTTGAACATAAAATTAATTAAGAAAGTGACTTGGGATTTCAACTACTTGACTGAAAACAGATGCAGTCGATTAGCACAGATTTATTTTAACTCACGACCTTCAATCATCACATTCCATGACTCTCCTCACAGGCAGTGGTAATAAGTTGCGTTTGCATGGAGTAAAGCGCGATAAATCAAAAGTAATTCCTATCAACTGACCCAGGCGTAATGCGATGTGTGAGAAGAAGTCTACAATACATGGCCCATGAAACCCTCATGGAAACTTTGCTGACGTGATCCAACAAATTAACCAGTGGCCGGAGCAGGCGCAATATCACCGAATACAGCGTAGCGGAGCGTCGTTGTTGTATGGACGTCGGCCAACCTCGTGGTGCTGCAAGGCTGCGCTCGTCTATTCACTCCTAGCTATCTTGCTCAGTACATAGCTGAACCAAAACCATCTATCTCCAAGCTCAATCGTTCCATTTGCTAAGTCCTAAACTGCAGAGATGCTCACTCTTTCTCAGGCAAGCTGAGTAAAGAACGCCACGTCCGCACTCTAGGCAAGCTGGGAACAGAAAACCTCTACAGAGACATCTCACAGTCTGCTCTTCACCTTGGTTTCCCCTCCAGCAAACTCACTTACGCCAATTGCAGGGCAAGTCGCGTTAATTATGCGTCGCTTCCCAGCGTCGACCAATGCCTGCTCTGGGAAGTGAACAAATTCCCACAAAATTTGCTTTCCTCTCAACTTCTGCTATTTTGCTCCTCCCAGGCCACCCATCAAGGTTAGCGTCAGCACAAACACCAATTTTTCCGCAATTCTGACTCCCAGGAGAGTACTTCAAATTCCTTGGTCCTACATTCCCATCGGAGGCCGGCGTATTTCATGCTGTCGCTCTTCACATGATTTGCTTCAGGCTCTGCGGACCATGAATTCACCGTGAAGTTGCTATAGTCACGAACATGCATATTTTGACCTCTGTTGACTGCTCCACCATAGCTTTGTGCGGCTTTCTCGCATGTTTCCCTGAAAACGGGACGACGGACATTTATCAACAGGCGTACAAGTTCTCTGTCTGCTTCCCGGTAAACCAGCATGGGGTCGGGGTCAACCACCCATGCTGTCACTCATCTTAAGGCGGCTGGAGGCAGCGCCGCATTTCCGCTTTCTCAGAGCTTGAGCCACTCTAAGGTGCCTATTGTCGCTTCCCTTCACCGGTCCCCAGCTGGCCACGGTCAACTCTAAATACTTCCCTGGGGTAAACTAGCGTCCAGTAAATCGACTCGTTTCCACAAAGTTTTCATGCCGTGTGAATTACTTTCAAACCTGAAACACATATGTAACGTAGCAGCGATGGTGAGGCATGATAAAATCTTTGACCAGAGAGCCTTTTATCGTGGTTAGTCTGCGCTTGACCGCGCGAGTGTTGCGAGCAGTACTCTAGTAGTCGTTGCGAGCAGCACTCTGTCGGTAGCAGTAGCTCAGTTCAGTTGCGTCCAGTAGTCGCTCAGTAGTCGTCGTGCAGTGTACTCAGTAGTAGTCGTGCAGTACAGTTGCGAGCAGTCTGTCAGTGGGCAGTCTGTGAGCAGTGCAGTATGTCGGTAGTAGCAGTCGAGTGCAGTTGTGTGTGAGGAGTCGGCGGGCGTCGACATGGCACTCTGGTCAAGATACAGGACGAGCTATATTATTTTTAAATGCGCTCAGCTAATAATGTAAATTAACTGTAACTAATTTATGCAATAATCGCCCCAATAATAATTTTGATTTCAAAGCAATTTTCAACAAAAGAACCAGTTAATTGAACCAACGATTTCCTTCCATTTCCTTTAAAGAAAAGTTTCAGTTAAATTTCAAAAAAAAAAAAATATATTATTTGCAATGCATTTCCTCCAAGCCGTGGCCAACAATAAGAGCAGAAACTTGACATGCAGTTTCAATGAGGTAAGAAATTAATTCTGATTTTTGCACAGGGCGAAAGAACGATATTTCGGTTTAATTGAATTTTCATTGTCACTGAAGTTTCATTAGCACTGAATTATCTTTTATTATATTTTTTGTGGGAGCTTACACCAGAGTCAGACTGCGAAGTTCACATTTTATTGCCTTTGTCAGTACATTTCATTGCAGGGAGGTTACGTTTGGCCCCATTTCTATTAAAATAATATCTTTCAAAATTTCTCTGGGGAGCTTACACTTAGCTCAATGACCATTACCATTTCTATTAAATATTGTCTTTTTAAAAATTCTCCGGAAAGGTTACACTTAGCTCAATGATCATTAGCAGTCTTAAATAATATCTTTTAAATTTCTGTGGAAAGGTTACACTTGGCGACACCCAGTCGAGGATCGAATTTCGTTGAGAGTCTTTTGAACAATATTTGCTTAAATATAATTAGAATTTGGAGCAACGCTTTTACTAATCTTGTGACTTTCATTCTACAGGTCGACGGCAATTCATTGCTCTGTTGTATTTGTGTGTTGTTTTTGCATTGTGCTTATTTGTTTTGTGAATAATTTTGACTATTGTAAAAATGCCGCGAAAGACTGTGAATAGTGTTTCGCGAGGTGTTATGAATGAAATTACCGACTCAAACAACTTTACCGATAGGGCTTGTGACACGCAGTGTAATGATGACAATTCTGCGTTCACTAATAGTCAGTGCGTTCCAACCATTAATAATGATGTGGACCTTAATGATGAACAAACGAACTCGATTGTGTCTTCTGTTGATTTGACGACAATTGATGACGCGGGGCGCAATATAGTAATGAGCGCTGCCCAGCTTAACACAACCGGTTTACTAAATTCACGTGACGAACAGACAAATTTGTCTAATGAAAATGGACAGTGTTCTGAAAGTACGATGGATACATTTAATTCCGAAATAGCAACGCACAGTATACATTCGATAAGCAGACCTTTTTGTGAATCTCAGAATAACCAAATGGTTACGGAAAATGAGACAATTCCAGATCCAGCATTAATTAGCACAGAGAACAGAAATGCTAATTTTCTATCGGATCCAATTATGGCATTTTTGCTACAAAATTTGAGACAACTTAGAGAACAGAACAAACAAGATAACGAAAATCTCAAGCAGCACTTAAATGAAAAACTTGACAATAATAACGAAAAACAAGACAAACTTAGTGAACAGGTCAAACAAGATAACGAAAAACTCAAACAATATTTAAATGAAAAATTAGACAACCATTTCAAACAACTTAGCGAACTCACAAACGAAAAACAAGACGACCTTAAAGAACAGAACAAACAAGTTAGTGAGCAGATTACAGCTGTTACCGTGCAATGTCAAGACAATAAAGAACAATTACGTGAGGATACTGAGGCTTGTGCTAATAACAGTAATGAAGAAGTTGGCACTGTTGCACAAGAATTAAGTAGCACACGTGTAGGCACAACAGAATCACATGAAGACGAAGTTAATGCAGTTACTGAACAATGCCGTAAAAACGCAGTACAGATACGCGACGAGTTTAATTTAGAGCCACTGGAAGTTTCACACACTCTGAATAAGGAAATTGTTAATAAAAGTGAACGACACAACAACCAAATTGACGAAAGTATTAAAGTAACAGAATTAACAATTATTTCAGTCACCAATACGTCACAGAACCCGCCACGTTGCGAGCATTTGTCAGAGTCACGCAGCGTGTATAACGTGAACAATTTACAGAGACTACGGGAATTAAAATCCGAAAAGCTAGGCGACTTAAAATCTGAAAAGCTACGCAACTTGAAAGTACGAAATGACACAGACAAACAGATTCACACACAAACCCGAACGTGTTTTCAAATTCAATGACGAGAACGTAGATTACGAGCAATTTTTATCCGCAAGAAAATGTAAAGAATTTAATAATGACAGAACACAGGTACACGCTTTGAGCTGTATACGACAATTTATTTTTGTACCTTCACCGCTATTGCGTGTAATGCGGAAGCTAGCTTTGAACCTGATGCGACAATTTGCTATTGCATTTTCATCAGCATTGCCTGTAATGAGGAAACTTGAATTAACATGGTTACAACAATTTGCCTTTGGAATTTTACCGCCATTGCCTGCAACGCAAAAGCTACAATTTATTTGCAGTGCGTAAATGACCTCAGGGGATTCATTACGCTTTAATGAATATGTGCCGTAGCGTGCATAGGGCCCCGAGCTGTAGTAGTGCTGTTTCATCTTTAGTTTTCTGCACTGCTGCCTTCTCTTCTACTATCCTTTATATCTATCAAAACTGCTCTTTAACTATTGCTCTTTATACAATTAAGAAACGTTGTAATGAAAACCCAATAAGACAAATTTTTACGGAATGTGACAATTTTCATTAGGCACTCGAGAAATGACAACTACGAGAACTTTAATAACAGATAAAATCGTAATCATCAGTATGTACAAAATTTTCGGCAGTCGCAACCACATTTTAGTAACAATAGATGTTTTTCACCACAACAGCATGAAAGTCAGCCGCTTAGCATACCTAACCAACAATGCAGTCTACAAGGTCAACCGAACTTGAATGTTTCGCCGCGTGCATGTATAGTCCCAGATCCAACAAATAGTAACGCACAGCAGCAAGGAAATAACTACGTATAGAAAACACAGTATTTGAATTCCTATCGCAATGCACCGTATAGAAGTGACTATCATGACCAACGTAAAAATAATGAGCACAATTTTCAGCGTACATTTGATAACAGTCGATCTTTTCAGCAGCAAGAACATCAGCAACAACACATTATCGTGAATGATCCATACAATAGGTGTCATCCATAGCGTAATACGTCTGGAAGAAGTAATAGAACTGTTCAAATAGTAGAAATGCCACAACATCCTCCTGATAATAATAACACGTCAGATAGAATCTGACTAGATACTGTACAGGACGCATGTTCCAGTAAAACAAGCACTACCTTAGACACGCAAAATGTTGTTCACGAAAATGTAATTACTTTTCACGATATCAGAGACACTCTTTGGCAGGAAAGACCATTTGTTCTGAAAACTATTTCACATCCTGTTATCGAAATTAAAATTAGTTCATCGAAATTTTCAGCAGTAATTGATTCCGGATCACCTATATCAGTAATAAATGAAGAAACTTTTAACGAGTGTAACAAAGAGAATACGTATCCGACATTACCATTAGGCAAAACAAAAGTGAAAGGAGCAGTACCGAGTAGAGGAGTAGACGTTAAATTACAGACGCATTTATCATTTTGTATCGGAGGTCATACTTTCCACTCAAATTTTTGGATTGTTCCTTTATTGACAACAGACGTTATTTTAGGTACGAATTTTCTGGTACAACACGACGCAGTCATTGATTTTCAGAATTCTTATTTAATGTTAAAGGATGAAAATGCACAACTTGCTTTAGAATTTCAGCACTCTTTATCTGCGGAAGAACAAACAATTAACCGCACAGAGGTCATTTCCGCAACAAGTACCATAGACTGTAATCCCACATTGTTCACGGATACGTACGTACATAACTGTAATACTCCAGACGAAGCTGACTACGACGTAATTCAAATGATTTCCGATAAAGTTAGACAAAGCAGTGCATCTACAGACGACGAACGAACGCACTTACACAAAATTCTTTTACAGCAAGCTCCAGTTTTTGACAACGTTCCTGGTACTATGTCCGGCTTTATGTATGAATTTCAAGTTAAACAGCACGACACATTTAAAGCAAAGCATTATCCCATTCCATACATTCACAGAGAACAAGTTAATGAAGAGTAGCAGGATATGCTTGACCAAGGAATTATTGAACCGGCAGTTAGTCCGTACATAAACCCGTTACATATTGTTAAGAAAAAAGATGGCTCACTTCGCCTTGTTCTTGATTCACGTCACATTAATGACATTATTATTAATGAAAGAGATCGACCACAGACTTTAGAGGAACTGTTACAGAAATTTCATGGTACGACTATTTATTCTACACTAGATTTGAAATCGGGATTTTGGCAAATTCAACTTCATCCGAATTGCAGAAAATACACAGCATTTCTCTGTTTTGGCGACTGTTGTCAATTTTGCAAATTACCATTCGGCTTAACTATTTCTTGTGCAGCTTTTATTCGCGGTTTGAACACTATACATCCGACAGAACTTAAGGACAGAATTACGACGTATGTAGACGACATTCTTATCGCAGAAGCTAACTGGTCTGAACACAATCTGATTCTTGAACAACTGTTACAAACTTTTCGTGCACAAGGACTTACAGTTAATCTTAGTAAATCGCACTTTGGCAAAACTTCTATAAAATTTCTTGGCCACGTAATTTCAGCAGAAGGCATTGCACCTGATCCGGAAAAACTTCAAGCTCTACGTGACATTACTGTTCCTACGACAAAGAAGCAATTACGCAGTTTTTTGGGCTTAATTAACTTTTTTCGTAAATTTATTCATCACTCTGCTTTAGACACACCCAGATTATGCCAATTAACAGGTAAAAACAGTATTCCGAGAACTAACAGAGGTTTTTGCTACATCTTTGTCGCTGTTGAGCTCACTTCAAAATTTGTTACTTTCACTCCGTTACGCAAAGCTACTGCTAAAACTGTTTCGACAGCATTTGTAAAACATTTTCTATTTCATGTAGGGCATGTGATGTGTTGAATGCACCACTTTTATCGCACCCAGATCTTACTAGAAATTTTTCCATTGCCACCGACAGTTCCAACACCGCTTTAGGCGTACACATTTTCCAGGAAATTGAAGAAGATGGTTCAATAGTAATTAAAAACATCGCATTTGCAAGTCGCATTCTGTCACCTGCTGAACGAAATTATTCCGTTACAGAATTGGAAACATTATGTGTTGTATGGGCTTTTACGAGATTTAGGCACTTTCTTTATGGCAGACATACCACCGTTTACACAGACCACAGAGCAATACAATTTTTACTTTCGGCTAAATTCACTCACGACAGATTAAGCAGATGGAAACTTTATTTACAGGAATTTAATTTTACAATAGTTCACGTTCCCGGCACACAAAATGTTATAGCAGACGCACTATCGCGTTCTCTGAGCAACAATCAGCAAGACGTAGCAACCAACTTCTGCAAAGCAAATTTCAGTGTCATGTACATTCAGCAAGTTGCATTTGAAAACTTTGTTTCATCGTCATTACAGGACATAGCAAAGGAGCAAAATAAAGACAACGTGTGGAAAGAAATTAAACACCTTTGGCAAGATAGGAATAAAGTTACGATTAGAAACCATTACACTGTACGCAATGACATTCTGTTTCGCCGCTCTCATCCTGACAGCAACAATTGGTTATTATGCATTCCTGACGAACTGGTTAACAAATTAATCTGGTACACTGATTTAAGTTACGCACATTACGGAGCACGAAAATGTTTTCTTATACTGAGACAGAACTGTTATTTTACCAACATGGAGAAACGTATACGACGAGTTTTAGCGTCTTGTAAAATTTGCCAGAAAGCTAAATCAGACACCACTTCACATATTCCTCCTTTATATCCCATTGTACCTGTTAAATTAAGACATATGGCCGCAGTAGACATTTTTGCCCAATTCCGAGAACTAACAGAGGTTTTTGCTAGATCTTTGTCGCTGTTGAGCTCACTTCAAAATTTGTTACTTTCACTCCGTTACGCAAAGCTACTGGTAAAACTGTTTCGACAGCATTTGTAAAACATTTTCTATTTCATCTAGGGCATGTGATGAAAATAATTTCTGACAATGGATCACAATTTCGTTGTGCCATATGGACACGCATGTTACGAGCTAGAAACATTTCTCCGATTTATACACTCCTGGAAATGGAAAAAAGAACACATTGACACCGGTGTGTCAGACCCACCATACTTGCTCTGGACACTGCGAGAGGGCTGTACAAGCAATGATCACACGCACGGCACAGCGGACACACCAGGAACCGCGGTGTTGGCCGTCGAATGGCGCTAGCTGCGCAGCATTTGTGCACCGCCGCCGTCAGTGTCAGCCAGTTTGCCGTGGCATACGGAGCTCCATCGCAGTCTTTAACACTGGTAGCATGCCGCGACAGCGTGGACGTGAACCGTATGTGCAGTTGACGGACTTTGAGCGAGGGCGTATAGTGGGCATGCGGGAGGTCGGGTGGACGTACCGCCGAACTGCTCAACACGTGGGGCGTGAGCTCTCCACAGTACATCGATGTTGTCGCCAGTGGTCGGCGGAAGGTGCACGTGCCCGTCGACCTGGGACCGGACCGCAACGACGCACGGATGCACGCCAAGACCGTAGGATCCTACGCAGTGCCGTAGGGGACCGCACCGCCACTTCCCAGCAAATTAGGGACACTGTTGCTCCTGGGGTATCGGCGAGGACCATTCGCAACCGTCTCCATGAAGCTGGGCTACGGTCCCGCACACCGTTAGGCCGTCTTCCGCTCACGCCCCAACATCGTGCAGCCCGCCTCTAGTGGTGTCGCGACAGGCGTGAATGGAGGGACGAATGGAGACGTGTCGTCTTCAGCGATGAGAGTCGCTTCTGCCTTGGTGCCAATGATGGTCTTATGCGTGTTTGGCGCCGTGCAGGTGAGCGCCACAATCAGGACTGCATACGACCGAGGCACACAGGGCCAACACCCGGCATCATGGTGTGGGGAGCGATCTCCTACACTGGCCGTACACCACTGGTGATCGTCGAGGGGACACTGAATAGTGCACGGTACATCCAAACCGTAAACGAACCCATCGTTCTACCATTCCTAGACCGGCAAGGGAACTTGCTGTTCCAACAGGACAATGCACGTCCGCATGTATCCCGTGCCACCCAACGTGCTCTAGAAGGTGTAAGTCAACTACCCTGGCCAGCAAGATCTCCGGATCTGTCCCCCATTGAGCATGTTTGGACTGGATGAAGCGTCGTCTCACGCGGTCTGCACGTCCAGTACGAACGCTGGTCCAACTGAGGCGCCAGGTGGAAATGGCATGGCAAGCCGTTCCACAGGACTACATCCAGCATCTCTACGATCGTCTCCATGTGAGAATAGCAGCCTGCATTGCTGCGAAAGGTGGATATACACTGTACTAGTGCCGACATTGTGCATGCTCTGTTGCCTGTGTCTATGTGCCTGTGGTTCTGTCAGTGTGATCATGTGATGTATCTGACCCCAGGAATGTGTCAATAAAGTTTCCCCTTCCTGGGACAATGAATTCACGGTGTTCGTATTTCAATTTCCAGGAGTGTATATCCAAGTACCATGCTTCTTCGAACCCTTGTGAACGGTTAATGAAAGAAATTGGTAAGCTGTGCCGAATATACTGCCACAAAAGACATATTGATTGGGATACACACATACTCTCATTCCAAAATGTAATTAATTCGATTCCAAATGAATCCACTATGCTAACTCCGTCTGTTATACTGAAAAACGTTGAACCACCAAACAAAATTAAAGAATTAGTAAACTTCCCTACCTGTCGTCGACTAAGACACCACGAAATAATTGACATTGCGCTGAACAACATCAAATGTGCCGCAGAGCGCCGGAGAAGACAGCAAAAACAGGTATGTACACGCCGCGACTTTCACGTTGGACAGAAGATATTAGTACGTACACACTATTTATCCAGCAGAATGAAAGGTAAGTGCAGTAAATTTGAACTTCTATACGCAGGTCCATATCGGATTCGCAGCATTCCTCATCCCAATGTTGTACACGTCGAAACTTTGAGAACCAGAAAATCGAAAGGCAACCACCATTGGTCAAATATTAAACCCTTTATTGAATGAAGACACTTTGTGATTCGACACACTATGACGCCATTTACTAATTTTTTATGACTACTTATGCAATTATATTCACATGACTAATTACTGATGATTATCGTATTTTTTCTTGGCAAGTGCCCGGCAAGGTAAGGTTAGCAGGTCGTTTTTCTTGTCGTTACACATCAGACCGTGCACATTTTCCATTTTTTTTTGTGTATATGATTGTATTCCAGTTTTGTTTGTATGCACTGTGAAATAGTTAAGATACAACACACACCAGTTGACTTTGACATTTTTGTTGCCCTATGATATCTCAACATCGTGACTGCTTTACATTTTTCTTTTTGCTGCTGCATTGTATTATTCTATGTACATTTTGCCTCTGAACACTGTCAAGGTCTTTGACATATTACGTTTTCTGTCATGTTATGCTGTATGGTTAATTATGTCACCATAAACCAGTCATTATTTAGTGGGTATATGATTTAAATGCAAGACATTAATCTTTGTTCATCAATTTCAGAAAGAAATGATGCGTGTAAGAAATAAATTCAACAGAAATGGGAATTTCACCTACGGAATAAACGAAAGAAGATGCAATAACTTTATGAGGAAGAGTAAATGGATCAGGATTAACAAGCATTAACAAGAATATACTATACTCATCGTAGAATAGCAGTCTTAACTAATTTTTTCTTTCAGAATACAAGGCGATTGATGCAGGCTGTCAGACAGAACTACACATCTTAGTTTTAGTGATGAAATATGCTAGAGATAAGGAATAGTTCTATAATGAGTAATGAAGTTATTTTTTTGCAGATGATAATGAATGCTGATGAATAATGATGAAGGATATGCTGTTATGAATAATGAAGTTTTTCTTTATAGGTGATGATAATAATGAAGTTATGATAATATGAATAATGAAGTGATTGATAATGAAGTTTTTTTTTTCCTTACAGATGAGGATAATGTTGAAGTTATGTATTTGTGCTATGTAGTTATTTAAGTATTTGTTGCAGTTTGCTTTGACAGCAGGTGTTATATTGCATAGTAGGATGACGGAAAGTTTTGGAAAGGACAGCTATGAACACATTTTTATACACATTTCACTACCTGTTAATTCGAAGTTCACTACTTTTCAGCATAGTAAGTGTTTCTTCTTTCAGGTCAATAATCCATTTTGTATTTTTTTTTCCAGTAGAAGCTTTTCATGATACTTACTAAACCTGTTACTTATTATACCTGTTCTAGTACTTGCATTTTTATTTTTTTACCCATTTGTATCTATCATTTATAAATGTGATCACATATACTGCCTTGTTACATAACCTTGCTACAGCTGACTCATGACGAATGACGTTACCTATCCTCATTTGCAGCAATAGGTCAAAAGCAAATAGTGTTATGCCTCAGCAATTAATTATCGATCCCAACACAATGCATTGCTAGCACACAAAACAAATATATATATATATATATATTTAAAATAATGCTTTGTAACTGGCTAATAACTGCCACTGTTTATTGTAATGAGACTACTTATAATGCCCGTGATTATTAATGCTATGATTGTAATTAGCTGATTTTTAATAATGACTTCTTAATGATCTGAATAACACTGAATGAGGAACAATGTTTTATTGTAATGAGACTACTTATAATGCCCATGATTATTAATGCTATGATTGTAATTAACTGATTTTTAATTATGACTTCTTAATGATCTGAATAATACTGAATGATGAACAATGTTTTATTCTATTCAATACTTGCTGGCCACTGAGTGCCAATAATTAATGTCACTAAATGAATTACATTATTAATTATGCCATTAATTAGCTCCTGTTTTCAATGATGATTTTTCATGTTCTATTACTGGCCATTGAGTGCCAATAATTAATGTCACTAAATGAATTATGTTATTAGTTATGCTGTTAATTAGCTCTTGTTTTCAGTGTTGACTTTTCATGTTTTGGTAAATGGCCAATGAGTGCCAATAATTTGTATAACTCAATGTATTATGTTAATGCTAGGCCAATAATTGACTCTCCTTTTCAATTAAGACGTCTGATGAACATTATTCTGTCATACTAAATATGCTTTGTAACTGGCCAAGGACTGCCACTGTTTATTGTAATACGATTACCCATGATGCCAATAATTTAATTTTATGAACATTATTCTGTAATACTAAATACATGGTACAGAAATGTTCAATAACTAGGCTATGAATGCCGCAAACTACTACTGTAATTCTCAATATTATGTGACTTAATGTCCTTCGCCTTATGAGCTAACTACCCTGAATTACTGGAATGTCGATTTGTCCTGTCCATCCTCATGATCATGGAGCACTATATTTGGTTCTTGCACTAATTCTACGTTGGTGTGCCTTGTAAAAGCGTGGTGTTGACACGACATGCTGTC
The DNA here is from genome assembly GCF_021461385.2 of Schistocerca piceifrons. Taxonomy (NCBI): domain Eukaryota; kingdom Metazoa; phylum Arthropoda; class Insecta; order Orthoptera; family Acrididae; genus Schistocerca; species Schistocerca piceifrons. The sequence continues at coordinate 114,360,769 of NC_060144.1, read as the reverse complement.
CACCACCGTGAGCGATGAAGACGTTATTATGGTCGCACTGTTTGGTGTACCTAGTGTACTGCCAAAATGAAAACATGGAACATTACTACGACAGTTCAGTGTCTTGGCTACGCTGATAAATTCTGATGGGAAAAGAACTTCAAATTGTGTCACTTGGTGTTGTACTTCTGTGGAAAGATATGGACTTTCAGAACAGCTGTGTGCAATCTAAAGTGCTACAACCATGATGCAATCCTTTCCTTTCCTATCCTAATAGTGAAAATCATTTTTTTGCTAACATCATTTATGTTCATGGGTTATACATTTTTTTTCGATTCGCTGAACTCCAGTGCGAGTACACTTATGGCACTTGTCGACATGATTTTTTGCCATTATGTTTATTTGTTGTGAAAATGCTAAAGACATTTTTTCGATTTGTTCTGAAGTACAGTATATGTGCACTCTTGTCTTTTATATTGTATATACATTTTTATTTTGATGATATGTTCTGAACTACAGTGAATGTGCACTTAGGTTATGTGTTAATATGTTTTCTACCGAACTTCAGTGCCTGTGCACTTTTCTCATTTTTCAATATGATTTGTACTCATTCTGTATACCTTTTATGATTTCCTGATATGTTCATTACTTCAGTGCATATGCACTTTTGTCAGTTGTTACTCATTGTATACACATTTCGTCATTTGCTGATATGTCCTCAACTGCAGTGCATGTGCACTCATGTCACTTGTCAACATGATTTTCTGCCATTCTGTTTATTTGTTCTGAAAATGCTACAGAATTTTTTCACTGCGTATGCACTCTGTTATCTGTCAAATAATTTGTATATACATTTTTCTGATTTGCTACTATGTTTTGTACTCACATTTTGTCTTTGTCTGATATATTTTGTACTTGGTGCGTGTGCACATTTAATTTATGTACTACATTTGAATATTCTGTAAATTGTAAAAATTTCTTGCGATGGCAAGTCCAAATGACTCACCATCGCTGCCAAATTTTTGCCCCCCCCAGTGGAGGGTTATGAAACACGTATGTAACGTAGCAGCGATGGTGAGGCATGATAAACTCTTTGACCAGAGAGCCTTTTATCGTGGTTAGTCTGCGCTTGACCGCGCGAGTGTTGCGAGCAGTACTCTAGTAGTCGTTGCGAGCAGCACTCTGTCGGTAGCAGTAGCTCAGTTCAGTTGCGTCCAGTAGTCGCTCAGTAGTCGTCGTGCAGTGTACTCAGTAGTAGTCGTGCAGTACAGTTGCGAGCAGTCTGTCAGTGGGCAGTCTGTGAGCAGTGCAGTATGTCGGTGGTAGCAGTCGAGTGCAGTTGTGTGTGAGGAGTCGGCGGGCGTCGACATGGCACTCTGGTCAAGATACAGGACGAGCTATATTATTTTTAAATGCGCTCAGCTAATAATGTAAATTAACTGTAACTAATTTATGCAATAATCGCCCCAATAATAATTTTGATTTCAAAGCAATTTTCAACAAAAGAACCAGTTAATTGAACCAACGATTTCCTTCCATTTCCTTTAAAGAAAAGTTTCAGTTAAATTTCAAAAAAAAAAATATATTATTTGCAATGCATTTCCTCCAAGCCGTGGCCAACAATAAGAGCAGAAACTTGACATGCAGTTTCAATGAGGTAAGAAATTAATTCTGATTTTTGCACAGGGCGAAAGACCGATATTTCGGTTTAATTGAATTTTCATTGTCACTGAAGTTTCATTAGCACTGAATTATCTTTTATTATATTTTTTGTGGGAGCTTACACCAGAGTCAGACTGCGAAGTTCACATTTTATTGACTTTGTCAGTACATTTCATTGCAGGGAGGTTACGTTTGGCCCCATTTCTATTAAAATAATATCTTTCAAAATTTCTCTGGGGAGCTTACACTTAGCTCAATGACCATTACCATTTCTATTAAATATTGTCTTTTTAAAAATTCTCCGGAAAGGTTACACTTAGTTCAATGATCATTAGCAGTCTTAAATAATATCTTTTAAATTTCTGTGGAAAGGTTACAAACCATCACCCGACATTAATTATTCCAATACGTCCATACTATACCCTCTACAAGATGCATTGTCAGTCATTTTGTTCAGCCCTACTGTTCGCTCAAAGGGAGTTAGGTGATCTTTAATGACTTCATGTAAGGGGCATAGTTCTTGCCATCTTACAATTTATTCTTTTGTATCTGAGGCTATGGGTGGACTAAACTATAGCTTGAGGGCAACAGGTGTTTTCTTTGATTTCACGAAAGTATTTGATGGTGTGGACCATGCAGTTCTTTTGCACTAGTGGAACATAATGCAGCAGTGTGAAAATTAATTGGGACAAGACGATTTAACTTTAACTGTGCACTTTTATTGGTATATGTATAATACAGTTACTAACTTACTCAATATTAATAAATAATTGGTGCTCCTTTTGCATTAATGAGCTTCTGAACACATTGTGGAATAGATTCGACCAGGTTAGAGCAAGTGTTTAGTAGTTCACCTCCACGAAACCACACTTTTACCACAATTACTAACATGCGTTCTTTTGCTGTCCATCATTTTATCAAGACGCCTTTTCATGATACTCCACAAATTCTGTAAGTGATTTAAGTGCGATAAATTAGCAGGCCACTGAAAGACATTAACGTCGTTTTTCTTTCCATGAAGTTCTTGACTGCTTTAGAAGTGTGACACTTGGCCAGATCATGTTGAAATGTTCCTCCATCATCTGCTAAGGTCTGTAGGAATGGCACAATACTGAGCCTATGATTTCCTTATATTTGTCTGAATTCAACACGCCTTTAATAGGAACTGGTGTCCAAGGACCACTTGTAGTGAAGAAACACCAAAACATTTATTGTGAGGGTGCTTTGCACACTGTTTGAGATGCTCAGCTCTCGCTGCCTCATGGATGCTTCGCCAAACAATCCTCCCTCTGTGTCCTTGAACAACAAAACGGGACACATCACTGAAAAATACAAATTTACAGTCGTTGGAGGTACAAGTTTTATATGTTTAGGCCATGTCAACCATATCTTTTTTCATGGCAAGTGTTAAAAACAGTTCCTTTATTGACTTTCGTGCCTTCGTCTCACAAGCAAAAAGCCTACACCATACCGCTCAAGAGTCAATTCCAACCCCTGTAGCTAATGAATATCTTTACTTATTTTGTGAGGGTGAATTCCTGTTTCTAAGTAGGGGTTTACTAGCTCTATAGTTGATTTCCGTTAATGTCCACATCTACCTTCTTCTCTTTGGAGACAATGAGGCAGTATCACTGTATGCCCTTACAAATCTTGAATCGCTAGATTTTCCCACACCAACAACAGAGTAAAGGTCTCTTAATAGTTACAGACGTGTGTTCATGGAGAGCAACTATTTTCCCTTCTTCTTAGATGAAATGTCCATTTTAACACAAATATGAAGCTTTCCCGTTGAGAACAAAGGGATAACACAGGTTGTTGCTTCATATAAAAGCACTCAGCTGAACTGGAGGGGACCCACAACTGTTGTTCGTAGTCAAAGAACAAAAATCCGCCAAGATTCCGGCGTTTAGGCTGATAAAATTGTCTGCAGCTAAACAAATTCAATTTCTGGTAAAATATGAGTTTGTCCCAATTAATTTGCACATTACTGTACAAATGAAGTAACTGTTGGGGTAGTCAGTAACATCAGCACGTGGCTTTCTGAAAACTGATTGATTCTCAACTGCAACAAAACGCAGTGCATTTAGTTACTGAAATGGAATTCTAGTAAAAGGGAATTTTGCTGTCACTTGATGACCACAAATGCAATGAAGTCGACTGTTTCAAATTATTAGGGCTAAGTGTATAACTTAGTGGTGCTGTTTTCAGTATACGAATTATCCCCACTGCATCTAACACTGAAATGCGGAAGCTTTTTTGTGTTTCTTACTGTCACATTATTGTCTTGTATGGTGTTATATTTTGGGCCAACTCGATGCACGCATCAAGCTTATTCTCGGCTCCCAAAAGGGTGATTAGCCTAATCTGCGTTTTTAGATCTGCGAACTTTGTGTAATGTATTGTTCAGGTTTATCAGAATTTTAACTCTGTCATCCACATGCATATATTCCGTCATGGATTTTTATTGACAGTATTGACCATCCCTGTGCATACGCTCCACCACTGAATTTTTTATTGACAATGCTGATTCATTGAGAAGAAATGGCTGCATTTATTCAGCGAACTTGGGCGGAAAAACGGTACGCTCTCTGACAACACACCCTTATGCACTGTGCAGAGTGGCGCGTAAAGTTGAGGAGGTTTAATTTTCAATAGGCTTCCAGCAGAACTGAAAAAGTTAACTGATAAGCCCTAGGTTTTCAAATTCAAGTTGAAAGTGTTCATTGTGGTACACTCTTTCTACTCTGTATAGGTGTTCCCCGCAATAGTTGATAACTTTATTCTGTAATGTTTCACTTATTCCTATACTCTCACATTTTTTCGTTTCTGTTTAATTTTTTAAATTCTTTTGCTTATAACCCAGTAATCAGCATTCTGTAAATAATATACGATTCGTAGCCTGGTCAGGTATATCTGGGCTCGCATGGTCTCACGGAAATGATAGAAAAACCCACAAGAAGGGCCTACAGATTTTTCAAGGTATTGAGGGCGTTGCTGCAGAGCATGTGCAATACAGCGCGACTCCACTGCGGGTATAGATGCACGACATGTAGGCAATGGATTAATGTGACATTCGTGTCTTGATGCCGTGTGTGCATGCTGGATGCAAAAACGGAACTATCGCGACGTTAGTACCAAATACATCCAAGCATGACCAGCTCGCTGTTATTCTTTCTTTGGCTGCCGAAGGACAAACGCTGGTAGACATCCATCGTAGAATGAAGAATGTTTATGGGGCAGAAAGTCTGTCAAATACCACTGAATGATACCTGTCGTCTTTTGCTAGTGCAGGGTACTGGTAGGATCAGCTTCGCGAAATATCACCGTTCTGATTTCCGAAATGCCAAGTACGACTATGCAAGTACAGCTTGCGATCGCTTGACTAGAACAAGTATAAAACATAAAATTTCTGATCAGTGGGCCAAATTTATTTAAATATTAATTAATTAAACTCATAAAAAAGCGCCACCTCACAGATTATTTGATGACTGAATAAAATACCAGTCCATGTATTGGATACACAATAATCATGATGGTAATTGAAATGCCGTGTGGCTAGGGCCTCCCGTTGGGTAGACCGTTCGCCTGGTGCAGGTCTTTCAAGTTGACGCCACTTCGGCGACTTGCGTGTCGATGGGGATGAAACGATGATCATAAGGATAACACAACACCCAGACCCTGAGCGGAGAAAATCTCCGACCCAGCCGGGAATCGAACCCGGGCCGTTATGTATAACATTCCGTCGCGCTGACCACTCAGCTACCAGGGGCGGACAATAATCATGATAAATTTCATTGAAACAAAATGCACTGATTTTGAGGATCCTGATTAGTGAGCGAAATGGCGCTGTGAGATGTATTAGAAACGGATTTAGCAATAATTAATATTTGTATCCTCATTAAAAGTAAAACACACACACAGATGTTAAGATAAAACACAGTTACTTGGAATGTTGACGTGTGACTCGCGACACACAGTACATTATACAACTGGACCGACACATGTGGTGCAAAATTACTGGTTACGATTTATCAAGATCACACTCACCACGTTCACACTGATCACGCACATAACGGAAGACAGAATTTAAAAGAAAGGTTCCCCCACTCCTCGTGTAAGCTCACTCGGTCAGATTGCGATTTGGTTTAATGATCAATTTCAGAGAATAAAGGCCACTTCTGAAATTCCGTATAACTCAGTAAATTTAGCAAACATGAGCACATCTACTCCGCAATGAAACTGAGGCTTCAGTTCGAACACGAGAGGCATTTGCGTCGAATTGAAGCCTCATGGTTTATAAACAGAAGCACGTGGTGCAGCAAAGTACAGGCTGCTACGTCTGTTGGAATGAAACACAAACTGGACGGTAAATTAAATAAAATTTAATACAAGCGTTCAACAAATCACATAACACATTCATACACAACACACAAAACTAAAGGAAACTGTAAATCACGTGGCGACACAGCTCGTCCACGTCAAGTTGCAGTTGCACAATTTATTTCATCTAAAAAAGTGAATGCTGAGTGATATAATTGGTGCGGCATGGTTATCAAAGCCACACACCACAGTGGCCACCGGAAACTCAAACAAAGCTAACACTTCCACACGTCAACTTAGCAACTAGAGATACTACTCAGAGCACCGGCGTCCTACTAGGGAAGAACAAAACTTGTAAGTAGGCTGTCTAGGTTTTTATATTGGTAACGCCACGTAGCGCTCTGTATGAAAATCACTGGCTGTGCTGTGTGCAGTCTGTGGCTGGTTTGCATTGTTGGAATTTGCTATTGTAGTGTTGGGCAGTTGGCTGTTAACAGCGCGTAGCGTTGCGCAGTTGGAGGTGAACCGCCAGCAGTGGTGGATGTGGGGAGAGAGATGGCGGAGTTTTGAGAGCGGGTGATCTGGACGTGTGTCCATCAGAGACAGTAAATTTGTAAGACTGGATGTCACGAACTGATATATATATTATGACTTTTGAACATTATTAAGGTAAATACATTGTTTGTTCTCTATCAAAATCTTTCATTTGCTAACTATGCCTATCACTAGTTAGTGCCTTCAGTAGTTAGAATCTTTTATTCAGCTGGCAGTATTGGCGCGAGCTGTATTGCAATAGTTTGAGTAACGAAGATTTTGGTGAGGTAAGTGATTCATGAAAGGTATAGGTTATTGATAGTCAGGGCTATTCTTTTGTAGGGATTTTTGAAAGTCAGATTGCGTTGCGCTAAAAAATATTGTGTGTCAGTTTAAGCACAGTCATTTATAATTTTTCTATGGGGACGTTTCAAACTAACCTGCCCCTTTACCGGGGACCACACAGCAACCCGGAAGGCCCCAGAGAGCGTAAGCGGTTTCTGCCTGTACCAGCCTCACAATGGACGCTGACTAGTGGCCACTAATGCCACTATGGCACAACGTGACCGTATTCAAAGCTCTACACAAAGGTTGGCTAAATTTGCCTTAACATCCAGGAAAATCTCCTGGCAACTAAAGAAACTTGAAGTGCCAGCTACAGAGAAACCACACAGTCACACTAGCAGACGACAGTGGGGACAGGAAAGATATGACATGAGTACATGATAGTGGATTACACAGATACGTAAAGAACATAGTTCTGAATTTGAAATTCAAAAAGACATTCTTCTCTGGCGTTGAAATGCTGCTGTAATACCACACACTCTCCTCCATTTTGCTCTCCAGGCATAGTCATACTGAACATCAGAATCGTTAAGAATTATAGCAAAACCGAAGTTTACTTTACAAGATCAGTGAAATGGCTCACATGGTAATCTTACCCTACCAGAGAAAAAAATGAGCAGGGAGTGTTCTTGCACTGGAAGAGCATTTGCAATCATTTTTTTATCAAAAAGAAAATTTTGCATAATTCAGAGATAAGAAAATCTTGTCAGTCAGAAATCTATTCTTGTGTCAAGCAATCTTATGATAAACTATTTTATCTTATGCAGGATGTGAAACAAGTAAGTAAAAACTACAGATTTTGTGTCAACTCATGAGAATGACCATCGACAAAATTGTCAGAGAGTATTCAATCTTTGCGAGAAATCAAATGAATCAAATATAAAAATTATAAGGTATAATAACATAAGGACATCAGTAAAAACTCAGCGTCGCCTTCAAACATATGCAAGTGGAAAACACGGAAGTGTACAAAATAAAAAATGGCTCTGAGTTCTATGAGACTCAACTGCCGTGGTCATCAGTCCCCTAGAACTTAGAACTACTTAAACCTAACTAACCTAAGGACGACACACACATCCATGCCCGAGGCAGGATTCGAACCTGCGACCGTAGCAGTCGCACGGTTCCGGACTGCGCGCCTAGAACCGCGAGACCACCGCGGCCGGCTGTACAAAATATGCAAGCTTTCAACTTTCAGTTGTAATAAAGACTTCAAAAAAAATGGCAAGGGTAATGTTAATCAGAACACTGGGATGAATTGTGGTCTAAATAACAATATGTAGATTTATTCGTTCTAAACATCACAAGACAAAAAAATTACTGAATAAACGGCACACAAACATTTTTTTATTGGATAAACGCTATCAGTGAGCGGTTTATGGTGAACAAAGTGATCAGCTGGGGATTAATACACGACACTAACCAGAACACTAATCGCTTTCCCTGACTTCACACATGTGAATCCGTGGTATGGCCCAAAAACTACACTACAGTCAAGCATCTATACTCTACTATTCCATAAATAAAAATAGGGTTCCAAAGAACAGGGTGCTGAGAAGCATATATTGGAGCTCTACGCCGTAGCAGCGAATACTTTACCCTCCTGCTGGTCAGGGCGACAAACCACAATGCGTTCGGCGACTGGAGTCATGCACGGCTACAACCTGTTATTAATGGCACTCGCCCGAAAATATGCCAGTACGCAGTCTCACGTTCCACTAATTTGGAATGCAGGTACTTCCCTATGAACCTCTGAAACCCTAGTGTATTCCAGTGTGTAGGTGGACCCGTTCACTGGTTTGCCAATCCAATTTCACTCCATGTCAGGACTATGCGTGCCAGAAATTTCAAATGTTTAAATGGACGAAAAACAAATAAATACACCCACACATCACTCGTTGTGTGCATGATGCTAGATGCAATACCTCTGATGGTTCAGATGGTGACTGGAACAGGCTCTAAGTGGCACACTAGCAAAGGACACAAGTCTCACCATTTAGGTAAAACCTGAAGTTCTTTACTAGCGAAGCGCCAGTACAAAAGTATCCTCTTCTGTTTCTGTCAGCTTTTTTCTCGCCACCTCAGTAGCACAGCACGTTTAGATCAGACTACAGCCACTCTAGCCCAAGGCAATCATGAACTGGAGTGCAGCATTCAAAGCTGGAAGACCGTCCCTTGCTCTGCATACCCAGATTTTACCAACCAGCGACTTTAAAAATCAATTGGGAGGAAAGGAAAAAAGATTCAGCTTCGCAGCCTCTTTCCCACACATTTGCTAAAAGCATGACCTGGATGGAACCACAGCCTTCCACAAAAAGATTGTTATCTCCCCTGTTCCATCCATTTCGAACTTTCCAAAGAGCAGCCATAAACTCTCTAAAAGCCTCGTGCCTTCACAAATATGTTTTGTAGCAGAGGCAGTACGTCTGGGCGCCACTGGCCTGTCCCACAGAAATTCACAGAAACACACAGTCATCTCATCGGCTTTCTACCTAACAAGAGCCCATCCTCAAATTTATTGCCAGTCATCAATGCTCTGCCCATAGCAGCACTAACTTCTCGGTACTAGTCAGCCTACCTGGACGTGGCGCCATCCAATGTGTCTGCACAATGAGACTGAGGAGCTGGGCAGTCTGCAACGTTTTCACCCAGGTCCCACAGAAAAAACGCTCCCCTCGGGCCTCAGCCACCCTACGCTTTTACTGCAGTCGTTTAAATCGGCACCCTCTTCCTTTGGATGCAGGTAAAGCTTACCGCTATTCCTTCACTAGAACACACATGGTAGAGTGTTAACTACTCCTAACCATTTCAGCGTATAAATGAAGTCAAATCGTATCCAGTATAGCAACCAAGTAATAAAGATCATCTTCCTAAGAATATTAAGAAGCATAACACCATATCAGAAGTGAGAGTGCCCTGCAGTCTCTCAAATAATCACAGAAAGAAAACACTGATAAAAATGCAAGTTACAGAGAAATAAATGTATGAAGTTTACAAGGTGAAATGTCATGAAAAACAACACATAGAACAAGCACAACTATTAGATCCTAAGATGTTTATGTAGACAACATATGGAAAGGTTTCACCACCATTGTGGAATGGTGCGCCAAGTTCCGTGCTGGTCGTGATTCAATACAGGACGCCAGTCGATACGGGGGAGATCAGAAGTTACAGCAACTCAAGTGGGAGACACTCGAGAACCCGCCCTACCATACTAATCTTTCCCCATATGATTCTCATACCTTCAGTTCCTTAAAGACGATCTTGAAGAGTCGACAGTTCCTGTCGGGCGAGAAAGTGCAACAGGCAGTTAAGGACTTCTTCACACAGCAGGACACAGTGTTTTACCAAATAGGTATCTTCTACCTGGTACATTGATGGAATGTTTGCCTTAGTGACTGCGGCTATTTTGCCTGATTGACATACTGATTCTGAACTGCATGTCCTAGAAACGCTAACTTTTTGATCACCCCTTAGATAAACTCATGACCACTTCAGTATATTAGAAGAAACGAGAGCACATGAACGACCATCTGATTTAGGGTGTAGCATGGGAGCGATTAAGACTGCCCACCAGAAATCATGGAAAACAATCGGCAGCAGGGACGCCCACAAAACAAGACAGCAACGCCACTCGTGACCGGGCGTAAACCGGACCCTATACTGCCAATAGTAACGTACAGTTTACATACGGTTGGTTCCAGATAGTGAAGTGATATTGTACAAACTTCATGTCTAAGCTCGGAAGATCAAACTTGGCGGATGTGGACATCACCTGTTATTCAACCGTTGGCCTGGCCTTCACTTGCAGAAAGAAAGAGCAATTGTAGGTAGGAGATTTGAGGATAAGCGGCCAAATGACTATCTAAACATGGATGCTCGCTTATTTCATATACTTTTGCCAATGGTTACGTCTTTTGTAAATAAAAAGGACACTCAGTATCGCTTCGCTATTCCTGTAACTCAGCGTCTCTCAATTATATTATATCATTTCCTTACAGGAAAGTCTTTTGAAGACCTCAACATTGTAAGCGTGGCATTACCACAGTGAAGCCTAACTATGACGGAAAACTGCACAGCAACAGAAAGCTGCAAACGTTAAATGAAGCTAAGGAAAGATAAACATATTTAATGCTGAAATTGTGGTTATGTGTCAGTTAAGAGGAGAGGGAGCTGCCACAGCGATTTATTTACTTCCCACTCTGTGTTGAGAGTTGCTGTTGTTGTGCGCATAGCGATTCGATATACTAGACTAGGTATTACTCAACGTGTTTTCCCTATTGGTAGCTTACTGCTATTATATGGTTCAATTTCGTAGTCTACACTTTTGGATGTATATCTAAGTGTGGGCCAATAAATATGTGTCTAGGTACGACGGGTAGTCGTAAAATTTTAATTATCTGCTCAAGAATATAAAGTTACGTAATTATTGTTTTCTTCATTTGCAGGTTCAGTTCTGCTATCGTGTGACTCGTGGAAATCCCTGCGCCCCTGTTCAAAGTTAAAAAATGGCTCGGAGCATTGATAAAGTACAGCATCGTGCAGTATATCGCCTTCGCCAGTCGACTGAATTGCTCTGACACAGTTGCGGCATTCCCGCTGCAGCCGAAAACGATATCACCGCATGATACTTCACTTTTTGAATGAACTGCGCCAGTCTGCGTTGGGTACTGTATCAACATAAGCTGTCCTCAAATAGGAGCTTTGAGGTTGTCAAACTCCCTGTCTTTTGGAACTACGACAAGCATGGTTCGATGCTGTTCCAGGTCCGGACGCAAAAATCCTCGATCGTAAGCTGTTTAGAGTATTGTCATTGTACCCTGTCACAAAATCTTGTCAGGTCAAACAGGTATGCCTTTATTCGCGTACTGGACCACGTAGCCTTCCAGTAAGTGCTGCTTAATGATTTGAACGTGAATGTACTAGTTCTCGAAACTAGATTTTAACATCAATTCTGTCAGAAAACAAGTGAAGTGGCGATTGTTTAAAATGCGTCTCATGATGGGAGTGATTAATTCAGATCTTCATTCAGCCGTCCAAGTTTTCATTTTTGACAGTTACTGACTTATTCCCCCCCATGAACCATGGACCTTGCCGTTGGTGGGGAGGCTTGCGTGCCTCAGCGATACAGATGGCAACCACAACGGAGGGGTATCTGTTGAGAGGCCAGACAAACATGTGGTTCCCGAAGAGGGGCAGCAGCCTTTTCAGTAGTTGCAGGGGCAACAGTCTGGATGATTGACTGATCTGGCCTTGTAACATTAACCAAAACGGCCTTGCTGTGCTGGTACTGCGAACGGCTGAAAGCAGGGGGAAACTACAGCCGTAATTTTTCCCGAGGGCATGCAGCTTTACTGTATGATTAAATGATGATGGCGTCCTCTTGGGTAAAATATTCCGGAGGTAAAATAGTCCCCCATTCGGATCTCCGGGCGGGGACTACTCAAGAGAACGTCGTTATCAGGAGAAAGAAAACTGGCGTTCTACGGATCGGAGCGTGGAATGTCAGATCCCTTAATCGGGCAGGTAGGTTAGAAAATTTAAAAAGGGAAATGGATAGGTTAAAGTTAGATATAGTGGGAATTAGTGAAGTTCGGTGGCAGGAGGAACAAGACTTTTGGTCGGGTGATTACAGGGTTATAAATACAAAATCAAATAGGGGTAATGCAGGAGTAGGTTTAATAATGAATAAAAAAATAGGAGTGCGGGTTAGCTACTACAAACAGCATAGTGAACGCATTATTGTGGCCAAGATAGACACAAAGCCCATGCCTGCTACAGTAGTACAAGTTTATATGCCAACTAGCTCTGCAGATGATGAAGAAATTGATGAAGTGTATGACGAGATAAAAGAAATTATTCAGGTAGTGAAGGGAAACGAAAATTTAATAGTCATGGGTGACTGGAATTCGTCAGTAGGAAAAGGGAGAGACGGAAACATAGTAGGTGAATATGGATTGGGGGGAAGAAATCAAAGAGGAAGCCGCCTTGTAAAATTTTGCACAGAGCATAACTTAATCATAGCTAACACTTGGTTCAAGAATCATAAAAGAAGGTTGTATACCTGGAAGAATCCTGGAGATACTAAAAGGTATCAGATAGATTATATAATGGTAAGACAAAGATTTAGGAATCAGGTTTTAAATTGTAAGACATTTCCAGGGGCAGATGTGGATTCTGACCACAATCTATTGGTTATGAACTGCAGATTGAAACTGAAGAAACTGCAAAAAGGTGGGAATTTAAGGAGATGGGACCTGGATAAACTGAAAGAACCAGAGGTTGTACGGAGTTTCAGGGAGAGCATAAGGGAACGATTGACAGGAATGGGGGAAAGAAATACAGTAGAAGAAGAATGGGTATCTCTGAGGGATGAAGTAGTGAAGGCAGCAGACGATCAAGTAGGTAAAAAGACGAGGGCTAGTGGAAATCCTTGGGTAACAGAAGAAATATTGAATTTAATTGATGAAAGGAGAAAATATAAAAATGCAGTGAATGAAGCAGGCAAAAAGGAATAGAAACGTCTGAAAAATGAGATCGACAGGAAGTGCAAAATGGCTAAGCAGGGATGGCTAGAGGACAAATGTAAGGATGTAGAGGCTTGTCTCACTAGGGTAAGACAGATACTGCCTACAGGAAAATTAAAGAGACCTTTGGAGAGAAGAGAACCACTTGTATGAATAGCAAGAGCTCAGATGGCAACCTAGTTTTAAGCAAAGAAGGGAAGGCAGAAAGGTGGAAGGAGTATATAGAGGGTTTATACAAGGGCGATGTACTTGAGGACAATATTATGGAAATGGAAGAGGATGTAGACGAAGATGAAATGGGAGATAAGATACTGCGTGAAGAGTTTGACAGAGCATTCTAAGACCTTAGTCGAAACAAGGCCCCAGGAGTTGACAACATTCCATTAGAACTACTGATGGCCTTGGGAGAGCCAGTCATGACAAAACTCTACCATCTGGTGAGCAAGATGTATGAGACAGACGAAATAACCTCAGACTTCAAGAAGAATATAATAATTCCAATCCCAAAGAAAGCAGATGTTGACAGATGTGAAAATTACCGAACTATCAGTTTAATAAGTCACAGCTGCAAAATACTAACGGGAATTCTTTACAGACGAATGGAAAAACTGGTAGAAGCGGACCTCGGGGAAGATCAGTTTGGATTCCGTAGAAATGTTGGAACACGTGAGGCAACACTAACCTTACGACTTACCTTAGAAGAAAGATTAAGAAAAGGCAAACCTACGTTTCTAGCATTTGTAGACTTGGAGAAAGCTTTTGACAATGTTGACTGGAATACTCTCTTTCAAATTCTGAAGGTGCCAGGGGTAAAATACAGGGAGCGAAAGGCTGTTTACGATTTGTACAGAAAGCAGATGGCAGTTATAAGAGTCGAGGGGCATGAAAGGGAAGCAGTGGTTGGGAAAGGAGTGAGACAGGATTGTAGCCTCTCCCCGATGTTATTCAATCTGCATATTGTGCAAGCAGTAAAGGAAACAAAAGAAAAATTCGGAGTAGGTATTAAAATTCATGGAGAAGAAGCAAAAACTTTGAGGTTTTCCGATGACATTGTAATTCTGTCAGAGACAGCAAAGGACTTGGAAGAGCAGTTGAACGGAATGGACAGTGTCTTGAAAGGAGGATATAAGATGAACATCAACAAAAGCAAAACGAGGATAATGGAATGTAGTCAAATTAAATCGGGTGATGCTGAGGGAATTAGATTAGGAAATGAGACACTTAAAGTAGTAAAGGAGTTTTGCTATTTAGGGAGTAAAATAACTGATGATGGTCGAAGTAGAGAGGATATAAAATGTAGGCTGGCAATGGCAAGGAAATCGTTTCTGAAGAAGAGAAATTTGTTAACATCGAGTATAGATTTAAGTGTTAGGAAGTCGTTTCTGAAAGTATTCGTATGGAGTGTAGCCATGTATGGAAGTGAAACATGGACGATAACTAGTTTGGACAAGAAGAGAATAGAAGCTTTCGAACTGTGGTGCTACAGAAGAATGCTGAAGATAAGGTGGGCAGATCACGTAACTAATGAGGAGGTATTACATAGGATTGGGGAGAAGAGAAGTTTGTGGCACAACTTGACTAGAAGAAGGGATCGGCTGGTAGGACATGTTCTGAGGCATCAAGGGATCACAAATTTAGCATTGGAGGGCAGCGTGGAGGGTAAAAATCGTAGAGGGAGACCAAGAGATGATTACACTAAGCAGATTCAGAAGGATGTAGGTTGCAGTAGGTACTGGGAGCTGAAGAAGCTTGCACAGGATAGAGTAGCATGGAGAGCTACATCAAACCAGTCTCTGGACTGAAGACCACAACAACAACTGACTTATTCTAAACGCTGGACAAGAACTCGTTAAAAACTTACCTGCTTTCCTTTGCCTTCGGGAGGAAAGTGTTGCAATTAGAAGGCTTCAAGCTGGAAGGAAGTTGTGGATGAAAAGAGAATTCTCTGACGAAGCCTGTCGTTGTTCGGGTCTTCAATCCGAAGACTGGTTTGATGCAGCTCTCAAGCCTCTTAATCTCTCATTATTTAGTACAAACTATTGGGACCCACTTACTCCTGCCAAGACCTCTAATTTTTACCACCATACCCTCGCTGCCTCCCCGACCCCATACTTCTCTCCACTATCAAACTCAGATTTCCTTAATGTCCCAGGATGCGTCCTGCCAACTGCCTTTAGTCTAGATGTGCAAGTACCGTAAATTTCTTTTTTTTTCAACAAGATTGAGTTCCTATTCATTAGTTACACCATCTACTCGTCTAATCTCTATTCTCTTTTGTAACAATACATATCAAAAGTTTTACTGTCGTCTTGTCTGCTCTGTTTATCGACTACTTTTCACTTCTGTACGAAGCTACGTCCCAGACAAATACCTGAAGACGATTCCAATCACTTAAATTTATATTCCATGTTAACAATTTTCCTTTTCACAGAAAATAATCTGGATCACTTTTAACTCAACAGATGATTCACACCAGTATTAATGATTAATGAGAACAATCATAGACGTAAGTAGTGGGGCAAAGAGTCCCTGAATGCATTTTTGATATGGAAATAATATCAAATTAAATATGCAAATTAAAAAATTGATCAATTAATTACGGCCAAGCACTTACGACATCAGGGGTTTTCCCAGTCAGCACCTGGGTTCCTTTCGCCACAACTCCTGCGCCCTTCAACCCTCTATCTCGGGAAATGGCTGGAAATTTGTTTTGCTTGGAAATTCAAAAAATGGCAGGAAATTCAAATTTATTGGCAGGAACATTAAATTTTGTTTGTTCACCTTGAGGTTCGGAGCCAAGTGGCCTAGCTCACAACACCACCAGCAAGAGACAGCGCTACTGCCACTCAACCACTCCCCTCACCTCTCCATACCATCCCCTCCTCTCCCCTCCCTTCCCCAAACCTCCTCATCTCTCTGTCACGATATCCGTCCTCACATTCTCTTAAAGTAATCAAATGTTTCGTCACATATGAAGTCTGTCAAGGTAACAGCACAGAGAAGTTGCAAATATTACGTTTATACTGTCACTTTATAAATTCGACAATGTAGCTTATTTTATTACGATGAGCATTCGCCCTGGGTAGGTTCCGTTGAAAGATCTCACCGCAATGAAGAAACTCCTCATTAATACTCGAAACCTCGAACCACATCCATTATATTCTCACCCTCACATCCACCTGTGCTGCGGCACGTCATTGATATCAAATTGATAGGCTAATTAAATAATTTGATCATGAGAGCCTCTTTCCATGGTGAGTAATTTTTTTTTCCGCATTCGGATTACAATCGCTAGGTAACCATTACAGACACTTCCCAGACGTCTCTGTAGGCTTCCCACAGACTACGTAATCACTTCCTCTGATGCCATAATCGTTGGTTACCATCATCAAAACAATAATGACATCGAATGCGTCTTGTCTCTCAGTTGGCTTGTGATGCTGGTGGAAAAAAGGCACTTAGAATTCTGGTATACTGCTCCCTAACTATTCCTGCTGAGACCTGACAGTTTTCCCCCTGCAGGTGCAGGAGTTAGACTAGGCCTGAGATCTTCCTGCCTGTCGTAAGAGGCAGACTAAATGGAGTCTCAAACGTTTCGGCCTTCTGTGTTGGTTCCCTATAGGGTTTGACCTCCATTCTTCCAAATTTTGCCGCAGAGCGAGCCAATTGGGGAAGGGCGCCTTACCTGGTGCATCATGTCTATTGTCCACTGAGACGTTCAGCATTCTTTACCGTCGTGGCTTTGCAGTTCCGCTCATTCTCCATCTGTTGGATGAGGGCACCTTCCTGGGTGCGTTTTCCTCCACCCATTGTGCAGTGTCAATTTCTGCGCCAACGACGATCATGGACTTCTTTGTACCTCATAGCCAGTCCATTGTGGTGGGGCCGTCCTGTACACCATTGGTTGTAGCCCCCTGACCTCACAGGGATCACTCTGGTGATGCCTAGGTCGTTAACTCCCCATGTATGCCAAGGAGTAGATGCCCGTCTCTCTGGAGCATCGGGACTGCCAGCAATGACCATCCTGCCAGGTGGCCCTTGCTGAGGTTGGGTGGCGCTCATGGGAAGGATCCCTGGTTGGAGTGGGTGGCGTCAGGGTGTATGACACGCCATGAAGCGTACTATGTCATCTCTTGCTGGTAGTCGAGCGACAGCAGTCTCTAAGAGGTCCAGGTCTAACATTAATGCGAAGAGGTATGACGCCAAATCGTTCCCCTCCCTGGCCACACCATGGGAGGAACGCCAGGCTGAGGATGGCAGCAAACCTTATTTGCGCCAGTACCTGAATGTACGAGAGCTGATAAGGAATCTTTCATGTCAATGAAAGTTTTTTGTGGAAAATTTAGAGGACAAGTTTGGGGAGGTGGAGGGATTGTCCAAAATGCGATTTGGGTCAGTCTTGATAAAAACAGCATCCTCTACCAGTCACGGGCATTATTTGCCTGTGACAAGCTGGGGGATGTTTCTATCACACTCCATAAGAGCTTAAATATGGTCCAGGGTATTATATTCCACAGGGATCTTCTTTTGCAGTCTGTTCGTGAGCTGCACGCCAACTTAGAACAACGAGGCGTTCATTTCGTCCAGCATGACCGTTGGGGTATGAGGGATAATCAAATTGCCAATTGTGCCTTCATCTTGGCCTTCAAGCGTGACACATTACCTGGGAATTTCAAGGTGATGGTCTACAGATGTGATGTAAAGTCATATATCCCTCCGTCAACGTGGTGCTTTAAGTGCCGGAAGTTCAGGCATATGTCTTCCCACTGTACTTCCAGTGTCACCTGTCGAGATTGTGGGTGCACTGCACATCCCAATATTCCATGAGGCCCGCCACCCACCTGTATCACCATTCCCCTTTCTCTCCATACTGCAGGATTCGACAGAAAAAAAGGAAAATCATGGAATACAAGACCCTAGACCAATTGACCTACACTGAGGCTACGAGTAAATTTCAACACCTACATCCTGTGCATATGACATCCTCTTACACCACTACTACGACAACAGTTCTAGACTAACAGTTCTGCCATTTACAGTTGGCTCTCAGAGCTGTAAGACTACATCTCCCCCTTGATGGTGGGGTACATTTCTCTCACTGTTGATCCTACACCACCTACCTTAGGAGCAATGGCCCCCAACCATCAGGGACGATGACATCAGTCCCCACCTCTCAACCAGAGAAGCATCAGCCTTCTTCAGCTCTTCTTACCAGGAAGGGGTCCCTTGGGTCACGTCCTTCCCAGACTCATACTAGTGAGAAAGCAGACATGTGCCAGTAGCTGAGGTGCCCATAAGCAGTTGGTCATAGGGCTTCCAGATTCCCCTCAGTCCCGGAGACTGAATCAGTGAAGACCTCCCAGCCAGAGAAACCCAAGGAGCAGTGGAAATCTAAAAAGAAGACCCCCAAGAACAAGCCAGCACTACGAACAAGCTCAACATCTGAGGATGAGGTGGAGATTCTGGCGTCCACTGAGGACATAGATCTCGCTTGACTCAAAAATCAAATGGCTCTGAGCACTATGCGACATAACTTCTAAGGTCATCAGTCGCCTAGAACTTAGAACTAATTAAACCTAACTAATCTAAGGACATCACACACATCCATGCCCAAGGCAGGATTCAAACCTGCAAACGTAGCGGCCGCTCGGCTCCAAACTTTAGCACTTAGAACTGCACGGCCACTCTGGCCAGCCGCGCTTGACTCTCAGACACAATGGATATAAAATGTTCAGGAACTAAGTTGGTGGCAGCAGGTGACCCTGAGGCGTAAACTTTATCGCTTCATGCTTTCCCAGGCTCACGATAACGTCATCCTCCAGTGGAATTGTTCCAGTTTTTTACATCACCTGGCTTTGCTAAGGCAAATGTTAAGCTTCACACCTGCTTTCTGCGTTGCACTCCAGGAAACCTGGTTCCTGGCAAGGCAGACCACTGCCCTCCGCAGCTGTGGTGGATATTACAAGAGCTGCAGCAAATACATATAATACAGTGTTAGGTGGAGGTTTGTAAGGGATCTGTGATCCCACGAACATAGATGCTAGTATCCGACGCCCAGGTCGATAGTAGACAGGAGTCGATTGTCGTGCGCTGCAGGAGGCAGTGAGACGAGTGTCGAATGCGCAGTAGTACTGGAGAGTGTAGAGGGAGCTTAGTGCTGGAGAGACGGGCAAGAATGGTGGTAGAGTAAATTTACCGAAGTGTGACAGATGAGCGCGTCCCCCTAATCGTCGTGGGTTGGACCCTCATCGATACCGATTCGCGAGTGATATGACACCAAAAGTGACAAGTGCCGAATTTCGTGTTTCGTGTCAACTGCATCGGCCAGCAACAACCATGGATTGCAATGAGGATTGTTGTGGAAGTTAACCATCATCATTCCGTGTGACGAAATGCCGAAAATCAGCAACCAATAAGAGATATAACTGTAATTAGATGTATAAGGCGAAGGTAGCAACTGCCTCAGAATTTGTGTGTTAGTAGGAAATATATATCAGTTTGTACATCGCAACCTTTGTGGTCCTTAATAATAGACAAGCTTTCAATCATTCTGTCTCAGAACAGCCACATTTGGTTGAAATAGCACCGAAACCATAGCAGAAAAACCGATAGCCTTTCATCCATTAAGCACACGGTCATATAATCATAATAATTAACTGTTTTGTGGCTTCGATAAATTACACAAAACCCAATAAAGAATTAAACGGGGGTGTTTCAGGTTGCATCTATGTCCTGAACTCTGTATATAGTGAACCTGTGCCCCTTCTATTGAAGCTGTAGCTATCAGGATAAGGACGACACAGGAAATCACTGTCTGCAATGTGTATCTTCCTCTAGATGGTGCAGTACCCCTGAGGATATTCGAAGCACTGATTCATCAAGTCGCTAAACCTTTCAAACTTCTGGGAGATTTTAATGCCCATAACCCCTTGTGAGGTGTCACCATGCTTGCTGGCTGAGGCAGAGATGATGGAAATTTACTGTCTCAACTCTGCCTTTTAAATACTGGAGCTCCTGTAGATTTCAGTGTGGCTCATGGTACTTACTCAGCCTTTGATTTATCCCTCTGCAGCCCAGGACTTCTCCGATCTGTCCACTGGAGAGCCCACGATGACTTCTGTGGCAGTGACCAGTTTCCCATCTTCCTGTCACTCCCCCAGCGTCATTCCCCAAGTGCCTATCGAGATGGGCTTTAAACAAGGCAGACTGGGAAGCTTTTACCTCTGCCATCACTGTTGAATCTCTGTCACATGGTACCATAGATGTAGTGGTTGAGTGGGTCAGTAGAACGATCGTTTCTGCAACAAAAAAACGCGATCCATTGTTCCTTAGGATGCCCCTGGTGAAAGTCAGTACCTTGGTGGTCCCCGCAAATAGCTGAGGCAATTAAAAAGCGTTGGCGAGCTCTGCAGTGACATGAGCGGTACCCTTCCCTGGAGCACCTAATAACTTTCAAACGGCTCAGTGCCCGCATTCACCAGCGTATCAAAAGGTGGAAACAGGAGTGTTGGGTCCTATACGTCCCCTTCATAAGTCTGGGCTAAGATCAGACATGTCTTTAGGTACCAGACCCTGACAGGTGTCCCTGGCCTTAATATCAATGGTGTGCTATCTACCGACGCACACGCAATTGCCGAGCACTTTGCTGAGCACTATGTTCGGGTCTCTGCGTCCGAGAATTACCCCACAACCTATTGCACCCTCAAACAGCAGATTGAATGGAAACTCTTCTCATACACTGCACGCCACAGCGCCCCATATAAGCTCCTCAGTGCCCTTGCACATTGCCCCGACGTAGGTCCTGGTCCAGATCGGATCCACACTCAGACGGTTAAGCATCTGTCGTCGGACTACCGGCGACATATCCTCGCCATCTTCAACCGCGTCTGGAGCGATGGAGTATTTCCGTCGTAATGACGGGAGAGCACCATCGTTCCGGTGCTTAAACTGGTAAAAACCCGCCCATCAACCTCACCAATGTTCTTTGTAAGCTGTTAGAATGTATAGGGAGTCGGCAGTTGCGTTGGCTGGTGGAGTCAAAGGGCCTACTGGCTCCATGGCTGGGCAGTTTCCACCAAAACCACTCTACCATTGATATTATCGTGCCCCTCGAGTCTGCCATCCGAACAGCTTCTTCCAGACGCCAACACCATATTGCCGTCTTTTTTGGTTTAATGAAAGCTTATGACACGACCTGGCGACGTCATATTCTTGCTGCATCATATGAGAGGAGTCTCTGCGGCCTGCTCCTGATTTTCATCCAAAATTTCCTTTCGTTCCGTACTTTCCGTGCCCAAGTTAGTGCCTCCCATAGTTCCCGCAATATTCAGGAGAATGGAGTCCCACAAGTCTCTGTATTGAGTGTCCCTCTATTTTTAGATCTAGCAGCAGCTGTAGGGCCATGTGTCTCACCCTCTGTATATGCAGACAACATCTGCATTTCCTGCTGCTCCTCCAGTGCTGGTGTTGCTGAGCAGTGCCTACAGGGAGCCACTCACGAGGTGCAGTCATGGGCTCTAGCCCACTGCTTCCAGTTTTCAGCCATGAAGACGTATGTCATGCACTTCTGTCAGCGTCTTACCATACATCTGGAACCAGAACTTTACCTTAATGACCATCAACTGACGGTAGTGGAGACATACCGATTCTTACAACTGGTTTTCGACGCCTGATTGACTTGGCTTCCACATCTTCATCAGCTTAAGTGGAAGTGCTGGCAGGACCCCAACGCCCTCCACTGCCTGGGCAACACAAACTGGGGTGCAGATCGCTCTACAGTGCTGCAGCTCTACAGAACCCTGACTATGGGAGTTTTGTTTAGGGTTCGGTGGCGCCCTCAGCGTTGCGGTTACTCGACCCAGTGCACCATTGCATAGTTTGACTAATGACGGGAAGTTTTAGGGAGAGTCTGGTGACCAGTGTAGTGTTGGGAGGCTGAAGTCCCTCCAATGCAGATCAGACATGCACAGCTGCTCGCAAGTTATATCGCACACGCATGCTCTCCTGAGCATCCAAATTACCATCTACTTTTCCCAACCACAGCGGTTGATCTCCCGCATCAGCGGCCCAGGTCAGCGCTTACAATAGCAGTTCGTGTCCAATCCCTTCTGTCTGAACTGGAGTCCTTCCCCGTACCACCTCTACTCGAGGTCCATTCACATACACCTCCATGGCGTAAGCCTAGACTGAAGCTTCATCTGGACATTTCTCATGGACTCAAGGAGTTAGTTAATCCTGCAGCTCTCTACTGTCACTTCCTCCCGATTCTTGACATGTCTGGGTCTCTAAAGTGTTTTACACCAATGGCTCGATGGCTGGTGGTTTCGTTGCCTTTGCCTACGTTGACAGAGGACATACTGAACAGCACTGCTTACCAGATGGCTGCAGTGTTTTCACTGCAGAGTTGGTGGCCATATCTCGTGCTCCTGAGCACATCCGTTCATGCTCTGGTGAGTCGTCTCTTCTCTGTACTGACTCCTTGAGCAGCCTACAAGCTATTAACTAGTGCTACCCTCGCAATCCTTTGGCAGCGACCATCCAGGAGTCCATTTATGACCTGGAACGATCCACTCGTTCAATGGTGTTTGTCTGGACTGCAGGACACGTCGGAATCTCTGGCAGCGAACTTGCTGGCAGGCTGGCCAAACAGACTATGCGGAGACTGCGTCTCTGAAACTGACTTGTGTTCAGTTTTACACTGCAAGGTTTCTCGGCTTTGGGAAGAGACTGGCATAACCTTGGTATGTAAAGCAAACTGCATGCCATTAAGGAGTCTAAGAATGTCTGGAAGTCCTCCATGCAGGCCTCTCGCAGGGACTCTGTGGTTCTCTGCCGGCTCAGCATTGGCCACGCTTGGGTGACCCACGGATATCTCCTGTGCCGTGAAGACCCACCTCAGTGTCAGTGCGGCGCCCAGTTGACAGTGGTCCATATTCTGTTTCACTGTCCTACTGCCCTGAGACGAAATCTTCGGTTATTGGACTCGTTACCCCCTCTTAAAACCAACCATCCTGTCAGTCTACAGGGGTAGAAGTGTGTTTCACACTCTTCTCCAACCCCGTAATGCCTGCACTATGGGACTGCAAGTGAGAAGCTGCCCAGGCGTCAGGGCTGTACAGTTCCTCGCCGATAACCCACTTCTCTCCGTGCTGGACAACTGTTAATGACTCGCAAAAGTTGTCCCATCCTTCCCAACAGGACTAGGTGCTTAAGTGTTGCTCAGGTAAATACCAGGATGTTGAACAATATGCTTCCCCCTATCCCTCCTGAAAATTGAAATGTTCTGAGATGTATTGAGAAACATGCCAGAAGGGCTGACACAGTGAGCAATAATAAAATACGAGTCTAATAATCGCCTCTTCCAAACGTTTAGAGTCTGAAGACCTAGGTTTCATTCAGAACGCAGCCTCGCAGAAGCGCTCCTATTGGCTCCCGCAAAATTTGAGGTAGATGATTCGAGAACTCGAAAGGGAATCCCTGGAGGGAAGATGATGATCTTTTCGAGGAACACTATTGAGAACTGACACTTGAAGCTAATTACCGCAAAGATACATTTTGCATAAGGACCACGAAGACAACATACGATAAATTAGCACTAGCAGGGAGACGCATTGACAGTCTTTTCCCCTCGATGTATTTGCGAATAGGATAGGAAAGGGAATGACCTTTAGTGGTACAGGATACCCTTGGCCACACACTGTACGATGGCTTGCAAAGTAAACATATAGATGTGAATTTAGTCAGCCTACTAAGATTTCAGTACATCCATTTCTATGCACACAAAACTCAAGGAAGCATGTTGTCTCTTATTTAGCGAGAAAACAAAAGACAGAACTCCTGCTACTGATTGTTTCTCTGTAGAAACCTTCGTATTAGCCCCGAATTTACTCATTGCAGTCCCTTCACGAGAAGTACGTGAGAGGTTGTAATATGTTTGCCCACAGTACTTATAAGAAACGGTATAGAGCTCGCCTCTCAATTTCCGATTTTCACTATATTGCTTACCAGCCGTCGTAGTCTCACGAATATTCCAGTCTTCTAGATACAACATTTGAATCACCTGATTTAGACGTGTAAGAGATGCTCCCTGCCAAGTTAGAGAGCCCTGCTAATTCTCTCGAATTCTCATCACGCTCCGACAGCACTATTCCATTTGTTGGAAGATCATTTATCCTCTGACAATCACTGACTAGGTAGACAGTTATCACAACGAGAAAAATAGCCCACTAACGTACAGAAGGAAATTCATAAGCATGCGGAGCACATAAGGACTGCACAAAGAAATTCAGAAGCATAACACCTACAATTCGTCGATATCGAATGGCTGACTATACTCGTAAATATCCCTTCTGTACATGACCTAATCTTTTTCGTATTCTTATGATCACCACGTTAGAAATACGACACTGTATGGTGTAATGGTGTCTGAGTCTTTGTTAACAACACAGTCTCTATCTGTCTCGCTCTCTCTCTCTCTCTCTCTCTCTCTCTCTCTCTCTCTCTCTCTCTCTCTCTCTCTCCCCTCGTTATTTTTGTAACACACAGCTTAATAATACTACAGACTACGAAAACTTTGCTAAAATCACCTGATAGAGAATTCAGTAAGAGTTTACAAGGTCTCTTTTTTCCGATGTATCGGGAAACAAATAGCGTCCGCGTATTGACATCAACGATATATGCTGATGCCATCAAATAAATGTATTGGTCCATTGGTGCAGGCGACCACTGATCGACGTCACTTCCACGGACCTGTGTAAAGTTTTGTTGCCCGCACTGGGGGAAGACCATATCGACTATCAGATGTTCAAAATCCTATGACAAATACACTAGATCTATAGTGCCACGCTTTCTGATAGGAACGCTGTCAGCGATCTGGAATCAAGTCTCTCCATTCAACAAAATACTTGTGTTGGACCCCATGGAGAAGTCTAAAAGAATACAGCCACTGTCAAATCATATGAGTGGCATTTTCATATCTCGAAACAAGTCACCCTTTTCGAACCTATGTTCCAAGGACCGCACACAGCAAAACTCCAGCGTAGTTTTAGATAGTTCCTCTGCATGTTGTAACTGTTCCTCGTCTCTGTACCGCCCTCCCTGCAGCTTTGTCCGTGTGATCGCTACAATTTAAGTGGGAACTGACAGGAAGTCTTCCACATGGTCATTCATTCTGTAGCTGCATATTGCGGTCACCAAGTTTGTAATGCAACACTCTTTAGCTATGGACATTTTATAAAAATCTACAGAGTGGCTGCCAATAGCTTTGGGGTCACACCTGGGCTTGTGATCAGAAATATATAAATTTATTACTCTACATTTGGTTGTCATCCATGTTAAACATTTTATTCCAGCCATTTGATTGCTGTCGACGAAAAATAACAATTTCATTGACTGTGTTCTGTCAGAATTAGAGCAGCGTGGCATATAATTTTTCCTTGTAAGACACATTCTCTGTTGTTAATGATCATTTTATAAGACTGATGCTAGTATAGTATAATTTCAGAATCATGGTCGGATGGGAAGAGTGAGCACTATACGCCACCAAAAACCTAAATTGTACATGTATCACAAAGACTCCATGTTTTCCTTTGGTGAAGAAGGAAGTAGTTTTATCATCTTAAAGTTTTTCACTATAGTGAATGTGATAGAAAACTTGCAGGGTGGATGTGTGTCAGATTTGAGTATTAAGAGCTTTACACTACACATGACGAATATATGGGAAACTGCAGGCCACTAACATTGTAGTGTGTTTAATTGCGGAACTGTGTAGCCTTAGGAGTGTTTGTGTTCTGTTCTATGATCATTTCTCTCTTGCCAATACCTTCTTAGTGTTGACTCCAGACACTAGAACAATACTTTAGAAGTAATAGCACAGTTGATTTACATTAACTGCTTCAAACTCCGTCTGCCTGGAATTCCATCATGCATAAACCACATATTTTTCGTTAACTATCAGTTATATCATCACAGCAGTCTCATATGTACTATACACCGACGAGGGGTGCTAATATCCTCGACGTGCAAGCATCTGCAGACATCTTGTGTATTTGTATGGGTGCCATGGGTAAGATTGGTGAGGAACAGTCTTCACTGAACAGCAGTTACGGATTCAGCTTGCTCTGTTCCTTCACGAGACGTGGAATGGTGCAGGAATAGTACCCTCCTACTTCTGGTCAAATTAAATCGGTGACAATGTTGTAGGGAGGGTTGGTCAAAGACAATGGAGAGAGATCTTTCAACCTCTAACTTTATTTTAAGGGTGCGAGAATATTCTGTGACTCCTATCCACATAGGGAAAGATGGGCAATCATTATCATAAATTATGCACTTTTATTGGAGTACTAGAAATAAATACATACCCTGACTGTATCGGTAAAGGAAGCTGTCTAGTACAATTTGCCGTATATGTTCAATAATTAACTATGAATGAACGTACTGTATAATCATCTATCTACATTTGGAATCTGGTATATGGTACACGAAAAGTAATGGAGAGGTGGTTTAGGGATGAAACAGAAATTGGGAAGCATACTGCCATGCCATTAGTTGGAGTTGAAATTACGGAAAAACTGGTAAAATTACTAAAATTGATTGCACTATTTTCTGTCGTTGTTGTTACAATACATTACTCCTTATGAACAGTGTCTTTTCCAACACATCTGTCGACTGGTACACTGTTGATTAACACATACTGTTTGATTGATAGCACTTGTTTGAGATGGAGAGAGTCTTGATGGGAGCAACACCATCCAGGGATAGCCAGCACCTAAACAGTGATCACACACATGGCTACAATACAAGGAATAAATGCTCTTGGTATCTTCGAAATGGAACACTTACACATCTGCTACTTTGTCACTGTGATAGATGAGATTAAGTGTAGAGTCACCACCTCTGGACAGCTGTTTGGAGATACTCCACAATGCTGCAAACTCTACCAGTTTCCCTACGTTGTGATGTTTTCTGCATTTTTGCCAATAAGAAACATAACCTCCGTTTTTTATTTCAGTCATCTTGTATGTTGTGGGAGCAGCATAGTTTACAAAATGTGATGTCCAGCTTGCTGTGAGAGTCAATGGATCCAAATGTGTTAATGTCGGTTTAGGGCCTTAGGCAGATCTCGAAGTCATAGTGGAAAAACAAAATGTATGGTAGTGTACAAAGCTGTAGTCATACATTGTTTGGATGTGTTACAGCAGAAAAACAATGTATCGGACTGCTTATGGAAGAACAACACAGTAATCATCTCTGGGCACTGATAGTCTTCGGAATGTGGCCCTCCTACAGTATGGGCGATGAAGCTTTACACTGGTCTGTGCAAGCACTTTCAATCAGTGGCCACATTCTCCAGTGGACCACTATCTGTGCGTGTAATAGGATCAACAAACATGCATGATGTCAGCACACAGACGGTATTATTTTCGATATATCAGAAGAGAGGAACACAGTAATATCTCATCGAGTTCTGTACTGGGTGAAGTTAGCTGAGTTTTTATCATTTGTAGTTTTTATCTATTGAATAGTACAGAATAAGAAGGATAGAGTGAATTTTGGGCAACAGACATGAATGCATCCTGAGCAGTGCAGATCTGCTGTGGGCGGCAGTACCAGTTTGTGGTTTGGAAATGGACTGCAATCAAGTAGTAAAATTCTTTTCCAATTCCCATATGATGTGGAGTCTTCCTAAATTTCCTGATAAGAAACATCATCATTACTCCTTTCACTGTCTTTTCTACTACATTGTTTAATAGGACAAACTTTCATTTTCCGCTAGCCTTACACATTGTTCATGGTTGGCGAAGCTAAAACAACATGTTCCCATTTCCATCAAGTGGTCAAATCATGGTACTGTCGCATTAAGTCATCTCACCCTTCTTATGGTGTCATAGTTCTAGCATGGTAATAACAGGAATACGATAAAGGAGATAGGTAATCCCAGGAGGGATATTTACCAATATAGTCAGTCATTCGACTGAATTTCTTTGCGCAATTCATATTTAGTCTGCATTCTTATGAATTTCTGCCTGAATGTTAGCATGCTATTTTTCTCGTTGTGATAGCTCTCCATTTAGTCAGTGATTGGTGGAGGACTACACGGTCTTCTAACTAATAGAACAGTGCTGTCAGAACATGATGGGATTTCGAGAGAATTAGCAGGGGTCTGTAACTTGGTAGGGGGATATCTCTTACTCACTAAACTCAGGTGGATTCAAATGTTGTATACCGAAGACTGAAAGATTTGTGAGAATATGGCAGGTAAGCGATACTGTGACAAAGGGGAATTGAGATACTAACTCTATACCGTTTGTTCTAAGTATTGTGGGCAAACATATTATAACCTATTACATACACCTCGTGAAATGACTGCAATGAGTAAATTCAGGGTTAATACGAAGGTTTCTATCGAGAGACAATCAGCAGCAGAACTTCCATCTTTATTTTCCAAGTATATAAGAGACAATATTCTTCTGTGAGTTTTGCATGCACAGAAATAGACTGACATCTTAATATGTGCTCTAAATATACATCTATATCCTTACTTTGCAAGCCATCACAAAGTGTGTGGCTAAGGGTATCATGTACCACTAACACTTATACCCTTTCGTATCCCACTAGTATTGGGGCAAGGCCTATTCTACCCCACAGGGTGCCCCAAAAGTTCCATCACGATGACATCATCAAAGATTGCGGCGATGACATCACCCCAACCCAGCAGGATTCTGCCCCACTGGGTACCCCGAAAGTTTCGTCACAATTACGTAATCAAAGATGGCTGCTACGACATCTTCCAAGATGGCGGATTTTTGTGGGAAGTTTGAATTTTGGTGGGAAGATAGGTCAACTGGGCTACCACCACTAACCTAACCCCCTCCCCCAGAAAATGGCGGGAAGTTCAAATTCCATCAGTATAATGCAGCCTCTACTAACATAAGAAAAATGGCTGGGCTACCTCCACTAACCTGTCACCCGACTGCCACCTCATCCTAGGGATTGGCAGGAGAGGACTCGACCTGTGCAAAGCACACACAGGTGGACACAAGTATCCATGTTGAAAGCTATACTGGCTTTATACATCTAATCATGGCATTACCTCCAAATGAATTGGTTTTTTTCCAGACAAATACCAATATGGTAATCATAATAGTGTAGATTATAAGAGCAGCAGTCTGGTTACATGTAGCCCACAACCTTGTGATAAAATCTTTGAATTTTGAATGTGACTCATCTAAGGGATGTGTTATGAAACTGCTATCTGAAACTCCTGCACGCCACCCCAGCTAGATATATCTGTAGTATTTGTAACATATCCTGTCTCGATACCACGTCATAGGTTCTGCGATATGTCCACTGAGTTATAAGCGATGACTGATTGAGAAGGATCACAAACAGTAGTAGATGGTGTGCTGATTGAGGTCGTAAGAAATGTACACAAGCTTTTCAGATCTCTAGTGTTACACTATCCACTTGACGTCTATTATTTGGAATCAAGTTTTCCATTCAACCACATACATGCATTGGATCACAACCACAAGTGAATCACATTTCTGGCACTCTCATATCTCGAAGCCAGTCACCTTTTTCGAAACCATCTGCGAGAGTAACATTGTAACGTGGTTTTAGTCAGCCCTTACGCAGCTTGCAACTGCTCCCATTTCTACAGCTTTGGGCGTGTGATCGCTCCAATTTAAGTTGGAACTGGGCAGAAGTTGGAGAAAGCCATATCCACCACCTTCTGCAACACGTGTAGAAAAAGAACGACTTGAGTTAGTGGAACAGGACCGTGTTTGACCATTTGATGGAAATGCATGCATTGCGGTGTGTTTCCGAACCAGATACAGATACTACAGTCCGAAGCAAATCCACATCAGTTCACATCTGTCAGCCCAACATGCTATCATTGTTATTCTGTACCATCCAACGGTGAAAAATTACGAAATATAAAAGCTCCACTAACTTCATCCGATCTAGAACTCACCTAGGCACCGATGCTGGTGTGATGAAACATAGCCACGGTGGAGGTCCAGCACGGAGAGAGAGATGTTGCAATGCTTCCCAGAACAGCACACAGAGAATTCCTCCTAGCAATTCTAATGGGACAGCCCATCAATCACTTAATTCACCCATCAAACTGTTGCTGCTGCTGTTGGTGTGAGACGATCCTATTAAATATACATGTTTTGATCCACTGCAGAGGCCAGTTTAAAGTTGCATCACCTGCACTGTAGGAGGATCATATCCCATGGGCTATACTGTAAATCACAAGAGATGCTCCCTGTGGCCCTGTCTCGTTGTTTGAAAAATTATTTTTTCTTGCTGTAGCACACTTTGTAGACTGCCATACATTTTGTTTTTCTGCCACAACTTCAAGGTCTGTATCAGATTCTAAACTGACACTAAGACGTTTTGATCCACAGCCTCTCGCAGAAAACTAGAGATCACAGAGTGTAAATCATATTGCTACTGCAGCTGCCATAACATGCCATACACACTGGATGGTTGTAAATAAAAGGCGGTTACAACATAAGGAAACTGGAAGAGTTTGGTTTGCATTGGTCAGTCAATCATTATCTGCTAACCAACAGCGTGCCAGTGGACACATGAGAAAGAAAAGATACCATCGATATACTCTAACAACAAGCATCACAGTTGATATTGAGAACAATTTTATCAATTTTAGAGTAATTTCGACACAGACCAATGATGTGACATCAAATTTATCAATTTCAGTATCATAGCTGAACTACCCATTCAACACTTTGCGAGTATCATTGCAAATATGGATATATGACTGTGTAGTATGTCCATTCATTGTTCTCTAACAAATACACCGTCAAAGTATATCAGACAGCGCTCTACAAATTTCTAACACCTCAAGCATAGTGATTAATTAACGATCTATCTCTCTGTATATTGGAGTCACACAGCATTCTCGCTGTCCTAGCGTAAACTTACAGAGTGAAAGACCCCCTCACACTGTCATTGACCCACCCGCCCTGCAGCACAGTAATCAACCAGAATTAGACCACTCATTTCCATGTCTCGTGAATGAATGGAGCTTGCCGAGTCTTCACCCATCCAAGTGCGCACGATTTCTCTAGATGTGCCCATATCGAGGAGGTTAGCACTCCTTATCGATGTATAGTAAAAGATTTGTAAGTGTCGTGAGGTAACAGCAGACAGTTAAGAAGAACAAGAAACAAATGATTTTTATGCGCTATGGATCTCAAGACTGATGGAGTTCAAAGCAATTTTACATAAATCGACCAAGTTATCATTTTTAAAGTAGTATTACAGAGTCTAGGATCAGTACCTGGAAGGCATTGGTACGAGCAAGCAAAAGCATATGCACACCTGGCTCTCTGTAAGGCTGCAAGGTTCTGCACCTAAAATGGGCTATAATGCTAGATCGCTTGCATTTCCAACCTCACAGGCATATGGAACGTATCGCTGTTAATATTCCGGTGTAAGAAATATATTTCAAGCGCAGGACATACATCCTTCTTCCCAGTTTCTATACGATAAGCTATGTTACTGAAACGCAAAACGGAAAAACTACTTCCTTAAAACATTGGCTCTGAGTGATACGAGCACAATATAGCTTTCCGGAGATGTATAGCGTCCACTGTTCAAATCCGATCACAGTTCAGAAATTATACTATGCCTGCGTCAGCCCTATATAAAATGATCATTAATAACGGCCAATATCTCTTACAAGAAAACGGATAAACGCATAGCAGCAGCGCCCGACATGTGAAAATTACAAGTCATTCCGCCACTGATGCTGTAAACAGCCAGGTAAATGTATACACGGGAATTGCAGTGCCTCACAAGCACATATCACTAACTTAGTTATGAAGCTGAAATATTGATTTTACACCCACGATGCGACAGGGGGATGGAGTACATCGTATAAATCATAGTTCATTTAGAGGAATGTGTCACGTTTCATCACACATGAGATGGAAGTCCTCTGATGACCGACAGGTTTATTGTTAACGATCGCAAGTAGACAGAGCTTTAAACCACCTACAGAACACGTGTCTATAAATGAGTAGAACGTAGGCTAAATCACGCGACTTATTCATCGAGACAGAACAGTGGAAAAATTGACCTCCAGCAACTTCTCACTCTCTAGAATGCATCATCAGTCCACCATTAAATCGTACCTCGCTACAGTTCCATCTCAATCGATCACCCTGTCCACTCTCTGGTATCCTTTAACGCAGATGCATGCTAGTTTAGAGAGGCAGATGGTTCTCTGTCTTCCTGAAAAGCGTCAAATACAGTAGTCAACTCGCATGTATCACTAGTACCTCAATAGACATACAGTATAGTGCTGCCTGGACGGAGAAAAATTGACTACTTCCCTGATTCCCTTCTCTTCCATGTCGAAGTTTCCTCGGATTCCTCTTGCTTCAGCGTACTTGATCCCATATACAAATTGTTCTGCACGAACCAGAAGATACGCAAGTACTTCCTCAATTTCCCCGCATTTCGGTGTATATTCGGTTAGTTTATACCTATTCCCTCGTCATTTTTCGCAATTCTATCGATTTTATGTCAGATCTATCCATGCGATGATGGCATAACCTCTCGTTCTGTGTTCTAAAATTACCTGTAAATGTAGCACAGCTGCCAACACCTATCCCAAATGCACTGATCGGGAGGTGTAGTATAATACTGTACTCGATTGTGTCCAGTCACCTCCACATTGGAGAGCGTTTGCTCTGTTTTCTGTGTGTCTGTGTATTGCAGGATTCGGTTACGATTGTGGATGGGGCCGTAATCAGTTACTAATGGTTGCCTTTTACAGTTACACACAATTTATTTTGAACCAGTAGTTCCAGTCTCAACAGCAAATAAAAATACAACACGTTATTAATGAAGGAATAAACAACTGTGTAAATAATAGTGTTTTCAGTGAGTTACAATTTAACAAATCACCATCAGATACAGATACAGCAGATAATGTTTTAAAGGCAAGCCGCTGTGAACTGGGCAGAAGGCCTTACACGCCCAGAACGGCAATAGTACAAAAAATTTAGAAACCTGCTGTAAAACAGCAAATACAACAGAAAAGGTTAATTAAAAAAAAACAAGCAAATGGCCACCAAATGGGTGAAATAAGATGATGGTAAAATTTGTAACACAAACCTTAATATCCACTGAACACTACACTGTTAGATTTATTCCAGAAGACTACCAGAACTATTAACTAAACATATATAACCTTTAATGTATGCATTATAAGGTATTGTAATAAATAATACAATACAAAACACAAGGACCAGTACATAAGTTCCTAAAAGGGTACTGAGGCAGATTGTACCCGCAGAAGGCGGGGACTGAAGGAGCAGTACACTGAACTACTGGCCATCAGACCTCCTTTTGCAACACACATGTCTTACAAGAACCAAGGGGCCACAGACGGTGCTCCAGGAATTGACCTCTGAGAAGGTCTGTCAACAAACACTTTGGCGAGCGATGAGACAGGTAGCAAAGAGTTGCATTCACTTCACAATATGGTAACTCAGACTAGTGGTAGTGTAACGAATGACTAATGATAATCTTGCTGAAGTTACCTGGTGTCCGATAAAACAAATGCAATGATGGAACAATACGCCAAAGCACTACGTCCCCAGAGTACCGTGCTAAGAGTGCCCGGAGTGAGAAACGAATCACTACCGCCATAGTAGAAGAATCACCAACCGGCCTACAATCAAGAAAGCTGTCAAAACTACATGCCTTACTGGACAGCAGCGGCAATGCGAGGACTCGTACACTGCCGTTACATACTCTTAACCCAAGGCTGGTAACTGGGGCGTTAGCGGCCACCAAGGAAGAAATACTAATGCTGGTTGAACTTAACAAATTGTAACAAGTTGAATGCAGTACTTGCTACGAAGAAGTCGAGGAAAGCTAATCAGATCCATCTTCACCAAGCACTTCACTCACTCCTCTTCGCCTTGGCGACAATACGAGCAGCGACACGAACCCAAGTCACAGGAGAACCACGAGATACCACAATGGTGGAGGTTTCTCTACCTGGATTGAAATGAACTCTTAAAGCTTTCAGGATCAGGTTTACGACCAGGCCGTGCACCCTCTTGACCACAGTCCCTCCATCTGGCAGTCCATGTGCGCAACTAGCAGTCCCAGCATCTTCTCGCACTGCACGGACCTGGCTTCACCTTAGTCCCCAACCGAACTCACCCACTCACATAACCCAGAAAATCAACAACGACGCCCCAAAAATAGGGCAACAGTTACTACATATCAATAACCGCTGCTGCAGCCACTAGCAGACAGGCAACGCTTGCGAAAGCGAGTGGCGCCAGTCGACATGATAAGAAGACAAACCATCACAACCATGCCAACAAAACGATGCCGTCTGGCTATGCATTATTTGGACAGTTTACGAATTGGTTTCATGTCTGCACATCAGTGTACTGCGTTATTTAGGAGGACTTTGCATTATTTCGATAATTTAGGAGTTGTTTGTAGTCCATTATTTAGGAGTAGTTTACAGGTTTTGGGGCTATGTGGCGTGACCCCAAGCATATCAAATCGTGTGTTTTGTATCAGTGTGACAGATGTACTGTCGTCCAAAATAAATAAAGTACACTGCTTCCTCTCCCCGGCAGGGCAGTGCAGGCTGCATCATTTTCCCCTTCAGGCAGTCATTTTGGGTTATGTCACAGAATGGACGACAGCACTCTCTGGTGACAGTATTGTGTACTAGGTCCAGACCTTGTGGCGACCACACTGTAACCCTCCATTTTATGTTACGGAATGGACGATAGCACTCTCTGGTGGCAGTACTGTGTACTAGGTCCAGACCTTGTGGTGAACACACTGTTACCCACCATTCTCCCCCACCCCCCACGCCAGTCCGCCATATTGGATTATGTCATGGAACAGATGACAGTGCCCTCTGGTTGCAGTACTGTGTACTTGGTTAACTGGACTAAGGACCGCATGGTGACTACACTGGATGGTGGTAGTGCATCAAATTGTTTAAATAAAGACTGGTGCATACAAAATAATAAAGACTTATGTCTTACACACGTCGAATTCACTCCAGCCATTTTCTAGGACGAGGTGGCGGTCGGATGACTTAGGTTAGTGGAGGCAGCCCAAGTGCCCTTTCTTTCACGCCATTTGCTTAGGCTATTGATGTATATTCCCTCCAAAATTCAGACCTCCCAGCAATCCCTTCGAAGAGATGGTGGTCGGATGACTTAGGTTAGTGGATGTACCCCAATTGAACTATCTTCCCACCATTTTTCTTATTTTAGTATAGGCTGCATTATCCTGATAGAATCTGAACTTCTCGCCATTTTCTGGGTGATGGGGTTAGGTTAGTGGAGGTAGCCCAATTTACCTATCTTCCCGCCAAAATTCAAACTCCCCTCCAAAATCAGCCATCTTGGATGATGTCATGTTCTGTTGCCAAGTCTACATGCCGCCATATTGGATGACGTTATCGCCGCTATCTAGGATACATCTGGCAACAATGCAGAGTGGCTCAGGACCCCCCTTGCCCCAATATTCCCACTGACTAATACAGCGAGTGAAAAAGACTACCTATATGTGTCGAACGCTACTTTCTCATATCTTATCTCTGTGTTCCTTGCGTGAAATGTATGTTTGAGGCAGTCTGCTTAAGATGTCAGATGTCAATAATTTTCCTCAAAAAGATTATCGTCTCCCCTCCAGGTATTTCCATTCAAGTACTGGAATAGTCTGTCCACAAATTTTGTGGGAGCCAATAGGAACGATTCTGTAGGGCTATATTCTGAGGGAAACCTAGGTCTCAGACTCATACTCGTTTGGGATGTGGTGGACAGTAAACGTGTATTTTGTTGTTGCTCACTGTGTCAGCCCTTCTGGGATATTTCGAAATCACATTGCAGAACATTTCGGTTTGCAGGAAGGATGAGGGAAAGATATTGTTCAACATCATTATATTTACCTAAACAACATTTTAGCACCCAGTCCTGTTGGGAAGGATGGAACAACTTTTGTGAGTCTGGAATCAGTAACAGCTGTCAGTTTTCGGCTGGAAGCAGTGCAGCCCTCACAGGTCGTTGGAGGTTTGTGACCCAGTGACAGCTGCTCACATGTAATCCAGTGATGGAGGTAACATGGAGGAAGACAGGATAGTGAAAATCCTGCTGCCTCCCATACACCGACAGGTCTCAGCAGTATTGGTTCGACAGCGGTATAAAAGAATTTTACGAGACTTGCTTTCAACAGCATGACAATGCAACTGAGAGACAGAATGAAAATAGTGTTCCATCTCTTCAGATATTTGGAGATGGCTACCACTCATTTTGGTATCAAGGGAGGTGATTGCGTAGCCTGTAGGATGCCTATAGCGACGATTGGGAAGCGTCTGTAATGATTATATGGCGAGTGTAATCTGACTGCGGGAAGAAAATTTACTCACAATACAAGGGGCTCTCATAATCAAATTAATTAACTGGATCATCAATGTGGTGTCAATGATGTGCCGCAGGGTGGGTGGATGTGAGAGTGGGACTACCACAGATATGATACAAGAGCTGGAGCGTTAATCACGCGTTTTTTCATTGTGCCGAGATCTACTAATGGAACGCACAGAGGACGAGATGATAATCATAATAAAATCAGTTACATTATAGAATTTATAACTTGACACATAGTATAAACTTTCTATTTACAACTTCTCTGTCCTGTTAGCTTGAGAGACTTCATATGTGACTAGACATTTGTTTATTTTTGGAAAATGAGGAGCTATCCTGTGACGAATAAGGGTAGCCCTCCATCATGAGCCAAAAATTAGTTAAATATACTAGTCCTATGATGCAGGACATAACAGATAAGAACAGATTTTTCAACTCGATGAGAAAATACTTGGAGGAAATATATCCTATGCCATAGTATTGTACGGGAATTCCATAATAGGTAACAATATTTTGGCGATATGAAAATGTGCGTATGGTCCGTTTTCTCCTATGTTCGAAAATATATGAAAGTGAGGATTCTACATTTTGCATGAGAAATTTGAGGTGTATTGACAAAACAATATCCACATTTCGGATTTTTTAAACTGAGAAATTTCTGTCAGGGATGGAACTACTGTATGCTTGACTACTGGTTGGCTCTTCAACTACACTATACACTCGGTAGATGGTGCTGGAACAGACTAGAGGTGACTGGAGGTGGCTGGTCGGTTTTATTTTCGGTCATGAGAGACAGTCGCGACATTCTCTGGTGTGTTAGTTGTTACCGCATTAGTAAATTATGAAGGGGCATTAATTATTTTGGAATAAATCCAAAAACAGCCTTATTTCATTGATACAATGAACTAAGCTACAACTCATTCGTGAAGAAACACTTTCGAATAAGTGTATAATTTCAGCTTACTTCGCTGACAGCAAGAGAACGTAAATGCATCAAAAGCATACGTTTCTGTTCCTGCTTGTTCTTATTTTGATAGTTACTTTCATCAACACGTAAAAAAAATTTATGGAGTCTAATGATTCGGCCATTCTTACACTTCAGTCGACTTTCTGATACACGGCTATTTTTGTAAACGTAGTTACCTATGCTTGGAAAGCGAATGTCTTGACAATTCTTGTTGTTTGTGGCTCATATGTAGCGACAATAGTAAAATTAGCATCTTCTCTGTCGGTAAACAGTTGTATTGCTTTTGACTTTTCATTATGACGTTTATGCGGTTCTCCTCGGCTACGTGTTGTAACGTTCTTTAAAAAAATGAAATAATAAACCTCACGATGACGTTGAATGAATGTCTGATCTGTGGGATGACTACTGAACTTGAATTGTCATGTTGCGTGTTGTAAAAGCAAGTGGTGTGCTTACTCTGTGTTGTTAGCAAAACTTTACACAAATTGATTGGGCAATGCAACTTCCAATACCAATAAAGAAATACAGTCACTGCAAAATACATTCCGCACCTTAGACACTGAGTCCTCTGGCTCTGTTCAAAACTGGTAACTTTGGTCCCTGTGCACATAACAAATAAATTAAATTGTGAAAAATCCAACTTCTTTGACAAAATTTATGACCAGGACCGGGAGGCGGTAATGATTATGGTGAATAAATAACACTACTTTTTTTTAGCAAAATTATATTGCTAGTTAAGTTTGTCCTTTCAAAAACATCTGGCAATTAAAGTTACATTACTCACAATTGATTCACAAACAATTAAACAGCAAGTATTATCTAACTTCATCAATCCAACATAAATGCAAATCATCAAATTAAATATAGCTGTGTTAACAAATCTTAGAAACACTAGAAAGTGAAATATCTAACTAGCCTTTTTATCAAAACGGTTTACGTACACTCTGGGGTTACGCAACAATCACAAATTATCAGCCAACTCATCTATACTAACGCACTGGCAAAAACAAAAATCATGGTTATTGAACATCTTTACTTTGCTTGCATGAAGACTTCTGCTTCTAAATTCAACAATATGGACATACCTAAATTAATCTAACTCTTGGTGGCTTCACACAGCACACCACAAAAGCTGCCTACTCCGCCGTCTTTCTCTCACAGACAGCTACCTACAACAGAGCGTCCAGCGCTCTCTTACTCCAACTCTATAATAATCGCAGACCAGAAGCAGTATCTCTGGTTCTGCGATCTTTCGCAGTCAGAGATACAAAGCCTATCAAAGACATACATCGTTTATAAAATCATATTCGGTTGCCACATACAAATAATCCCAGTAGACACCTGTCAGTGTGAGCGGCTTAATTCGTACGGTAAGTAATGTAGGTAGAGCATTCCATACAAGTTTCTTACGTTCCACATTCACTGATTTGCCCGAAAATGTAGCGAAGAAAATTTCGCTTTGCTCGGTAGATGCATGAAGACTTTCTGAAAAAGGTCAGGTCTTCTAGTGTTTGTTAGAAATTTTTTGTTATTAAAGAAAACCGACGTTCTTCAGTAAACACATGTGTGTTACAACAGAATCGCAATTAAACTGTCCTGTTTCATTCCTTACAGGGCGCTTAGAAAACTGAAAAAATGAAAGCTATGGTGTCATATATTAGTCATTTTCAGTTTTTATGACACTACATACGGTCCCCACGTAAGGTCTATGTTACAAATCAGTTTAAACGGTAGCATTTGCATCGTTCGGTATCGTACTCGAAGGTGTCACTTGCTGGTCACATGGCACGCTGACTTCGCAGTGCTTAACAAAAACGAGACAGGCTGTCGCCACTTTTATGTTCGACTAGGAGTAAGACAGTAAGTGTCTGATTATACAGCTTAAAGTAATTATGTTGTGTATAACAGAAACAGTAACTGTTATGTCACAGAATGATCATAACTCATAACTCATGACATCGTCGCTAAGTATGTAAAAGAGTTAAACTAACCAAACTGCCTGATTTCTCTCATATGTCTACATCTACATCTACATTGATACTGTGTAAATCACATTTGAGTGCCTGGTAGAGGGTTCATAGAACCACCTTCATAATTCTCTATTATTCCAATCTCGTATAGCGCACGGAAAGAATGAACACACATATCTATCCGTACGAGCTCTGATTTCCCTTATTTTATCGTAGTGATCGTT
Organism: Schistocerca piceifrons; assembly: GCF_021461385.2. Taxonomy (NCBI): domain Eukaryota; kingdom Metazoa; phylum Arthropoda; class Insecta; order Orthoptera; family Acrididae; genus Schistocerca; species Schistocerca piceifrons. Next base: position 114,320,794 of record NC_060144.1, on the reverse strand, counting down.
CCGCCCTATGTAGGTCGGTGTCAATAAAATTTTTCGCATTCGGAGGAGATAGTTGGTGATTGGAATTTCGTGAGAAGATTCCGTCGCAACGAAAAACGTCTTTCTTTTAATGACTTCCAGCCCAAATCCTGTATCATTTCTGTGACACTCTCTCCCGTATTTCACGATAATACAAAACGTGCTGCCTTTCTTTGAACTTTTTCGATGTAGTCCGTCAGTCCTACCTGGTAAGGATCCCACACCGCACAGCAGTATTCTAAAAGAGGACGGACCAGTGTAGTGCAGGCAGTCTCCTTAGTACATTTTCTAAGTGTTCTGCCAATAAAACGCACCCTTTGGTTAGCCTTCCCCACAACATTTTCTATGTGTTCTTTCCAATTTAAGTTGTTCGTAATTGTAATACCTAGGTATTTAGTTGAATTTACGGCTTTTAGATTAGACTGATTTATCGTGTAACCGAAGTTTAACGAGTTCCTTTTAACACTCATCTGGATGACCTCACACTTTACGTTATTTAGGGTCAACTGCCACTTTTCGCTCCATTTAGATATTTTTTTCTAAATCGTTTTGCAGTTTGTTTTGACCTTCTGATGACTTTATTAGTCGATAAACGACAGCGTCATCTGCAAATAACCGAAGACGGCTGCTCAGATTATCTCCCAAATCGTTTATATAGATAAGGAACAGCAAAGTGCCTATAACACTACCTTGGGGAACGCCTGAAATCACTTCTGTTTTACTCGATGACTTTCCGTCAAGTACTACGAACTGTGACCTCTCTGAAAGGAAATCGCAAATCCAGCCACATAACTGGGACGATATTCCATAAGCACGCAGTTTTACTACGAGCCGCTTGTGTGGTACAGTGTCAAAAGCCTTCCGGAAATTCAAGAATACGGAATCGATCTGAAATCCCTTGTCAGTAGCACTCAGCACTTCATGTGAATAAAGAGCTAGTTGTGTTTCACAGGAACGATGGTTTCTAAAGCCATGTTGACTGTGTGTCAATAGACCGTTTCCTTCGAGGTAATTCACAATGTTCGAACACAATATATGTTCTAAAATCCTGCTGCCTATCGACGTGAAAGCTATGGGCCTGTAATTTAGTGGATTACTCCTACTACCATTCTTGAATATTGGTGTGACCTGTGCAACTTTACTGTCTTTGGGACCGGCTCTTTCGTCGAGCGAACGGTTGTATATGATTGTTAAGTATGGAGCTAATGCATCAGCATACTCCGAAAGGAACCTAATTGGTATACGGATTGGACCAGAAGACTTGCTGTTATTAAGTGATTTGAGTTACTTCACTACTCCGAGGATATTTACTTTACTCATGTTGGCAGCTGTTCTCGATTCGAGTTCTGGAATATTTACTTCGTCTTCTTTTGTGAAGGCATTTCGGAAGGCTGTGTCTAGTAAATCTGTTTTTGCAGCACTGTCTTCGATTGTATCTCCATTGTTATCGAGCAGAGAAAGCATTGTTTCTTGGCGCTAACATGTTGTTGTTGTGGTCTTCAGTCCTGAGACTGGTTTGATGCAGCTCTCCATGCTACTCTATCCTGTGCAAGCTTCTTCATCTCCCAGTACCTACTGCAACCTACATCCTTCTGAATCTGCTTGGTGTATTCATCTCTTGCTCTCCCTCTACGATTTCTACCCTCCACGCTGCCCTCCAATACTAAATTGGTGATCCCTTGATGCCTCAGAACATGTCCTACCAACCTATCCCTTCTTCTAGTCGAGTTGTGCCACAGACTTCTCTTCTCCCCAATCCTATTCAACACCTCCTCATTAGTTATGTGATCTACCCATCTAATCTTCAGCATTCTTCTGTAGCACCACATTTCGAAAGCTTCTATTCTCTTCTTGTCTAAACTCTTTATAGTCCATGTTTCACTTCCATACATGGCTACACTCCATATAAATACTTTCAGAAACGACTTCCTAACACTTAAATCAATACTCGATGTTAACAAATTTCTCTTTTTAAGAAACGCTTTCCTTCCCATTGCCAGTCTACATTTTATATCCTCTCTACTTCGACCATCATCAGTTATTTTGCTCCCCAAATAGCAAAACTCCTTTACTACTTTAAGTGTCTCATTTCCTAATCTAATTCCCTCAGTATCACCCGACTTAATTCGACTACGTTCCATTATCCTCGTTTTGCTTTTAGTTGATGTTCATCTTATATCCTCCCTTCAAGACACCATCCATTCCGTTCAACTGCTCTTCCAAGTCCTTTGCTGTCTCTGACAGAATTACAATGTCATCGGCGAACCTCAAAGTTTTTGTTTCTTCTCGATGTCGCTTTTTTCAGGAAAGCTTTTCTCGTTATTTTTGCTGCCTAAATGGCAAACCCCGTCTACGTGTAACGTCTGTCTTGCTAGTCTACTGCCCTCAGCGTCAGCATTGCCTGACTTCTTTTTACTACATCCCATGTTTGTACCAGTTTCCTCCGACTGCCGCGAGGCAAACGAGAGCGCGTCGGGCTGCGAGCGGCGTCTCCGCAGTCTGGCATCCCGCCGGATGTACTGCCAACCTCGCGGCGCTCGGGCGGGCGAGCGGTTGGCACGCCTGTGGCGGCGGCCGGTCCCCCCGTCAGTCGTCTGCCGACCCTCTGGCGGAGCGGAACTGGCGGAGTGTGGGTGTCGTCGGCGACGTGTCCGTTTCTCTCCGGCGGCGTTGGAGATCGCGTCACTTCGCTACGCAGCGGCAGCCAGCCAGGTAAATCCAAAATACCTGCGAGGCCTCGAACCCGATAGTCAGCACTGTGACAGTGCGTTAAGGGAAATACAGCTCTGTACAAGTCAACAAACAATAGATGAACGCACCACCTGACTCGTTCTATTCCTCCATTATGCTTAAAAGTTGCTCCTTGTTGCTTGCCATCACTAAAGTTGTGTTTATTGGCTGTGAAAGTGTTGTTCCCAGAGCAGTAAACAAAGATATACGTTGTAGCTATTTTATTGTGGCACCTAAGAAACACAAAAACCAGACAGCTACTGAAAACTTACAGTGTGCATCGTACTAAAAAAAGGGGAGAGGGGGAATTGAGAGGTCAAAATTTATTGCATTGTTATGCAGTTCTGTTCTAAATCCAAAAGATTTGACGTGTAGGTAGTTGTGAAGAACAAGCAACTGTTTCATAGCCTTACCGGTTCGGCGAGCTGCTTTGTTCCTTTCGCGGCTAGCTGGGATGATGCTGCGCTCCGCCGAGAGGTACGCAGTCGGGTTAAACTCACAAAAAATGGATGTAAAGGGCTTCCAAGGGAGGCGTCTCATGTTCTCAATATTAGGGTCTACTTTCATGTTCGAAACAATGTAGACTAGACTCACAGACGCTCACTTGTTTCTCGTACAGCATCCACGGCGCCAGTACGAATTCTGTCCTATAAAGGAACACCAAAAAATGTATAATTAATAAGAAATGAAACCAGTTATAACTGACATATGTCTATATCGTTAGACGTTTCGGACGTCGCAGCTAGACATCAGATAGCGTGCATTCTTGTTCGTATATGTGAATGTACTTGTTGCAGGGCTTCAGCAGACTAACTAGAAAATATTTTGTTACGCTCCAGTAATGAAGGAGGTAAAGAACATATTCGAAATAACCGCTGACCAATTAAAACTTATTATTGTTGTTTTCTTATCAATACTGATCGTAAAGTTAATTATCTGGCATCTTTCTAAAAAGCACACTTACTTCGTAAATGTCTCCATTTTTGCCAGAAAACCACGCAAAACTAACTGATGACGCACGGATATCTACTGTCGTCGATTGCTACCAATTATACAGCAAAACGTAAAAATATTGTATGTGTCATTTCAACGACAAAGTATGATTGAATTCGAGCTGCTTTAACCGGTGAGCCGCAACCAAGCAACGGGCTGCTGCGAAAATATCGAAGTCGCAACAGGTTTACGCCGGTCAAGTAAAAGGCATTTTGCTTGCTGTTATTGCTGCTTTCGATTCCGACAGTCATGGTTTACATTTTCCGATCTCGTAAAATACATTATCTCGTTTCTCGCATAGCTGTTTAATCTCTTACTAAAGTAAGTACAGCAATAACTTGAGTGCTGCGTAGAAATTCCCATTGCCTTTAAAGATAGTCTTGCTTGCCTGTACTTAGTATGCGAGGCTAGTAATGGCGTGGCGCCGCAGTAAGTGATTCCTGTAAACAAAGAAAAAGAATGACCATGAACTCCACTGTCGTATAACCACTGACGTCTTGTATGTAAAAGAATCTGTTTCTATGTGTGTTGCGGTAAGTGAAGCACTCAATAACAAATATCTCCCAAAAAAATATTAGAGTGGGTGATGACGCATACCTCGGGCAGTACGTATGTGGTGTACATAGAGAGAATAGTGCTTGGAAACATCGGCGAAAGAACAATAGCAGATAGTAGCCCGAATTTAGGGCTTACACGCGTTAAAGTTCGCGTATGTGATGAGTTCTATCTGTTCTCGGCATTCAGTTACAGCATCACATGAAGGATTTGGAAGCGCAGTGAATATGGTACATAATCTGCGTGCGTGTATTTAATCAGTGTGTGTACAAAACATTAGTTTGCTTATCGGGAGAATAAACGTTGGAAGCCACTGAAAAATGTGTTGACATATAGCCCTCATCTGTTCCATGTTCTGCCGTTATTATCCACTCCCTCCTGTTGCTACCCCTCCGCTCCCTCCCCACCCCCATCTCTCTCTCTCTCTCTACCTCTCTCTCGCTCTCCCCCACCTTTCTGCCTACTCACACGCAGAAAAACATACACACACAGTCACAGACACACATACCTCTTGCTCACATAGGGTACCTAATGGGTACCTACGGCTTACCTGGCTTAGGAAGCTTTTTCTGTATTTTTGTTTACGTACAATTTGAAAGTATACAAATGCGTCAAATACGTAGTCCTCAGAGAAATCCCATCATTGATTTGTTTTCTGTCCTCCTCTCTCTCTCTTCCTTTCTGTCCCTCGAATGCAGCAGCTTCAGTTAGGAAATGAGTTCATCCAGGAACGATGTTATCGCTACGGCAACTCACCGTTGCCTCGGAGTTTGAAACGCGGCCAATTGTAGTAATGGACCGCTGTAGCTTTGTGATACGCCACAACTCCGGGCGCAACTCATTTCAATGGCGGAGCCGATGCGAAATGTATTCTGCGCTTTCATGCCGGTGAGATACGATTGTATTGTGTGTTCGGAGCCGTCAGTTCTGTAACTGAGAGAAATACCTTTCAGCGTTCTTTCCTCTGGAGCGCAACGAAACGCCGGTAACTGCTGCCCTGGTTTCTGGCCCACTACGTCAGGTTTTACTTTACTCAAAAATGTAATGTGCGGCAGCTGCATGGGGGAGAATACGATAAGGTATAGAAGTTTTATGTAATTTGGTCATGAATGGGAGAGAACGTGGAAATATTGTAAATTTGTGTTCTCAATGGCCGAGAGCATGTCTTTTAATTCGACTCCGGTCCCCTGCATGTACTTTATCTACCACAATTATCCAACCGGGAAAATGTAAGCTACAGTTGAACGTGGAATCATAAACACGTATCGTTCTTGCTGACTTCTCACATTGCTGAGAGGCGAAGGCTATCTTAATGAGAGACTAAAAACTCCGTTGAAGGGTTGAGTTTCAATATTGTGGCCCTTCGGTTTTCAGACACGTGTTTTACCATTAGACTGCCAGTACCGACAACGTTGGAAGACGATTAACGGCAGAATAGGATTTACCATATACCCAAACTTAAGGCGTTAATCCTTGATGACAAGAAGTAAGTCTCGTACAAAGGTGAAATGAAATTTTCCTGCTCTTACAATGAAAAACTACATTAGTTCCTTTTAGGTCTATTCCCTTTGTCAATCAGTATTTCATGGAGCGTGATTCCAGAAATTTTACGAACATCTGGCCTCAACCACACCATCCTTTCGCTCCGTCGTCGTTCATAACGACAAAAACATGAAGCTTCACATTGCTGACACCCGTACAATGGTCGCTTACCTATTTTACTCCGCGAGATGATCCAGCGGTAGTAGGAACTTAACTGAAACTTTCCTGGCAGAGTAAAACTGTGTGTCAGACCGACACTCGAACTTGGGACCTTTGCCTTTCGTGGGAATGTGCTCTACCATCTGAGCTACCCAAGCACTACTCACGCCCCGTCCTCACAGCTTTACTTCCGTCAGTACCTTGCCTCCCACTTTCCAAACTTTACAGAAGTTCTCCTGCGGACCATGCATGAATAGCACTCTTGAAAGAAAGGATATTGCGGAGACATTGCTTGGCACAGCCTGGGGGATGTTTCCAGAATGAGATTTTCACTCTGCAGCGGAGTGTGCGCTGATATGAAACTTTCCTGGCAGATTAAAACTGTGTGCCAGACCGAGACTCGAACTCGGGACCTTTGCCTTTCGCGGGCAAGTGCGCTGGCTGTGAGGACGGGGCGTCAGTCGTGCTTCGGTAGCTCAGATGGTAGAGCACTTGCCCGCGAAAGGCAAAGGTCCCGAGTTCGAGTCTCGGTCTGGCACACAGTTTTAATCTGCCAGGAAAGTTTCATATCAGCGTACACTCCGCTGCAGAGTGAAACTCTCGTTCTAGGAAGTTAACTGCCAGTGATCTTTATTAACACTTTGACAAGAAAGTGCGAGATTCTGACAGTGAACCTACAGCCGGTTTGTTGTTATCTCATACTGTAATGCCGCAAGTTAGTGTTTTTAATCAGTGTGTATCGTTTCGGTAACAATGGGTTACTGTAACACTTGCCCACCACACAAATAAGACGTGGAGAAAGCAGGCCGTTATTAACACATTCGTAGAACGCTTAGGGCTTCCCTTAGGTCGTCTTCGGAATCTTTTCTATGGAATGAGATTAATAAGACAACTTAACTGATTGTCGATAGATGACTTTGGACAAATGGCAGGAGCTTCCAGCAAACATGTGGCCTCTGGTCACTGGCACTGTTATATATAAAATAGTGACTACAAGCCACAGTGAAGGAGATGGAGCTGTATAAAGTAATCCATATTCTGAGAGAGGGCAGTATGGACCAAAACAAGAAGAAAAATTTCATAAACATGGGCTCTAAAATGCTTGCCTTAAAATCCATGAAGACGTTTTTATCTTCGCTACTGTGAAATATATCTCTTCTATTACAGGGTCTTTGCTATTACGTACAATTTACAGAATTCAGTAAACAAATGAGGACACATTCCTTTGTTGCTGTCTATAGGTACACTGTGTAGAGGAGGTAACAATCTAATAATGGCTTGAGATGATTCACACTTGATGGAATACCAGCCCACTTTCCCCGAAGTGTCCGAGAACACGTTACTGAGAAAATTAATGGGCAATGGATTCGTCGGGTAGGCTCAGTACATTGCCCACCTCTTTCCCCCTGTCTTAAACTCTTAGATTTTTGATTTTCGGGATACTTGAAATCTTTGATGTACTGTAAGCCCCATAAATGATATAAAAACACTGCAGCAATGCGTCTTCAGTGCCTGCCAGCGCATCCGTGAGCACACTGGAGTTTTTCAAAGACTGCGTGGTTCTTTAAGACATCTCACGGAACCATGCCTTACTATGAACTGACGCAATACCAATCACCTCCTATGGCCATGGCTGGTAAGTGCAGGTAGTATATGATAGCAGGAGATTACATTAGAGGCTCTGCTGTTTCACAGTCACAGAATAATGAATTCCCAATTGTGTATTTATTTTCTAGCTTCATTCTGTAGGTCGCAAGTAATAGCAAAGAGCTTGCAGTAGAAGAGATGTGTTTCACAGTAGCGAAGATGAACAACTTTTAAGGCATCCATTTTAGAGCCAATGTTTACTGGACATACTTTTCTTGTTTTGGTCCATACTACCCCATATATGATATAAACAGGATGTCCCAGAAAGGTTGCGACAAACTTTGAGGGACTGTAGAGAGTGTCTTGAGGAACAAATCTAGGATAGGAACCCGTGTCCGTAACGGAATAACAAACGACATTGTGAGACGGTTCACCTACTGTCAGCGTAAAAAGCAAAGTCTGATGCCGATAGGGTGGCGAAGTGGCAGGCGGCGGCGTCTGTAACGCTGACGGTCTGTAGTTGTTGGATGGCGTTTTCAGACACGGCTATCCATCCTCGATTTGTTTCTCAAGACACTCTGTACAGCCCTTCCAAGTTAGTCTAAACGTTTGTGGGGTGTCCTGTACATCAGGCGCGATATATGAGTCCGGACTGTGGACAAAGAATGAAAGCGACCGCCGTGCAGCGGAGTTCTGTTCTGTGGCAATAGTTGTCAAGCAAAACTGGACCACAAAAACATAGAGGACGCTAATATTCAACAAGACAATCACACATCCGATCTCTGGTGTATGTGTTATTTGGTAACCAAAGGAATATGTCTCCCCTCGACGGAACATACTGACTGGAGGATTAGTGCTAGATAAATGACGAGGAGGATATTGACTTGAGATACTGGAATGAACTTGATAATGAGATAGAAGCTTTCGACTGAGTGTGGGATGCCCTTCACGTTAAGTTAGTCATTTTCTAAATGGAAGAAATGTTTTAATGTCGGAGAGAAAATGATACCAGCACGAAGCATTTTATGCTTCTGAAGAAGGCTAGAGTACTCTTGCTGAAACCTGGGTAAAGACCAGTAACATTTTGCAACTCAGGCGGATTTTTCACATAATAATTTATCACAGTTGCTGACAGGACTGCAACATGTCAAAAATTCTTATATTCTTGATTTGACTTCGGCTAGCAATTCCTAGGCATTGATTTTCATGAAAAGATTCGTATTCGTATAACGTTAGCTAATGATTCTGCCGTTGATTGACGGAAGAGTTTCATATTTGCATACACAAACTGCTGATGTGATACAGTGTCTAATTTCCCTGTTGGCAGACTTTTAACTAACAAGACAGAAAATTTGCTAACAAGATGAACAAAAACTGCAGAACATTCGTAATTTGCATTTTCAGTGATATTGTAAGTACGATACAGTTTAATGACACAGAAATAAAAGATAAACGTCCATGAAATGTTTATATCGATTCACAAGTGTAACAAGATTACGAGCAAAGAGTGGTGTGTCCAGAATGATTCTGCGGAAAAATAGAGTATTCGTCTGTAATACAATACTGTGGAATGAAGACGAATGGACCACAATCAGTAATTTACTGGTATTCCAGCAAGTAAGAAGCAAATCCTATTATACATTACGCAAATATCGAAATTGATTCACCAATAACGTCGTTGGTTTAAAACTTTAACTTTATAGTTTTCTGCCAATGTTAACAAACGACTACTTACTGTAGGATTACTGTTACATTTTATTTTTCGGAATAGAATTCAGCCGTCAGTTGCAGATATATTTGTATTACGCCTATATATATATGTTTTTAACTGATGACTGAATTTTATTCTGAAAAATATATACTACAGTTGCTGAAAATTATAGCCATGAATAAAACAATATTATTTTTTACTTTAGAGTTTTTCTAATCAATGGCATTCGTGAGCTAGCACAGACATGACCCTAACATAAATTTTTTTATATGTTGGTAAATATAACGCAACAATGTGTCAATGTGATCTGCAGAATGCCGTTATTAATAGCGAATTTTTAAATTACTCTTCTCGTTGAATGCACTGCTGTCTCAAAAATCTTTGTTTTGGAAGCTTAGCGCTAATAACAGTACAGCCAAACTTGTTGAAGGGCCATAAGGAGTAAATTTCAGTAATTAATAAATGCGTAGCTGAATGAAAACGTGGCTGCTCTTCTCTTCAAGATGACCCACGTGAAGAATTGTTCAAAACCGCAAAAACAGATGAGAATTTCGGAAACATAACATGGACGATCGACAACGACAGACTTACTAATTAGCTGCCGCCACTAACAACCTAAGAAATCAGCGTGCCCTTAATTTTGTGCGCGGGTTTAACTATGATACTTCATTGTTGTGTCCTTCATTCCCCTGGCGAAGAAGATAGTCGAGCTGCCGCACAACTTTAATCTTTTCAGTCCCCGAAGTGCTGAGAGGAACGCACGACATCCGACCCATTAATGCGCCTAGTACCTTTAAGCCAACTAGAGGACGGGCTGGTGGTAAGACAGATAGAATCCGATTTGGGAATATTTGAGAGAGGATTTCCATTTGTCTTACAACAGTTATTTCTGAAGCGGTGGGTCTCAGGCAGGGTATAGGGGTTTCATGCATGTTTGGGTATCTGTTTTTGTGTTTCAAAGAGTAAGCCAGTGACTTTTCAACACTCGGAGTGTGCCTCCCGTCTCTGGCCCGCTTCGTGCAAGGTGGATGCAGCATTTATTGAATACTGACAAAAGCAACTGCGAGAACGAACATATTTTAACATAGTTTGGAAATTTTTAAAGAGAAACCATTTGGTGTAGTCCTTAGATTACCGTCGGCCGGGGTGGTCGAGCGGTTGTAGGCGCTACAGTCTGGAACCGCGCGACCACTACGGTCGCAGGTTCGAATCCTGCCTCGGACATGGACGTGTGTGATGTCCTTAGGTTAGTTAGGTTTAAGTAGTTCAACGTTCTAGGGGACTGATCAGCAGTTGAGTCCCATAGTGCTCAGAGCCATTTGAACCATTTGAACCTTAGATTACGCACCGTGTATTGGACGTAGCTAAACTACTTCACCACAAAAACAAGACAGCGACCAAGACACTGAGGGGAAATCATGCGTCTTTCCTCTCCCTCTCCCCCCCCCCCCACCCCCACCCCCGTGTGAACGGCAAAAAAATAAATAAATGAAATAAAACATGAGTTGATTTCATCTGACAGAAAAGTTAAATTTTTCCTACCAACAGAATGAAAACAGGATCTGAGGAGAGGCCTGCATACAAAAATCATATAAAGTGTGTGTATGGTAACGGTTTACAACGAACCACAGTGGCGTAGAGGAAGTCGAATGGGCTTCATGAACTGTTACACATTATTCTGGCAGATCACATAACTTTTATCAAATGTGAACTGACACTTCAAAGTGGTACGGACACATGACATTATTTTTCAAGACAGGATTTTGTAAACAACGGTCTGAACGTACTTCAATCGTTCTGTTCCTCGACGACAAAAATCAGCTCCGTGGCCAGGGGGCAATTCGAGATGGGCTGGGTGAACGTCCTAAGCTTGGGAAATCTCTTTCCCCCAGATGTTCTTTCAGTTTGCCAGAGAGATGGAAACCACATTGTTCAAGATCTGAACTGTGTGGCAGATGCTTCCAAAACCGCCATCGAAAACGTTGAAGTAAAGCTTGTTTGTATCTGCAGTGTGGGGTGCTGCATTGACGTGCGGGACAGGAATGCCTTTGCGTAATTTTCCACGCGTCTTGTTCTTTATGGCGTTGCAGAGCCAAGTCAGTGTTGCACAGTACAACTCGTCATTATGGTTGTGCCCCTTTGTCATAAACTCTCCATGGACAACTTCTTCAGAGTATGAGAGAACATTGGTGATGACCTTCCCTGCTGATGGCGCAACTTCGCATTTCTTCCGCGGGGCGAGATGTGTCATCGTTCTTCAGACACTTTCTTTGTTGCAGGTGGGAAATAATGAGCCAATGCCGCATCGTCTGTAATAATGTGGCTTACGAAATCATTGCCTTTCACGGAGTAATGCTCAAGGAAATCCAGAGAAGCGATAAACCTTGAGCCTTTGCCCGAGCAGAGTTGCCAGTATTACAGATAATCTTGGAAGATGGAATGAACGCTGTCTTCAGAGATGCGCCTCTGCTGACCAATGCCCGGATAGTCACTCTGCGATTGTTATAAATCAGTTCCTCGACTGCGCGGCCCTTGTCGTTTGTGGTCAAAAAAATGGTTCAAATGGCTCTGAGCACTATGGGACTCAACTGCTGTGGTCATCAGTCCCCTAAAATTTAGAACTACTTAAACCTAACTAACCTAAGGACATCACACACATCCATGCCCGAGGCAGGATTCGAACCTGCGACCGTAGCAGTCGCACGGTTTCGGACTGCGCGCGTAGTTTGTGGTCATCCACCGCCCACGACTGTACGTTAGTGGTGAAATTGTTGGCAATATTTCAATAGGATTGGATGCGACATTGCATTTGGTCCGTATACCACCAGAATTAAGCGGTGAATGTGCTTGCATTTTAGACGTTTCCCCCGTATGAGTCGTACGCCCCCAGTTACCGCGCCATTTCACTCCCACGCCCTCCTGCACCTGGAATCCGTATCGCAGCAGAACTGTGTCTACGGGACACTCGGCAAAAGTTCTCTCTCCTGACAAAGGCCGGCCTGCAATTGGTAACTTAAGAAGAGGTAGGAAACGGTAACAGCTACCGCATCTGAGAAACAGTCATCCGCACTTCGAGTTGACCGCATGCCTCGAGTCTTGATAATAGTCTCAGTTCGGCGAGGAAGAGAGTGTACAGGTTTCTTCCTGTAGGCCATATTCAGACGAAGAAGCCGTACAGGCACCAAATTGCAGGGATGTCGATTCGTGCGTTTCAATCGCTGTTACAAATAGTACTAGACATTTTGTATGGAAGTAAAGACAGGTGATTTATCCAGCGAGTCGAGGCACGATAGGACATGTTATCAAACCAGTTCTCTGGACACTGTTGTCATCTTCGAAGACGGGAGAATCCACAGCACACTCATATTGAACACATGGAGAGTGAGTTCGTTCCATACAGTGCTGAAATCTTGTTTCATCGAAAATAAAATTATTCTGGGTATGTGATCCCATTGGTAAAATTTGTAGCAAAAACACCCTGAGGAAGGCCATTTGCAATAGTGAGCGAAACGCCAGAAGTTTTTCACATTGGTAATTTTACTGACTATGACAATAGCCGTGGAAGCCTCCCGTTACATGCTGGTCCATGTTCACAGTGATCTGAATGAATGAGCTGAAACCATAGTTCGAAAAAACCAGAAAACATGAGAGAACCGCCTTTAGTTTGATCTACACCGTCCACACATGTCGCATGTATCGCCTTACTGTACCGTCAGTATATTCAAAGCCCTGCAACATTTGAAAAGAGACCAAATCGCGATTCTCCGGACCACATTACGCCCCTTCATTCAGTTAACGTCCAGTTTATATGCTTTTTGGCTCTTTAAAGCCGTGCAACATTACGTGCCTCTGTCAGAAACGGTATTTTGCATAGTTCTCGACTCTATGAGTCCATTACTTGCAATTCCTTCTGCGTTCTCCCGGAAATTGGTCGGAACTGCGTTTGCTCACAGCAGCAGCTCTTGCCCAGTTGGGAACCTATTGTTGACAAAGCATGACAATCGTGCCTGGTCCCTGTCGATTAGTAACGTTTTACGATTATGGTCCTAAATCTCCTTATATGGCTGCGAGCGCCTAACGATACCTTGCAGCCGCGTTGTATGGTCAGCACTGGTACTGCAACAAATGTCCCATCTTCACTTATGATGTCGGTACGTCCAAACACGACAGATGCATGCTATCATTTGTCACGTCTCCACCACAATCCACCTTGCTGCACTGCCTCGATGCGAGCGACGGGTACACACACACAACTCGACGGCCACGATTTACTTCTGTGGTGAAGGGTGAGATGACCTCCTGGTACGGGTTCTACACCATCTTCAGCGCTCTAAAACGACCAGTATGCTTCTACCGCGGCGTAAACACATCACTGGGTCACCGGCTGTTTCGACGCCGTGTATCATTACAGTTCTCCATTCAGCTACTGCTCGACTTACGTCTTGTGTGGCACATCGAAGACATGCATCTTCATGTGTCGCTGCGAGCAATGGCCTTTTCTGAGGTACCAGACTCAAACTGTCCATTCCATGCTGCCCCCTTGACAATGATCTGAATGAATGAGCTGAAACCATAGTTCGGAAAAGGCGGACCTGGATTCACTGCCAGCATGATTTCCCATCGTTCCTGAAACCGACTGTCATTTGCAAGGCCGTCCGATAGAATATCTTTACAACCACCGTTTTCGGACGTTCTGCATTGATACATCAACAAATCGGTCGACTTAACCCTCTGTGTGATAATGGGCACTCTCAAGTACGATTGCTCCGTTCAGCGACTCCGCCATTCTATCACGTGGACGCGTCCTACTCCGCCTATTTCACACCATCACACACAACTTCGCTGCCACGACATTGGTGGAGGATATCATGGCCGCAGGCACTAGTTTTGCACCATCTCCAGCGCTTCATTGTGACTACTAAGCTCACCGAACAAAAAGTTAGTAACCCCAGTGCGTACGCACTGCTGAATCGTTAAGCTTTTACAGGTGATGCAGAGACGGAGTCACGCTCTCCACAGAAAACGCACTCCTCTGCGTGAGCATAATGCAGTAGCGATCAGTGCGGAATTTATGCTTCAAGCAGAGTCCGTAAACACGGGTAAATGTAAAGACGTGACAGAGTGGCAAGAAGGGGAAATCATGTTTCGCCGTGCATTGTGTAACGGAAGTGTATCGGATTGGATTGTACAACGTGTCTACAAGCAGTCGTGTAACACACGTGGTCACGAAACACGACGTCAGAATTGTAGTGGGAAGAAGATCCTGACTGAGGGGAACTGGAGACGCGTTTCAAAACTTGTAAATCAAAATCGCTTCGAAATCCGACAGGAATTGGTGCATGCAGCGAATGAAGGTCCATTTCCACCTGTTAACGCGAGAGCATTGAAACAGCATGAAATGAGCATTTGGAGTCGGTCATCTCTCAAGCTATTGTCCACAAACATACGTAAAGACGAGAACAGCAGTTTCATTGGGCTGGAAGAATATGCGACTGAACACTCGACCACCACCCTACTAGATATCGTTGGCCTGCGAAATGACCTCACGCGAACTGCATACAAATCTGTGGGACATGTTGAAACGGCTGGTGAAATGCCGACATCAGGATCCTCGCAGTTTCTTGCATTTACGCGATCAAATGTACAGCGAGTCATTTAACCTGTACGCGACGTACCTGCACAACCCCATCGACTCGCTTCCATCTACATCTATATGGATGCTCTGCAAATCACATTCAAAAAATAAATAATAATAAAAATAAATCAAGCATTAAAAGAAGGGGGGATTGAATTATGGCAGGATCTTTGGGATAATGATGAGACAGGGCGTAGAACTCACGAGCTGCTTCCAAACATAGAGGAATGCTTAAAGCTCACACACATCAAACCAACTAGAGGCTTGCTGCACTTTCTTACTAGACATGGACCCTACCCGACATTACTGTGTCGGTTTGGGAAGCGGGTTACACCATCGTGTGACTGGAGCAGTGCACGGCACTCCGGACCATATGGTGTATGAGTGCCCCCTCTTCGACGATGTTGCACAACAATTTGGAGAACAATTACCCAACAGCGACACGCACCACCTGCTCAGGCAAGCCGGCCGAGGTGGCCGAGCGGTTCTAGGCGCTACAGTCTGGAACGCGCGACCGCTACGGTCGCAGGTTCGAATCCTGCCTCGGGCATGGATGTGTGTGATGTCCTTAGGTTAGTTAGGTTTAAGCAGTTCTAAGCTCTAGGGGACTGATGACCTCAGAAGTCCCATAGTGCTCAGAGCCATTTTTTTGCTCAGGCAACATTTCATGTCTTGAACAAACTATCAGATGCGATTTCAAGCAAAGTCCTCAGAGAATACTTAAGAAACAATTAAAAGAATAAAAAACACCAGACTTCGACTCCGTACACCTTCCCAGTTCCGCCGGGACATGGACTTGGCCACCCGCCTCACGGGTGGAATCCGCCATGTTTTTGGATTAGGTAGGGGGGGTTGTACATCATCAGCGGACTTGACAACGCACCGATCACGATAGTAGAGATAGAGATAGATTAGTTGTGGGATTAGAAATACGAATAAAGACTACTATAGAGCTGTAGCGAAAAGGTCATCTGCCAGCCCAGTGTCAGGGGTACTCTCAGTGGGGTTAACTCGGTGGGAAAGGCCAGCAAAATTAGGTTTGTTTCTACTGGCACACGTGTAACGCTGCAGGTAGAGTAATCACAGTAACATACCAAAAGTAGTACCCTAGTCTAACAGTTGTAGAGGAAGATATAATTCAATCATCACAAACAACATGTATAATAAATAAAAGTAGATTAGACCCCATAGTGGTGAAGGAATTGCAGTATTAACCTGTAGTGTTAGAAACTACAGCTGCAGAATTGTCAATTGTTAATAGTTGGAATTATGACCTACTAATGTATTTAGGTAATAGGTTAACTTGTATAATTATAATGATTAATAAAGAATTTAAAAAAATCACATTCAAGTGCCTGGCAGAGGGTTCATTGAACCACCTTCACAATTCTCTATTATTCCTATCTCGTATAGCGCGCGGAAAGAATGAACAACTGTACCTTTCCGTACGAGCTCTGATTTCAGTTATTTCATCGTGGTGATCATTCCTCCCTATGTAGGTCAGAGTCAACGAAATATTTTCGCATTCGGAGGAGGAAGTTGGTGATTGGAATTTCGTGAGAAGATTCCGTCGCAACGAGAAACGCCTTTCTTTCCTAACCGAATCCAGACGTTTATCAAGTCCAGGGGTGGAATTACTCTGTATTATATCATGCTTGTAATGACTTCTCTAGGGGAGACTAATTTTTTTTTATCGATGTGTTTATTTTGTCTGGTGAGTTCAACATTTCTGTGACCCAGTGCCGGAGAGATACCATTGAATTGTTTTGTTTGCACGGTTGTCGGTTTCCCTTAGGCCTAAAGAATGCCGGACTTTTGCCACGCCGGACATTTGCCACACTTGCCCTTTCGCCAGGTAGCTTGAGTAGCGATCCCTCAGGTAGGGGACGCCCTCCCTCGTACTTTTTCTGTCCGCTTTCAAACCGCCGTCTCCACAACTTACTCGATACAACCAGTACTTAAGGGACCTTCATCTTCGACATCTTGGCGGAATACAGAGCTTCTTTTCTGAAATCGAAATATTTATAACTTTTGGGAAACGAAAGCAATACCGACGATTATGTCAGTATGTAATTAGTTCTGCCAAATATAAATATAGATCCCTCTGTCTGTACGGTAGCTTCCTTTCACGCTTAATGATTGCGATAGAAACAGTCCATCGGCAGGGGAGGAACAAGAAAGGAACGACGTAAAGAGAATGCGAATGTACGCTAATCATTTCTTTTTGATCATTGCATTTGTGCTTACTTTTATTACTACAACTGCATGCCTGAAAGACAATAAGGAAAGAAGAAATGGGAATCGGAATGTTTGGAAAGAAGAACGACATACTCCATATTAATTTACTCTCTAAAAACCGATATCCCTCGCGGCGAAACATTAGTTAATAAAGTGCAGCGGGACAGTGTTCAAAACATGACTGAAAATACGTTCACTAAATAGAGATAAGAAAATCTATTATTGGCATGTCATCTAAAGTCGACGTACAATTTTAAAATGTTAGAAATAAGGAAATGTAGTAATACAGAATGCTATGCTTGTAACGTACGTTGTTCTACATTGTTTAGCTCTGGTATTTATAGGGTCACAGAGAAAGCGTCCTAGGTTTTGTAGGAAAAAGCCGTAATTGTAATCATCTGCACTAAGACAGAAACAAGAAGCACAACAGGAAAAATAATGTAATATGTGTTTGAGTTCACAAGCGACATTGAAGCAGATAGTTCCTGTGGCTAAGTATGGGCAGAGGTTATATTCGACAACCGGAATAAATTAATAACTGGCTTCTTTTACCGACCCCCGGTCTCAGATGAAACAGTTGCTGAACAGTTCAAAGAAAACTTGAGTCTCATCACAAATAGGTACGCTACTCATACAATTATAGTTGGCAGTGACTTCAATCTACCTTCCGTATGTTGACAAAAATACATCTTCAGACCCTATAGTACATAGAAAACTACTTCCGCAATTGTTTTAAATGCTTTTTTTAAAACTTATTTTGAACAATTAGTTCACGAGGCCATTCAAATTGTGAATGGTTACGAAAACACACGACCTCCTAGCCACAAATAATCCTGAGCATCACGACGGATACAGGGATTAGTGAACACACAGTCGTAGCGAGGCTGAATTCCGTAAAAAAGAAATTCACCAAAACTAAACGCAAAATATATCTATTTATGAAAGCAGCTAAGAATTCGGTTGACGTCTTTCTAAGAGACAGTCTCCAACTCTTCCAAACTATGTAAATGAAGACCATATGTGGCTTAAGTTCACATAAATAGTATCAACAGCACTCGAGAGATTCATACCAAATAAATTAATAAGAGACGGAACTGATCCTGCGTGGTACACAAAACACGACAGAAAGCTGCTGCAGGAGCACCGAAAAAGGCACGTATAATTTAGACGAACGCAAAATCTCCGAGATTGGCGAAGTTTTACTGAGGCTCGAAATTTGGTGCGCATTTCAATGCGAGGTGCATTTAATGATGTCCACAACGAAAGTCTCTCTAGAAATGTGGCGGAAAATCCAAAGATATTCTGGTCCTATGTTAAGTAAACCAGCGGAAAGGTTCAGTAACTACAGTAGAGTCTCGATAGTTCGAGTTTCTAATAATCCGAGTCACTTAAAAAAAAAAAAAAAAATGCAACGATCTACTTTCTTTATTTTTACTGACATGATAAATAATGAGAACATCATTGCAAAAGATAGATAGGGAGGGTACAGCTCAGTGACAAAACAGACAACAATGCAATCAACACCGACGATTAGCTCGCTGCCCTGTTGCACGAACATCTGTTGTCAGTATGGCAGGAAATATCCCGACTGCTGCCGGCTGCTACCGATCAAAACTGGGGAGTTCATACGCTGCTGTAGTTCCCAGTACCTGTACTGTACAGTGTTGTGTGTCGTTTTGTTTGTTGACTGTGTGTTCCGTTGTACACCTTACAAAGATGAGTGCTGTAACAACAAAGAGGAAATTTGTGCCTTTGCATCTAAAATTAGAAGCACTAAGATGACTTGACAAAGGAGAAACAATGAAAAAACTTGCTCTCGAATATGGTGTCTGTGAAGTTACTGTTGGTGACTGGCGAAGAAACCAACTTAAATTGGAACAGTTTTCTTCACAGAAACGCTCACACGAATCTCTCAGTCGAAGAAGTATAAAGAAGTCAGACTTCGAAAAAACAAGTGAGGCATTGTTGATGTCTTTTACCCAACAGAGACAGAAGGGTGCTCCGATTTCTGGCCTAATGTTGCAAGAAAAAGCTTTGTTTTTCAGAAACCAGCTGCAGGAAGGAGATGACAATTTCGCCGCTAGTGTGGGCTGGCTCGACAAGTGGAAGAAGAGGTATGTAGTGCGGCAACTAGACGTCTGGTGACGCTCAGGCCGTTTCAAAATTTGTCGTCGAGTTTAAAAAAATCATAACTGGAGAAAATTTGTCTAATGAACAGATATATAACTGTGACGAAACTGGGCTAAATTTTAAAATGTTACTTGCTTCTTGTGAAGAAAAAAGTGCTCCTGGACACAAAAAAGCAAAGAGCGGCTCACAGTTATGGCAGCTTCAAATGCAACTGGAAACCACAAACTAAAACTAGTTGTGATTGAGAAGTCTCCCAAGCCAAGAGCATTCAAGAATGTATCCATCTCAGCTCTTCCGGTTGTCTATACACATCAGAATAATCCCTGGATGAATCAGGAAATCTTCAAGAACTGGTTTTTTAACTCATTTGTACCTGACTGCAAGAATTTTTAAAAGAAATGGGACTGGCATGCAAAGCGATTTTGCTCATGGATAATGCGTCCTCGCATCCAAGTGCAGGAGAACTGCAGTACGAAGGTATCCGCGCCTTGTTTTTCCCACCAAACGTTACCTGTCTCATTCAGCCCATGGATCAGGGCGTTCTGGAATGTCTAAACAAAAAAAAAAAAAAAAAAAAAAGTAACGACGGCGATTGCTACAGTCAATCCTGCATTCCGAAGACAACGAAAGCTTTGTAGGAGCTTTGAAGAAAGTGACTTTGAAGGACGTCGCGTACTGGATTAGCGAATCTTGGAGGGAAATAAAGTCAGACACAGTTTCTAAGTCATGGATGAAAATTCTACAGGAAAGTATGCCAGACACAGAAACTGAAGATTTAGCAGGTGAGGACGATCAACCATTGTGTAATTTAATCAGAGGATTGCCAGGGTGTGAAGAAGCAGAAGAGGTGGAAGTAGGCGAGTGGTTAAATTCGGACGAACAGATGGAAGTGACAGAGTCTTCTATAATTGACATGGTTAACATTCCATCGTAGTGTGAGAGTGACGAGGATGACGAGGCAGAGGCTGCACCGATGATGAGTCACACCGATGGCTAGGCTGCTCTCGAGGCCCCCATCTCCTACGTGGAACAACAGCCTGAGGCGACACCAGCTGACCTACTGCTCCTGAGACGGTGGCGTGACATTGCCGCGAGGAAACGTTGCAGCTTCGCCAAACAAAAGACACTTCACCATTACTTGTCTAAATAAATAATTATAGTTATTCTGCGAATGCAAATGCATGTGTATATACTTTTCTTTTGATAAAGTTCATATTTTGACCTGTATTACTTACAATATCATAATATTTCTTTTTCCCATTTAAATTTCGATAGTCCGAGTTTTCGATGGTTCGAGGTGGTTCCGGTCCTGTTCACCTCGAACCATCGAGACTCTACTGTCCCTTTACTGCGCGACGGCGATGAGGAGGAGGAGGGGGAGACAAGGGACCCAACCCTTGGGAGCAGGTAAAATCGTGGCGAATGTCCGGCGTGGCAAATGTCCGCACACCGAGCCTAACGTATGCAAACGGTAAGAGATTGCGGTTTTTGCTGCCGCGCTGCACACGTATATTGCCACTGGAGGAGTGGTGCGTGGGCTGGGAGGCAGCAGGAGCGGCGGCGGCTCGGGGAAGCGGCAGGTGCCCGTGGACCCGGGCCCCACCGTGACGAGCCGGCCAGGAATGTCGGCTGCCGAGGCGGCGCCTTGCGACCGGCGCCCGCAGCTACCGCCACACACACGCCGAACTCGCCGACCGCGACTTTCACCTCCACTCCGCCGTCAGACAGTTGACATCATAATCCCAGCCGCCAGTAGGGGCTACTTCAGGCTCGTACGTCTTCATCCGACGCAGCTGTGTCTGGAATTTTCTGTGGTGTAAGAGGGGCACCGTCCTGGCGCAGTCATTACGAACCAGCAAACCCTCAGCTCTTTAAATAATAGAACTCGCATCCATAAAACAGCTACAGGCGTCTCATTATAATGACGTTAAATATTTGGCATTAAGCATGTATGCGAGGAAAAGTCCCATAGATAAAAACGGTTCGATTTTCACACAATATTTTCTCCAGTTCTTCACAACCGGAAGAGACCCAGCATCAGTTTTCAAAAACTATTACCTTCAGTTATCGTAATTTCAATCAGTCTTCGCTCAGCTGTATCTTTGACCAAATGCTAGGGTTCTGTGTGGACCCAATAGCTTCCCTTCTTGCTTTACAGAATTCAGTCTTAATTTAGCACATTTGCGACACATATAAACTGTGGTGTCACCGCCAGACACCACACTTGCTAGGTGGTAGCTTTTAAATCGGCCGCGGTCCATTAGTATACGACGGACCCGCGTGTCGCCACTATCAGTAATTGCAGACCGAGCGCCGCCACACGGCAGGTCTAGAGAGACTTACTAGCACTCGCCCCAGTTGTACAGCCGACGTTGCTAGGAAAGGTTCACTGAGAATTACGCTCTCATTTGACGAGACGATAGTTAGCATAGCCTTCAGCTAAGTCCATTGCTACGACCTAGCAAGGCGCCATTTATCCTTTGCTATGTATCTAATGAAGCATGTACAGTAACAAGACCAATGTCACCAATTGTGGATTAAAGTTAAGTATTCCAGCAGCTACGTACTTTTCTTTATAGCATTCATTACGTATCCTGTTTCAGACCTCACGCCAGCCTGCGTGAGTTTAAGCGCGTGCCTTTCGGTTACCCGTCACTGTGGACTGGCTGTCTTGTCAGTCCACAACATAAACCTTTACCTTTCAGATCTTGAAATTCCTCTTTAAAAATTTGGGAAACAGACGCTGTCTTTTCTTCGTGGACTCTTTTCCCGCAGTTATGCATTTGTTTCTTAATCTGCACCTCTCTTTCGTCAGTTGCCCAAGATTGTTGCTATTCGGTCATTATTTGGCCATTTGCAATTTTTTAAAGGAATCAGCACTTACTCAGTTTGAAATTCACGGACAGCCTCCTCGTACATTTATCACATTTTCCGTCCATCCCGTAGCGACGACCATCCTTGAGAAGGCATGGGTCCCCTTTCGCTGTTATAGTTATTTCCATTACTCACAGCACAAAGTACTGAAGTGGTTTAGGCCTACGCTATTCGGACAAAAAGGCTGTCAGCCAGGGCATTGCCCGACTTACGGTCACATCACATTCGCCGCTGGTAAACGACTGGCGTAAACCAGTACTGGGGGAGGATATGGTCGCAGAACCCAAGCCCAGTTGCCGGAAGTCCCACGGTACCTGTGACACCTACACAAGGGTCGGAAATACCACGATAGGAAAGCCCACGTAGTCACCTTCACCCCCGGGAAAGATCCCCGGTACGTATTTGGTAGCAGATTTAGTGGATCTAAGGCTTTCATGGAAAGACGGAATGAGAAAAAATCCAACCCCTATCCGGAATTGAACTCGGAACCTCCATCGTTGGAGTATAGTGCTCTACTTGCTAGACCACCACGACCATTTTTAGACAATCCATGACGTGAGCGGGCGAAAGATACGTGAACACCATGACGAACATTTGATGGCCTCGTGAAAAACTGGCCTTTCCACGAAACTTAACAAGAAAAAAAAGAAAAGAAAAGAAAGTGCATGTCATTCCTGTGGGAGGAGCACCCTTAAAATACCAATTGCGTTTTAACACGGGGCGAACCAGTACCGGAGGTGCCCTATGGGTGTCTGCTTCCAGCGCCGGATCTGTCTTGCAATTGTTCGTCTGATTCTTACCTCGCTCAGCGGATATCTGTACGATATTCTCATCATTAAAAGTCATTCAGAATATATCCTGTTTATATAAATTCATTTGTCTGACCACCCAAAATTATGTGTTGCTACTCTCTCCCATCTTACAGGTCTCGGGTCAATACACAGTCACAATATTGCTGTCCAACCCTGTAAGTGGGATCGAAACAATGGCCTCCGATTGAGAAAATTTTTGTTTCGATTACTGTGCGCTGTTAGCTTTTTCAGAAGAGTCGTTGAGTTACAGTAATGTGTCGGTCGTATTTCATTCAATTACATCAAGTTGCCATACAGGCACCGTCGTCCTAAGTAATCAGTAAACAATGCGTAGTTAATTAATCTCAGACGGATATCGACAGATGGTACTACCATGTCCGTAGTGCATTTCGGTTAAGGAAAGATCATAAAGCTGATGCATGTAGAAAAACGCACTCTCATTCCTCTCGCTCGGTGTGGCCGAGCGGTTCTAGGCGCTACAGTCCGGAACCGCGCTACCGCTACGGTGGCAGGTTCGAATCCTGTCTCGGGCATGGATGTGTCTGATGTCCTTGGGTTAGTTAGGTTTAAGTAGTTCTAAGGGACTGATGACCTCAGAAGTTAAGTCCCATAGTGCTCAGAGCCATTTGAACCATTTTTGATTCCTCTCGCTTCCTATGTGGATAAGAACGGCGAGGGACGAACCGATGGTAGCAGGATATCGCTAGACTTTGCAATGTCCAGTGGCTTGTATAGAGCATAGTCATAAACCATTACACTGTTGCAAATGTACTGTTACGTAATAAGGAAGTTATGTCTTGTACGGCACACTGAGCGGACATTTCTATCATCGGCTAGGTTATTAAGGAGAAGACTAGCTCAGAACTGAATATATGAAGGAGTAAGTCACAGCCAAGTTGAAGGAATGATTCCAACATCTCGGTGGCCTGCTGTTAAAGTGTTATTGAGTGTTTGGTCGCTGTTTATATGTTCAGTTCTTAGTCGGGCCTAGGATTTTCCCGCCCAGGTTCTTCCAATTACGGTAGTGATTGTACATGAGAAAAATACCAAGTTCCGCGATGACTCGGAGTCCCATTAAAGCACATGTCTTTCTGTAACTGGCCACGTATAGCAACCGTGGGGATTTTACACGATCTTCCAGGCACAAGTGAAGAGGCCTTAACGGCTGTTTCGTCCAAGAAAGTGTATTTCATTACTCAGTTAGTAACAATGCGATGAAAGCAATCATGGGCTGATTTCGTAAATACTCGTATTTAACAAGACGGAAATTCTAAAATTCTGTTTCTGTTTCTATTGAAATATAAATTTTACTCGGTATTCTAGACTTTCCATCGGACTTCGAGGTCGAAGAAATTTTAACAGCCACCGAACATTTTGCTAAAGAAAGTCACAAAGGAAGATATTTTTTCGCGGTGTGGTCGTCGAGAGCCTCTGCAGAATGACCAGTCTGAGCGCTATGGAGTGGCTAAAAGGCCGCAGGAGCGGTCAGCGCGGCCTCCCCAGTAAGGCTGGCCAGCAGGGCTACTTTTTACCGAAGGAGGAACTTCTCTGTGTCTCCTCTGCGGCAGTAAAACCACAGAGAGACACTCCCCAAGCCCTTTGGATGCGGCTTTTTGACAGAGCCCATTGTGATGCAGGTTCTCGTCTTTATGAAGATCTAGTGCAGAAGTCGATGGTATTTCTGCTTAACATGTAGTGGACTCCATTACTCTGGGGCCAGTCGTGTGCAGAATCACACTGGAAAGAATCCAGTCACTCGGCGAGAGTATGGACGCGCCTACCATGATCAGCAGAAAGTTTGGTCTGCGAACTGACTGCACGCTACACATCGGTACTGATTATCACACTTGCTGACCTTTGCATTCCTTCTAGTATCTCTCATGGTCAACAATCTGACCCATCTTCCTCTCAAAATCACTCCTCGCGTATTACGATCTAGGACCCTCTCCACCTATGGTCGTCAAACTGAGACCCGCGGGCAACATGCGGCCCAAATCAAATATTCGCTAGGCCCGCGGTTCTCAACCAAATTTTATAACAATGCGCATCTAACAAATAATAGTCGAATCCAAAAACATGAACTAACGTTAAGAGCTTCTTGAGAGTCTGGTTTTCCTAATCAGCAACAAACAGAGACACCTAAAGGGACAGTAATATTTTACGAAGTGCTTAATTTTAATTGACGTAGGTGAATTTGGCATTCAAACAAGTAAAGCTGCCCCCTTACCTCACGGGCAGCGGGGTAAGTAGCGCGGCCACTGCTGGTTTAGAAGGTGAGAGAGGACGACTGTTTTGCGGTTTGTCTTCCAGTAATGACATCTAACGGGCGTGCGCGACTCATACCGATCAACAGTTATGACATAAATTCTGACGCTGAAATAACATGGATTCGTGAATTCGTATTACATTTGTAGCATGGAATATGAAGTAGAGACTGTTGTAATACAACGCAGTGAGTAGAATAAAAATGACATAAAGTAGATTTAGTAAGCATTTGTGATAGTCCCCCGTGTTCAGTAATGCATTTAAATGTAAGTACAATTACTGTTATTAATTAATTAAAGTGTCACAACGTTGGGCTGGCTGAAGGTGGCAGCAATCTGGAACAGAGGATAGTTGACACGAACAACTGACACGCGTAATGTGTTCCGAAAGGTGCAGACTTTTAACGCTCGGTGCTCTGAACGGCGGTCAACTTACCGCAGCCTTAGTGTAGCTACTCTGTTCTGGATTCGCAACATACTAATTTGTGTAGGTTTAGTCAATAATAATTTCGGTATATGTACAGCCCTAGGTGCCGCCCTATAATGTCAATATTTTCTCTTGAACCAACAAGATTGGCGGCCACTGTTGTGACGGCTGGTAACTTTTCTCTTCTAACTTGAAATTCCAGTCGAGAACTAGCTACACAACGAATAATCAAGAACTGTGTACTGGTGTCGCCCCATAGTGTAAAAAGCTACCTCGCTTTACATTGTGTTTCAAATCTTCAACATATAATTAATATTCGATTACTTTTCCGCCTTTCTGTTACGTGTTTGTGGCCTCCCCCTTGTCCCTTATTCCTTAATTTCATATGGCTGATACACCTGCTGTACCTTCCATCTTCGACACAGAAACTGACAGGAGACAGAAGGTCTTCAGGTAAGCTAGCTTTCATTCGGAGGCAGGGAAGTGATAAGGGATAAGTCATCTCTTTGAATTATTCCACATTTATTTTGATGGAGACTCACCACGCATCCAGTAAGACCATGCCTCGTTAAAACACATTGGTTCAATTGAATCCGGTTGATAGCACCTTGCAAGGGCGCCTTGCCAGGGTAGTGGTGAAGACCTCAACGGCAGCGATAGGGAAGAGAGTCTTCCGGAACGGTGAAGCTGGCGGAGGAGGCACCTTCTCTCTCTGGGTAAAAGTAGCGACTTAATCTCAGAGAGCTGGCTACTCACAGCGCCTGACGCATGGTGAGCAGCTGATTTTAGGCTGAGCAATCTGCTGCTTATGTGGAAAGTGACGGGTTATTACCATAGTAGTTTCCCAAGCACTATATGTTACGTCTGTCCACGTGAAAGAGTCAGAAATTAAAGCTTACCCTCACTCGGATCTCCGGTAGGGGAACGTATTGAGAGGAAACACATATGAAAGGACGAAGAGGACAGCGAAGGAAGGAAGGATAAGCATTTGAACATGAAATATTCTTACACTAATGCAAGCAGGAAAGCTAGAAAAAGCGCAACAGGAGATGAAAATGGACAGTTATATGCGTTTTGGGTGTGTCAAGTGAGGTGGAGAGAGGACGGGGCGGTAGGAACTGGAGATTATAAGTTTTTCTACTCGTGAGAAGTCACGAACGATGAAAACGGAGTAGGAATACTGATGCGGTAGAGACTGAAAAATAAGATAACGATGTTGCAGTGGAAGACAGACGATGATACAACTGCAACGTAGTTCGAAAGATATGGTATTAATACAGGTGTACATGCCAACTAGTCAGCAAAGAGACGAGAAGATGGATGAATGTTATTAGAATATTCAGGAACTTATCGAGAAAGAAAACAGAAACGTCTGCTTATTGAAGCACATTCAGCATAGAGATGAGAAGGTAGAAGAATGTTATTAGAATATTCAGGAACTTATCGAGAAAGAAACAGAAATGTCTGCTTATTGAAGTACATCTTCTAAACACCGTGAGCTGCACTTGAAATGTTTGTTAGTCAAACAAGGCCGCGCGGGGTAGCCGCGCGGTCTGGGGCACCTTGTCACGGTTCGCGCGGCTCCCCTGTCGGGGGTTCCAGTCCTCCCTCGGGCATGGGTGTGTGTGTGTGTGTTGCGCTTAGCACAAGTTAAAGTTGGATTAAGTAGTGTGTATGCCTAGGGACCGATGACGTCAGCAGTTTGGTCCCATAGGAACTTACCACAAATGTCCAAAAAAAGCCAAACTGTTATTTGAGTATATACCTTTGGCCATTGTTTTCTGACAGAGAGAAACAAACATTTGTGTGATCTGTATGTACATCAGTTTTTACTACATTTCTCCTACGTGACAACTAGGAGGGGGAGGAGATCAGTGTTTAACATCTAGTAAACAACGAGGTCATTAGAGACGGAGCGCAACGTCGGGTTAGGCAAGGATGCGAAATGAAATAGCTCGTGACTTTTCAGGACAACCATTCCAGAATTAGCCTGAAGTGATTTAGGGAAATCGTGGAAAACCTGAATGAGGATGGCCGGACGCGAGTGTGAAACGTCGTCCTCACGAGTCCAGTGCGCTAACCGATGCGCCACCTCGCGCGGTAACATGACAGCTGTATGTATAATAGCAGAAATATACAGCGATGAGCCAAAACATTATGATCGCTGCCCACCACTGGGTTGTATGATGGTGCGGCTGGTCCCGAGGGAGGTTCGAGTCCTCCCTCGGGCATGGGTGTCTGTGTTTGTCGTTAGGATAATTTAGGTTAAGTAGTGTGTAAGCTTAGCAGTTAAGTCCCATAAGGTTTCACACACGTTTGAACATTTTTGGTTGTATGTTGCCTAGTTCAAATGGCTCTGAGCACGATGGGACTCAATTGCTGTGGTCATCAGTCCCCTAGAACTTAGAACTAATTAAACCTAACTAACCTAAGGACATCACACACATCCATGCCCGAGGCAGGATTCGAACCTGCGACCGTAGCAGCAGCGCGGCTCCGGACTGTGTTGCCTAGTGGCCCCGAGGAACGTGACACGGTAACAGAAGTATATGAGAGGAGATGATTGGGGAATCATTCTGGCGCCTATTGGTGGTGCAAATGTGGAAATCCGCCCACTTAAGCGACTGTGATGAAATCCAGATTTCTGTGGCCCAGTGTCTGGAAACGAGCATCTCGGAAACAGCGAAGCTGGCCTGGAGTTCGCGTGCTACTGTCGTGAGCATCAACGGAAAGTGGTTGAAGAATGCTGACCCCACGAATAGGCGGTGAGAAGTTGGACGTTGAAACATCATCACAGAACGTTGAGAACCGAGACTTGCCCGCTCTCTAAAGCAGAATAGGCCGCGATCTGTGGCAGATCTGACGATGACGTATAGTACTGGCGCAGTACTGGAGCACACCATCCAGCGCACAGTGTTGAACATGCTGTTACGCAGCATACGACCCCTACGTATTCCCATGCTTATCCAACAACATCGTCAATTTTGATTACACTGTGCACGGAATCATCGAGACTGGACCTTGGATCAGTGGAATCGTGTCGCGTGGTCGGACGAATCAAGTTTCCTGTTAAACCAGGTCGATGGTCGGGTTCGTCATCCAGGCGAACGACTGCTTCAAACATGCACCGCGCCACAGTCGCAGGCCGGTGCGAGCACTATTACGTTCTGAGGGACATTCACCTGGGCTTCCATGGGACCTACGGTAGGAACAGCAGGTATTATGACAGCTATGAATTATCTTCTGGTAAACCTTGCGGGATGTAAGGTCGTGGTCCATGAAACTCTTCAGCTCCTAACGTTTCGTCCCGTGCTTCGCTGGACATCTTCAGAGGGGTGTTTCTCCTCCGGTGAGTCTTGTCGGCAAGACTCACCGGAGGAGAAACACCCCTCTGAAGATGTCCAGCGAAGCACGGGACGAAACGTTAGGAGCTGAAGAGTTTCATGGACCACGACCTTACATCCCGCAAGGCTTACCAGAAGATATGTCATCCGGTCGTGAAAGCCTTCATAGCTATGAATTACTTCAATATTATTGGGGACCACCTGTAACCCCTCAAGCTTGATGTCCTCTTCAACATCGATGACATCTTCCAATAGTCCGCCCCCGGTAGCTGAGTGTGTGCCAGTTATAAATTCTTTCCGATATTCACCTTAAAGTGCATCTAGAAAGCAAACAACCATATGGATACCTAGAATTCAATTACAACCATGTCTGTGTTAACACTGTGAGATATGAAACCATTCATATCTCACAGTACACAGGTTGTCATGACATGTATGGTATTGATATGGAGATACATAAGTAGACTTACGTCTCTGCTACTATACAGGGTGTCCCAGCTATCTTGTCCACCCAAAATATCTCTGGAA
This sequence comes from Schistocerca piceifrons, assembly GCF_021461385.2. NCBI lineage: Eukaryota > Metazoa > Arthropoda > Insecta > Orthoptera > Acrididae > Schistocerca > Schistocerca piceifrons. The sequence goes on along the minus strand of NC_060144.1, from coordinate 114,291,247 downwards.
CAATAACAGTTATTGGAAAACGACTTTCACCGGTATCAATGTAGGGCTGGGGCCCATGAATGTACATATTTGGAAACATTCTAAAACGAAAGCATATGTGTTTTTTAACACAAACTTACGTTTTTTTAAATAGACCTCCTATATTTTTTCTTCCGCAATCCATAGCATGACGAAGCACATACACAATGGCGTTGATTGCATCGCAATATTCCCATTACATCCCGAGATATTGAGACACGAAGTTGACGTTTGAAACACCCGACATGCGCTGCTAGCGCACGTCCTGAGGCTCAGGCGTGAACCCCATGCTGCCCGTAATCCCGATGTGTTTGACAAGTAAGTGTCCCTCTCGATAAGTATGGAGGTGTGATTACACATGTCAATCACATCGCGATTACGGGCAGCATGGGGTTCACTCCTGAGCCTCAGGACGTGCGCTAGCAGCGCATGTCGGGTGTTTCAAACGTCAACTTCGTGTCTCAATATCTCGGGATGTAATGGGAATATTGCGATGCAATCAACGCCATTGTGTATGTGCTTTGTCATGCTATGGATTGCTGAAGAAAAAATATAGGAGGTCTATTTAAAAAACATAAGTTTGTGTTAAAAAACACAAATGCTTTCGTTTTAGAATGTTTCCAAATACGTACATTCATGGGCCCCAGCCCTACATTGATACCGGTGAAAGTCGTTTTCCAATAGCTGTTATTGTTCCAGTGATATTTTGGGTGGACAAGATAGCTTGGACACCCTGTATATATAGTTGTCATGTTATAGAAACTGTTGTACATACAGTCGTCATGTTGTAGAAATTGATGAACATACATTTGTCTGTTCTCCTGTATCAGATGCCACTGACGATGGGTCGTGTGCTCGAATACTGGTTTGGCTCATAAACATTTCAGGTGATGCTCATGGTGCTTAGAAGATATCCTTTAACTAACATATGTACAAGCTGCAGAGCGCCAAACATGCAAGGTCTTTAGAAATGCCCACGTTTTCATTGTGGGACTGGAAGGTTTGTGGTGGTGAATGAAGAGACAAAAATTTGGTAGGAACATTTGGATTAGGGATAAGATATAAGAGAGATGAACGGCTAGTTAGCTCTTGCAAAGAAAACTCACTAGTGGTGGATAACTCATTATTTGGAAATCACAGAAGGAGACGTTATACATGAATCTCAAATTTGAATAGACAAAGTTATAAGTAGGAAAACCTCCTGATACAGAAAAGGTTTTGGAACTGTCTGAAGAATGCCAGAGTTTACACAGGAGCAGACATAAATTCAGACATTCCTCATAGAGGGAGAAATACAAGTGGAGTTTAAGAAAGTGTGGAGAGGTAAAAAAAAAAAAAAAAAGAGAGAGAGAGAGAGAGAGAGAAAGAAAGAAAGATTAAACTTGGGTACGCTCAAGGAAGGAGGTAAGGGATCAGAATGGGAAGAGTAGAAGACAGGTTTATGGAAAAAAGGAAATGACGTAGAGTATGTATGTGTATATGACAAATGGATAAAAATTAGAGAAGGAATCATGGACTCTGTCGAAGAAGTGCTACGAATTAGAAAGTCTAAAAGTATCAGGAAAGAATGGCTAACGGAAAATGTTGGAAAATGTGGAAGTATAGAGAAAGGGAAAAAATGTGGAAAATGAAGGAGGCAAAAAGAGCTACAGAATACTGAATAATGAATTAAGAAGGGAGAATGAAGAAGCAAGACCAAATTGGATAAAAGAGAAATGCAAGGAAGCAGACAAAATGTAGTGGAAGGGAAAGTATGGTTAGTGAGATAGTGTTTGAAAGTAAAAGAAGTAAGACTAACATGGAAATAGAAGCAGTGTGAAGTGTTTCCCTTCACTTTTTTCATTAGTTCCTCCTCATTTAACTGATGTTGAGATAACACATGATAAGAAACAGCTAATTGGTTCGTAAAAGCCCTGTGATGAAAGATATTACTCATCGAAGAACCAAACGACTTTTTCTAACTGCGTGATTACGTCGAATCTTCCAGAAACCGTAAGCTGTGAATGTAACTTCGCTGAAATAAAAGATAGTGGTCTGTTCTTCTTGCCATATTATCTTACGTTTTGGGATCTCGTGCTAAGCAGATGTAAGTTAGGTGACCTTATAACATCGGTGGCATTATAATTATCTATTTAATGAGGAAAACCATCTCGCCTCTATTACATACGTAATCTGAATTTATTTTTAAAGTTTTACAGCAGCCAGATAGGAGAAATTGGAGATAGACCGAGCACTATCCATGTTTATTCATTAACTGAATTATTTAATCCAATCATCTACCTTGTCGTATGTAACGTTTCACGGTGAGAATTGTATGGAACTGATCGGTCTCCGCTTCCGTACAATGACGCCTACCAGCCTACCTAGAGGCCTGTTAATGCTTCTTTTCTGAAAGAAAGTAAATGATGACGGTCCGCCGGCCGTAGTGGCCGAACGGTTCTAGGCGCTACAGTCTGGAACCGCGTGACCGCTACGGTAGCAGGTTCGAATCCTGCCTCGGGCATGGATGTGTGTGATGTCCTTAGGTTAGTTAGGTTTAAGTAGTTCCAAATTCTAGGTGACTGATGACCACAGCAGTTAAGTCCCATAGTGCTCAGAGCCATTTGAACCATTTGATGGTGGTCTCCCACAGGTAATTTGTATATAACTGCAGCAGAAATTTAGTAAACTGCACTAACGTGAAGCTAAACGTCCATCATCTACTTGGGTTCCTTTTACGTCACGACAATTCATTTATGTAAAGCTAATTTTTCTTAGTATTTGATAACCTATGCCGCCTCTTGGGATCAATTCATTTCAGTCATCTCATTGATAGACAGGGAGGGAAAGCCACAAGCGGACGGCATGTTAGTCATAGAATCACAGGTTTTCAGCAGATGGCAAGAATATATAGAATGTCTGTATAAGATGGTTCAGATACCAAGTGAAATCAAGGTCGAAGACGAAGTATAATTTCTGGAAGACAGAAAGGGATACAGCACGTTGGATGAAAAAGTAGAAAAGGCGCTGAAGGAGATGAAGAATCGGATGGCACGGGGAATCGATAATTTGACAGCCTTAGTGTAGAAGAGTTTGGGAAACACGGGATTGAAGGAAATAGTCTACCTCTGTAAAGAGGAAACAATGGAAAACCCAGGTAGGAATATCAAAAATGTAGGAAAAGAGAGATTGTTACTTACCGTAAAGAAGACACGTCAAGTCGCAGAGAGGCACTCACTCAGATATAGCTTTCCAGCAGAGCCTTCATCAGTAAAAGACACACACACACACACACAAAAGATCATTCGCACATTCATACAAGCAAGCACACCTGATGCACACATGACCACCAACTCCAGCATCTCGGAGCAGAATGAACCATCACGTGGGATGCAAGCAGCAACCTGGAGGGGGTGAGGTAGGGGAACGAGAATGGATAGTAGTGTACGTGTGGGGAGAGAGACGAACGCTGTCTGGTGGGATGTGCAGGGACGACTAGACTGCCCACAGGCGCAGTGTCAGGAGGTTGTGGGGCAGGGAGGTGGGGAAAAAAGGAACAAAAAAGGAGAGGAGCGAGGAAAGATGAACGGATGGTGCAGATAGTGCATGTTCGCGCGCGCGCGCGTGTGTGTGTGTGTGTGTGTGTGTGTGTGTGTGTTTTGCTGAAGAAGGTTGTGGCCAAAAGTTATAGACAATGTCTTTTAATTGTGGCTGTCTGCAACGTGACGTGCCTTCATTAGCAGTCTGTCTTATCCTACATTGCCTGTAAAGAGATATATGACTGACAAGAACGACGTGGTGACTTTCTTGTAACGGTAGTGAAACCAATTGAGAAAAAGTGAAATACCAAAAAAGTGTGAAGTATAGCGCTATCAGTCTAATTTCTAAAGCAGATAAAGGGCTGAGAGTGCTGAATAAAAGTTATATGGATGGACTGGGAAGGAACAGTTTGGATTAAGAGGAGCAAAAGTAACAGGAGATGCTACTGGCATGTTTGGAAGTGTGGGGGAAAATGTATTGAGAAAGGTAGAAAAATTTATGCTGTTTTTGTTGACTAGGAAAAAGCTTTTGCCAGAGTTCAATGGTATAAGCTGACAGATATTTTGTAGCGGAAATGAGTAGATTGGAAGGAGAGACGAAGAGTATGTGGTCTATATGTACAACAGAAAGAAAAAATAACGATTGGAAATGAAGCGTCGGAAGGCCGCAGCGCTGGGAGGTGTGTTACACAAGGTTGTTGTCTGTCCCCTTCGTTGCCCTAGTTATACCTGAAAGAGATTACTGGGAGAGGCTTAGATGTAAAAAGAAGAGAATGCATTGGTGGGAAGAGATTATAATGTATAAGAATTGTTGATGACATGGTATTAGCAGCAGAAAGCGAACGAACTTTAAATAAAATGGTAAAAGATCTGAATAAATCCTGTGTGGAATTATGGGATGAGAATCAGTACAGCAAAAACAAACAGTAGGGTGATCGGCACAGGACAGAAACTAGCAAGTACACGTTGTTACTAGCAAAGTAACAGAAATTAAATATCTTGGAAGTACTACCCCGGGAGTCTTCAGGAGGTCTACAGCAAAGGAAGCATACGATAGAAAGAGGAGATTATTATGTGGTTAACGAGATGAATGTCAGAGGAAAAGGCTCGACAAGTGTTTTGTCTGGAGTGTGGCGCTCCATGGGCAGAAACACAGACACTGAGACGAATGAAAGAAAACAGGATAGAAGCGTCTGAAATGTGACTGTGAAGGAGAATGGAGTGGAAAGTTGGACAGATGAGAGAGTAACGAAAAAGTGCTGGAAAGGGTTGGTGAGAGGAAACACAGACAAGTTATAAGGAAAGGAAGAATAACTGGCAGGTAATTTCGTTGGGACGAGAGTGCTTGCTAACAGACGCTTTGGAAGGAGTGGTTCGTGGAAGGAGGTTGAGAGGAAGGAGATACATGATAATAGACGACGGAAGCTGTGCGGACCTGAGAAGGGTGGTAGAAGACAAGAGATCATAGTTAGTTATCATGTGAAATCCGGCCCCTGGGCAGTACAGTAATGATGATGATCATGATGATGATGATGCCTCGTAATGCACAGTCGTTTTCGAACTTTTCGGTTGAGGGCATTCTTTATTTAGTATCCCATAAATAAGTGGAAGTGGACGCTGAGAGTGTAAACCAAACATAAACTAAATCAACAAAGGCAGGACGGGTACCTGTGACCAGTCTTCAGGTGACAGATTGGGTGTGTTAATCACTGTGTCGCGTCGCTAAGCGTAAAACGTCTAATGGCTGAGGACAGAGAGCGGACGTATTGGGGACTTCCCACGCCGCCGTACCAACCGGCACGCCTCGCAGGGCTCTACGATTGCTCCCGGAGTGATTAATAAGCTGCGTAGTCCAACACCTGTCGCATAAAGTCGCGTTACTGTCAATTAACACGATAATGCCACGCCCGCGCACGCCACAGGAAGAACGGATCAATTAAGTACGGTGTCGCTGCGATGGCAGCGGCCACTGGCTAACGCGACGGCCAGTTCCGCGGCGCTGCATTAAGACACGTGCGAGCGATGAATCTGCGCGCGATGCGCGCCCCGACTCGCAAATTAGATCGTGCTAATTGCTGCAGCGCGGCTGTAGTGCTCATTTCCTGCTGCATGTACACAGCGCACAGCGAGTAATTAACTGGGAACGTGTTTGAATACTTGACTCGCGTTGTTTGGCCATCGATCGGGGCCCGGCTGGCGTATGAAAATAATGCGCCGTCCCCCACCCAGCCCGCGATGGGCACCTGTGTTGTGCGCCCGGCGTCGACCGCGGGGCGTGCTTACCCTCCCGTTGTTCACGCTGGGAGGTACTCGTCGGTTCCATTGTCCTGGTCCATTGTCCGGCGGGCGTTCATTTCGCTATAGAAAAAGAAAATCCCTCGTCCGTGGAATGAC